>NC_064435.1:81590787-82215787 GCF_023343835.1 Lagopus muta | reverse complement strand
AGGGAGAAAGGAAGACCTGGGGAAATATCAGCCAGTGAGCCTCTACTTAACCAAACTGAGCTGTTGTTTGTAGCAGTGGCAGTTGAAAATAATTTAGATGAGCTTATTGAAATGACTTTGGATTTACACTGCTCTGCCTGTAAGCTGAGTATGCCCCATAACCTCCTGGTTTTTTTCCTCTGTTTAAGGATTCCTGGTTTCTGGCACATATGTATCAATAGGTGTGATCATGAGTAATAAAACCTTTACACCTGCAGTGACACATAGGAGAAACCTCTTGCCAAACAGTAGTTTGCCTATTTATGCTGACAATAGTTTAAAATTTTCCCTGCTCTAGCCTCTAAAGTCAAGGGTCAACCTACTGCAAGGGGTTATTTTGCTACCCAAACTGGTGGCCCTAAATTGAAACAGCTTAGTAGCAAAGATGTAGAATCCAGTGTGCTTGTGAGATGGAGTGATGCAATCAAATGTGCCTGTTGAATGTCAGCATGCCAGGACAGAACTGCATCTCAGTGCATGCCCTGTCATAGCTCCGGAGCTTTGCAGCTTCCTGGACTTTTTCCCTCTTCACTTACTCTGGAGTCCTAGATGTTCATCATCTGTCATTTTTGATCCTAATCTTATCCCAAGAACCTCTCTTTCATGTTTTCTAGAAGCATCATCTCCCACACTGGAGAGGTTTTTCTGGCCACTTCTTGCTTATCCTATAATCATTAAGAATCATAGAGTTATTAAGGTAGGAAAAGACCACTGGGATCATCTGATCCAGCCATCTTATTTTTGGTTATTTTATTGTTTTGTTGAGAACAACAACAGTAATATCACCAAGTGCCTTAGTGAATCCTTTCTCCCAAACAAACCATATGACTTTGTTTCCATCACCTACAAGAAGTTCTGTGTAACCTGTGCTTTGTATGAAACAAAGTGTGTGGGTGGATGTGTTCTCCAAAAAAAAAAAAGAAATTCCAAGTAATAACAAACTTATACTAGAGCCTGTGTGCGTTTAAAGGAATACAGAACAATATAACAGTTTTGTAAAAACTGACTGGAAAATAAGAATTCATCCAACTGGAATTCAGGGTTTGTTATCTAAAGGATATCTATTTCCATAGATCATAGGGTCTTTTCTTTACAGAAAGTTGCATTGGAACACATATACCTAAAGAAGTAACTGTATAGTAAAAACATTACTATACAGAAACATCATTAAACTATTAACATGAGTGTTTAAAAGATTAAACAGCATTTGACAGTTCCCAGAAGGGTGTCAAAGGGAAGGTCCTCATGTGGATGGCAGCAGTGAAGCGAGGAGCCCAGCGAAGTCTGGAGTTCACTTGTAAGCTCTACCAAATCCAGGAGCTCTTTTCTTTCTGGGTGAAACACCTAGAAGTCTGTAGTAGTGGAGAGCGATTGGGTGAGAGAAGCATATTTGTAAAACTCTGCCTTCGTATGGTGATGGCTTCCACAGAGGGGAAGCTGCTGCAAGAGCTGTGGTGATGTTCTCAGTCTCTTCGCCATGCCTGACAGCAAGAGCCAGTTTTGTGTTTGCTGAGAGAGGCACGCTTGAATATTGTAGCATGGCAGGAGAGATTCATCTTAAAGTTCAGATTCAGATGCATCACTAAAGCCATCTTTGCCAAGACAAATCCAGATCCGTGTTTTGGATCACACACAGAGCTGCCATAGATATCCCAATACAAATGAGGGTCATCAGCACTTTGACCCTGCAAGTCAGTTGAAATACTTTGTGATGAAGGTCTTCACCGGCTTGCTGTGGATCATCTCTAAAATGGCCTTCCTTAAGCATGTCAGGAGCATTGGGTCAGCATCATAAGGCAGTAACAGGCAGACAACGTTTAAGTAATCATTTTGTACTGCGTTTTGGATTGGTCTGATTCCACGCTGTGCACTGCAGTTCACTTCAGCCCTATGCTCAAGGAGAAGTCGCATGATGCTCACCCAGCCACTGGCACAGGCTTTGTGCAGGGTACCACAACCAGTGTTGTCACAGTGGTTAACATTACAGTCCTGGTTTTCCAGGCAATACAGCAGCCCTTTCTTGGAGCCCAGGCAGGTTGCCTGATGCAGCAGTGTCTCTTCGGCCTTCTTGTCAAAAGGGATGGAGCAGGTGTTGGGTGGCATGGGGCTGTCCAACTGCAGCACCGCAGGCTGTGGGGTCAGCAGCGAGGGAGGCTGCTGCAGCTGCTTGTGCAGCTTCTGCTTGTAGGGTTTGGCAGACAAGCAGCCGCTGTATGAAGTGCCTCTGCTTGCTTCATCACCTTCCTTGGTACTGCAAATCTTCAGTCAAAACATTTTGTCTACTTTGAACCAGGACTTGCCTGGACTTGTGTCCACCTGTGTCCTTTAGACAAGGCAGTCTTCAGCCCTTGGCCAGGAGGTGCCCATCAGTGTTTCTCAGCAAGCTTTGAGAATGGTGCAAAAGAACGATCTCTTAGAGGCAGGCAAGGAGCTGCAGTGCAAAGTGGGCTCTGTTTGCTTCATCACCTTCCTTGGTACCATGACCACAGCTTGGTATTTTTAATGTCAGAGGGGTGAGCCATTGTCAGGAATGATCTCTTTCTCCTCCCCTGCACTTCTAAGGGTTTTGTTTTACACTCACATTTCCCTGGCAGTTTCTCACACTCAGCCTGTTTCTGCAGCAGAGGTTCTGGTTGGAAGCTCTCCTCTTTGCCTGTGTTCAGGCTGTCTGTCTTGCAGCTTTCTTTAGTCTTGTGATGTTGGGCAGCCAAACTTGGGGCTGGAGCACAGCTGGGCTGAGCCTGCTTTTCCCGTTTGCATTGGTGGCTGAAAGGTTTTCATGTGCAGAGACACTGGGAATACGGATAAGCCTTTGCACCCCTTCTTTGCCTTTGGTATAAATTCATCCTGCAATTTGTCTGCAAATTGTCTGCACCTTGGCTGCCATTGTTTTGCCCTCTCTCACCATAGTGTCTATGCTTCTTGTCCAGAGGTGGACATGGATGTTGGCTGATACGTTCTGGTGGCTGATCTTGTGCTTTTTTGTATACAGAACGTCTGTTTAAGTAGCATTTCTCTTTGGAGCGATCTTTTCCCCCTGGAGTTTCAAGGAAGTGACGCTGGTTGTTTTCCTGACTAGCAAAGTTACATCTGCCACTGGCATTTGGTTTTGTGATGGCACTTTTTACTGGCACTTCAGTGCAACATTCCGTAGCCCACCTCTGCTTAGCAGGAGGCTTATGATTTCCTTGGTAAAATTGCTTCCCATTGAATTTTAGTTATTCTTCTGTTTAGCTATTTTCCTGTGATTTGTATGAAACAAAGTCCATGTGTGGATGTGTTCACTAAAAAAAAAAAAAGTTCCAAGTCATAACAAATTGATCTTCATCAGCTGTTTCTGACTGCACCATGGGTCCATCCCAATTAGTCAGTACAGATGGTTCCTCCTGCATCCCATCCTACTTCTTCTCCATCTTATCTAGTCTTTCTAGATATCCACATATCTAGTCTTTCTTGGTAGATGAAAAAGTTAATATGAGCCAGCAGTGTTCTCTTGCAGTTGGGAAAGCAAATGGTATTCTGGGCTCCATCAGAAGAGGGGACGGAGGGGATTGTCCCACTCTACTTTGCAGTTGTGATTCCCTACCTGGAGTACTGCATCCAGATCTGCGGCCGCCAATACAAGAAAGACAGAGAGCTGTTAGAGTCCAGAAGAGGGTCACAAAGATTATCAGAGGGCTGGAGCACCTCCCCTACAGAGACAGGCTGAGCAAGCTGGGCTTGTTCAGCTTGGAGAAGTGAAGTCTGTGGGTCGACCTCATTGCAGCCTTCCAGTACCTAAAGGGAGCATACAGACAGGAGGGGAGCCAACTCTTTACAAGGGTAGATAATGGCAGGACAAGAGGAAATAGTTTTATATTGAAAGAGGGAAGAATTTAGGTTGGATATAAGGGGGAAGTTCTTTACCAAGAGAGTGGTGAGGTGCTGGAACAAACTGCCCAGGAGAGGCTGAGGATGCCCCATCCCTGCAGGTGTTCAAAGCCAGGTTGGATGGGATCCTGGGCAGCCTCGTCTAGTATCAGATGTGGAGGTTTGTGGCCCTGCATGTGGCAGGGCGACTGGAGCTTGATGGTCCTTGATGTCCCTTCTAGCCTAAGCCATTCTATGGGTCTATGACTTTTTCCATGAAAATAACAATGACTGAGTTATAGCATAGAATCATAGAATGGCCTGGGTTGAAAAGAACTATAACGATCACCTAGTTTCAACCCTCCTGCCATGGGCAGGGTCACCAACCACCAGACCAGGCTGCCCAGAGCCACATCCAGCCTGGCCTTGAATGCCTGCAGGGATGGGGCATCCACAACCTCCCTGGGCAACCTGTTCCAGTGCTTCACCACCCTCTGTGTGAAAAACTTCCTAATATCTAACCTAAACCTCCCTGTCTCAGTTTAAAATCATTCCCCCTTGTCCTATCACTATCCACCCTCGTAAACAGCCATTCCCACTCCTGTTTATAAGCTCCCTTCAAGCACTGAAGGCCACAATGAGGTCTCCCCCGAGCCTTCTCTTTTCCAGGCTAAACAAGCCCAGTTCCCTCAATGTTTCCTCAAAGGAGAGGTGCTCCAGCCCTCTGATCATCTCAATGGCCCTTCTTTGGACCCATTCCAAGAGCTCCACATCCTTCCTGTACTGGGGCCCCAGGCCTGGATGCAGTACTGCAGATGGGGCCTCATAAGAGCTGAGTACAGAGGGACGATCACCTCCCTCTCCCTGCTGACCACCCTTTTTTTAATGCAGCCCAGAACACAGTTGGCCTTCTGGGCTGCAAGCACACACTGCTGGCTCATGTCCAGCTTCTTCTCTACCAGGACCCCCAAGTCCTTCTCCGCAGGGCTGCTCTCAGGGGGTTCTTCACCCAGTCTGTATAAACTCTTGGGATTGCCCCAGCCCAAGTGCAACACCTTGCACTTGGCCTTGTTGAACCTCATTAGGTTTACATGGCTCCCCCTTCTCCAGCCTCTCCAGGACCCTCTGATGGCTTTGCTCTCCTCCAGTGTATCAACCATACTGCTTCGCTTGATGTGTTGCTTTCGATGCCATAATCTGTGTCATTGATAAAGATGTTGAAGAGCACCAGTCTACTGTTCTAAGCAGTAATATCTAAGTTGTCACAATTGTGTGGGATTTAATGTTCCTGGATGGTACTTGCCATTAGTCCAAACATTCATGAGTGAAGGTAACTGTTAAAATCTCCCTGAACCTTAGGTGGGGCCCAAACGACTTATTTTGAGCTGCTAATAGAGTCATTTGAGCTCATAACAGAGATCTGACTGCAAAGCAAAGCCAGTGGGGAAAACAGGTGATGTAGGTTTTTGCCCTGAGCAGCAGCAGCCTGCCAAGGGCACAGCAGAGTGGTCACATCTTCATCGCTTGCTCTCTCTCTGCCAGTGCCTAGGAAAATCAGGTCTGTTGCTGCTGCCAGGGCAGGGTTCAGGATGTGCGACTGTGGGCCAGTTGCTTGCGGCAGTCCCTGCTCCTGCCTGGCAATTTCCTTTCTGGCAGCAGGCGTTACCTGAGATGATGCACAGCCATGATTTAAAGGGCTGCTTTTTTCCTGGTGAACACTGAGATGTTCTTTTCTAACAATGGTGGCCTGTTCAAATCCTGCAAGATTTGCAGCCTGTATGAGCATGAGTAGAATCTCTGCTACGTCCCTGCTTGCCAGTCTGAAGCGTAGTCTGGGTGGAGGCCTTAAAGCCTCCCTGTCCTCTGAGATGGATTTTATATCAGTGCCTGGCTTCCCTGGGTGGTTGTGTTTTCTGGCACATGCAGGTATGGATGTTGTCACGAACTTCTGTAATACATTTCATAGTAGAAGTAAATTTTGTCATGGTGTATGGAATTTGTGTTGTGTGAAGAAATCATTATTGGAACTTGATGTCACCCAAAGACAGGCATCTGAGGTTCCAGAGTCCATGTTGCTTATTTCTAACAGGCTCCTTATTGCTTTGGCCCTTTCTGTCTACTATGATAAATCTCATGAAGTGACTGAGTAAGCAGTTTGACTCCCATGGACCAAATCAGTGTGTCTCCCATGATCTTCCACACATCTGGGACTCTTTAGTTTCTGTAGACAGAACCATCAACAGAGCATGTGCATCAGTTCAGAAGGGCTTTTTAAAGGATCATAGAATGGTTTGTGTTGGAAAGGGCTTCGAAAATCATCTAGTTCCAAACCTCTGCTATGGGCAGTGTTGCCAGCCCCTGAATCAGGCACCAGCTCAGGCTGCCCAGCCTTGAACACCTCCAGGGATGGGGCATCCACAGCTTCTTTGGGCAGCCTGTGCCAGTACCTCACCACTCACTGAGTAAAAAACCTCCTCTTCACATCTAATCTAAATCTTCTCTCCTTTAGTTTAAAATCATTTCCCCTTGTCCTATCACTATCTACCCATGTAAAAGATTGATTTTTCTGCTGTATAAGGAGGAAGCTCCCTTTAAGTATTGGAAGGCCACAATGAGGTGTCCCTGGAGCCTTTTCTTCTGTAGGCTGAACAAGCCCAACTCCCTCAGCCTGTCTTCACAGGAGATGTGCTCCAGCTCTCTAATCATCTATGTGGCCTCTTTTGGATGAGTTTTTTTTCATGGTCTTGTTTAATGATTTCTCTCTTCAGCGAGGACTCTTGGCAAATCGGAAATATGACCAAAGCAGAGAGCTAAACTGAGAACTGTGCAGCAAGTGCTATGTTTCAGCTGGAAAGATGTCCTTTTCTGGTAATCCTTGCCCTGTGCCTGCACATTGGTGTAGTTCAGGCTTTAGAAACAGGTGTGGATACTGCAATATTGATTGATTTCAGGAACAGAACAGAAAGTATTTCCGTGGAGGACTTGAAAGCTAGAAATTATTTTGTGCTTGGCTGTGGGATGGATATTGCACCTTCTTAGAGCAATTGAGCGGGACAGTGACTGCTTTGGAACTAACATCTCAGGCAAGACTTGCACATCCCCCTTTTTTTACCTCCATGATCAAAAGGGAATATGTTTAACTGTATTGATTCAGATTCTGCTCACTGACACCACAACAGCCATCTGAGAGCACCATAGTGGTTTCCCTGACAGAAAGTGGGGGCAGTGAACCACAGACTGGCAAGTGCAGGGTTGTAGGTGAATTTCTTTGTAGAACTGTAGAATCATGGAATATCCTGAGTTGGAAGGGAAACATAAGGATCATCAGGTCCCGCTGCTGGCTCCACACAGGACCACCCAAAAATCAGATCCTATGTCTGTGACTGTTGTGCAGACACTTCTTGAGGTCCAGCAGCTTGGGGCATGGGGAGCCTGTTCCAGGGTCTAACAACACTCTGGGGAAGAACCTTTTCCTAATATCAAACTTGATGCAGCTCCACATCATTCTCTTGGGTCCTGTTGCTGCCACCAGAAAGAGATCAGAGCCAGCTCCTCCATTCCCCCTCTTGAGAAAGCCAATTGCTAAAGCAAACACGTTAGTGTGAACTGCTCCCTATCTCCACTGTAATAACTTTTGTGTAGCATTTCATCTCTGAAGAGAAAAATCCGAGCCGCAGGAGCTCTGCTTTTGATTGTGGTGAGATTTGAGGTGCAACTGCTTCAAGTTTGTTGTTTTTAAGCATGTAAGCAAGACCTTGTTCAGTTTTACTCCACAGAATTCAGCTCTCTACTTCTGTGTATGGTTAGACGTGCTCCACAGAGCAAAAAAATAAAGAAGGTTCGGAAAAATTCTCCCTGTATTATAAATAAAACTTGGAAGAAATGATTCTAGGGTCTCCAGCTATATGGTTAGCTCCAAGCCCAGCACAAAAGCTGTATCTTCCACTGGAACAGTGTGAAAAGTATTCATTTACAGTTCATTCAGTATGCAGTGAGACAGTGGGAGTTTTTATCCATGTGCATATTTTTTTAATATTTTTTAATATACCAATGCATATTTCTTTAATGGGAAAAGAAGAATATTTGATTTGTTACTTTTCAAAATTTCGGATTAAGATACACAAGATAGTGTCATGCTTATTCTGCAAGTGTTTTAAGGTAGGGATCAGTATCTGGGCCAAGATGGCTTCGTGAGAGAGGGGATGCCTCCTCTAGAAAAGCCTGTGTATTTCTGATGGATGTACCCCATGTCCACAAACACTCTGGAGTGCAATGGGTGAAAACCTGGATGATCCTGGGAGCGGACTAGATGACTGTGTCAGGAAAGAGGCTTTGGTACCTGGTAGCCAAACTTAAAGTGAGAACACTGCTTAAAATGGAAATCAAATGTTTTTCAAAATGCATATTCCTGGCAAATTCCTGGCAAATAAGTTGAAATTTATTGCCTTATTGCAGAGCAAGGCATTCACAGTGATTCTAAGGCAGTTACCATTGGCTTTCAAGCGCTGCGGCTGCCACTCTGTTGCCTTATAGCAGCAGGAATGAACCATCAAATGATGAAAACTGAATGTAAAAGTTGACGTACATCTATTGTGAATCGTCTGCTACAGAATTGCAAATAAAACAGTATTTTTAATTTGCTGCCTAGGGCTATTTTAGTATACCATGTAAGAGTTGTGTCCACAAGGGAGAGAAGCTAGAGTAACTTGGGCTGTAGGCTTGATAATATGTAATTATACTTTTTTTCTGGTGTGACAGCAGGAGGTGGCTGGGTCAATATTCAGCATAGGTAACCATTTGTATGTCTATGCACTAACAGCTAAATGTTTAAAAGTGTCTGATCTAAATTTGGCTGTTCAAACCCCTGTTTTGTCCTCCTATCCTTTTACTCTGCTCTGTGTGTGTTCACATTAAGACATTTGTCAACACTGCATTTTCCCACTTTGGACTTCTCATTTTAGTCAAGATGAATGGTGCCTTTTCATTTCCTTTTTGCTCCCTCTGCCCCTTGACTTTACTTAATATACATCCTCTGAACCCAGCACTGAATACAGACTTTCATCAGGGGCCTGGTCTGTCTTACAGGGAGAGAACTAGGTTCTGCAGGCTGCCTGAAAATGAGTTTTTGTTTTGGTTGTTTGCTCCCTGTGGTCATGTGATTTCTTAAGACTGACTTTAGTTCTGAACTGAGCAGCATCTTCCTTGACAAGTAGCCTCACAAGCTCAAAGCAACATGCTACAGACTAGCACTGGTATGGAGATCAGCATCTGGCAAGACCAGCTAAGTCTGTAGAAGAATAGCAAGAAAAGCGCATGCACAACCATAAGGCCATTTATCTTGCTAGCAGTTCTCCTATATGCTTGCTCAAGCTTATTGCGACGTGCCCTGGGGTCTCAGCCTAATAGCAGAAACGTTAAACCTTGGCATTAAGGGAATGGACTATCTTGGTTGGAAGGGTACCCAAGTGGTTTTATTATTTTCCCTCATGATATTTATGGTGAAGCAGCTGTAGATTTCTAGGAATGCATCTTATTTCATTTTCTTCTGAGAGTTCTCTGTTATGAGAAGTGCTGATTTGAAGAAGCTGAAATTTGCAGAAATAGGCAAACAGTAAATTTCTCTGAAATGTTTCCATTCCGGTTTTTTTCCCCAAATGTTATAGGCATCTAGAATCTCACATTGTTATGGGAAATAAGGTAAAAACAAAGTTGAAGATCAGTTTTATCTTTCAGCAAGTAATACATTTGCATGGGGCTGAAGTGTCTAGGCAGAACTCAATATCGTACCAACTAGGGTTCTTAGTCGGGAACAGAGATACTTCCTTTAAATGCATTAAGAGAAGAGGAACAGCCAGGAGATGTTCATAAAGTTCCTTCAGAATATTCCAGTAGGTATGAAATTCTCTTAAGAGGATCAAGTCTTGCTCCTGTTTTGTTAGAAAGAGGATAAACTGGTATTCAGTGTCCCAGATGAGTACCTCCCCTGCTGGAACTACTGGTAAAAAGCCAAAGACTTCCCCTCCATCCCTTCTGATGTGGTGTGAAGTACACATGTGAAAAGTTCTCCTTTCTCATTTTTGGATTCCTACAGCTTGGATTCAAATGTGAAGTCTCATCCAAACTGATTCTGTCTGCGTTTCTCCTGAAATTCAAAGTCTATTTGAAGTGGATCTTTCCCAGTTTGAATACTGCTTCCTCAAGCAGCTGACACAACCCATTTCAATACAGCTCCTTGCAGGGTAGCTGAGCCCTGAGGAGGTGACAGAGCAGGAATGAGCCAGAGCTGCCTTAGAAAACTGTAGTTCTGCACTGCTGCCACGTCAGCTCTGAGCTTTACAAACAAAATGGAAATGAATCAGAACATGAATCAAAGTTAAGACGTTCCTGATGCTGGTGGAAGAGGCAAGGCAGAGGCCTTTTGCGGTGGATTGGTGATGTGAGATTTTGTGTTTCATTGGTGTCCATCTACCCTTTTTAAGCATTCATAGCAGAATTTTTTTCCCTGTCTGTGTGACTCCTTCCAAATACTTATTTCAGGTACTACATCTATGTGGGCTTTTGCAAATCTGTAAGAACTCTCTCTGTTCCTCTGGAGAGAAGCCAGCTTTGACCCAGCAGCTGTTTAGCCACATTAGCCTGTTGAAAACCTGGCCTGATCTCTCTGGCAGGATTTAAAAGCTCTTGCTCAGGTTTTGCTAGCTGGCTTTCCATTATAAGAGTGGATTCCTGTGCAGATAGATCAAAATAGAGGCAGACTGAGCTTGCAGTTACTTGCAAAGTAAGGCTGACTTTATCCTGTGAATTTGCAGTATGAAATCCAACAAACTTAAATAGCATGCCATCCTTCATTGCTTATCCTGTTCTGGGGAGCCACTACCTTTTCTGAATATGAAGCATCAGGAGAAAACACCAAAGGGGAAACCAAGCAACATACTCAGTGTCTTCATATTCCATTTTGTGCTGGAACTGTTCCCTGTACTATCGTGCAAAAGATCAAACAGTTGTGTGCAATTTTAATTTGATCTATCTCATTGCCAGCTGTGTTATGCCTATGTTTCAGTGCTCTGCTGAGTCAGCACTGCCGGAAGCAGCTTGTTCCTTATTGCCTGCTGGCAGGAAACATTGCAGCAGAAGGGTGGACCCCAAGCAGGGTGGCTGTTGGTCACTTGCAATGGGAGATAATGTCCTAAGGGGCATGAAACAACATGGTTTGCTCAGCATGTAAAAAGCCCAAATCTCACGGCATTTTCCTCTAATCGCTAAGTCCACTGCAGAAGAGTAAGACATGTGACACTTAAAAATAGGATATACCCTGAACTATTGCAAATGCCATCTGTTCTCAAAGAAACAACTGGTAGAAAAAAATAACCTTGGGCTGAAACCTTGCATGATGTTGCCATTTAAAGTATGCGGGGTTGGCAATGACAATTTATTTCTTTATATTTTTGGAGGAGTGGAGGGGGTGCTGTCTGATGGTAACTGAAAGAAAACAGAGATGTGGAACCAGAGTGCATGTGTTACAGACATGCATAGAAGACACGTCGTGAAGACCTGTTAAATGGCAAATCTGAAATCACAGCAACACTGGAAGGGACCCACGTACTTCTTAAAATCAGCTCACGCAGATGACTGCAGTAATGTGTCTGCTCACCACCAGATGTTTTCTAAGGAGAATGTCTGTATTACTGGTCACAAACAGATAAATTAGAAGAAAATTGTATCTTTAAAGAAGTACCAGTTGGGCTCATTTCCCTGGTGATTGACATGCCTCCCTCACCCTTTCTGAATGGTGAAGATCAACCTAGCCTCCCAGTGAAAAGCAAACCAGCAGCCCAGAGAACCGTGACCCCATCTCTTATACTGCTCCCAAACCATGTGCACAACTGCTGGCTGCGTGAGCTCGAGAAATGTCTCTTTGGGCTTTGACTGTTCCCAACTTCAGCTCTGTTTCTCCTGGCACTGTTAACTAGATTGAGGTGTGAGGCCACAGTAGTGCTATAAAGCCTATATGTTGGCAGTCTTATATTGGCCAGAGAACTGAAAATGGGACACCTGCATTTCAGTGGGCTTACTCCTGCTCTGCACTGGTGTGAAAAACAGCAGACTTGTATCCAAGATACATGCCAAGAAACTGCGTAAAGTAAAGGGAATGAATCTCCTGGTGTTTTCTCTAACAGGGTAGTCATGTTCCAAGTGAGTGTCCTAATCCTGTCAGCCTCACTGTTTGTGCTAATCCCAAGTGGAACAGCATTGGTGAGGTAGGAAAAGGGCATTTCAATGAATAGGTTTGATGGTGATATTTCTAGTTCTTTTTACATCTCCCAGCCCAGGAATAGATGCAGTGATGTAACACTGCTATTTAGAATTTTTTCAAAGCATGTTTTGAGTTTGGTGTCTGTGGGGTTGATAATCTTGTTTGCAAGTGAGTGCACCTAAGGTAAAAGCTGTATGAGTGCATTTTCAGGCTTTGACAGTTGATCTGAGTTTGGCTTGCCAAACTTCTGATCTTCTTACTTCAGTCTGAACAGCAGAGGATCAGAGTAGCGCTAATTTGTGTGTAGCCTTTGTGACAAGGAGCTGAGGGATGGGACAAAGTTTCTGTAGTGCAAGAGAGCAGAGAAATAACCTATTTGCTACTCTTTTGTCCTAGTCCCCCCCGAGGTTAAGATATTTTGGTAATTGCCCCAGGGAATGAATAATTATTTTGTGATGTTGCTACACCACATTCACACACTCTGGATATGTGTCTTAATTGTCCTACAGCAAATGATTGTGCATTGCCCCACAGAGTGACAAAGCACTGTGACCTCGAGGGGAAATATGCCTGGAAGCATGAAAAGTGATGTGGCTGACTAGCTCACAGTGGGTGGGAAAACAAACTTCTCATTTCAAAAGTGACAACAAGGACAAAACAAACTCTATCTTATGGGAATATTTTTTTGTTGTTGTAAGTAGTTTCATACTGGAACAGTGCAGTCAGTTTACCTGCCCCAAGAGAGGGGTAATGTTGAGACCTGTTTAATGTAAAAAGCACCGTTCTTGTAAGCCTAGAACCTAGAAATATGAGCTGTGTTGCATATCAATCAATTTTAGTTAACACTTTAATAATCTATCAATATCTCAAAAACAATCTGCTTTTGTCTACCAGCTTTTCTGTCTCTTGACAATGACGGTCTTGATCTTCCATGGCAGAAGTTCAGGATCTCTGTGAAGTTGAAGTAAAATCTTCTGTATTCTGATATGTCAGCTCAACCTAATTTCTTTCCAGCTGTCAAGCTTAATGCATTTTTAAGGCATGCTCCTACTTTAACGTACAGCTGAAGATGTGAGACATGAATATGTAAAAGTACATGTATGTTTACTGTACACATAATCTGTTCTTGAAAGACCTGGATTGGAAAAGTCTGCCACCTCCTTAATTTGGTAGAAGTTCAGCTCTGCTCCCAGGATAGATCTAATCAAGAAATCTATAGCTTTATGGGTCTTTACAAGGGGTTAAAAGAAAACTTTGATTTTAGGCAACATTAATTTTTGGACTAAAATGTATGAGTTGGCTCAGAGTACATTCCCATCGCGAGTTTATATTTTGTATCCTATTACATTCTTCTCTGTGACTTCCACCTCATGTTAGCTATGCTGCCTAATATTTAAACAAGTTCATTAGTTACATCCGTGCTTTAAAAATATAAACTGTATTTTTCAGGCTATGGACCAACATGTTATAAAACCATCTGTGATATCAGTTGCTCAACTTATGCTCTCAGAAGAGCCTGTTTTACTCAAGGCAACTGCTCTGCACTTAGAGACAAATTAAGATGGTCATTAAGTACCTCAATTCACTTTTGGATATTCCAGCGAGACTCCATTGTTACAGCTTTTATTGTACCTAACCCCGTAGGCTCGTTGTGAAAGTGGCAGGGTTATGTGCTCCTGTCATTCCTTCCAGTTATTCATGTGCCCCAGTGTGGAGTTAGATAACTTCAAACGCATAACCTTGAAAGCAGGTGATGAAAGTGGTGAATGAAAACTAAATGAAATTCCATAACCTGAGGCTTAGGCAAAATGTCCCTTCAGGTTAATATGATTGCCCAGGGAGGTTTCTTTTTCTTGAGTGTATTTCAGACATGCTTCTCCAGCTCTCAGCTCTGCTTGGCTGACCATTTTCAGTCCATCCTTCCTGTTCTGTCCATAAATAAGTTAAACTGTTAGATATCAAATTAGGAATTTTCTTCTGCTACCAGAATGGTCTCTAAAGAGAGTAAGAATACTTCTAAGAAGAAAAAAATATGTCTTTCTGGGTTGAATTTTGTAAACCATGCTGAAATTGCCATGCTGGGGGTTAACTAAAATTGTAGCTCTGTAAAATCCAGCGCAGCTTACATAAAATTGACCTCTGTACTGCAGGAACACTTTGAATTGGAACGTTAAGAGTGATGAATCTTAGTTATGGAACTTTTCTCAATTTTAGGTATTTGATGAGTATTCCATGTCATGCAGGAGCAACAAAGGACTCCTTAAAGCAGCAACACTGAATAGTGCCAACTTGAGGCCAAAAAATCTTCCATGCTTCCTCATTCCTTGTTCAACATGTGAGTTGTCTGCCATCAGCCACTGCGAGCGGTAGACAAGTAGGTATGTTTTGTGCAGAGAGGAGGGAAAAAACAATGCAGCTAGGCTGTGAGCTCTTTAGGGTGATCTGTGAATGTACCTCTTGGCTAACGCAGCCCTCTGTTCACATTCTTCAGCTGTGTTGTTTTTAGTGTCCAGAGTGAGAAGACTTTGGATTTGTTCAGGAAATCCAAGCGGTGTTGTAGCCTGGTTGGAGCAAAAGCTGTTGAAGCAGTGCAAATATGCTACAGTAGTTCCAGCAATACTGCAGACTGTGTAGAAATCTGGAACCATGCAGATGTACAGAGCCAGCGGGTGTACAACTCACAGTGTATGCCCCACGTTCTCTATAGATAGATACTTCTGGGACAGCTTTATCCTCTGTCCAGGCTTCCGCGTACGTGAGCATGAATAGCCACGGCCATCCACTATCAGTTTGTTTTCTCCTATTTTAACTGCTGCAATAAAAATTAGTCAGTTACCGCTGATCTTGAACCAAGACTGACCATAAAGACCTATAGACGTAATTCTTATTTGAACATTTTTTCTATTCATTTGATGTGTTCCAGTCAACTTTGCAAGAAGGCTACAATTGGTTTTGACATACATAAGAATAAGAAGCTGACTGTCAGGGTACTGAATCATTTATGACCATAAATTTAATTACGGAACAGGTGACCACAGTACTCACCATTTCTTTAATGCACTTTGAGCAAAACAGTGTCTGAGTACATCCACATCAATAAGAGCTGACAGCCTCGGTTTCCCTGGGCACACTCTGAGAGCTATTTAATTTCCCAGTGCTTCATGTCCAACCCAACCATGTGGACCATTGTCAGTAAGGAGTTTGAGTTTGCAGCAGTCTGTGTATGTGAGTCATTTTGCACCTCCCTGTTAGCATCATAGTCTGTGTCTCTCTTGCAAAGCTGCTGTCAGTCACTCAGAAATGGCTAATTCTACCAGTGAAGCTTCCAACTGCCCAGAACACATCTTCTGTTCTTAAACTTAGCTTCTTGCAATTGTGGAAAATTCTAGTATCTTCATGCAAGCCTGTACTGACCATTACAGCTTGTGTAAGATGTGTTGAAACATAGGGTACAAACTGTCTGGTCATGTCCATGTTTTGCTGCTCACTTTCTCAACCATCTACTTCCATCAGTTACTTTCTCAGAAGTCCTTATCAAGTTGTGTTTGTCAAGCAAGACTCTAGGCTCACTTCTGTACTTCTTGCTTTTCTAAGAAGTACCCATCTTCATGTAAAATTAATTTGTTTTTAGGTTGAGGTCTGTGTTCTCTGATTCTTTCTTATTTATTTATTTTTTTACTCAATTAGTATTTTTACTCAGTACTCTCTTACTAATAGAACACAAAAATTAACATACTGATGTGAAACAGCTCTGTGCCAGGAATGGAATGGTCACTCTCTTCAAATTAGTATGATTGGTTTGTATTTTTGTAGAAGTATAGTTGAAAAATTTGTGAGCCTTACATCTTTCATTTCTTAAGATGCAAACTGCACCAAAAGCGTTGTCTCCTGCTTCCTTTGAAACTATAATAGCTACAAAGAGCTCAATGGTGCTATTTGATAGTGTAAATTCTCAGCTACCTTTCTTCAACGCAGTCATAAACATTAGCTATGCATTTCCACCAGTGATGAAGAGCCTGCATGCTGCACTCATAAAAATTTGTACTAGCAGAGGTGACCCACTATCACCACTGCTGGAACACACCTCCCACTGCCTCTCTGTGCTCACATCCAGAGTTTGGTCTCCATAAACATTCAGTAAGTGCCAGTGAATGTCAGTGGGTGCCATTTTTGCCACATGAAGGAATTCAGTGACACACTTTTGCTTCATCCACACTTCCATGTCAGATGCCATTCTATCAGACTGCCCCTCTGCTGCCATCTGTCACATGGCAACAGCATGGAATGGAATACTGGTAGAAAGGTTTGTTCTCTACTGCCATACACCAACATCTGTGTCTGATGTCATGGGCCAACAGAATAAAATATGAGGTATTACTTCTGAAGCAGCCCTCATACATTTATTTTGTTTTGCTTTCTGTCACTTTAAAAATTGGCATTTCGTAGTAGGTTCTGAGATTATCACATGTGTGTATCAGCATCCATAATAAGATGCAACTGCCTCTAACACAACTTTATCTGTGGAATAGTTGGGATTTTCAGATTTTGGTGGTGTAGCTTGTGGCTGAGTTACCAAGATAGCAGATTTCTTTGGAGTGGAGATACGCTACAAGGTGCTGTGCTCGGTTGATGAGCTCTCTTGCTTTATGACCATGTGGGCACAAAGCATAACAGAAATTAAAAAGGTAAGGGAAAGATTTCCTCCTTCACTTACTGAGAGGCTGTGGTGAAGTTGGCTGGTGCAGTTGCTCCCACAACTTCTGTAGTCACTCTTTATGCATATGAATACCAATGATTCTGTAATTCTTAACATTCTGAAATTCATTGCCAATATCATGCTAGTCATGAAACAACTGTTCTGAATTGTGTAATATTCTGCACACTGAGAGAAAAGGAATAGAATTAGAACTCTCCTTGTATTAAGTGCTGAAGTTGCCCAAGGTTCACAGAAGCAAATGAGAAGCTGAAAGTATTCCCTTGCTAAAGTGAATTAAAAAATCAAAGAGTGCTAGGACTCAGCTCATACTCAGGTATGCTTTTCCAAAACGTATAGTAGTTGTTTCAGCCAAAGTGTATAGTAGAAAAGCAGATTATGGACAAAAAATACTAATTTTTCAATCAAAACTTATTTTCTAGTAAAAATCGATTTCCTTGAAATTTAGGTTTTTTGTTACAAATATCTTCTATTAAAAAAAAAAAAAAAAAGTGTACAAAATACTTTTTCTCTAGTTATTTCTGCTCATCTTTTTCCTTTCCAAATCTGAATGAGGGGAATTATGTGCTCTGATGAAGAGTTGTGAATAGGACACTGGGATGAGATTGAATATGGTGTGGAAGCCCATCTCAGTAAAAGCGTAAGAAAAAATATATTACACTCAGCTCCTAGCCAGAAGATAATGTCTTTGTGTCTTTGCAGAGAACCCCTTTTTCAGCCTGTATCCTACAGTTTCAGATGTTAATAATGACTCTTCCATATTTCTGGCCAAGAAGGGGAAACATTAATTTTCTTACAGAGAACACACAGCAGTGACTGTAAATTACACGACACGCTGGAAGCACAGCAGGAGGTGTTTCCTTCCTTGGACAGTTTAATACTGGGCCTGCATCCCATAATGTATTACCCATATTTAATTTGCATTTTGAGTAATATCATTGTGTCAAATAACAGTGGTGTGGAAGGTATAGAGCAGTTCCTCCTGGACTGAGGGCTGGCAGGAGCTCAGGTCTGTGCTGGTGAGCCATCCTCTCTGGGCCGTTGCTTGTTCTCTGTAAGAGCAGTGAGATCTAATGTTCAGGCTGAAATTTTCCAAGTCTTCCTAGAGATTTACCTGATGTTTTTAATGGGGTTTACGAGGATTAAATCCCTCTCAGCCTTGAAAATATGTACTCCATTGTCTCCTTTTACTCAGGGCTATGTCAGAAATTTTGAGAAGTTTCTTTTGCTTAACCTGATAACCTGAGGCTATCGTTTATGTGTGAGACGTTATCATTAGCAGTTCAGTGCTTGTTCTAAATAATCATAGTATCAGATCAAACATTCTGATGAGGCCCTTGGCCAGACCTCCTGGCTTCCGTCTAGGGGGAGAATGGCATGTTCAGCTGTGATGTCTGTTTTACTAGATATTCTTTTAGCAATTGTGTTTCACCTAGCAGTAGTGAACTGCAATAACTCTTACTTAATTGGGACAAATAAGATATTTGCATAATGAGAATATACTCAACTGAATCCAAGTCATTAAGTGGTGCTTAAGCACATATTATGAGGGCTGCTTGAAAATTAATGCCTCCTATTGTGCTGGCCCATGACATCAGAGGCAGATGTTCATGGTATGGATGTAGAAGTTGAACCTTCCCACCAGTATTTCGTCACATTTTGTTGCCATGCAACAGATGATAGTAGAGAGACAGTCTGACAAAACGGTGTCTGAAATGGAAGTGTGTATGAAGCAAAGGGGTAGAATTAAATTCTTCCATGCAGCAAAAATGGCAACCACTGACATTCGTCAATGCTTGCTGAATACTTATGAGGACTGAACAGTGCATGTGAGCACAGAAGGGCAGTGAGTGGTATGTTTCAGCAGTGGAGACAGTGCTGTGAAAAACAAGCCACATTCTAGATGGCTGTACACACCAGTCATACCATGAAATGAGGAGCGTTTTGATTGGCTTATCCTCAAAAATCAGTTGATTACAGCCAGGGAACTTTGTATTGGCTTCAACATGTTGGAAACAATGGTGACAGTGTTGGAATGTTGCAAAGTTTGTGTCGAGTAGCCCCATGAATGCTCACAGAGAGCAGAAACAATGCTGTGCGCAAGTTTGTCAAGAGCTGTTGAACCAATACAAGACTAAAGATGACATTTTCGTGGATCACAGCAGTACCAGTGATGAGATGTTATGTCATCACTACAAGCCAGAGTCAAAACAGCAGTCCATGGAATGGCAATGAGTGAATTCTGCACTAAAAAAATGGTTCAAGGAATGGCCCTCAGAGAGTAAAGAGATGTGCACTGTCTTTTGGAGGTAGGAAAGCAGTGATCCTTCTGGATTTCCTGGGACCCCAACGTACTATCAACTCTGACCAGTACAGTGATGCTTTCTAAGCTGAAGGCTCAAACTTTTAGAGTCAGGCCAGAGGAGAAAACAACTTTTCTCTTGCAACATAACACTGGGCCCCATACCAATGTGAAGACTGTGGAGCACATTGCCAGTCTTGGCTGGACTGTCCCATCACGCCCACTGTATAGTGTGGATTTGGTGCCTTCTGACTTCCATCTGTTCTGGCCGATGAAAGATGGACTGCATGGGCAACATTTTCCTAGCAATGACATCACCATAGCAGCTGTGATACAGTGGGTTGCCTCTGCAGGTGCAAGTTTTTATGAGCACATCATACAGGCTCTTGTTCTTGCTGGTGAAAATGTATAGCTGATGGTGGTGACTATGTTGAAAAATAGTTTTTTGTAGCTGAGAATTTACTCTATCAAACAGTATCATGGTGCTCTTTGTGGCTTTTGTAGTTTCCATGGAAATAAATAGGAGGCATTACTTTCAGAGAGACCTATGTATATATTATTGGAAACTTCCATGTAAGTATTAAATGAAGATGCATAGAAGCAAGTGTAAATTTTACTTGTTTATTATTATTCTTTTTGTTCTGTTGTTTCTGTTTCATTTGTTATTATTTTGTTCTACGTTCCGTTATCCCCTAGCAAATGCTTAGACAAAGTTTTTTAATATCTTTCTTTTTTACAGCTGCTGAAATGGAATAATTAACTGTTCATCAAGGTGATTCTGTTCAGAGTATTTTAGTATTGTTATTAGCAGGCAAAATACATCTTTTTTCATGTACTATTTTACGTGTAGCGTCTTCCTCCACATGTGGCTCTTCTGAAAATTCTTACAAAAGCTGTAAAATTGTAGTGTCTCTGATCTCAGACGCCTGATTACTATTGGTATGAGCTCGAGCAGCATGCAGGTGAAGCAGAAGGATAGGTGCTGCCCCGTGTTCAGACTATGGAACCAAAATCCAGCTTTTTACCCGGTGGGAGGGTGGGAACCTCAGTGCATGTGGAAATAGGCACCAGAGAGTTGAGTTTTGGGGAAAAAAACCCTCAGAGAAGTGGAGCAGATACTAAAGCATTCTGTATTTTCTTGCAGAGCAGCTACAAAGGTTGGGACCTTCCCCACAGGTACTTGTGCATTTTCAGGAGCTCAGCACCATGCCAAAACCTTGGGGACTGGGAGAACGACTGAAAGATGAACTCAACGCTGTTACTGTTACTGGTTTGACTCCCATCTGAACTCTGCCAATGAAAGCTATATCATCCTGACAAGAAATCAGCTGCTGCCTGAAACCTCTGACTTTGAGGTAAGGACAAACCCACAAGCTCACACTGGTAAGAATAGGACTGGTGTGTAATCACAGTGTGTGACAAAACAGAGTCAAAAAAAGGTTACTGCAAAAAGTCTGACTTTGTCCAGACCTGTGATGTCTCTCAAGCATGAAAATTGCTAGCAAGATAACAAGTACTTTTGGTCACAAATATTTTATCGTTGACATTTAGGATCACATGCACTGATTGACCATGAATGAGAACTATGAGACATGGTTTAGAAGATTATATGCACACTTAGAGGAAAAGAATCATAGAATATTAAGGTTGGAAAAAATCTCTAAGATCATCTAGTCCAACCATCCACATACCACCAACATTGCTCACTAAACCCCATCCCTAAGTACTACATCTAGCCTTTTCTTGAACACTTCAAGGGTGGTGACTCCACCACTTCCCTGGGCAGTCTGTTCTAGTGTTCACCCTTTCTGAAAGGAAATTCTTCCTAATATCCAACCTGAACCTCCTCTAGTGTAACTCAAGGCCAGTCCCTCTCATCCTCTTGCTTGTTACGTGGGAGAAGAGGTTGACCCCCACCTTGCCACTTCCTCCTTTCAGGCAGTTATAGAGAAGTGTAAGGTCTCTCCTTGGCGTCCTCTTCTCCAGACTAAAAAAACTCAATTCACTTAGCCACTTCTCGTAAGACTTGTGTTCAGCTGCTCTAGAGTCTCTTCCACCTTAGCTTCGTTTTGAAGCCACGTGTCTACAGCTCTCTGTCACTATGAAACATCTGTCGCATTTGGTTAATCTTACTGAATGAGGTAGCCTTTATACTGCCCTTGAAAGATATTGGTCTGGCTTTACAAAGAGAGAAATTGGTAGCTTTGATAGGTGGATTCAATTGTTTCATCCCGCTACGTCATTGAGGGCTTGTAAGTACCTACCCTTCTTTTACATGGTTCTGATGCAAGAGGGAAAAAAAAAAGATATGTCAAACATCCTTGTGGCTGTCAAAACAGAGGTCGGTAATGTCTCTAATTTTATTTTTTTTGACATAATGCTATAAAGCCACCCCCAGCTTCAAAAGTAAAATCAAACAACAAAACAAAACAAACAAAAAGAACCCCTAGTACTGATTGGTGCTTTGCTATTTGTCTCCCTGCAGGTCAGGCTGGGTTTCCCTGAGGTCTTGGAGGTTGTGTGCAGAATGATTTTCCCAGCCTTGCTGCGGTGTGGTGGCTCAGCTGGCAGAGCATCCTGTTGCCATGGGGCAGCAAGCCAGGTCTGGGGATTTTCACACATGTCTCCCTTCTCAGCCTGCACATTCATTTATACATGGAACCATGGCCAAGTGCTGCACAGCAGATGAATGTGGGGCTTTCTGGGAGGTGGTGGAGGAAGCTGAGGCATGGCTCTGCGTGCCTGCCAAAAGGCTGAGCTTCTCAGAGGGTTAGATTCTACACCTGTGGCTAATTAATTAATGAGGCCAATAAATGAATGACTTCCAGCACTGCTGTTACTGCTATGCTGTGAGAAACAGTGGCTGGTTTCCTGCATTACCTTGTTTTTTCCACATTGTAATCTCTCTGCTGTGCTGCTCATACTAGGGACAGTGGCACGAGCACTGCTGGCAGTCAGTCTCCCAGTTAGCTGTGTTGTAAATGTGGTGTGGAGAGAAGTTTTTCTGAACACCTTAACTTCTTCCTGGGCAGGCTCCCTAAAATTGGGGAATTTATCTTGCTTAGCACATTCAGAATGTGGCACATAGCTTGAAACGGAAACTCCTATTTCTCCTTGACTGGAAATCTCTTTAAAATCTCAGCACACCCACACACTGAAGGTCGGGCTCATTTGATGCATACCCAAGATCTCCCTGGGTGGTACAACACATTGCTGCATCTGCACAGTTTTTCTTTTAATCTGCTGTGCTGGACTTTTTGGCAGTGAGGCTATTGCAGTCACTCAGAAACACTTTATTTCTTTGAGAAACAGATAAAGGGTGAATTCTAAAAAAGGACATACTCTTTCTAAACAAGCATTGGGTTTGAGTCTTACTGTGAATTTGTAGCCTTTGCTGAAGACTGTTGATAAAGTCAGACATATGAAGAGAGAACTTTCTCTGCATGAAAAACACAAGCTATCTTCTAAATCAAATATGGAAAGCCTCAAATCCTTTTTAATTCCCATTTTGGTTATTCAGCCTACTTAAAAAAAAAATGGCGTAATGCTGAAATACAGTAAAGGCAAATTATTTTGTAGCCACAATAATGAAGGACACCTTGCACTGTAATAATGTGATGATCTCTACTTAGTGGCATCAGTACCTTCAGGGCTGCTATCACCTCTCTTAATAATACCTTCAAGAAATGGGTGCAGTACAAGTGAATGCCATCATTTTGGGAAATTTCTTAGTAATATTCTTTGCTGGAGAAAAATGATCTTAGCACCTGATGTTCTGACTCACTCTCATGGCTTAGTTCTCCTTAATTCCACCTCTATGTTGGTGTCTCTTTTGACACTGTTATCTGAGATAAATATGTTACAGAAGAGAGAAAAGGAAAATGCTAAGTGAAAATGGATAAAGTTCTTAAAACAAGAAAATAATGGAGAAAAGAGTTGTAGAGTACAGAAATGAACAAAGTGAATTCACCCTGTGTAAAAAAGAGGTTTGATGTGGTACCCAGGGTCCAGAAGACTGACCACATGTCAACTTTTCTCCCTTGGTCCTTTGCAAGTCAGAATGAAGTTGGCCAGTGAATTAAAGACTTAAAAGGAGCCAACTAAAATGAAGTTTAAACAAAAAGTGGTTTTGAAAAGAGCATTTTCTTTCCTTCATATTAGGATCTGTATCCAGAACTACTTCAGGTCAAACCACTCACAAATCCAGCTCTCATTCTCAAGGCGTCTAATTACTAGAAATTGGTGATGTCAATTTCTACAGTTTGAAACTTTCTTGAAACCTGAGGCATTCCAAGGTCTTTGATTTAATCCTTTCCAAGAATCTCACTGTATTGGCAGTCTTTGAATCCTGTTTGTACTTAGAACTGATCAAATTTTAGGTATGTTGTTACCGAGCAAAGTAATGTAAGACCTGTAGGGCTGAAATACTCATGAGGAAGACCTGTGGGAAAGTTCCTATTCTTCTGTTTTCTCATGTCCTGACTGAGTTCTCTGAAAACCAGCAGATAGCTGCTGCTCTGCAAGTCAAGAAGTCTTGAGTTGGAAATGTGGATAACAATTTTGTCAGAATTTATATTTTCTTCTGAAATATTATTATTGTTTTAAGACTAATTCCATATATTTGGATAACAGAGCTTGTTACTGATAACTTCTTGGTCATCTCTGCTATGAATAGTTTGTATAAAGAGTGCTGACCGTAACTGGAATACAGGTTAAAGTTCTAGGGGATTAAAGTTGCAGTGTTGGATCAGAATGCTTTTGGGACAAGATAAAAACAATGCCCTATGCTTAATCTATAGCACACCTTTGCAATCCCAGTATTATCTCTCCTCTAAAGACAAATAACAATTACTGTCCTTCTGAAACTCTTGTTTTTCCATGGTAGTACATCTGTAAGAAATGCAAGCCATGGAAGATCTGAATGTATCTTCAAACAATGCCATGCAGCATTGCCCTATGATTAGCCATGACTCAGTCACATCTGGTTTCTAACTCGTGTCTCAGATCTTTTAAAGATCTTGGCATCATAGTGGATGAAGGTTATAAATCATTTTGAGAGGATCATGATTAAAATAGAGAAGTTTTCTCTGAGGAGACAAATTTAAAAACATAAAGTTGATAAACAACGATAAGTATATCTGAATTATCTGAATATCTCGTCTTCTTGCATGAAGTGTAGTCAAGAGCATTTGCTGTTTTTCTAGAGTGGTATATCTAGGTTAGAAAGCAGTCCTAGGTCAATTCTTAGCCTGATGATAATGCACTGAAATCATAATGCTGACCATTTAAGTGCTTCTTCTGACTTCTTTTTTTGAGTATTTCTGGCTTTAATGATAGTAACAGCCACTTGAAGTTCATGTGAGGAAAATATGTCTATGTAATAGGTCAAATTTGAGTTCTCTTTCTAACATCTTGTGTAAATACACCTCAGTCACTGGGTGAATTTACTATTATGACCTGTTAGTGAGAGCTCTGAATTATCCATAAAAATGGTGCTGTTTAAGGCCAGCCTTGAAGAGCTAGGTCCCTGGCTGAGAAAATCATATTGTTAATGAAACTTCATCTTTTGGCCTTTTAGTGAAGGCTGTAACAGGCTTCAGAGATTAGGCAAAATAGGCAACCTGTCACAACAGGCTGCACTGGTCTTTTTTTCACAGGACATGGTACTTCCAGGAGCAGAAGCAGTCCTTATCCAAAAGATTGACCCCAGTCACATTACGTGTGGGGCAACAGGCTGCTGGTGCTTGTGCAAGGATCAAGTCTCCTTACCTGCATAAGTCCCTCCTCCTGCTCTGTGTGCTACCTGGCTTTTGACCAGCTACCTTTCATAGCGAATCTGTTTGTTTCCCTAGCTCATACTTTTATTGTCAGCAGATTCTAGCAGATTCTTTTTGCTAGAATGTCTGTTTTCACGTCATTGCTTTCCTCCATGTTGTTATAAACTCTCAGCTCTAATGGTGTGCTGCATGTTGAAACCCTCTTACTTCTCTCTGTTAGTTCCAGGTGAAGTTGTGCCATAGGCTTTCATGTTCTTGCATTTACAGAGCAGAACTTTAGTTTGGCCCACCTTATGTTAGGGGACTTTTTTTTAGTAATGGCCTACATAGGCAAATTTGCAGAAGTGTTTGACAGGGTGAGGTGAAAACATTTAATGCTCTTTTATGCAGCGTGTTGGACTATAGCTTTAAAAGAAAGAAAGAGAAAAGGAGAAGGAGGAAAGGAGAGGAGAGAAGAGAGAAGAGGTTATTGTAAAATGCTTTACTTTCTATGTATCTTCATATATTTACACTAAAGATCAGTCCAAAAATGCTCTTTTAAAAATTAATTTTGAATTTGAAAGCTATCAAAAATCCCTGTTTTCCCTTTCTTTTTTTTTTTTCCTGCTCCCTCTGTTTTATACATGCATATGTGATAAAATGACAAACAGGAAAACAAACACAAACCTTTGTTATTTTCTCTTCCCCAACAGAACAGTGCACATTTTAAAAGAATTTCATTAAGATAGGGACAAATATATATATATATATATATATATATATATATATATATATATATATATATATATATATATATTTATATTTATATTATTATATATATATTATATATATATATATATATATATAAATATATATATATTTGTCCCTATCTTAATGAAATTCTTTTATATCTTAATGAAATATATATATACTATATATATATATAGTATATATATATAGTATATATATATAGTATATATATAGTATAGTAAATAAAATTCTGCTTACAAGATCATGAGAAGAAATATTTTTATTGTCCAGAGATTTTTGTAAAAGCTTCCTTTTTTTTTTTAACAAATTCTAAAGGATTGGGTAGCAGTAGGTTGGCAGTCTTCCCTAAAAATTGAATAGTTGAAGGAATAAAATTGATGCTATGGCCTCTTTCAGTTTTTACTATTACTTTGCTTGGAGATTGACATATAAAAATTCCATCAGCTTCACTTGGCCTCACAATCTTTATCAATTCCTCAAGCATATTAAATTAACTTTGTTTTGGCACAAATTAGCTATTATCCAGTATTTTGTCTAAGTAGCACCTGATATTACTAAAAAACAAAACAAAACAACAAAATAATAATAAAAAGCCAACAAAACTCAAAGCAGAGATTGAAAACTTAAAACCTCGTTTCTTAGGAAATGAAATGCCAGTTCTGCAGAAACCTGTATTATTTCCAAGGCATTTGTTTACACTTCAAAGAAGGAGCTGAATATTTTGTGTTTCTTGGAAAAACAAAAATTGTTCTACTTTCAAGTAAAGGCTATGGAAGTACTTAGATATGAAAGTGCCAAGCAACTCATTCTTCTTTTTTAGCATTGCTTTTGTTCATTATATGTGTATTTACTTACATGCTATAGCAGGATGTCCATATTATTAGATGTATGGCAATGGTGTATCCTAAAAGAGCCTGGTTTGAGTCAGAACTCTGCACCCAGTTCTCCAGTATACTTTTTTTCTCAGGATGAAACTCTATAAAGGCACCATGGGCTGGTTTGCGTTGCAGTCATCAGGGATAGAAGAAGGATCTTCAACTAATGGCATCTTCTGTGACCTAAGGGAGGAACTTATGAGATATGTGGACAAGCAGCATGGTGTTGAAAATGGTGTGATTATTCTAAAGTAAAAGAGAGGTGTTTCAATAATGTGCTAAAGAAGTACTCCGGCTTTTCCTACTATAGACTACCCGTAAATCAGTCTTTTCTTATCTCAGTGTGTCTTTTGATATTTCTTTGTTCAGAACATTCTGCAGTTGGAAAATCACATGTACCTGCAACCCTCCAGAGGAGAAAGTGATTCAAAGGCTCTTCTTCGATTCTGATGGGAAGTGGGGAACCAGACTTCAGGTGCAAATTGGAGAGGGCTTTGGTGCCAGCAAGGTGTCCTTTGAGGTAGCTGCAGCTCAAACAACTGTTGAAATGAGCAGAGCCAGAGTTTGACTAGAAGCTGAGAAAAAGAGTAGCTTGGGTCAGTTAATCTACTATATTACATGTGGGGGATCTATGATATGATACTATCTCTGCCTGCTCTGAAATAGTGAAAGTGAAGTGATAAAGTCTTTAAATGTAACCTTGACTGAACAATAGCTGTTGGGGTTTGCTCAGTGCTACTGCTGTGGGACTTGGGAAACTACCTTTGGAGAATGATGGAAATAGTGAGATAAATACTCGTGTAGCAGCTAACCGGACGGATCTGTGGGGAGGGATCTTTGGGTATGGAAGGGGATGCCAAGTTGTTTAAGGATATGAAACATTTTTTCCCAAATAGCAGCTGAATAGAGTTGGACTCTTCAGCCCATCACATCAGAGATGGAGCACTGTGGCAGACATTGAAAACATCACGAGTCTGATCTGCAAATCAGCAAGTGACTCAAGATTCAATTCTTAAATACCTTTTAGACATCCCAAAACCTGAGAAGGTTTCCTGTGCTTTATTCCAGTCCAAAGAGAATTTCAGTGCCAAAGTGGTAATGTTTTATACTCCACTGATGTGGCAGAAATGAGCATAGTGAACTGTAATTATTAAGAGAGGAAATATCACATGAGTTTAAAACATTAAAAAAAAACAAACAACAACAACCCTCACACTCTGTTGGAAATGATCTTGTCTGTCTTTTTCCCCACTTTCATCACAAAGAAAATACATGTACTTGCAATCTCCTTCCCCCAATTCTTAATAGAGAAGCCTTCAGTGGATAGTGAAAAAACTAAAAACTTTCAGTCCAGCTGCACAGGAGAGGATATTAACTGTGTCAGAGTTATTTTATGGCATCCCAGTAAGGGTACAAGGTTGAGGTATTTTCTAGAAGATACCTCTGTGTTTTTCCTTTAACTTCTCTGATTTCTGAGAATTCTGGCATAATTGCTCATTTCACAAATCTTGAGGTGTACCAGGAAAATCTGTTGCCCTGAGGTCAAGATTCAGCTGTGTTGTGTCATTGTAGAAGCCTGTTCTCATTTCTAGTCTTGGCAGGCTGGCTATCTGGCTTCAGTGAAGATAGTCAGTGTGACCTCCGGTCCAGATCTGGAGATACAGGCAGAAAGACCACAAGGTTAAACTGGATCATTTGAGATCAAATCTGAATATCATAAATACTTGTCTGTAGCTTCTCCCACAGATTTTGGAAATGTGATAGAAATTTCTGCTCAAATTTTCAGCTGAGCATAACCCAGGGAGCCATGCACAGTGATGGAGAGCTTGATCTTACAAATAGACTTATTTTCTATTTCCTTCTATCGTATTTGATGGCACAGCACTTTGGACAGTGTGGCCAGGTAGCCGTGATTTTATTCATGTTTTAAGAGAAAGCACCAGCCAGATTTTTCCTCCAGAAGCAGTCATGCAGCTCAGAGGCTAACATAAATCTCTTAACTAGTGATCCATATGAAATCATTCTTTTGCTACTGATGTTATTGGTCCTCTGCTGGTGACACATGTCTTTTCTTTGAATAAAATGACTTAACTAATTCCAGACTCAGAATCAGAAGCTGAGCTCTCCATGCCCCCTGAAATGCTAGAGCTGTCATGATGAGTCTCAAAGAACCCCAGGGAGGAGGAAGAGAGAAGTTCTAAATAATTCAGCACTAAGGAAGTTGTCCTCTTATCTTAACATTTTCTTAGCACTCTAGAGTGAGCTCCATCTGTCTGACAAGTAGATGACTTCTAACTCTTGAAGGTTCACATTTACTTTACTAATCATCTTGTAAATAAAATACAATTTATGTTTCCAGTGTGTGATAAAGGAGGTATGTCTCTTATGTGATGTATTTGTCCTATGCCCACTTTTGAGAAATTAATCATATATGGATTGAATTCACAAGGACTTTTCTCCTCAGGGAATAATGGACCCTTTCACAGTGAAATACAAACAGCTGGAATTACATTTGATTTTCATCAACTATATTTGAATAATCTTTCTTACCTTGGCAACGGTATCAGTGCTTCTTGTCAGTATTTCCAAAAGCAGTTTCTCATGTTGTGGTTTCATGGCTCTTTTAATTGCAAATTAGGCTAACCAGATTCTTATGCTGCTTTCATTTGGGGAAAAAAAAGAAAAAAAATACCTCCTACAGAAATGTCCTTGAGAACTTACATAAGTGAGGGTTCCGTAAATATATAAGCCAAAAGATTTGATTTGGTTAAAGAGCTATAGAAAACTGAAGTTTTCAACAGTCCCATTTTCCCAAATTGCTAATGATGAGCTTTCAGTGTGAATCCAAAACTCTGCCATCCTTCCTTGGATTCCTTCATAGGCTAAGTATCAAGCTGAAACTTCTCCCATTCAAGAGCCTTTACCTGTACTGACGTTGTGTCAGTGTTTTACTTTTGGCAACACTTCCATCCTCTTCTTGGGAATGGTCCTTTCTGTGCATTACAGTCCTATTGAAGGACTGTGTAAGAATCTACTAAAGACTTTTCATCCATGACCTTGTGGCCCTTAAGTAGGTGTTCAGGGGGGGTGTTTTTTACATGAAAACATGCTTACGTTCATTTCGGAACTGCATGTTGCTATGGTTGGTGTAGGTTTATACATATTGTCTGGGCTGTGGCTTTGCCAGTCATACTGCTTGTAAGCCCTGTAAATCTTCCTGGAACATACATCAGTAGATATAATCAAACAATATGTATATTTGGGAAATACATATTAGAACTGTTTTGATCTGTTCATAAGGACAGGAGCTTTAGTTAAAGCTCAATTTTTTTGAGTTAAAAGATGAACATAAAATCTCAGAAGAATTTAAATAAATGACACTAAATAGAAAGCCTCATAACTTTCCAGAGCTTAAAGTAGGTCTTCTCTGCTTCCTGGAAAAAAAAAAAACCATCCATATTCGTTGTAACAGAGCTCCTGTTTTGGTAATGGCAGAACAGAAGAAGTTGTGATTCCGTCTAAACCAACGGAGATCATCTTCACATGGTAGCATGAGTCAAGGAATATATAATTAGAAGGTTCCTGCTAATCTGCAAGGGACTGTTGCTGGCCTTATTCCTCTCTGATTTACAAACAATTGCCTGAGAAAAGGAAGGAAAATTCTTTTTTTTATGACAAAATATTTTAGGAAAACATGTTTGGAGCAAATACTGCGCAAAATCTCCCTAGTTTATTTTCTGTCATTTTGTAACATTACCTTCTTGTCCTTTTTATCAACAGATGGTCGTGGATGTTGTGAAGGAAGGGTCTTACAGTTAGTGTGTTACTCTGGAAAAGCCCAGATCAATGGACTGCAGTCTCTTCCTTAGTAATTGTAATTTCTTTATAGGCTGTAGCTTCTTTGGGGGTAGTAATTTCTTCTACAACTTTTCTGTTTGCAGATCTTTGAAATGGGTGGATATTTGTCTCTTACAACTTTTGTCTTAATATTTATGCTGTGACTTGGAATGAGAGCTCCAGAAGAGGGCAAGACGATGTGTCTGGCCTTTGTTGTGCAGCCTTTTTGGCCAGTGAATCTCAGACCTTATAAGCTATGTAGACTGAAGTTTAATGCTGACTTGTCAGGAAAGTTGTATCCTTCCTGCACCTTCTCATCCTCTCAAAGAAAACTCAGGAAGGGATGCAGGAACGGAGTGGAATGAGAGTAGGGAATGTTTGAAGAGCACCAACAAGTGACTTAGATTTCATTGCCTTTTGGTGAAAACTGTCTGACTGCTGTTCCTAAGCTCGCCATACCTTTTCTGTGAAATAATGGTAGAACTTTTCTTACAGGAAATCCATTTTTCTGATACCTGTTTGCACATCTACCTTTGTTTAAGCTTTGTTTCAGTATTAAGTGGTAAATCAAAATGTTTCACAGAATCAGATATTGATTCCATTGACATTTTCTGTTTACATCTATTATAATCCAGTCAATTGTGCAAAAGATAGTGATTTCATCCAAACAGTCCAGTTAGGCTTTTTGAAAAGCATTCAAATGAAATATTTACACAGGACTTTTACATGAAATATTTGTGAGTTTTGACTTTGAAAAGTGGTTTCAAAGGTGTAGATTTTTTATTTGTTTGTTTGCTTTTCTCAATTCAAAATCTAAATATTGACATCTTGAAACTGCATGACAGAAAATCCATCTTTTAATTACCTGTATTTGTAACCAGGGAATTTCCTGGCTCTTTTTCATAACAACGTTGCTCCTTCCAGCTAAGTGACAAAATTCTGTTCTGCTTCTTACAGCATATAAGAAGTACAAGTTGCACGTGACACTCTTTGCTTCTCAGCCCATCATTACAACAGCGCTGTTTTGCCTTTCAGTTGAATACATTTTAGTTCTAGATAAAATGAGTTATTCCATGGTGATACAGAAATATTTGTATAATATAAATTTAATAATAATGAAATACTAAAAAATAGAGCTGTGCAACTCTGTACACTTGTCCTCCACCATTAAATACTTAATTTCTACTTAATCTGAAACCTTCCAGGGCTCTCAAGAAGCCTCAAATATCCAGAGCAAGAGCTAGGAATGGAAATGCAGGGCTGCAGAGAAGGAGAAATAACGAACATTAAAACATCCTGCATGGCTTTTGTTTCTTTTGTTTTAGCTCATTTTCTATGATGTTCCTTGTAGTACTCCCCTCTCACTCCTTCCAATATATGTGGAGTAGGTTAAGACATGGAGCATGTTGTAGAAATCATTCCAAGAAGACAGAAGTGATGCTCTAAAATTTTCCGTAGTTATTCCAGTTATTTATTTGTAATGTGCTTATAAATTGGAGGGCAGCTTACTAACTTTGTTGGCAGTTGTTTTGGATGCCCTTCCAAATAGTTTGCATTCCTGATGAGGAACAGAATCAGAAACCATAAACTAATTTCCAGTAAAAATTTTCTGAGGCTCTCAGGGGCCACTGCCTGATGCAGTGATAACCCTCTGAATTATGCTGTAATAGGAAGGTGACACTGAAGATTAAAACCTACTGTGAGAAAGAGAAGCAAAAAGGAGGATTGATGCTATCTACAACCCCAAGAAGTGTGCTTGAAGGGATTGGAAACCTCTCAGGATTTTTATTTTTAATTATGAATAACATATATGTAGTCTTCAATGGATAGCCTACATTCTAGCAGATGTTATAACTGGAGAATGTTTGACTCTTTCTTGACAATAGCCCATGACAATTCCTGCCTATACTTCTGAAATGGACTCTGCTGAAGGGGAGGCAGGGGACTCTGCTTTTCTTCCTGATTTTAATCTCCCTTACACACTTTGTTTTTAAGAGAGCTTTTCATGCAGATTGCACTGTCTCCTTGCATCTGGGTGGAAGACCAGGACTGTTTCTCAGACTTAGGCTGCTTGTGCCTTGCTCTCCTCATCCTAAGAATGTCAAAAGGGCGTTCTTAGCTTCATCCATGTAACAGCATGTTGTGTAGACAAGCTGAAGAGATTGTTGACTCAAAGAATAACAAGAAATCCCCTTCCCTATCTATCCCAGTGGCTCAGACACTGTAGTCCAGTAGAAAATTTGTTGTTCTTCCACATCAGGTGGGATCCTATGACAGTCATGGAGCTCTTAGAATGGGTCCAAAGAAGGGCCATTGAGATGATCAGAGGGCTGGAGCACCTCTCCTTTGAGGAAAAGTTGAGGGAACTGGGCTTGTTTAGCTTGGAGAAGAGAAGGCTCCAGAGAGACCTCATTGTAGCCTTTCAGTACTTGAAAGGAGCTTATAAACAGGATGGGAAACGGCTGTTTACGAGGGTGGACAGTGATAGGACAAGGGGGAATGGTTTTAAACTGAGACAGGAAGGTTTAGGTTAGATATTAGGAAGTTTTTCACTCAGAGGGTGGTGAAGCACTGGAACAGGTTGCCCAAGGAGGTTGTGGATGCCCCATCCCTGGAGGCACTGAATGCTGGGCTGGATATGGCTCTGGGCAGCCTGGTCTGGTGGTTGGCAACCCTGCACATTGCAGGGGGGTTGGAACTCGATGATCATTGTGGCCCTATTCAACCCAGGCCATTCTATGATTCTATTATATTAATTCATATGGTCAGTCTCTGCCTTTTTCTTCTACTGTTGTCTTCCACAGCATGTCAATGAGATGCATGACAGTGGCCTTCCTTGTGCTCGCTGAGTAATAGCATGATTTTCCTTGCTTATCTGTGGTAAATTAGCCTGGTTTTCATTCATTATTTTAGTACTTTCTTTATTTCTGCCAGCATGGATAATCTGACAACATATTTTGGTGGTCTGTCATACTGATTCTTTCTCATGTTTGCTCAGCCAGTAGGTATTTATTGATTTGTTTGGATTTTGTCACAACAGCAAGAGAAGAATATTTGGAACAGTATTTTGGACAATGTCTGTCTGAAAAGCTGCAAAAATTAGCAAGGGAATTAAAAGACCTGAAATAACTTTTGAATCTGTTAAGAGAACATATCCTGAACTGAAGGAATATCTGTTTAGTTAGATGTATGAAACCATGAAAGGAGCTTAAATTCTTTCATGTTTATAAGTAGGACTCACCACCAATAAAGGTATGCAGTCTCTGTGTGTTGCTTGGGTTGGACTCAAAAGGAAAAATGTCTTCAAGTTCCCCTTTTACGTGTTCAGTAAGAATAAGATTCCTATTGAAAATGAGGGGAGAGAGAAGAATCAAGGAGAGGAGGAAAGAATATAGGCTATAGAATGAGGCTTGAGAAAGGTGAATTCCTTGACTTAAGAAGAAGATAATCTTTCCATTGAATGAAGATGTATATATACACATGCTATATATAGGGCTTTGAAGATTGGAGTGTTAAAACTGAGGATCAATCTAGGTTTATCTCTTTTTATTAATATTATGTTTTTGTAAGCATATGTAGAGATTTCTTTCTTACAGTAGGCATGCCGTGTTACTTAGAAAATGATCAAGAAGGGATTCCCTGCATACAGAGAACAGTTACTTTCTAAAATCAAGGTTCACTTGGCAGGGAGAGGGAATCAACTAGTGCTGCAGTGACTTCCTGACTCTTAAAAAAAAATGAAATTGGAAGGGCACGATGAATAAAGAAAGAAATGTTCATAAATCCAAGGTGTCCTTGAGAAAAACAAGGCTTCTAAGGCTTAGAAGATAAAGCAGCAAGCTCAGAGACTCGTGGGGGCAGAAATAATGGCAAACAGGAAAAGAATTAAAAGGCTTCAATCGTTAGTAGTTTCAAAGGAACTGTTTTCTTTGTTTTCCTTAACTTTAAATGGACACGGATGTGGATTCTGGAGAACTAGGCTTAACCTTCATGCAGAGTCTGAAAAGAAGTTTGAAATAAATATTTGGAGCTATTGACCTAAATGATAACCTTGCAATAAGCATGATGATGCACAGAACTGATTGCAGCCTTACAGACCAGTGCTGAATATGCACTTACGTTCCTTACAGCCTTCTGGTGGTATCAGAAATAACCAGCCCTCACCCATCAATTTGAAAGAGATAATGGAAAGGAGAGAACATCTGGGCTTCCAAAGGAGAGAAGCTCCTGATCAGTCAGCTGATCTGTCTTTCAGATCTTTACTATCCATGTCTTAAGGGTGGTCCTCTGAAACTGTAGTAATCTGAATGTGTGCCTTCTCATCTCAGAACTTGCTGTCTAGTCTCCTGCTCTCTAATAAGTAATGCATTCCCACCTCTCTGGCAGATCTGAATACAGTGGGATGAAGGACCCTCTGAAGCTATCTGTCTCCATTTACTGCTGGAAAAGCACAAGCAACTGAGTTATGGAGGCCATGCCATACTCCTAGGAAGCTGTGGTGAGAGAATACCCCTGTGATATCACTGCCTTCAGAAATCTAGCTATCCTAGCAGGCAGGGATACAGCTGTTGCAAGAGTTACTTAAGGAATCAGCAGAGAATGATATATGAATGGCCACCGCATCTCATTCCCTGGTGCAACTGCCTGTGATGAACCCCAGGATGGGTCTTTACTTGCAGGAAAAGTTGTAGGTAAAGAGGAGACAGAGGTCTATGCAGACCAGGAGGATGGACAGAATGAGAAACTTCAAAATAAAGAGATGTCCAGAGAAATCAAAGAAAAAAGGCTCCAGCCTTACTGAGGAAGATTTCTTCAAGCAGGGGAGTTTAGATATATCCAGCTGGGAGAGCCATGTTTACATCTTGTATCAGGTCCTCAAAGTGACATAGTGAAATAGAGAAAAAAGATAACAAAGATGTTTTCAAAATGACATGGCATTGAGATCTAGGATGTTGGTCTGAGGTTTGAAGTGCTGAGTAGCCCCAGGAGAAGATAGGGGATCCATGGCTGTAAGTTCATGCTCTCTTTACAAGGGTTACATTATGGAGAGAGAACACTTCTTCATGGGAGAAGCAAAACTTGTCTAACCAGGTGTTTTGATACCCTGTTTAATTATTTCCTTTTCTTTTGCTTGTGATCTCCAGGCAGTTACCACATGGAACATGTTGTTCTGCCATTGGATTCATATTTTATCCTTGGATATGGGACATATAGCAATCCTATTGAATCCAACACGCATTCCAGAGGTTAGATATCAATCATGTTTTTTTATCATTTATTATTATTACTATTTCTGAGCATATCTACAAGCTGAGAGATATCTGTAGTTCTCAATCAATGAGGTAGAATAGCCACAGGATTTTCACAGAATTCACTCTGTACTGAAATAGCCCAGTAGGAGGTTGTATTGTGGATGTAGTTTTCATCCTAATTTGTAAAGAGTCTCCCAGTATCTCTGATTGCTCTGGTCCAAAGCTGATACCTTGGACCAGAACTCAAATGGCTGATGATCCAACATCAGCTGCATCTATGTGAGTAGAAAAAGTAGATGAAGGTGACTTGGGCACACTGATCCCTGAATGCTAATGAAAAGAAAAACATATTTGGCACTGCTACAAGTTGGAGACTCTTAGGATTTCAATATTGTGTCCTTTTTTATAGCAATAATAAATTTGTCAGTTATGTAGGGAAACATTTTACTGCATTCAGAGCCATTGCTCCAAATCCAGCGAGATAATGGCCAATAAAACTTTGAGCTAGGAGGTAGAGTTCTGCATTGCTAAAGCTTTCATTATGTATGGTTGTAGAGAATGTACACATATGGCAGAGTGTCTCATTGTTCTTTTTTTGTTTTATTATTTTGTCAGTATGAAGTGGCTGTGATTCAATCTATGAAATGCAAGTTTAGCTTCTATTGATCCTGCTGTCTTTGTATAGGACCTTAGCAGCTTTGCAGAATGCTGTTAAGAGCAGTTAGATTTTATTTGCAGCTGAACCATACTGAACTATGTTCCCTATCAAAATACATCTCATCTCAGTTCGAATGTGCTTGATTTACTCTTTGTTTTGTAGAGGGTTGTAACTGAGAGCCCCCAATGGCAGTCCCTGCTGTGGGCCCATAGGATACCATCTGTAGCATGACCAAACCAGACTGCTCTTGTTTTTACAGTGTCGACTGGATTTCATATTATCTCCTCCAGCTTCCTGGATAGCACAGGTTCCCTTTACAACTTCGACAAATCCAGTAACTTCCTTGATTGGGAGAAATGCCAGAACCTTCAGTACTCTCTTGGACGCATGCAGACAGTGGAGAGGGATTAGACCTCTTTTTTTTCAATCTAAGTTGCTGCAGGCAAATGCGGCAGGGTGATTTTAAAGAAGAGAACTGAAATCAGATTCAGATTTATTTATTTTAAACCAGACCTTAAGGATTTAAAGATGCAGATACGCAGATATAGTGAAGAAATTTATTGTATCTGGCAATCAGGTGCAGTCTAGTTAAGCATGGTTAATTTTATTTCACTAAAATATAGACCAAAATCACTTAATAACAGAACCAACTTTCATTCTTTCCCAACTAGCGAATTTGTAAACAATACAACATTATCATATATACCTCTAATTGCGTGTTACAGTTTCTACCGTAAGAATGAGCAAACATTTGCACCCTGGGGGAGCAGCATTCCACTAAATATTTGGAGATTAGCTGCAAACAGCAGAAAGAGATCCAGATGGTTCCCTGATGTCCGCATGCTCTTGATAACCCAGCACTCTCTTTCTGCTCCACGGACAAGAAACTCCTTTGTTTATCTCTGCTCCTTCTCCAGGACTGGCTGTCAGACTACAAGCTACTTTTTCTAAGCAATTCACCACATTCTTTGCCAAAATTCTGGTAATTCCTCTCAGGCTAAGTGCAGTGAAACCTCATCTCATGTCTAAAGATTTTATGCTGGTCTCTAAAGCACTGGGTGTTTCATACAAACTGGTAGCAGAGCACTTGAATGGGAGCCTTGTTGGGGTGGGAGGACATGAGTCTGCAACAACTCACAGGAGGGAAGGGAGAGAGATTGAGGGCCGCAGTAGAGGCATATGTCCTCCACAGTTTAGTGTGGGTTAATTCTTTCCTGATGCAAGGTGAAATGTTCAGTCACTATTCTCTTGTTGGAATTGCTTAGCCCATTGTTAATTTACATCTTAGGCATAAGAAACATTTTTGTGTTCAAATAAAAAACATAAAGCCTCACTCTAGAGGCAATTAAAAATGAACAGACAAGATAGTATAATGCTCTGAACAATTTTAAGGTTTTTTTTTTACCTTTTTTTTTTTTTTTAGAAAAATATGCTTGCAAATCTGTGTACCATTGCAGAGATGAGACTAAAGGGATTTCATCCATCAAACAGAATAATATAATGACTTTTGATCTCCACTAAAGTGGCGAGAGAATGGAAATAAGAAAGAAAAAAAAAAAAAGAAGGAAAAGAAGCAGTAGAGAAGGTAAGAAATAGTGTAGAATATACTAGGAATTATGTAGAATATACTAGGAATTCCTTCAATATTTTACACTTCAAAATATGTGTATTTGGGTTGTGAATTCCTTCACAATTGTTATAAGACCTACTGCAAAATGTGCAGAAATATGAGGGGCCTAAGGAATTCATTTCTTTTTAGAGTGGAGGCTGCCAGTAGAGGAAACATGGCAGAAAGGCCCCTTAAAATGCTTTGAGGTCAAAGCAGCCACATAGTGCAAAGTTTTGGTGCCCATAGCTATCATTGATATATTTTCAGGTAAGGTTCAAATGTCCAAAGACTGCCTGACATTGGAGAAGACGATGACACATTTTGTGCTAGAGTAGGTATCACAGGTACCAGGACAAACCTGATATAAATGGTAGTGAAGTGAAGCACTGGAGCAGGTTGCCCAGAGAGATGGTGGATGCACTGTCTCTGGAGACTCAAGATCAGACTGGACAGGGCTCTGAGCAACCTGATGTAGCTGTAGCTGTCCCTGTTCTTTGCAGGGAAGTTGGACTAGATGGCCTTTAAAGGTCCCTTCCAGCTCAAAGCAATTCTATGGTTCTATGAAATGCAGTCTTCTGCTCAAATCCAGTTCATGTCAAACTTGTACTCCAAAGCATTCTTGTGATGTAGAGACCCAGAACCTGTGGCTATGAAACCGTGATGTGAGGCTCTATTTTAGCCTTCCCCTCCCATTGTTGGGTATTCTAGTTTTATGTCACATGCAACAGACAGTAGAATAGGAACATAGGGCCAGTGTGTCCATATCTCTCACCTGAAAGTTATTTATCTGCCTTAAAGGTAGATCTTCTGAAAGATCTTTGTGATTGTCTTATGGCCAAACTACACTGCAGAGAAGGGATTTATTAAAGCTTGACAGAACTGAGAGTGTAGGGAGAGGCACTGGAGAGAGGTATGTTTCTCTTGAAATAGAGCATTTTGGTTCTGTTATGGTAGGACTTTGTCATGGAAAATTAGTTCTGAAGAGAAAGTTAAACCATCTTTCCATCTGAAGGTAAGTGCAGTTATATCAACATCTTCCGTGGATGGATGCATGTCTAACCCCTTCTTAAAAATGGAAGCACTGTATTGAGGCTTCAAAGATTAAATAAGCATTCACAAATATAGGAGTCAATAGCTGCAATTACTAGAATTAAGCCTGTTTTCTAAGGAGCTGAAAAAATTAATCATTTAAAAATACCAGTGTGTGGGCTAATTAGCCAAGTTGCAAAGCTAATTCAAAATTAAGGTCTGGAGAAAGGTGAGATAATAAATATCCTGGTTGTGGGGCTTCTTTTGTTTGTTTGTTTGTTTAATTTAACAAAAAAATCTCTATATATTTTATGATACTGATTGGATTAAAGATATGTAAACATATTAATACTTTTCAGTGGAAGGGAGTGAGAGAGGAAAGTACTCAGAATTGAAGGCATTCAGTGAAGTGTTAGCACTAAGTTATTTTCTGCTTTCATTTCAAATGAGGTGGAGTTCAGTAGGTAGCATAGGACATAGGGGGAATGGTTTTAAACTGAGACAGGAGAGGTTTAGGTTAGATGTTAGGGGGAAGTTTTTCACTACGAGGGTGGTGAGGCACTGGAACAGGTTGCCCAAGGAGGTTGTGGATGCCCCATCCCTGGAGGCATTCAAGGCCAGGCTGGATGTGGCTCTGGGCAGCCTGGTCTGGTGCACATAGCAGGGGGGTTGGAAGTCGATGATCATTGTGGCCCTATTCAACCCAGGCCATTCTATGATTCTATGATACAGTTAGATAACTCCTCACTACTCTCCAATTTCTAACCTGCAGTGACTTGGAAGCCAGTAAGTTCCTGTCTAAAGATTTGCTAAAACTGCTGCTGAAAATCTATATTTATTACTAACTTGAGTTTATCCAGTTTTAATATCTGACCAACTGTTTTATCTCTTTTGTGCTTACTATGGCCTTCTGTTAGCATCCTTTCTGTCCAAAATTGCTGAGGGATGTATGAGGAAAGTTATCTGTGAACTGTAGTTTTGGCTTCTGAACTGGGTCATGAGTTATTGTCTGAGAATTTGGTCCTTAAAACTGAGCTGTCAGCAGGAATCGTTGAAATCGCTAGGAAGTATACTATTAAAAAATTCAGTTTGTTTTTACCTGGATACCTTCTTATCAAGTTCCATAGGGATTTAAATCCAAGTCCAGTACAGCTAAAGGAGACCACTGTTTTCGCCTCACTAAGACTAGGATTTGAACACAAGTTACACTTTCTTTATAGTGCAGGCTTAGTTCTGTCATGTACCTTCTTTGCTCTCTGGTATTTTGCTCCAGAGCCAGTGTAGTTAAGGCTACAGTGTTTTGAGCTAAGTGCATTCTTTACAGATATAAATCCCCTTTCTAAAAGAGGAAAAGAGAAGGATATTATGACTGACAGCTTAATCTGAGCTTTGCATCTAAGCAAAACTCCTTGTGCAAGGCAGGAAGTGAATTACATAGCTTCAGAAATAGAGCAGAAATCCACATTCTGCTTGCAAATGTACAGTTCATGGCTCCTGCAGGGGCTGTATCTCAGCCCCCTGCAACACAGGCAGCAATTTGGGTATGGAATAACATGCTAAAGCCATGTTCACAACAGCGCTGTGTTACAGCAAGTAGGAAGCTTGTGATTGCTTGGAATATCTGTTGGAAGGTTGCCTAAGTGTAGTTTGCATGGAAATGCAGCCAAATGCAGCAGAGCAGGAATTTGAAGGTTTGGTCTCATCCTTTGAAGCTGCAGTTAGATTGGGATTGGTGCATGCAAAGGGGAGTTCTTGCAAAATCCAGCGCTTGCATCATGGGAAGTAGGACCTGGCACTTACTGCTAAAGAATCATGGAATCACAGAATGGTTTGGGTTGGAAGGGCCGTTCAAGATAATCTAGTTCCAACCCCCTGCTGTAGGTGTCCCTGCCTCTCTCTAGGCCAGGTTGCTCAAAGCTTCATCCATCCTGGCCTTTAACGCCTCCAGGGATGGGACATCCACAACCTCTGTAGGCAGCCTGTTCAATGTCTCACCACCCTCACAGCAAAGGGAGAAAGGGAGGCAAAGCATCCGTGGACAGTCTGGATTCTGTCCAGCACAGTTTGCTTTGCTGATGTGAAGCAAGCTGTGGGAAAACAGCCTGATAAAAGTAGGTTTGTAACTCTTAAAAACAGAATGGCCCCCAGGACGCTGCCATTTGCTATTCAGAGTGAATGAGACAAGAATAGGGTGTTCAGGGGCTGAACTGATCCTCATCAGTACCTCATTATTTGCTATAGTTTTGGGGGTGATGGTGATGATGGTGCTCCCACCCTTTCTGTGACAGAGCTGTGCAAGGATACACCTGCACTATAGATGGGAATAACTTGCTCTTGGCATTTCCAGCAGTAGAAGTTTTGAACTTGGTTTCTTACTGTGCATAACGGCTTTCACTGCCAAAATCTTCATTGATCAAGGTGTAAGTGAAGGTAGGGAGCTGACGTGTGCTATCCTCTCCTTAGAGAGAGGAATGCAGGCTCTGCAACCTCACAAAGAAAAAAGAAATACGAAACCCCATTGTTTTTTACAAATCACATTCCTTGGGATTCACAGATACAACTACTATCAATGTTCAGAATGAGTGTGCACCTTCCTGGAAATGTAACCCTGGCAAGAAGAGGTTCCAACTGTACAGATTGATCCCAGAGGGATGGAGGGCAGTGGGGTTGGAATTGTTTTCTACTTACAAAACAAAGATTAAAGCTGTTAACGATAGGGGAATATCTCATGTTTTCATTTGTAGATGTTCTCAGAATTGCATGTCAATTTCAAGAGATAGATGTATATGTTCAGTGGAAAGGATAAAAGACTATTTGCCTATGTTTTAATATGATGCTGTAATAAAATAACATCTTCCAGAGCCAATCATGACTTTAAGCCAGATAATGGCTAAAAATATTAAGGGAAGGATCACCACAGCAACAATCACTTTGCACTCCTTCTGCAGAGGAAGTGAAAAAACACTCAAATTTTGCCAACCTGAATAAATTACCCAGATCATCAGAACTGTAAGGAAAGCTGTACGCAATCAGCTTTGCATCTTTGTGTGAGCACATGCACCTGTATTAACTGGGTTGCAGCACATTAAATACAAAGGGGAGAACTCCAAAAATACACATGAGATTTAAAAGTTACCTTGGTTGTATCATAGTTGATCAGAAGTTCCCCTGCCCAGCATGATTCTCACTGCAGTCCAACTGCTGGGCTGGGCTTTCCTGCCTGTGGTGGCCCAGAAGTGGGATGTGGCACACGAATGTTCTCTTGATCTTGCTCCAGTATGAAGCTGGAAAATGGAGCTGGTAAATGGCTAGTTTTCTTGCCCAGATTAGAGAGTACAAATGGAGTCTTACTCCACTCTGGCAGCTGTTTGTATGTGCTGTGTGCTTGGTTTGCTTTGCCAAAGTAAATGGTCTCATTAGTCAGGGAATAAAGAATGGGAATGGACAGGTGGTGAGCAGGAGCAGTGTGGACACTGCTTGACTTCGAGCACCTTGTGCAGGAGGCAAAACTGAAAGCCTCCTCTCGAGAAGCTGCAGGTATGGCCAATGGAGGGAGAGTAGAATTTTTAGAGGCAGGCCAAAGCAAGGATATGAGTTAGAGTTGTGGTAGTAATGCCAAGATCTTTGGGAGTTTCAAAATGCATTAAAAACTCCAGAATGATGTTAGGGGAACCCAAAACCAGGGGGCTTTCAAGCACAGAAGGCAGGGTTAGGTCTGGGGTGCTAGGGCTGTATCTCTTTCCATGTCATCTCTCCTGCTGTTTGGGAGTCCATCTGTTTAGCTTTGTTGGCCCTGTAGTGAACCCTGGATTGTTGACTACCTACCATGCTGCCATCATTTTCTGGCTTGAGTTTCTAGCTAGAAGTATGCCTCAGATTTTCTGGGGTCACATGTTTACAAGAAATGGTGTGTCATTAAACTTAGCCTATGTCTTTAGCCTTTTATACGGTCCAGTCTCATAGATGTTTTGCAGACAAGGTGCATACTGCTGCTGAACAAATTTAAGCTGACTACTAGATGACTTTCTTTTCTTAATTCTTTTCTTTGCAGGCCAGTGCAGACTTGGAGCTAGAGGAGCTAAGGAATGCCAGCTGTATCCTGGCCACATTTGGAGTATCTAATAAAAGGTGAGCCAGTTAGTACTGTAACATCAATGTCTGTGGTACAGAGTGACCAATGACTGCTGTATTCTGTTTTTCTGCTTTTTTAAACTGCAAACTTTAAAAGTTGCTTGGAAATTCATTAGGAGAACCCTATGGGCCAATCTACTCTTTAGTGTCTTCTATGTCATTTGCTATCTGCCACCTCACTGTTCCCACTGTGGCAGCCCTGGCAGCCTGCTGAGCTGCAGAGCCTTGCCACATGGCAAATACTTTGGGGCAGGGTTTTGTGCTGGCTCACAGTGACACTGAACTATTTGTAGTGGGAGAAAGCTAGCAGCAGCAGCTGGAGTTAATGAATCCTATATCACTCTGGAACAGGGACAGGAACCCTGGAGTTCAGGGTGTTTTCATTGAGGCCTGCTGCAATTTTGATGTATGAGTGACTCAAGGAGATGAAAGCACTTCTGGATGGGCTGAGGAATACGTATGCACTAGGAGTTTTTGTATTATCTTTAATTTGCTGCTTACACACTAGGATTTTTTCCCGTTTCTTTTTTAGCTTCACTTGTTTTTTTCTGAGTAAGAAAAGATATGAGTGGTGCAGACATTTAGATGAATGCCTACCATGATTCTGTTATTGCGTGCTGGATCTTTAAAAATGAAGTGCTCCCTAGGCTGTTGTCTAGGAGGGATTGCTATGCATCAGTGCAAGATGGCCCTTACAGTGAGTTACATGCTTGTTTCTCTCTTGTGTAGTTGTTATTTTCCCTTTGCTTGTTTGATTTAATTTAGAACATAAGCCATTCTGGTTGTAGGCAATTTTGATTTAGGTGTTCACAAAATGGAACATGATTAGATCTGTGGAAAAGATCACTGAGGAAATCCTGCAAGAATAGTACATTACTTCAACCACCACCCCACCAAAGCAAGGGCAGGATATCTCCTCTATACTTACTTGACTTACCTGTTTGGGACACAGATTCTGGACTAGATGATAATCCACACTGGTTTTCTTTCACCTTCAAACTCCTTTCTTCTGAACTAACATACATAAAGAATTGTAGAATCATTTTGTTTAGAAAAGACTTTCAACTCATCCAGTTCCACTAAAAATGAAAGATTCAAATATTAGGGCCTTGTCTAGACCTATAGTAGATTAGATGCCTCTACTGAGTATGTATTTTTTGCCATGGAAGCTTGCTTGCGTTACAGTATGGGAACCAGAGACTCAGCAGCCACTGAGCTGAACTCAGCCTCACAGAGTGCCTTCCTGAAGAGCTATTTTATTCTCTCCGTTGTACCTTCCTGTAAAATGTGGTGAAAAAATCAATAATGAATAGGAAGTCCTTAATCTCCACGGATGTTTCTCCTTGCATGGTGTCAAAATCTGTTGGCTGTTGATTTTCTCTTATTTTACATATGATTAATTTACTTTGGAAGAAAAAGAAAAAGAAGGTGGCTCTTTGTGGTTGATTGACAATTTGTCAATGATTCTCAACTTGAGATGCTAGGATGCATCCCCAAGCTTGTCCTCAGCTCTCATGCTTTGTTCTGTGCTCGCAGCAGGGTCTTGGGAGAGCACAGCTGCTGCAGCTGCTTGTAGACCAAAAGGTGACCTTTTGAGTAGCTGAAGAATGATGCATTATTTAGTGCATTCCTGGCTAAAATGGAAATGAAATGATTTCGTGAGCAGAATGATTTGTTTGTTCTTTCACTTAGATGCACAATACAAAAATAGTGTGCAAATCACTACTTGAGGTTTGTTCTGGGCAAAGCTTTTGATAGGACAGACGTAGCACTGGCTGATACTTAAAAGATCTGTGTTAGCCAAACACAATAAACTTTAGAGGCAGTAAGTTTGCAAAACTCAACTTCAGTTTAAATAATGTATAGGAGTGAAAGCTTCCTGGTGAAGCGTATGTCACTGGACTGTCAATTGATACTAGTAAGTATCATAACCAGCTGCTATTTCATGATGAAGTATTTTACTTCTTTCAATTAATCAAGAGTCTCTTGGAAGGTGCCAGTGTGGATCATTCATTATAAGAATGCGTAATGAATAGAATGTTTGTCATTTGCATAGACAGAGACTTCAACAACTTCCTCTCAGTGATCTTTGATAGCCAGGTAAATACGCACTCTGTATATTTGTTGAGGAATGGAGAGGAGAGAGGCAGATGGGAACATTTTTCAGTGTCTATAAATTTCCTATGTGGTCTTCTAGACAGAGAATGAAAGAAGTTGAGTCTGGAGACTATCTTTCCTGCTGACGGTGAATGAAGACTGCAGTATTCTCTGCTGCAAGTCCATCTGCTCTTGAACCTCTCTTAAAAAGATCTATCTAACAATGTTTTTCCTTTGGAGTTTCCAGCACTACTTATGAAGACTTGAAAGCAGACTATTCATGTGCTATAGATATGAAAGCTGAATCATTAAGGTAACAAATTGTTTGAGAATGGACAGTTTTCTCTAAGCAATGAACATATGGAGGGAACTTGGGGAAGATCCAGTGCTTTCCAGTGATTTCACTGAGCTCAGCAAGCACTGAAATACATAGAATAGTGGAGAAATCTGCATAAATAGAAGTGCCCAGAAGACTGTGCTGTGACATTAAAGAGCTCAGTAGTGAAAATATCCCACAGAATAAAAGGTGTCTGCTTTTATAGAATTATTTTTATTAGGACAATATTAGATATGGTAAGACAAATAAGCAGGGATTCCTTAAATTACTACCAGTGTTTGATGTTGTCTTGGTTTTTACAATAAGCAGCATAAGATTACAAAAAATGATCACCTTCCTATTTGTGAGATAAACTGCCTTAAAAAACCCAGCTCTATTATTTCTAGGATTTCTATTATTTTTTTTTATTACTATTATTATACTATTATTATTTCTATTATTTCTAGGATCCAAGTTAATAGAATTGACCATGACTTCAGAAGCACAAACACATGACGAGCTTTCAAGACATTTACTTTGTAGAATTATAGGATTATAGAATTGTTTAGCTGAAACAGACTCTTAAAGGCCATCTCATCCAACTCTCTTGCAGTGAACAGGGTCACCTACAGCTACATCAGGTTGCTCAGAGCCCCATCCAACCTGACCGTGAATGTCTCCAAGAACGGGGCATCTACCATCTCTCTGGGCAACCTGTTCCAGTGCTTCACCACTCCTACTGTAAAAAACTTCTTTGTTATAATCAATCTAAATCTCCCCTCTTTTAATTTGAAACCATTTCCCCTTGTCCTATCACAACAGACCATGTTAAAGAGTTTCTTTCTTATAGCACCCCTTTAGATACTGAAAAGCTGCTATCAGGTCTCCTTGGAGCCTTCTCTTGTTAGGCTGAACAGCCTCAGCTCTCTCAGCCTGTCCTCACAAAGGAGTTGGTCTATCCTTTGTGTCATTTTTTTGGCCCTACTTTGGAGAGGCTGGATGTCTCCCTCATCCAGGCCTCTCCTGTACTGAAGACTCCACATCTTGACCTGGTACTCCAGGAAAGATCTCACCAGGTCAAGATTACCTCCCTTGACCTGCTGGCTGCACTTATTTGATGCAACCCAGGATATGGCCGGCTTTCTGGGCTATAGCAACTCATTCCTGGCATATTCTTACTGAATTCAGGCCCTTATTTCCAACCACAGTGTCTGCTTGTCCTCCTGCACCGCCTTTCAAACCAGTCTTCTCTGAAGGATTCTGTCTGGGAGAAGATCTGAGCACAAGCTGGTAAGCATTTGCAGCAGGGAGTTCTAAGTTCTGTGGGATTTAGTTAAACAGCAAAGTGCAGGCTTCTACCATGAGTCATCTGGTGTAAAACTAGTGCTAAGTATTGTACATAATTAAGACAACATTATTACAGTGAGATTGCACTTCTTTTTTTGGCATGACTAGAGTCTTGAAAAAGTGCAATGTTTTCTGCCTTCAGAGCTGTGAAGAAGATGAAGAGTTCTTATGAGCGTTCATTCTAAAAGACAGCAAAGCAACAGTGATCTTAGTTTGTAATTTGCATTATTCCTGAAGCTATCCACACAGATTTCAGTCTTCTTCATGAAAGACCGTGCTTTTCTGAGGAAGAAAAGCCACAAACCTGGAAGTAGTATTCATCGGATAAGGCTTGCAACAATGACATCTGTAGATATTCAAAGTTTTTGCTATTTTTTGTACTCACAAATCATGTATTTTATTTTGGGCCACATTTCTTTAAGAGGCATTGTTGGTATTTCAAGTAGCAGACACAAAAAGTCATATTTGCTATCATATGCAACAGAAAATCTTGGCAACAGCGGTGTCAGAGAGCCACAGATTCAATGTTTGAACACTCACTGTCAGCAGGTACAGAAGTTTTAGTAAGCTATTGGCTCTATGAACAAGAAAAGTTATACAAGCAGCTCAGAATTTGGCCCAGCTTTTTCTTTCAGAGGTACAAAAATTAACTTCATTTCCTAATGTGCTGTTTGTGCATCATTTTCACACACATCTCAAAGGGAGTATCCAAATGAGTCCCAGGGGCTGCAGAGTTTCAAGACGCAAGGAAAGCAGAGCACATGGGTCAAGACATCTGAGCCACAGACAGTGAGCTCCTCCTCTTCGTATAACTTGAACTGAACTCGTGATAGGTCTGAAGATTAAGAATTCCAGAAGCCTTTCTGAGAAAATGATTGTGTAATATAAAACTGATAGATCAATTCCAATTTTGTTGGCATTGCTGTTTTCTGGACGAGTTTCTAATCTATCAGTAAAGGAGTAAACACTCCTGCCACAACAAACCATTGATGTTCCGAAAGGAAATCAAAGCAATGTAAGGCTGTTGAAGAAGGTGACTTGAAAGAAAAAGAATGAAAGATTAGAACGCTGCTTTGATAGCTTTAAAATTTTGTGAAGATTGTATATGGGAGAGAGATGGGCCAGAGAAAGCTCTGTAGCTGTAGGAGGAAAATCAAGGAGAACACCATTTGTTTTCAGGGCTTCATCCTAGCATGCATTCTTGCAGGCTCACAGCCTAAAACATAGAAGAGGTTGATATGGTAGGGGCACACAGCCGACAGTGGAATCATAGGAGAGGAGGATCAAGGCAAAAATGAAGAGTGTACCTATTGGCTGTGGGTATTATCTTGAATTTTGCACTACTTTGACAGAATTTACACAGCTTCTGGATAAGTGAGAGAATTACTGTGCAGACCTACTCCTTATAACAGTGTTACAGCATCAGCTGAGCTGAGGGACCTTGCTGTGTGCGCTGGAGCCTCCTTCATGATGCAGTGCCTCTCAGCAGTTCTTTTATCTTTACTCCAACCGCAAGCTTGCTCTGAGCACAAAGACAAAAGTTATTTGTATTCCACTGTGTATGTTGACAGTATTTTTGTGGATGCAGCACAACACTTTAGAGACAGGTATGTGGAGAGTTTGGAAGGCATTAATTTTTTTTTTACATTCTCCTTTCTCAAACCACACTGCAAAAGGTTACAGTGGGAATAGCAAAGGAAAAAACCTGCAGACTTCACAAAAATCAAAGCCTACAGCTTGTGCTGGATGGGTATATTTGGCACACATCTGTGATTATGAAATGGCTTTTAAATTGCTTTTGAAATTCATCTGAATAATGATTCATTCTCTCAATTTCCTTTCTCCCCCCAGAACATCTGCCATTAACAAACCAACCAGTTGTGATGTTTTACAATCTGCATTTGAACTTACTTCTCAAAACGATGTACACTTCCTTATTTAAGCAATTATTTGGCTCATTAACACAAAGATATGGTCAGTCTTGGGACTGAAAGATGGATCAACAACCCTATTTGGCAAACATATTAGAAACGAATCAAGAAACTGTTCCACTAGAGAATTGCCAAAGTGGTGGAAATGCAACAGCAACAGGCAGCTTAAGAGTTCCTGTATACACAGTTATTGTATAATGTTGATTTTGTTGAGGTGAGCACGTCACAGGATTTAGGTATATGTCTAAAGATGGGATTATACGCTTGAACATGCTTCAGGTTTTTGTTGTTATGAATCTACATGCTACATCTGTGTTTGTATTAACAGGAGAAGCTGTTCTACAAGACTTTGAGCATTTTAAAATGTATTTTTGTTCTGAACTGGAACAGGAAGTTTTACCCTGAAATGAGATTGAAGAAATCTTTAATTCTAAACATCTTGTAATTGAGCATACTTGAAACATTGTGTTTCAGTAACACTGAAATGCTCTGTGAGATTAACATTGAAATATTGCATGTTCACATATGGTACAAAATTAATGAGAACCAACTGTCAACTAAGCATGCTGGGGCTGCCTGGGTTGTAAGTAACCCATCTCCTGGTTGCAGGAAGAGCTCTGATCTGAACTAGCTTCTCAACTGAGGTGCAGTTCTCTTTTAACACAGTCTAGCACTAACCCAAGGATAGCCATCTAAGACCTGTTCACTCTCACCAGCTCTATGTAGGGACATCTACGGTGTTTTGCACCAGGTATCAGGTACAAGTGCCCCAGGGGCACAGAGCACAGATTTTATGTGTTTGTATTGTAGCTTGTTTTGGTCTACTCTTGGTTTTTCTGTTCTGGCCTGATCCAAGGTGACTTCACACTGTCCACAAGAATGATAGTATGGGCACAGCACAAACAGAAGACCTCCATTTACATCTGGGACTGTATGTGACAAGTCAGCCCCTCTGGAGATGAGTGTAAGGGACAGACTGAATTGCAATTACTGAGCTCAACCTTGTTTTAGCAGAGGCTTTGAAGTTCTCTTCCCTCTGCTCCCCGGTCCTGCTGTGGACATCCTAACATCTAATATCTGGGGGACTTCACCCTGGCTGTAAACATACAAGTTGAAATAACCAAATCAAATCTAATTATGTTATGGTAATTTCTCACAAACTATTTTTTCAATTGGTGATTTTCTTGCAAAAAGTTTCAATGTTGTGAAATCAGCATTTGGTGTAGGGAGACTGACATGCTGGAAAAAATTCAAACAGGTCTGGAAGTCTGTAGAAAGGATCATAGAATCACAGAATGGTTTAATTTTAAAGATCATTTAGTCCACCATCCCTGCCCTGCCATGGACAGGGACACCTTTCCCTGGATCAGGCTGCCCAAAGCCCTGTGGCTACCCTGACCTCAAAACACCCACAGCTTCTTTGGGCTACATGTTCCAGTGTTGTGCCAGCCTCATAGTAAAAAATTGTCTTTCTTATCTCTATTCTAAATCTATTCTCTTCCAGTTTAAAATCATTACCTCTTGTCCTACCACAACAGACCCTTGTAAAAAGTCTCTCTCCATTTTTCTCTTCAGCCCTCTTTAAGTATTGAAATAGACTGCAATGATCTCTCTCTGGAGCCTTCTCTTCTCCAGGCTGGACAAGCCCAGCTTTCTCAGCCTGTCTTCTCAGGAAAAATGTTCCAGCCTTCTGATCATTTTGTGTGTCCCGTGTCTGAACCTACTCCAACAGATTCCTGCCCCAGAGCTGGATGCAGTACTGCAGGTGGGATTTCTCAAGGGCAGAGTAGAGGGAGACAATCACCTCCTTCTCCCTGCTGGCCACCCCTCTTTTGATGCAGCCCAGGATACAGTTGGCCTTTTGGGCTGCAAGTGCACATTGCTGGCTCATGTCCAGTATTTCATCTATCAAAACACCCAAGTCCTTCTCCATAGGTCTGATCTCTATCCATTAATGCTTTCAGGTGGTACTTTTACTGGAAACTGCCCTAACCCAACTGCAGCACTTTGCGCTTGGACATGATGAACTTTATGAGATTGATATAGGCCCACCTTTCAAGCCTCTCTAGATGCTTCTGGGTGGCATCTCTTCCTTCTGTATCAGTTGCACCACTCAGCTTGGTGTCCTCTGCAAACTTGCTGATAATGCACCCAATCCCAAGGTCTTAATAAATATACTGAACAGTACCAGTCCCCATACAGATCTCTAAGGGATAGTATTCATCTCTGATCTCCACCTGGACACTGTGTCATCGACTACAATTCTCTGGATGTGGCCATCCAGCAAGTTTCTTACCCACTAAATAGTCAATCCATCAAATTATTTTCTTTCCAATATAGAGAAAAGAATCTTGTGTGGGATTATGTAAAAGGCCTTATAGAAGTCCATTTAAATGGCATTGGTTGCTCTCCCCTTGTCTACTTACGTAACCATGGTAGGAGGCCACCAAATTGCCAGGCACAATTTGCCCTTGGTAAAGCTATGTTGACAGTCTTGAATAATCTCCCTTTCTTCCGTATGCCTCAACGTAGCTTCCACGAAGAACTGCTTCATGATTTTCCTGAGCACAGAGGTGAGGCTGACTGTTCCTTTTTTAAAAACTGAAGTGATATTTCCTATTCTCCTGTCACTGGGGACTTCACCTAATTGCCATGATGTCAAATATGATGGAGAATGGCTTTTAGCTACTACATCATCCAGTTCCCTCTGATGCATCTGATCAGGCTGCAGAGATATACATATGGTTAGGTTCATCAGGTGATCTCAAATCCAGTCTTTAAGTATAGTGGGAGGAACTTACTATCCCAGTCCCTGCCTTGATCTTCAGAGGTTTGAGAGAAAAAGAAGGGAGAAATTTTGGTCCAACTCCTCAAATTCCTATCTCTTTTCTCAGTCTTGTTGCCTGACAGATCAAGTAGAGTTGGCCCGTAGGTCAAGAGCTTCACTTTAGGTAAATGGCATTGATTAGACGATGTGATACAGAGGGATTTGCTTTAGAAGAGTCTTTCTCTTTGCCGTATACATATGATATGTATGGTGAATTTTTTTCAGAGAAACACTTTCCATGAAGAAGCTTTCCCCAAAAGTTCATGGCTTTGCTTTGATAACCTGTCCTTTCATTTGGGACTGAAATATTAATCTAAGGTCTGCAACCTTTGTGCTTCTATCATCTTCAGGGTCAGCTGGCCAAAGCAAGGAAGTATTCCACCCCCGTTTTTAAGAGATGTTTCTTCATTATTTAGGGCCTCAGCTCTAGCAGAACATAAACCAGTAAACAAAGCTGGAGCCCCTGAAGATCATCTCTTATGAAATACCTCTTTGGCCTAGTTTGGCTATCTTTCTGTGAGATAATTAAGGCAACTCTGGTACAAAAACAGAGAAATGCTTTGAATTCAGATGTCAGTAGGAGTAGGAGTGGGAACCTGGATTGTATGCTCATAACAGCCAACGTGATTCTTTTTTTGTTGCAGTTACTACATGTACAGTTATGTTTATGTCTCAGGAAGAAAGATGCCTTCACATGAGTACAGAAAGATAAATGTCTTTTCCAACCTCTAACTCATGAGCTGGCATGTGCTTCAGTGTAATCTGATACTTATTGTTGGAAATGTATTTTACATAATTGGCAGCGGCAGCCGCATAATCTGAGAGGGAAAAAAAAGTGTATTGAACTGTATACTATGTATCACTGTTAATGATTTTGAGTGGCATCTATAAAGGATAATGTAGCACTTGAAAGTTATGCTTCAAAACCCAGATAAAATTCTTTTATTTTTTCATTTCTAAGCTGCATTTCTTCTCACCTCGTTGTAGACGTTGGCTGTATGGATGCATACGGTGGGATCCATCACCTCAGGCTCCCTTTGCAGTCAGTACAAGAAACAGGCACTTTTAGGCCATGATTCATCTGACCTATTTACATGTGTGCTGTAGGAGGAGATGAATCACTGCCTAGACTGCATCTCTGTGGAGGATAAAGAAAACCTAAGATGGCCAGCTCAGACGTAGATGCTTACATGGATCTACAGATTGAATTTAAACTTGTGGTTTGGAACAGTATTTTTCAGAGAAGAGTTAAAATTTCTTAAGCCACATTTTCTTAGCAGAATGTGTGTATGAATATATGTATATATATAAAACAACCATATATATGTATATATATAACCACATATATATGTTTTTTTTGTTGTTTTTTTTCCCTGCAACAGAAACATTTGCAACAATATCTTTTGAAAACTGGCCTTATATCCCCTGCTCCAAATGTTCCACCATCTGAAGATCTGCCATTTTGTCTCTCTCTGCCTCTGCCCCTCTTTCACACATACTGTCTTGTACACATGCTGTATTTCAGAGCTGGGCCTTCTGAACGTTCAGCATTAGTTCAAAATATACTCCTCTGTGAGTGGTAGCCAGAGCTGCTAAACACATAGAGATAAATGAGCTGGTTTTGGTTTTTAAAAAATCGAAAGCAAAATATGCAAACAAAACCACCAAATGAACAGTTCTGATATTTGCTTCTGTTTAAAAATAACATTTTTGTTCATATTTTCTGCTAGAGTCTGCTCTACTCTGCCTCCTTGGTAAGGCAAGGCGTTACAGGGAGAGAGATATCGGTTTGTGGAAGACAAGTAACAATGTGGAAGGAAGAGGAAGACAGACTTGGTTATCTAAGAAAGAGTGCAAGTTTCCAAGTGAAACTCCGAGAAGAAAGAGGTAAAGGTGTATTATATGTAGATTACTGGTTTATGGGAGTAAGAATTATTTCCTTCCAGGGATGGTTATGCATGTATATGTAGTACCATGTCCCAGTGCATCTGAATTCACAACTAGACTGCAAATGGGCCCAAAGGTAATATTTGAGGGAGAAAAAAAAGAAAAAAATGAAAAGAAGAAGAAGAAAAGTAAGAAAGGAATTCACTGTTTTGCAAAGCATTACAATGCTCAGCTGCTGCCAAGGAGTTCTCAGTGTAGCTAAAACAGTGGTAGGCAAAATACCCCTTCCATCCAGCCACTGGCACGCAGCACAGCAAACCATTTACATGAGCACCTGGCTGAGGAGTTTGCTTATGACAGATCTTCACACACTCTCCTTTCTGTCTGTAAAGCTTTACTGACTCATGTTTTGTGGGGTTTTCCCCTTAAACTTGTATCTGGCATGGAGTAATGCTGACCCTCATGATAACAGAAAACTGAATTTGGGATAACCCTTCTCAGTGCAAACTTTCCAAACATTTAAGAGCTTTTCTGTGGTGATCATGAGGAAGGGCTGTCCATCATTCAAAGTCCGTTGTGATCAATGGGAAGAGCATCTACAACTGCAAAGGTCTTTAGCAAAAGCCACAAACATTTGATGGCTGAGTAACAAGCGTGGACTCAGCCCTTTAGCAGTGCAGGAGTTTCTTCATGAAGAAAGATTGCTCTTTCACCGGTCATTCCAGAACACCATTCATTAAATATAAGGCCCTACAGGAAAAACAGGCCTTTGTGTTCTCTGTGCCCCCTACTGAATCAGCTCTGACGTCAGTAGTTTCAAACCATAGATGCTAAATTAAGGCCAATGCAGTCTAATAGGCAAGGAAGGGCAAATGCTAAAAATTCAAGGTAATGAGAAAATACCTGGCATCTGGAGCTGTCATAAGCATGAATTTACATCACTCCCCACAAAATAAATAAATTACAGCCTATGAAATGTTACTCTCCCTGGATGCAAAGCTGCTGCCAAAAATTTTTCTCTCTGTGCTTTCTCAGTGATCGTCAGCTTCTGCCAAACGCTCCGAAGAGACCTGAAGGGGCACAAGGAGAGACATCTACAACTGCTGGCTTCTGAAGCATGAGGGCTGGGATCATTTGGCTGCATCCACTCACTGCCGTTCCCACTCTGACTGAAAGTTTTCCTCTTGGCTCTGACAGCACTGCAGCCACTTGGGGAAGCACATAACTGCCTCGGGAGATGGAGTTTCTTATTTGTGTTGCAGGCCTCCAGCAGGCATGGCACCAAGGCAATATTTACTTCAGTTTCTGTAACGTCATCACAGCAGCTGCAGTTTTGGGAACTGAAGTACTGGCTGGAAGTAGAAGGAGAGGCACACCATGCAGAAATCAGAGTGGAAAAAAGGAGAATTGGCAGCCAGCCTCCTCCCCCAGAAAGCTCATTGTGTTCCTGGGTGTCAGGGGCATTGCTTGCCCAACAGATGGTTACCATAAGGACCATCTGCAGAGAAGAGAGTCCGTAGAAACTGCAGTTCAGGACAACAGCAAGACCAGATCTCTCCTGATGGGGTGCTGGCACACTTGGGGGAGCACAGCAGAAGAAGTACAGTGCCCTGGCCAGGTGGCTTTCTGTGCTGTTTGCCTAGCAGTCTGCTGCAGGAGATAAAGGAGTGTTTGGGGCCCTTTGACTCTGAGGGAGCATAGTAGCATAGCGCAATGCTCATGTGCAGATAGTGAAGCTGGCTCCAAAACCTCTGCAGTCTGAGTCTCAGCAAGCAATCCTGGCAGTACCCAGTTACGTTAGAGCTTTGTGAAACTGAAGAAATTTGGTCTGTAGGTAAAATGCTTTCGTCAGGTACTGTTCCTGACACAGGTTGTTAACGATACACAAATTATCATGGGTAAGAGCAGAAGGTCAGTTGCCCTCAACAGAACTGATTGGAGCACAACACCTTAACTCTCCTGAATTGCACAGTTTCTCATGGAAAAGATCTTGTTTGTTGAGCTGGCAATGAGCTTTCCATGCTCATGTGCCCCATAGTCTTAAGAAGGACTGCTGTGAGGCACTGTGGAGAGAAAGCGTTGCTGTTTTCTACCTTGGAGTACTCTGAAAGTCAGCACCTCAAGCTGCAGTGCAGGCATCCTGAGATAGAGACACTATTAAGACTGACAACTTTGTGTCACTCAGAGAATCTCTTCCACTTTCTATGCTCTTGTGCCATGAGAAGCTCTACTCTATATCACTAAGGACTGAAACTTCAATGCCTGAGTTGTTTCCTTAGCCCAAGAACTCTGAAATACTCCTGTTTAGTGGATGAGAGGTGGGGGAAGGTAGGCAGGGAGAGGGAGGGGAAGCAAAGACGTGCCAGCAGTGGTGGCAGATCCTTGGAGATGGTGTGGGGAGGGCTTGGCAACCCTTTCAGCACTGTCCTATTGCAACAGGAGGGAGGAGGATATACAGAAGTTACTTAAAAGCCCTCAACTTTTTCAGGCTTCTATTACACATCAGAAAATCTGCAAGGGAGAAGACAAAATTAAAAAAAAAAAAAAGACTATCTGAAAAGAAGGTACCCTTGCTAACTAGAAAACTTCCTGTAAGAGCTTACTACTATTAAATAATTGCTGTATTTTGAATTGATGTTTTCAGGAGCTTTGGGAAGAAGCTGTGTTCTCAGCCATGAATGTTTTCTTAGATGGATGGTGTGGCTCTTTCGTTACTACGTGCTTTCACTGAAATAGATGTGAAAGCAGTTTTGACTAGCTCAAAGAGAAGTCTCTGATCAGCCTACATCTGAGATTTCCCTTAAGGTTGCTTGTGGGAGAGAAATAAGTGGATAAGTGCCTTTTTTTCTTTCTTTTTTTTTCCGTCTCTCTTTCTCTCTCCTCAAAAATGGGTTCTCTGTGTGTAGGAAATAGTCCTTTGGATATTGGGTGTTTGTGTGCATAGAGACAAAAAATATAGTATTTCAGTAATCATTTGCAGAATGTTGTGGGCTGTAGTATTTGAGATGATTGCAATATAACTTAGACTGTCGTTTTTATTAGAGAGAGGTGGTATGCAATGTACTTCCTAGGAATATAATTTGTTATTTAGGGTGCAATAATATTGTTTTAGAGGGTGGGAAAGATGGTAATTTTCCACCTTTTTACCAGAAATTCCCAAATGTTTTTAATGCCCTGCTTCTCCTAGACAAATACTTCTGTGTTAAGCTTTCCTTTCCTCCTTCCACCCCCCTTCTTCTCTTATTCATGTGTTTTGACAAACACAAAATGGCTTACAATCCTCAGAGAGCTGTACTCCATCATTAGACTGATGTTTTCTGCCTCTCAGTTTTTATTTATGTGAATCTAAAAATGTGTAGCTCGCTGGCACCCCACACTGTTTCCGGTTTCTCCCATCTTATATGTGCCACGCTGGCTCGTGTGTGCTTTTTCCTTGCACTTTTTCTTTCTTACGTGGTATTACAACGTCTCTAATACAGGATGTCTGAACCAACGAGCACCAACAGAGAGAAGAAACAACCTCCCCTGAATGGGCGAAGAGGCCTCCCATCAAACAACTCCAATGCTGAAGAAAATGATGTCCCTGAAATGGATGCTTTTGGTCTGATACCTCGAGGATTTAATCCAAAAGGTACAGTGTAAAGTTTAAGACATACATCTGGTTTTGCTTCTAACCTTAGAGAGTGGTTTAAAGTTGAGAGTATTTTTTTTTCCAGTTTGATTACAATCACAGAGTAACTTTAGGAGGACTTCCTCGAGCCTTTAAGTTTGTGGCTGACTGTTCTGGGGCTGGGCTGGTTGAAAGCTCCACTTTGCAGGGACGACAGAGGGGTGTCACTGAACATCTGGAGTGGGAGAACGCATATATAGATAGAGTTTCCTAACCAAAGTCATCAAAACTTGTTACTGCCCTCAGTAAAAATCCTGTCTCTGGTCGCTTTTTCCTAGCTCTGGACCAGCCCCTTTCCTTGAAGCAGCTGGTAGTGAAGCAGGGCAAGACACTGATCTGGGTTAAAAGCAGGCTTTTGGACAGGAGAAGTAGAATAGAAAGTTTAATTTAGTACTTTTTAGTTCCACTTCAGCCTGGCTCACCTGTTGGCTTCAGGCATGGGATGAAGGAAGTAGAAGCATCCCCTTTTATTGGCGCTTCTGGTTTATACAGGCTTAAACTGACTGTGAATCTGCTGCAGAATGCTTTTACTAGATGGTCAACTCACTCATAAAAATGGCTGAGAAACTCAATAATTCTCCTGTGGAAAGTGTTTTAATGTTTTGGTTGGAGAGACAAAATATAATTCTGGGGTAAGGAAAATCAGAGTGACTATATTTGGAATGAATCTGAAAAGCACAGACAAGATTTAGAGGAAAATGGAATTGGATCCTGAATGAGACACCGACACAATGATGGTTTTATTTTATTTTATTTTAATTTTTTTTTGCCTAAGATTAACAACAGAACCTGCTGCATGTAGCAACTCACAAAAGTGAGATGTGATAATACTTAGTACTCATATGGAGCTTTTCATCTGGGGTTGAAAGAGTGTTTAATAAATGTGGATGAGCATTAACTGCTTCATTTTACACAGTAGAAAACAAGCAATGAGATTTTCGGTGGCAAGCTCAGAGTCCTGTTGGAAATCGTTATTTCTGTAATCTTAATCATCTGCTTTGCCCATGTCCTCCCCTTTTATTACACACATGTTGCTTTAAAAAGCATTTCTTTAAAAAATGCCTGAGCAAACCAACTGGAATGTTAAAATGGTAGGAACTTTGCTTTAACTTTTTCAGACAACCCTGTAGCTCTGGGAAAAATATGAGTGTTTAAATTGTCAAAGGTAGTATAATACAGGTCCTGACTATGTATATTTTCAAATTCAGTACACCTGGTGCAGGATACCGTGGAAGGAATGCAGTCTGTAGCTAAAATGCATCAGTTCTGAAGGAAGGTTCCTATTAGCCTGTGGGGAAATCTCATTGCAGCCTTCCAGTACCTAAAGGGAGCCTACAGAGAGGAGGGGAGCCAACTCTTTACAAGGGTAGATAATGGCAGGACAAGAGAAAATGGTTTTATATTGAAAGAGGGAAGACTTAGGTTGGATATAAGGGGGAAGTTCTTTACCAAGAGAGTGGTGAGGTGCTGGAACAAACTGCCCAGAGAGGTTGAGGATGCCCCATCCCCGGAGGTGGTTGGGGCCTTGGGCAGCCTGGTCTAGTATTAGGTATGGAGGTTGGTGGCCCTACAAGCAGCGGGGGAGTTGGAGGTTGTTGATCTTTGAGGTCCCTTCCAACCCAAGCCATTCTATGACTTCTATGAAGCGCTTAATATCAGGCTCTGAATGAGTGTGGTGCTGAGAGACAACAGCATCTCTGTTTTCTGAAGTGTAATGGGAATGGGAATGTGAGGTCAAATGAGTTGAGGCAGAAGGCTGCCTCATAAGGTGATGCTGCAGATGAGAAAACAGCCCTTGTCCAAAGCAGGAGTTTGTGTGGCCATAGGATCAACTTGACTATGGGACTAGTATGGCTGAAAAAATTAATTTAATTATTACAGCAAAACTCTTATTGTACAGCTGGGTCAGCTCTGCTATGCAGTTCTGCTCTGCAGTGCTTGTAGCAATAATATGCAAGGGTGACCTAGGTGGAGGAAAGGGAAGGGATGGTAGCAGTATTCCTGCCTCAGTGAACATCAGCTGTGATTTAAGCCTGTAACACCAGCTGAGGTATATGTGTTCCCTGGACACTGTTTTGCGGTAGGATGTTTAAATCACCTGTCAGAGAATGTTAAATGTATATTACCAAATGTTTTCCACACACAACTCAGATTGGCACTTGTGTTTGGAAGCTGAGCCTACCAAGAGCAATTGCAGCACTGGGGTTGAAGTGAGAGCCTGCAGGCAGAGCAGGAGCAGCAGGGTACTGCAGGGTGAACATGGACTTTGCCATGGACTTCTTGCACCGCCTTCATCCTCTTCTCCTTCACACTTCCACACTTGTGGGTTGTCCAAGCCTTTTGTAATGGTTTGTGTATTTCACTTCCACATCACCCTGAAACAAAGCAGGCCAATGCTTTTATCCCTGTTTGTACAACTATGGTGTTTTCTAAGCTCTGTGGTAGGATGGGACATTTGCTGTAAACGTCTAAATGTTGGTGTCTTCATCCGTGTCAGATGTTAACCAACACAGAGCTAGCCCAGCCGGAGGTGAGAATACAGTTCTTCCCATCAGGCAGTGAGTGTCTCTTCCAGGGTGTCTTTCTCAGCTCCAATGGCTGCAGCAAGCAGATCTCACTGGCCATAAGACATTACATGTCTGGCTCACAACATTTAGATGCCTACATTTAAAGGACTCTGTCTTGAGCTGAATCCTGCCCTTGTTCTGTGCAGTGTAGGTGTCTACAGCTGAGCTACTCACCCTCGTTTCCCTTGACAGCCAATAGAGAGAAATAGGCATTTTTAGGGTGTGATTCATTTGACCTATTTTAGCTACTACTCTAGGATGAGGTAAACTCTGTGCTGAACGAGCTCTCTGCTGACACCCACTTCAACTGCACTGAATCACAGCCACGTTAAAATTGATGGAGACCGCAGGGACAGCTGCCTCCCCAGCCTGGTCAGCTGGCTGCCTGCTGCAGGCTGCTTGCTGCAGGCTTCCTTGGCAAGAAGCCTGTGTTTCTTTGTACACCTGTGCTGTCTCCTCCCCGTGGCTCTTCCTAGCCAGCTCATCTCCCCACACTGAGTTATAAGTGGGCCTGACACATGCAGACGGCTCGGTAGGAGGACACAGCCTTGGGGCTCCGCAGCCTACCAGCTGCCCACATGGCCTCCTTTACTGAGTGTGGGGACTGCCAGGGAATCATACATCCCCTGTTGGCAGAGACCATCACCTCCTTTAAAAACTCCTTGGTCTGTAACCCGGAATCCTTTCTCTTTTGTCCTCCAAGAAAACCTGATGATTGCTGGTTATTTTTGGAATTGAAAAGCAGCACAAGATTGTGCTCGTTTATTCATTTCCAACCAAGGTTAACATAGAACCATAGGCTTGTAGCATGGCTTGGGTTAGAAGGGACCTTAAAAGCCACACAATTCCAACCTCTTGCTGTGGGCAGAGCTGCCACCACCAGTGGAGGCTGCCCAGGGCCCCATCCAGCCTGGCCTTGAGCATCCAGGGGTGGTGCACCACAACTTCTCTGGGCAGCTGATGCCACTGCCTCACTGCCCTCTGAGTAAAGAACTTCTTCCTATCATCTCACCTCAATTTCCACATTACAAAAGCTTTAAGAAAACATGAGTCTGCTAGCTCTTGCACAGGAAACCTACTTGCACTAAATAGTGGATGAGGCTGTGACAAAACATCACATAGATCTGACTTCAAAGGAGACCCCTGATGTCCACCCATCCCTCACAAACAGACAGGCAGCAATGTGTGCAGCGCTTGGACCTTTCCTTTTGATTACTTCACCCTACCCTGGTGAAGATGTTTGTGTATCCTGTTACCCTGCTCACTTTTGTCCTCTCTAATTACCATTACTGTAATTAGCACAGGCTCAGTCACAGGTCATCTTCATCTGACGAGCTCAAAGAAGTTCATTTTAACACCGAGAGCAAAATGTGTGCAGATGTGTATGATTGTGTTTTGACAGGAGCCTTGTAAAGTCCTGGGAAAAAAATGAAGCAAAAGCTGAACTGACACCCCAGGGTGGCTGAGCTTTGTAGTTCCTTGAAGGGGTTAACTTGCAAAGGAAGGGCAGGGTCTCTTGCCTTTTGTTTCAGAGCATGAGATGAAAACACAACAAATGTTCAAAAGAATTTTTATGCCTCCCTGGAAGCAGGGAGAAGCTGAGCCAAACTTACTGATGGTTAGATCTCTCACAGAGCTGTGATGTGCAGCTTTTACATGGGATGTTTCTAGCCTAAGAGAGATTGGGAGAGAAAACAGCAGAGGCTCTCCTGTGCTCTCTTTTTACAGCCCTCCAGGAAATTTCTGCCTTGCATAATTTAATTATGACCTTTGTCAGCATTCTTTTGAGTGTGTGTGGGTAAGTTTTGCAAGGAGGGAGGTGAAAACGCTCCCTATTTCATAGAGGCACATTGAGAAATTATTTCTGAGCAAAAAGCATTTGAAGTTTCACACAAGATCCATCTCTGTAGCTCCAGCCAACACTAAGGCCAGTGGGGATCTACAGAAGTTATTCCAGAAGCCTGGAGAATTGAGCACAGAGTTACAACAACACTGCCATGGAGTTTTACCTTGCCCAGAGCCTTCTTGCCTGCTGTGGCTTCCTGCCTGCAGGAAAAAGCTGCCTGCAGAGCTGTGTTCTGAGGTTCTGTGCAATGGGCTGTGTTTAGCTGCCAGTGACTTGACTATCCGACTCATTTGCTGAGTGTATCACTCGTGCTCGCAGTGTACTCAGCAGCAGGCCAAATGAGCCACCATGTGAGGACACACAGCTCTGCCAGCTGCTGGAACTGTGCTCCTCTTCCTGCCAGCCATGAGTTTGGCTCTGTATTTGTCACTATAAAATGCAGAAATTGGCTGGTTTCTGTCAGCACCTGGAACTGCAAGCTGAGAGCTGCAAATCAAGCTTTACTTCTCTGTCTCTCTCCTCATGGCAATAATGGGCCTCCTGGCAGAATTTTCATGATTATCTGTCCAAGCATGAAGGAGGAAGAATGATGTTTGGTTCAGTTCTGTATGATTGCTCACTGTTAGAAGGAACTGGCTGTGAAGCTACTGGGTACAGCTTCAGTGTGTACAGGGACGGAGCTGTTGGGTGTGAAGGCTTCCACTGTGCAGTTTCTCAGCATGGTAGTCACATAGCTGGTGGTGACTGCAAGTGCCTTTGGCTATCCAAGTGCCACCACACGCTGGTCATGAGCTGAGCAAGCCAAATGCTGACAGCTATAACCCTTTAGATAGCCCTGATTTGAAGGGAGTGAGGCATTTACTTTGCTTGTGCATGTTATAGATAACCTCTGCTATTTGACTGTGACTTTATACTGTAATTGCATACTATCATGTCATATTGAGTTTTCATAAAAGATACTAATAGCAGTGGAGGTGTTCTGAGAAGCTGAGTCTAGACATGTATAATACACCAAAGCCTTATTTAATACAGGCATCCAAGCTCACAGCTGAAAGCAAGATCATTAAAGCCTCTCAGGCTCTGCAGCACTTGGTAGCAGTCGTGCTTTACAAACATTAACGTATGTACTTAAGCATCAAAAAATCCCTCTGAATATGCATTTTACATGGAGCCACAGCTGTCAAAGACCCTGATTGTGCCCAAACCTGCAGAAAGCTGATGCAAAAGGAAGGACAGAGCACAGCTCTTCCTGGCATCATTCAGCTTTCCACCCGTTAGAACCTGCCCTTTGTGTCATTGCTTTCACCATTTGTGAGAACCTTATGTCCTCTGCAAAAGCAGCAAGTAGGTGAAGAAGTTTCAGCCCATAAAACCCTGCTCAGGCAGAAAGGTGCTAGCCCCAAACAGGTCCAGCACACTCTTGCATTTCTTGATGGAGCAAAGCTGGAGAAGGGAGGGACAGGGCTTCTAATGCTGATGATGTCCATAATGTGACTGCTTTCTGTTCATTGATGTGCCTCTGCAGATTACCTGCGTGTTGTGGATATTCATATGTTCAAAGAACCCAATGAGATCAACAAGCAGCAGCACCACACCGACAAGTACTACAATCCCAAGCTGATAGTGCGTCGAGGACAGCCTTTCCAAATCCAGATTGACTTCAGCCGACCCTATGAGCCAGAGAAAGACCAGATCTGGCTGGAGTATTTGATAGGTAAGCACCAGGCAAAGACTGTTTTCTTAGCAAGTAAGGTAGAAAAGTCTGACAAACAGGAGCACGTCAGTACTTAACGGCTGGGTCTTTTCCTATTCTCATTGATAAACCATAAACCATAAACACATGCTTAAACAAAGCCAAATAAATGGTTTTCTAAATAGGGTCTGAATCCTTGAGAAGTCAACAAAATTACTTGTGAGAGAAGGAGCAATACTTGGAGATTTTTATTTAGCAAGAAGCTATATTTTGTTGAGCTTTCAAGGTTATTTGTTTCATAGCATATGGCAATGCTGAGAGGTAGATGGAATGGGAAACACCTATCATTAGTGTTCAGGAGATGAAGGGAGGAGGAGTCCATTGTTTGCGGTGGGAAAGATGACTATGAGCTGAGATAACAAAATGTTGGATACACAAGGGGAAAAAAAATAAGCAGAGCGGAAGAAAAGAAGGCCTTACCACTTTGCAGCCTGCATTTAGAGCCAACCTGGTAGCAAGGGAAAAAAATCAGAGATTTTAGCTTTGGACCAGAAGCTTACTCAGATTCACAATGGATTTACTGCAAAAAGAGCAGAGAAAGCATTTTTTCTTCTTACTGAGAGATCTTTGCCAGAGACCCAGATCCAAATCTACCTGTTGTCTTACTGACAGTACAGGACTAAAGGAAGGCATGACCTGGATAGAGAAAGGGGAAAGGCTGTGTCTTCCCACTGTGCTCCAGAGATGACCCTCTATTCATCACAGTTCCAGGAAAGCCCTTTCATCTGGAATAATCTGGGAGTTTCTGTGTTAAGACATTGATGTTCTGTCTATAAACTCTCTAAAATAGATTTGAATTGATGTTTGCATTTATTTTCCTTAGAGAAGCGGCTCCAAAATTTGTAACATCAGTTTGTGGTTTTTTTTTTCCCACTGTTGAATTATAATGACGTGGACATTTATTAGATCTGTTGCCTTTTAAAGCTAGATGGGCATTTATCTCTTAAACATATATGCAAAGAAAAGGTTACTGTCTGCACATTTTTTTCCATGAGTCTCTTCTTTCTAATTTAAATTAAGGTTGGAAGGCATGTTATGACAGTCCAGTGAGTGATTGGCTGAACAGCCACAAGTGCCTTTAAAAATTTAATATGCATAAATATCATTAATTCTTTTGGGATTTAATTAAATTCAAGACTGTTCCCTTAATCTTTATATGTTTAAAACAAACAGCTGTAGCAGAAAAGAAGTGGAAAATGGAGCATTTGTTTTTTATTTCTTTGTGCGCTGTTTGCATTTGTTTTAATCCATTATTCTATATTGGAAGAAGAAATCTAACACTTCTTTAGACGATGCACAGACCACTTGAGACAAGCTACTTGTTTATTTTACCTGTTGCTCTTTCCTAACACACATTTGTCCATGGTTTTCACTTTGAATCTCTAAGCTAAAAACCCTTTCATTCTCAGCCATGGAGGGAGTAGAGTCAAACACAGCCTGAGCCAGGGGAGATTTTGCGGCACACTCAGTTCTCAGTGATGATTTTGGAGTTAGACTTGGGTGTGTGGTTGTCTTGTCTTCCCCTTCCCATTCTTCACCACTACTGTCCTTTCTGTGAAATGGGAATAGTAATGCTGAAGTCTCATGTGTAGTGGCTGGAAAACAGCTGAAGGAAAAGAGTTGTATATACAGAATAGTATACAGTACTACTGTGCTCTCCTGCTTTCAAATGTCTGCTTCTGTGAGCTCCACTACCTTCTTGCTAGAAGGAATGTAGCTCACAGAAGTCCAGCTGGGAACCGAAAAGTTCAGGCTCCTCTTGTAGGGATCAGTTAATACTGGATGCTCCACATCCAGTTTCTTGTTATGCACATTTGGTGAAAAGAAAGCGCATGTATTCTCAGAGGCTAGTAACAAAGCAAAACAAAAACAGTCCACAATGGACGAGGCAATAAAGGGAGCTGCAATCACATCACGCAGAGACGGTCTGCTTGACTCTTGCTATTCTCATTCTAGTGGCAAGTCCAATATTTGGTGCCCTGAAGGAGAGGAGAATTCTCTTATTTAGCCATGGGTATCAAATGCCAAAGGTTTCAGTGCTGAGCTTGCAGACGTTTGTCCCAGAGAGATTTGGCACGTTTACATCCAGTACTTTTTTTATGTTTGTCTGCCTGAGGAGTGGACATTCATCTCCTTTAATGCAAGGTGCCTGGAAACCCAGTCCAGAAACACTGTCTCTCCAGCAGAGGAAGGAAGCAGGCACCTCCAGGTGGCAGTTTAGCCCTGCTGTCTTAAAATGGGACAAATTCTCTGCTAGATTTTTTTTGTCTTCCTCTGTTGACTCCACTCCATAGTCTAAGCTTTGACCTTAAGATGACTGAAGACAGGAGAGTTGAATCTCACCCTTCAGTACTGTCAAGAAGGAGCTACACCTAAGGCATGGCTCAGGCATCAACCATACAGCAAACACAACCTCATCTCAGAGAATCTTTTTGAACAGAAATCGCACTGATGCCTGCTGGGAAAGTACTGAGTAGGAGAGTCTGAAGTGGTGGATATGATGAAATATTGGCAGACTGCTGCAAAATGACCTTTCCAAGGAGCTCCTTCCTTGCCCAAGCAGTGGATTTCAAACAATGCAGCAGAACCATAGAATACCTGGGTTGGAGGGACCTCTGGAGGCCCCATGTCCAAGCCCTTGCTGCAAGTAGGTCTAGCCTGATCATGCTGCTCAGAGCCTTGACCTTGGAGCAAGTTTTGGCTGTTTCCAGGGTTAGGAAGATTACCCTGAGCAATGCAAACTAGGCTGTCCATGAGACATGGGCTCTTCAGAGTGTTTCAAGTTGCCATAAAGTATAAAGAAAGTTTTGGGAGGGACAGCTAGATTGTGTCCCAGATAATTTGGCTGAGAAAACTCAAATTCTCTCTTTGCAGGGCTGTGCCTGCAGTGAGGGCTGTTTACACAAAGCTGTTTAGAAATGATTAGTCCCCAGCACTGGAAATTTCCCAGCATTGATGTTAATCCAACACAGAATTTTTATCCATTGAAGATTAATTGTACTCCATTACCATCCTGCTACAATGATAATGTCCAGATCTTTTGTGTATGTAGAGCTATTCTATTTCCTTTACTCCCTGAAATTTCGTTTTACATCTCTTTTTTGTTCCTGGTTTTCTTCTTTTGAATCATTGAAAAGATGATTAGTGAAGCACATAGAGACTGCTTAATCCTTCTAATTGATAATGAGTCGAGGATACCTGGGATAAATGCTTCTCACATCACGTGAAATCTGGTCTCAAACACTCACAAAGCATTCAGCATCTTTTGTTTTTTTAAATCTACAGTCCATTTGAGACTATTTACACACAGCCTACAGTCCATGGGATAAATTATATATATAGAGAGAGAGAGTAGAAGTAAAATAATTCTATACATAATATATATATATATACACACTTAAATATATGTAATTATAGAATTATTTTGTATATATCTATATCTATATATATATATATATATATACACATATTGAATTACTTTACTTCAATCTCTTGAAGGTCATTTTGAAGTCCTTCTGGGATCATTCCTTATGACTAAAGTCCTTTTTGCCTTAACAGACTGTTTTCCATAGGTAATCATTGGTGAAAATGGCTGGAATGCCAACGTGAATTATTATAATTCAATTTCTCACATAATGCTTCATTAAATTAGAACTGTACACGTCTGCCAAAGTGTGGAAAATAAGTTGAATGTACCAAAAATCTACATGGAAAAATATCCATGTATAAAGATATTATTCCTGTTCTTGTGCTGGACTTCAGCCCTTCTTCAGTACCTGTGTTTTGGGAGCTGCTTCATTACTTCATTTATTTCTTTTCTTGCAACCCACTCCCTGGCTTTAAGGAGAAGAAAGGTGAACATCACCTCTTAGGAAGAACTCATTTTAGTGGTGTGGGGATGAGATAAAAGAGCCGTCTGATTTGAAGTTTCAGTTTACTTGCACCCTTGAGGAGTCTGGAGGAACCAATGAATCCTTCACCCACCTGATTCCCCCTGGTTACCACCCTCATGGTGGTGTGGAGTAGAGTTTGTGCTGCTGTTGGCTTTCCACTGTCTGAGCTCTCACACCAGGGGTAGCCAGCCTGGCATGACCGCTGTAAGGTTGCCCCAGTCACTGCTGCACTGGTAGTGATTTCACTCAAAAGCAGACATATGATTAGATAGGCCTTCAATCTTGCTTTAATAGCAGTTTCCTATATGTGGCTGTAAATTCTGGAATGGCTGATAAGTTTATATGGTACATCCTTACTCTAATGATATATTTCTCCACACCCTCATAAATTGTTGACTATTTGTATTTTACTTCAATGGTTTCATAAATCTATATATATGGGTCTAGTTCTAAATATTATTATGAACCTTTTATTCATTGGCATACTTCTGAAGTGATCATAAATTTCAGTCCTCTAGGCTACTGTCACCTTTCCACACGTGTGAATGTGTGGGCACCCACTGACCTGCCCTTCTGTACCCCTCAGGCCATAAATCATCAGCTTCTGGCCTGAGATGAGAGCAAATGTGCACTGCTCCCTTTACTGCAGTCTTCCTAGACCCAGTCCAGAGGAATAATTATAAACAATGAAAGCAACTAAGGACAAAAATATGTTAGACCTGATCCCATATGGCTTATTTAGTTGACATTAAATTCTAACCTATGGTCAGAATGGCATTTGAGTATGACTGAATAGCCAGGATCCAATGCAGATTGCCTCAGAATCAACAGCGCTCCATCTCCCTGCTTAATGAAAAGCTACAAAGAAATGAACAGCTACAGAAACCTATGATGATCTAAAGAAGGAGACCAAGCCCACATGGTTTTCCATTTTCTCTGGAAGGTTCCATTTGGAGGAAGAAAGGATAATTTATTAGCCACAGAACACATTTCCTAGAAATTAATTCTAGGGAGAGAAAAGACATGTTTGCCAACTCCTAACAAAGGAAAACAAAACTCTCCACTTGCTGAATAAAGGCACTGGGGTATTTATTCCCTTCTGGAATTCCTGCCCAGGCTCTAGAGGAGCAGAGAGAAGGGAGTTCCTCAAGATGCTCCATGAATTCTCTCTTTCAAAAGGATCTTTATTCTGCTCTTCCTTTGCATCTCTATAGCAGCATCAAGTGGCGTTTAAAATTAGCTGTATTATTTAATGCTTTTAATAGCTAAGGCGCATGACTCAGATGTATGTTTTACAACTGTAAAGTACTCATAATATTCACTCCTGGGGCAGAGTGGTCAGATGTTAAGGATTTCTAACTGGAGCTACAAGCAAAAATTATTTGAAGATATTTGGGTTTCCTACATTTCCAAGTTTGTTCTGCAGCACTTCTGAAGGCAATGGGACTAAAGACACTGGGATTTTTAGGAAAAAAATGTTTCTCCTAGCTTGTTATGTTTGAGAACAGCTTCTGTCTCTCTTTTTCCCTTTTCCTTTGTCTTTCTCATTCTATTTTCTTGTGTTTTCTGTCCTTTGCCTTCTTTCTCTTCTCTCTCTTTCTCTCTCTCTCTCTCTCACACACGCACACACACGGCATCTTTCTCTTCTCCTCCTCTTTTCTCCTCTTACATTCTTTCTTCTTGTTCTTCTTTACAGTGGCTCCAAGCTCCAATTTGTTTATCAACCTGTCGCAATTATTATTCTTCCAGGGCCAGCACTGAAATAGATTCTTTACCCTTTGTAAGAGTGTATCCAAATAAAACAAATGAGCTTTTCGGGGAAATTGTTAATCTCACTCTGTATAATGTATTTCCCAAAGGGCAACAGATTCCTCAACTCTTTTAAAAAACAATCTTCTAATGAGGGTTCATAAAAAACCTACTGAGAAATAGCTTTGCTCACCTCCTTGTCTTTTGAGGTACCCTACTTCCATCAGGAGGGAGAAGTACACTGATGTTAACTATATCTTTCAGCCCTTTGCTACCAACTTCCTGCAGGAAGTTTCCTTGCTTCCTGCAGGAAAAGAGCCACTGACTTGCGTAGGGCTTGCACTCATCAGTCCCTCCATGTTGTGCTGACATTGTGGCACTAGCTCACTGATGGCCATCTAGGAGCTATCTCGTGCACGCACATTTTAAACAATGCATGTGGTCCCTGGGGATCAAGGGAAATGCTAAACTAGGTGGAGACAGGAACTTCCAGGTGGCTGGGAAGGGAGGAGGAAGAGTGGTACTTGAGCAAGCCATGGTCTTCAGTAAGTGACTAGGAAGTAAGAGCAGCAGGAGGACTTGGCAGACTTGGGGAACTGGAGGAGGAACACTTGTGTTTTGCTGACTGAACTTGCTGTACCTCTCTCTCGCTCTCCCTCTGTTGCTGTAAATCCCTCACGGAGGCAGCAGTGTTATCCAGAATTAAACACAACTGATGGGCCCAGGAGCTGACATGCTAAGGAGCTGAGGCATATGTTAAGAATAACTCATTTTGAATGCATCTGTGTGTAGCCATAGTCTTGTGTTTTAAATATCTCTTTCTTCTACTGCTGCGTAAATAGATTTTGGCAAGTTTTAACAAACACTGCTCTCTTCTTTCTGCACCTATAGAGTGGGTGGGGGGGTGGGAAGACTATTGCATACATGCCTGTATTCACACAAGCTTCAGTCATGGTGCATTCACTCACATACTTATTTGCTTTTAAAGCCTTGTGATGTAGCAATGAGGAGAAGAGAGCATTGCTTCTTCAATAGTGATTACAGCTATGTTGCTCCACTTCCCACGTGCCTGGAAACCTGGGTGAAGAGCAGAGCTGAGCTGCAACTGAAGTGAATAGGAGCTTTAGGAGCTCAGCTTAGGTAGCTACAGAAACCAAGGTGAGACAAGAAAGGAGAGGAAAGAAGTACCAAAGGCCTGTGCACCGTGCTGCAAGAAGAAATCAGCATGTTTGTACCATTACATTTTCTGTAACAGGGATTTCTATAGAAGCAAAACAGCTGTTTGGCAGTGTCCTGGTCAGTGCTTAGCCCTGCACTGAAGTACAGAGTGCTGGAGGCTCCTGAAGGAGGGACGCTGGGAATTCTCTTCTGCCCTGCCATTCCTGGAAGGCAGGACATCATCAGCTACCATTTAGTACTAGAACTCTTCTGGGATGTAACAAGAGCCTATAAAAAAGAGACTCTCTCTATGCCTGATGGTATCAGTGCAGTGGCCTCCAGGCTTTCTGAATTTTCATCTGTTTGCTGTTAGAGAAGAGGAGGTGGGGACATCCCAGCAGCATGTCATGCAGCAACTTTGTCTTTCAGATATAAATTTGCCGTGAAATGTCCTCATGTGAGGGCCAGAGCCTGCTATACCCAAAGCACATGTGAGCACTGAGGAATGAAGCAGCCACAGAGAACTGGCTGCATATCATGCCTCAGGCTGCCAGCTCCCAGAGCAAATCAGAGCATGAGGGATGCTGAGCCAGCTGATGCTGCTGGCAGAAACGCCCTCCTGTCAGCATAAAAAGAATTTATCTTCACTACGTGGCTCCTGGTACTGATATGCACCCAAGCACACCCTTCTGCCGCTCTGCATGTTGAGTTAGCACGAGAGATCCTGCAGAGAGTGCTCTGCCAGGAGTTCACAGGCTTTTGGTAATGAGTTTTTAGATAACACTGAATCTTATTCCTTAGAGACTCTCACCTGGAATGTGCAATCACCACTGTGCATTATTCCTTCTGAGGAAGAGCTGACAACTCAGATATCCCAATTATAAGCCAAAATTGGCCATATTTCTCCACTGCAGCTAGAAATGTGTGCTGAAGATGCAGAGAGATTCAAACGGCCAAGCCATCTTGAGAAGACATCCCTACAGTGTTGATAAACAAAGTATTGAATCTATGTAGGAATGCTTTTGCCAGCAACCTTAGCATGTGATGCCAAGTACACTCAGCTTCATAGTGCTCTAGTATCAAGGCACCAGATGTGTGTATGTGAGACTAGTGTGGTTGGTGCTGTCAGGTGCCTGGATTACAAATCAGCTCTACAAGCTCCTGTCAGAAGCAACAATTCTCCTGCTCTTCCATTTGCATTTTGGTATTCATTTCAGAAAATGAAGGAAGTTGTCCTCTCTTCAAAGAAAATGTTGGAAATGCTTCACTGTGCTTTTGAGAGCCCTGACCATCATCCCTGCCTTCCTCCTGGATCTGAGACTTATGCAACTGTTAGCGAGCAGCCAAACCCTGACTGCCAAATCATGTTTGCTTGTATATTCTGTTTGTAACATCTGCAAATTATCCTGACTTCTAGGATATTCCTTCCCTGGCATCCCTGCTAAGTCTGCAGGTATGTAGGAGGTATGTAGGCAATATCCCATGCAGGACAGTACAGTGGCCTCTGTCTTTCTGCATGCAGCTGTGGGGACTGGCATGGATGCTGGGCTGAAAGAATGTTGCTTCTCAGCAGCAGCTACAGGTGCTCCTTTGTCAAGCAGCAGATAGATAAAGGTATCTTGTAGCTTTGCATGCAAGAGGACCTTTGTTGTTTTGAATGGTGAATGGGATTTTAGACGTTGAGTCTTCAGGTACCAGAGATATAGTACCTTGCTAAGCCTGGTAAGAAGTGCAGGTTTCCATAAAGATGCATTGCAGAGGCCCCATGGCTTCTTTGGGAACCTGTATTGCTCTTATGGGTGGACTCACTGCAGAGGAGTTCTTCAGCTTCCTGATTTCCAGCACACATAAGACATGGTCATGTGGGAGCAGAGTCACAGTGCAGTGTGTTCTGTCCCTGGTAGGCTCCTACAGCAGGCAACCTTCAGTGAAAGTGACAGCATGGGTTCCTAAGCACGTAAAAATACTAATCTTTCTCTCCCTCCTTTTTGGAAGAGACGAGGAAGATATTTAAATAAAAGTAGCACTTGTTAGTGGTTTTAAAGGATATCAGTTCAATTACTTGGTTTGCTCTGCAGCTTTGTTTGCATGAACTGCTTAAAAAACCCATGACAACTATTCCAAAACTAGAAACAAAACATCTACTGGGGAGTCAAGCTGGGTCATACCCAGTTCTGCTACAAAGAACAAGAATGTGTTCAGCTCTCAGATCACAATTGTTAGCAGAGGAAATACTCTTATCTGTTACCTCTATAGGCTCTTCTCTGTAGACAGTCTTTCCTTTGAAGACTTATTTTTGAAGTGTCCAGTGCTTTATCTTCTGCTGTTTTCTATTGATTTTACTCTCTTATTCCAGTCCGTCTTTCTTCTGTAGGCCTCTTCTTTCAGTTGTATCCCTTGCTGATCTGAAGGGGTTTCATGGGTTAGAGCATCCCTGGCCTTTAGGGAAACTGGGATATTTATGTGCACTGAAAATCTGCAAGATGGAAGTTTTTGTGTTCTGAATAACCTGTTGGATGAAGCTCAGTAATCCCAAATATCTTAGAAACATGGGGGGTCATGGCAGATCACAAGCTTCACATTCAGAGTTAGAGTTGCCCTTTCCCAGAATGTGACCGTGTTCAGATCTGGGTCTATCTCTGCATCAGCTGTATAAAAATAAACAAACAGGAAAATCAGTGCCCTTGTGCATTACATTTTTAAGCTCTAAAATAGTAGGAATGAAAAATAGAGAAGTCTGTCTCTCCCTCGGTGCTTTCCCTTACGGTATCGGTGAATGAGAATAAAACTTTAAGCCTAAAATCTGAAATGAAAAACAGACTTGAGAATGACATAAGGAACTCAGCCTTCTCGCAAGCATTTTTTTTAATCTATAGCACTGGTTGGATTCCAGTTATAATTTGACTCTACCTCGGGCTCAAAGGGTATAATCCTTCCCATCTATTTTGAATTCTAGCAGTGTACATGTTTACATTTAGTTTGTCTGTCTAGATGCGTTTTATACTTGACAGAGTAAAACAAGGTTCTTTCGGTCATGATTTGTCTGACTGTAAGGCAAAATACGAGCAGTACTTTGAAGGTGTGTCATACTTTGGGGCCCACTGCTTGCACAGACCATTTAGCTACCCAGCCAAGGTATGTTCATCCAGACTCTGGGGATCCAGAGTTGGTTCCCACACCATCTACAAGGCTCTTGGGGAGTATCCATTGCATGGGCTGCCTGCTGGGAAGTGGTGTATGCCCTTCTGTGGCAGCAGCACCAGCAACCAAGTACTGTGGAAAGCTCTACGGAAGGCAGGTGGTTCCTGCCCACTAACATTTGCCATCTCTGTAGGAAATACACAAAGGGACAGAAGACTGTTGGTAAATGAAGAGATGCTAAAGCTAGATGAACCACATCATGGAGTTATCCCCTTCTCTCCCCAGGTCGCTACCCACAACCAAACAAAGGCACCTACATCCCGATCCTCATAGGTGATGTGCTGAAACCTGGAGAGTGGGGAGCCAAGATTACCCACAAAGATAACAACTCCATTCGCCTGTCCATCATGTCCTCTGCTACCTGCATTATTGGGAAGTTTCGCCTTTACGTTGCCATCTGGACTCCCTATGGCATCATCAGAACACACAGGAACTCAGCAACTGACACTTACATATTGTTCAACCCCTGGTGCCAATGTAAGTAGTTTCTTATCAGTGTCAAAGACTCACAGTTTTCTCCACTGGGCTCATTGGTTTGTGAGAGGGTGTAGTCCAGGAAAGGGAACTTGTGCCAAGGTGGTTGGAGGCCAGTCTGTATGAATACAGAAAGGATATGTTTACATTTACCTAATTGCCCAGAGCTAAGTATTACACTCTTGAGGTTGCCTTGTGAGTGGGGCTACAGGAGCATTCTGTAGTTTCATGAGGCTGAGTTTGTGTTTACCAACATAGCTGGCATGGCACTGCTCCATTTTTGGTATTAAATATATCCCAAGGCTTTGCTCTGGTTTTAATAATTATCAGTGTGAACCTTCTGCCTGCCGCCATGTTCCTTAAACAGATAAATCAGTACAGGAATGTTTTTTTCCCAGCATTTGGTGTGGGGTAGGATGTAGTGGCACCCCATTCACAGCAGCTGAATTACATTGCTGGTTGCCACATTTTAGGATGGAGCATCTGCAGCCCAAAAGCCTGCTAAAACTCAATGGAAACTGCTGTCCTGCACAGTTTGGATGCACTCAGTCTGCTGCAACATGATTGGTGGCACCTTGCTGTTACACAGGATTTGACCTTATAACTTACCCTTAGCAGTGACTAATTACCAGCAACCTTGTCCTCTTTGACGAACAGAACATTCTGCAAATTAGCCCTTTTTGTAATCCAGTGTGTTAAAGAACTTTTGTTTTTTAAATCTCCCTGGACCAAGGTAAAATCAGCCCTTCTGCTGACAGAATTGCTCTTTTACCCAATGAACTCAAAGTGTGATTTTAAGGAGAAGGCAAGGAGGACTGGTGAGGCTAGGTTCACCAGCCTTCTGACAGGCTTTAGCACCGTGTCTCAGCTTCTGATGCTTGTAAGGCTCCATATCTGGCACACGTACTGCTGTATATTTAGGTCACCAGCTAACTATACAGCCTCCTGCCATCCTTCCATCATCCTTCAATTTTTTACCAGAGGATTTTCATCAAATAACCCCATACCGAGTACGGGCCGTCTTACCATGTGATGAGTAAGATTAGCATTATTAATAGAGCCCATTATTCAGCCACACTACTGTCAGTACGTAATTTGTGCTGACTTCATTACTTACCCCTGGTCCAAGGGAATATAAGCAGTGATTAGCTTATGCATTATTTAGGAAGATATATGTTAATGCTGAGTAAAGTGGAGTTAGTTAAGCAGGAATGGGAAGGGCAGGGCCCAAGGCCTCACAACACCATGAGGGACTTTTGAAAGCAACATAGAGTTGCATACCTTAGAGACACATGGTCAGTTTATTCTGGGAGTAAGAAGAGTGGGTAACAGAAAGAGAGGGATCATTGGCAAAGCTAAATGAACTAATGTGACACCCTGGTGAACAGACAAAGCCTCTCAGTGTTTTTAAAGGCAAAATCAACATGTGCCAGTTCCAGCTCAGGAGGTGTGATTCTCCACCCCAAGGCAGAGAATCCTTTGGGTGGAGTCCTGGTTTCTCAACAGCCAGCTTGTTGGCCAGCACAGTGACTATGCCGTGGCTCAACATCTCTTTAAACAGGAAAAAACCACAGAGGAAAATTTTAAGTCACCTCATGACAATTATGCAGCCAGCTGGGGCTGAGGACAGTCATAAAATGTAGAAAAAATGTGGTGGGGGGAGATTGGCTGCCACAGCATGTGTGATGGGGACCACAGAAGCTGACTTGAGGATGAGGTGAGCAGTAAGAAGGGGAAAATCAATCCCTCATTCACATCTCCTACTCATATCTCTGTATGCCCATGACACATGGGTGCTTTGCACTCACTTCCTGAGCTGAATGGGATCAAAAGCCAGCAAAACAAAATCTGCGGTGTGGGAGCTCACATGTAGAGCTCAGAACATGCAGCAGCATCCATCAGGAAGGCTAACAGAGATGTCTACTGCAAGAAGGCAAAAGAGAGACTCAGAGCAGCAATGCTCTGCTGTGGGGGTCACCTGCAGAACATCATGTCCTTGTCCCCAGCTTACGTGTCCAGGTGTGCCACAATGGATTCAAGTCCTGACCCTTGCTAACTATTGTAGCTTTCTTTTTTTGTGCGCTTCATTTGGATGTGGATTTGCTTTCTTTCCCTCCTAAGCAGTTTGGACTAATTGGTTCCTGTGTCTGCCTTTTCCCCTTTGTGTTAGAAGAGCAAGGGCAGTATTTCTCCATGCTTTGTCCTCTGGCTGGGAAAGTTTGTGCAGTGGAATGACAAAAGGGTATAAAAACTCAGGCAGTTAAGCTGCACAGAAAACAATAGTTTGAAAATCTCCTGGACTTGTTTGCTGGGTTAATAGTTAAGAAGCAGAGTCTGAGTAAAAAACCTCATTAAAAAGAGAGAAGGCTGGGGAATGAGTGAATGGGGATTGTTATCACAGGGAGCAGAGTACAAGCTCCATCAGTGTCTAGTGCAGCTACCCATCTCATCATTTTAGAGAAACATCAATGTGTCTGTGTGAGCTTTTCTTTAAGACAGAGGCATTTATGCCCTTTCTTGTTACTTCTTTTTTCATTGTAATTCAGTTTTGACATAATTTCCCAGGCTGAGATGTGCTTTTTTTTCCTACTGTTTCAGAGCAAGTCTGCATGCTTTACCAGTTAAGCTACAGAGCAGCCTCTGTTCTTTGCTTCCAAAATCATCAGATGCTTTTATATGGTTAAGGCTTATCACCAAGAATACTTTACAGATGCAAATGTGGGGCCCGATCTTGCAAAGTGATGTGCTTCTGCCCCAAACATTTTGGTATTCAGCAAGCAAGTGGATTGGCATTTCAGATACTCATGTGAAATTTGCATTAGTTAATGAGCAAAGTAAAGCCTGCAAGGATAGGCAACATCTTCTCTTCAGCTGACATAACAGGGAAAAACAGACATGCTCTTGGGCACACAGAGCCCTCTTCAGTTCTGAAACAGGAGATACAAATGGCAAGTCATTAAGGATAACTTATTTGAGTATAACTTGAGTCTTAGCAATATCAGACTACATGAAAGTAGAGAATGGCTCCTTTGATCTAGGTACTGTGAGCTCCTCTCTCCAAGGAGGTGCTGAGCCAGCGACATTCTGCTTGGGAGCACTCAGTGTCTATCAGGAAAAGACTCTGCATGTCTCTTGTGGCTCTCCTAGGTGGAGATGCATAGCGTGTCTGTAAGTTGCAGACTCATGGGCTGAGGATTATGTTTCATTCACAGAAGCTTTCTGCAAAGTGTTTTAGATTAGAGCAATTAAATATGTTGCAGTCTTGGTTACTCAGTTGACTCTGCTACCCATGTCCTTCAAACATCCTGTTATAGTTTGAGGATTAGTAGCATGTGGTTGCCTTTGGACATCTCTAATATCACAGAATCATGGAATCATTAAGATTGGAAAAGACCATTAACATCATCAAGTCTAACTGTTCACCCATCACTATCCATCATCAATATGCCTACTATACTGTCTCTAAAACGTTAAATGTGATCAGGCATCCAAGTTTGACTCGGTAACATTTTCTGTTATTTGTAGCCATATATTAAATTTTATGTCTTCTACCATAGGTTCCAAAAATTCACAAATTCAGAGCTTCATATCTCTGCTACACTCACAGAGACAAGAACCAGCCATTGCACAGCATCATCCAAAGTGGAGTGGACTTTGTAGATATCTGTTTTAGCTCTTGCTGCAATGTGTTTGCCACAGTGGTGTTCTCCCAGCAAGAGCTTGTCCAGGTTCCCATGCTAAAGGAAGGCCAGGTCCTGAAGGCAAACCACCTTCATCCATCTGCTGGTTCTGCTGTGCTCAGCTGTCCCTGTGTGCAGGAGAAGATGACATTTCCAGCTCCAGTGGTTGCTCTGCTAGGGCAGGAGTTTCCCAGGTGCATCAGTACCAGGGAGGGGCCTCTCATGGCTATTCACTTTCCTAAAGGGACATAGCTTCTCTGTACTTCTTACTTCTTTCATAAGGAGCTTTTTTCACACAGAAGGTGGTGAAGCACTGGAACAGGTTGCCCAAGGAGGCTGTGGATGCCCCATCCCTGGAGGCATTCAAGGCCAGGCTGGATGTGGCTCTGGGCAGCTTGGTCTGGTGGTTGGTGACCCTGCATGTAGCAGGGGAGTTGAAACTAGGTGATCATTGTGGTCGTTTTCAACCCAGGCCATTCTATGATTCTGTGATTGCATGAGCTTTTGTACATTGGGATTTCTCACCCGCACTACTGTCCTCACGTGGAATGTGTTTTCACCTTATCTATCTTCAAACAAAGAAGCATAGAGGATTATTTGCTTCTTTGTAGCACTGCTAGCTAGGGTCTTAGTAATTTCCCAGGATAAAAGAAGTAAGTAGAAAAACCTTAAAATGCTAGAGAAAAAGAACAAACAAGCCTGGTGCTTTTTCTTGGAATTCTTCTGTTTGTCAGATGTGAAATTCTGCTTGCACCAAATAATTAGGAGTTGTACTATGTAGAGCATGCTTAGCATCAAAGTAGTCACAAATGCCTCGTATTTTCTTCTAAACAGTTCTCAAGGGTAGTGAGAGCTGTCAAAAATCAAAGCAGCTGGCTTTTATGTGGAACACAGAGGCCCATTTTACTTTATCAAAAAATAGAAATAATTTAAAATAATTGACAGAGAAGTTAATCAATTTTCATCTGATTTAGCAAAGATCACGCAGTCTTGAAATAACGTAAGCATCTCAATTGATACCAACGAGATCAATATTGATATTTATAATCCCTGAAAGAAAACAACAGCTGTCAAGAAGGCATGTGCACACACTCTGCTGAATGCATAACTGTACTGAAGCAGGTGTGAGTTGTTCTCCTTGAAATGCATTTTCTGTATTGTTTGTATACACACGCTCCAATAAAACCCAGAGCTCAGTGAGTCAATACATGTAATTGCTCCATAAGCAAATCAGGCACATCCATCCTAATGACACAGAGCCTAGTGTGATTTGCAACATCCACAACATTTTTGATGGGATGTTGTGCAGAACTTGCTTAGAGGTGGGAGATGGACCTCAAGGAAGTCATCTAATATGGTGCTTCCAAAGTATGCACATCACTGCTGGCATAAATGGCTGTAGCCTTTGGATCCACTGTCAGGTCTTAACACTGTTTCTGTCACCTGGTATCCTCTCATTGTAAACTCATGATCTTCTGCTTTGTGCCTGGGTGCAGACTGACTTGGTTGTAGGGAGTGCCAGGCTTATGAACAGCCCTTGTTACAACCCAGCCTTTAGAGGCCAGATATGTAGCACCCTGCCTCTACACAAAGAGAGAGCCTCAGACCTGCCTGCCTCAGGGAAAGCCAGGCAAAACCTGCTGCTTTTCCATCTGCTCTGATTCTGATGTAGCTTGCTGAGCCTGTATGGCAACCTTGTCAAAAGCACAATGGAAAGCACTGATCTCTTCAAATGCAAAAAATCCTCCTTACATCCAATACCTGCTTGAATACCAGTGTGAAGCTCTTGATGTTATATATCTATACATAATCCCTTCTGCATATGTAAGATGTATTTATATCCATCTGAGAATAAAGATTCCAACAGAGTCAGGTGTACAGAATGGCAAAACTCTTCACCTACTTGAAGTCAGTGTGAGTTTTGCCATTGATTTTTCAGATGTTAGCTGTTTTCAGCTGAACTGCAGTTCTGTGGGTAAATGGAGAAGAAGCTCTTGAAGATGAGTTTTAGAAGGAAGTACAAATCTGATATGAATTTCAACAAAATACAACAAATCAATAGGCTTTTAAAGTGAAATAATCCCGTAGTAATTTGTAGTAAGATGCAGAAGAAAGCCTCTATGACAGTGGTAAGTGGCAGTTTTGCACTTGTTTATATCACACATTCACAGGTTACTGCTTCTCTTTAATTTGTTATCTGGTGCCACATTACTGATTTCCTGAAATTAATTAATTCCCAAACCATTACATGTTAAGTGGTACCTCTTAGTCACAAAATACCATTATTGGCACAGGAAATAAATCCTCAACTGTTCTAACATCACAGAATTTCCCATCTATTTCATGTCTGCCATGAACATCTGAATAGTTTCATGTAGTTCTGGGTTATTTATATATATTAACTATGGGTTATTTAAGTATGTGAATCTTTGCAGGATGAGGATCCACCTGTATTCTCTTGACTCATATTAAGCCAATCTAGGATGTATGTTTAATATATGTTTTGATGAAGATGTCTTCCAAATACTTCCAGTTTTCGTTTGGACAAACTGAGAGCCCTGGGGCTGTTTGGTCTGGAGAAAAGAAGACTGAGGAGGGATTTTATCAGTGCTGATAAATATCTAAAGGGTGGGTGTCAAGTGGGTGGAGCAAGGCGTTCTTCAGTGATGCCCACTGGCAGGACTAAGGGCAATGGGTACAAACTTGAATGCAGGAAGTTCCATATGAACATGAGAAAGAACTTTACTTTGAGGGTGACAGAGCACTGCAACAGGCTGCCTACAGAGGTTGTGGAGTCTCAGTCCATGAAGATATCCAAAACCCGCCTGAACACTTTCCCATGCAACCTACTGTGGGGAACTGCTTTAGCAGGGAGATTGAACTTGATGATCTCCAGAAGTCCCTTCCAACCCGTATGATTTTGTGGTTCTGCGTTATTTTGTAATTTCATATTGGCTGGTCAGTCAAGCTACATCGGGGAGGAACACTGCAGTCAATAACTTATGTACAGGAAAAGCAATCAAACTCCTCTATACACTATAAACTCCTTAATACACTATAAAGGTGTATTCCAATTTTTGTAATGTGCTACAGATTTTTTCTTTAGATCTCTTGATTTGATCTGTTTTCTGTTAATCTTAATAGGCTAGAAATTGTTCTTTGATCTGTTTGTACAGATGCAGAATTGCATCACGGTGCCCCATCTTTTAAATTAGTGGTACAGAGTAATCATAAAACTCTTGATAAGATGTGACATTTTAATCATAGCTTTCAGATCTTGAGAAAACAGGCAGGATTTGTCAGCGTTTTTGCATCTTTCATGCTTTTAAGTTGTGTATCATATTTCTAACCGGGGTCACTATCTCCTTGTGTTTGTATTCTCTTGAAGCAAGTGATGTTTTGTTTGATGGGTGATGGGCACATCTCATCCAATATGGCTGTAGTATATGCTAATTATTTTTATCTTCCCGATATAAAATCTAAATGGCAACGTTGATGTTTGTTTTGGATAAATTGATACAGTGGATGCCGTGTACCTGGATGACGAGAAGGAAAGGGAAGAATATGTCTTGAATGATGTTGGTATTGTTTTCCATGGAGACGTCAATGAAGTGAAATTCAGAAGCTGGAGTTACGGTCAGGTGAGCTATTTGGACCTTCTCTGACTGCTCCCAGTGGGACAGCAAATGAATTTAATCGACAGCAGACTGTGGTTGAGACTGTGGGCTCTGGAGTGCATTATTGGTCTCTACTTCAGAATCACAAGGGGGTATAGTTTTTTAAAATTGTATGATATGGGTATATACCTAATCCAGAAAAGCAATGTTATAATAGCTAGTATTTAAAGATCTTGTTTTAGGGGCACATTTCAGATACTAAGAGGCTTCCTGTTGAAAGCTATAATCGTTAGCTGAGGTTTTCACTATGCAGCAGCATTTCTGCTGCTGTGATACTGCTGCTTTAGGATCAGACTGATTTGGTGAAAGACAAGAAGCTTATTTATTTAGCAAGAGGTTGTATTCCCTTTCTTCCTTTCAGTTCTAGCAGAAGTGGAAGTAATTCTCATTTTTCCAGAAGTCAGCTTTTCTTAGGGTTCCTGTTACAAACAGAGGTTTGGTCCCAGAGTTTTGCATTTCCTTACCACAGTGACAGAGGGGGGAACTTCTCCCTTTGCTGTCTGGACTTGACAACTTCAGCCCTCTGAAGATGTGGAAAGCACAGTCCTGGCTGACTGGTGTGTGGTAGTGATATGCCTTCAGTGTTATCAACCCCTTACTGCTTACCTGTTTTATCTCAATCTGTTTGTATCGCTTGACAGCCTGAAAGTCCCTGAGGGATGAAAGAGTTAAGTTGTTGTGTGAGAATGGGAAAATAGCATTCAATAGCAACATCAAAATTAGCAAAGCTAATTTTCACTCAGGGGTATTCCAATGGGCAGTTATTGGACATGGCTCACCTTACATCCTGGTTTTTCACATCAGCACCACTAAGAAAGTATTGAAGTACTTCCTTCATGCCACAGTGATGGATCCATTCAGCACTCTGCACATCCCCAGCACAGCCTTGCAGAAGGAACCCTCTTGCTTTGCTTTCTGTCCCTCAGCTGAAGACTAACTCAAAGTTTAAGCTGGCTGGATTGCCACTGTGCTTGCACTAGAGAGCTCTTTGAATTGACATTGCTCTTGCTTCCTCATTTAAGGATGTAATTCCATGTTTTTTCCCACAGCAGTGCTGCTTTAGGTAGCTCCTGCCTTTGCACCTTTCCACTGGTTGTCTCAGCGCAGTGTTTGTGGGGTTTGAAAGAGATCCTGTCTAAGCTAAAAATAACCTTTAAATAAGGTGAGGGGGAAACAATTCCATAAACTGAGGGTGCATCTGAGAGAGATAGGAAGAACCAGATCCTGAGGCCAAAGCTGGGTGTGCATTTAAGTTGACCAAAAATGCCCCCTCCTGGCCCTTCCTTCCCCCTGCAAGTGTTTATACAGCCGTGCAATGAATCAGACCAGAGAACTGACCTAGCTGAACAAGCAGCTCCTTTTTTTTTCTTCTTTTTTTTTTCTTTTTTTTCCTTGGGTTGTTATTCTAGCGTGCTCTGCTCCTACATTTAGGATTCACTCTGTGACAGATGTAGGGGAGGGAGAGAGGAGAACGAGTGGCTGGAAATGGAAGATGTTGCTTCAACCAGCTGCTGGATTTATATCCTAAGACGCTGAATTTATGGACTATAGTGGTTTGGCCTGAGGTGCTTATATTCTGCAAATCCAGCACCTTCCTGACACAAACACCAACCTCCCTTGAGAAACTGCATTATTTATTTGGTTTTGCTGGGAGGCAGCTCTGTTCGGGAGGTTAAAGCTGTTCCACATCCCTTTGTCATATGCTTTTCCTTCCGGTGTTGTCTGGCACTGGAGAGCTTGATTTCCACCCTCGGTGGTGGTGCACATTTTGTTGCCCGTATGACAGCTTAGTGTGGCAAGTGCATCAAAGCCAAGAGTTATCCCAGAGCCCATCATTATTTTTGTGAGGGTGAAATGGACATCTTACATCTAAACACAATGGAGAAATATTCTTCTGGTTCAGAGTGATAGAGGATGGTTTCCCTGATGCTACCCTACCAATTCCCAGCCATTAAAACATAAGCTTTCCTCATTTTTAGCAATCTTTTATGTTAAAACTAGGAGCATTGACAGCTGAAATCTTTAACTGAGGGTTGTAAATTAAAAAGGAACATGCAGTTCAAAACTGGATTATTAGTGGAAGATCATTTTCACAGCTGCCCTCTTTAATGAGCAGCATCAACTTGAGAGGAGGAGAGGCAAGAAAAATGGACCCAGGAAGAAAATACAACAGACCACTTGAAACATGGCTATAATGACCGAGGATTCGGGATGAGAATGTTCCTTGTAACATGACTTCAATTCCTTTCTTCTAAGGGTGTGCAAATTGCCAGTCACTCAGAAAAGCCCAAGGGAGATTGAGGAGAAATTTTGCTTTAGAAGAAAACTGGGCACATAGGAACTCTCCAGCTAAGAAATATTGGAAGCTATATTGGTGCTGTATTGATCTTTTAACTCTGCCTTTTTTTTTTTTTTTTTTTTTTTGAGAAAAGTAAAATAAAGCAGGTGGGCATAGTGCTCTTGTTGTCATGTTGAGCTTAATCATGTCCACGTGAGCCCAAAGCACAAACAAAACTTTGTGGTATGTGCATTTCTTAAGGTTAGATCCCTGCCTGTGACCGGCTATGGGAAACACAGACCTACTTCCACCAGTGCAAAAGGTGATGCAGCCCTTCTTACTTGGATTTAATTGGTTTGAAGTTCTTCTACTAGAAGAAGGTTAGCATCAAAGGGGAATGTCCACTGAAGAAGGCCAGTCTCACTTAAATGCACTGCTCTATAATGCAATGCAAACCAATGTCCAGGCAGAGCCTCTTTTCCTGTGTTTTCCCATGCCTTGTCTTCCTTCCACAGACTTTTCCAGGTGGCTGTGCCAGTCCTTTGTCCTGAATTTGGGTTGTTCCCATTTCAGTCTGTGTCAAGCAGACACTGCCAGTGCCTGGCCTATGTCTGCTGATCTGTCCTGGCTGCCTGCTTGTCTTGGCTGCTGTTTCATTTGATATATCAAGGGTACTCAGCCCTGTGTGTGTTATGTGTCTGTTCTGCTTCCCTCTAGATATTATTTTCATGCCACAATTGAGGGCAGGAAAGTAATTTAGTTTGATTTAGTGTTTTTAAGAAGTAATGAAAAGCAAAACTGGCTTTAGCCCATGTTATGGTGCTTTGCATCCTACGCTGCTACATTAGCATAAGGCAGCTAGACTTTACAGCCTGTCCTGTGTCCCTCCTCCTATTAATCCAATTACTTCACAGTCATTTATATCATTTTGTAAATGCTAGGGTGAAAGACAGCAACTCCGATAGTAATTTCTTTCCTCTTTAGTCTTCCTGTATGTGCTGGCAAGATTGACAGTGTCTCATAAACTGTAGATAAGAGAGATTTAATTTGCAAGCTAAACTTCTTATTGATTTAAGTCAGCTCTTAGACACTGCTGATGACTTGAAGAACAGAAAGCTCTTTTTGATCCTAGTGAAAGTGATAAATCATTAGCCAGGCCAAAAGAAGAGTGAACCTGAAGCAGGAAAGGGCCACAATGATGGCCCAGAGTTTATACTGTCTGTCTGTTCTCCTTGGGAAGCAGAGTCTCCACAGCTCTGCCATTCACCTGACTTTGCTTACAGACACATCACTAGAATAGAGTGGAGACCAATAGCATACAATTATTCAACCTCCTGGAAATCACACAATACAAGGAGTAGGACATTTGGAGCCACTGACCCGCTTTCTTGCTTGCCTGAACACTGTGAATTCAGTTTTGCTCAAGAAGGCTACATACTAACAGACTTCCAGAGAAAGTAATTCAATGCTGGATTGCATGAAAGAGATGAGAAACAGTATGAGGAGAGAGGATTCTTGCTGGGCTCATTTAGCTTGGCGAAGTGAAGGCTCCAAGGTGACTTCATTGCTGCCTTTTAGCATCTAAGAAGAGCTTATAAACAGGAGGGAGACCATTTTTTACTCTTTTTTTCTTTTTTTTTTGCCCAGAGAAGCTATAGGTGTCCCATCCTTGGACATGTTCAAGGCCAGGTTGAACAGGGCCATGGGCAGCCTGAGCTGGATTGCAATGCTGCCCGTGGTTAGGACTGGGTGGGCTTTAAGTTCCCTACCAACCTAGGACATTTTGTGATTCTGTGATTCTTTTGAAAGGATAGACACTGTGACAGTTTGCTGAGCAATGAGAGCCAAGCAGGCAAAAAAAAAAATGTTTCTTGAACAGAAAAAGTCTGAGAGTGATGAAATAGAGAGGTGCTTCTCTTATGCTTATGCCAGTGCTCAACTGGTGCCTATAAGGGAGAGGCCAAAGGAGGCATGGACTCTCCGAGGACGTTATCCCCATCCCTCCCATCTTTTTTGCAGCACTGACAGCTGTCTTGATTCTTCAGTGCTTCCTCCTCAGCTCTCTGGCCTCACCCTGCCTCTGCCTTTCCCATGCTACCAGGCCAGCAGCTTGGCATGGGCATTTGTTTGCCTTCTGCAGGATGCGAAACTCAGATCACCCTCATATGCTGAGGAGTCTTAAACCAGGCTGGAGGTGGTTTCAAAATCAATACAGCTCTAGTTGCAGCTGGGCACAAGAGCAAAAATCTTGTTAGCATGAACCATATCTCTAAGGATGCAAATGAAGGACATAAAGCTGAATATGGCAAGGGGACGAGCTGAATGGAGTTTCTGTTACAGCTTTGAATGCTAATATAATACTGTGTTTTCAATGGAACTGGAAGACGTTTTTTTATAAATGCGTGTTTCCTTGTCCCCTACCATTTTCCAGGGGACAGAGATATTTTCCTTTGCTATGCAGTTTCTCCTAAGGAAAATGAAATACATCACAGGGCAAGTTCTGTGACAAATGGTTTCTGGTCTATTTAGGCACCTCTGCCCTCAATTCATTCCTGTGCTTGTTCATGCTGGATCGAAGAAACTGTACCTTTCCACTCTATTTTTGAAGAAGACTACTTTAGGTCACTTGGTATTTTTTATGTCTAAGTTTCAGAGACCAGGATTAATCCATCTCATTAGCTTTTGGCTTGTTAATTTTAAACATTTTACTATTTTAGTCTAAAATTTAAACTTCATATTATCTGTGGTAAATCATTTATTGGTCAACTTCTTAGCGTTGTGCTGAATGTATCAGAAAAGTTCTGAAATTAACAGGTCTGGAATCTGTGAAGGACATGAAGTCCTTAGCGAGCAGACTAGCTTATTGTAGTTATTATTATAATACCTTCCTATTATATACTTGTTAGCACTTAAAATTTTATGTCCTGTCAGAAAGGCTATGTTGTCATTTTAACCTTCTGGAAACCAGACTGAGTTTGAATTGAAAATGACGCTCTCTTTTCCCTTAAAGTGTCTCACATTTTTCTGCTACACGTGGGCAATTATTCTAGAAGAAAACTTGTATTTTATACATAGAACTTTGACCTGTGCAACTGATTTTGAAGCTGATCAGCTATTATAACAACAGTGAAAAATAACTTTGCCTTTGCTTTTCAGAATAAAGTGTGACTTAACTTGCCCTCTATTTCTCTCTTTCTTTCTTTTTATCTAGTTTGAAGAAAACATTCTGGATGCTTGCCTTTTCCTGATGGACAAGGCAGAACTGGAGTTGTCTGGGCGTGGAAACCCAATCAAAATCTGCCGTGTTGCCTCTGCAGTGGTATGCAATAGATGCCCAGGATGTGACAGAAGTGACTCTCTAATCAAAGTCAGGCTGGTTTAATGGCCTCTGTGCCCTCACATCCTCACTGTGGCAGGTGCCAGATCTTTTATCCATTCTGACCTCTGGGGTCTGGCACTTCGTTTCATTCCACTAAAGGTGGAATCTTTATGTCAGTTCAGCATCCTGAGAGTGGGGCCTCATTGGTGTGAAGGCCGCTTTTAAATGTTGCATTTTCATGCATGCTAGCATTTTGTATGACACTGTGCTTATTTTTTGCTAGCTGAGATTATTGAGAAAACTATTTCTTTCATGGATGGTGGGGCACCATGATGGGTGAAATTTGGGATGAGGAACTGAGAGACTTTGAGATTTGCCTAACCTCAAAAGGGTCTTAAGACACTGCAAAGCTGGATAGATCTATGCCTTATTTTCAAGCTTCAGATGGCCTCCTTAAGCTGACACCGTTTATGTGAGGTACCTTAGCTCCAGGAGAATGCAGTAGGAGATCTGAGCTCTTAAGTACAGACCCCATATTGCTTTCCATACCCAGAATGGAAGTGCCCAAAATTTCCAGAAGCAAAGAGTAGGGAGAAGGCTCCCTGCATCTCAATTCCTTTCAGCTGGCAGGCATCAGGAGTCTTACTGTGTGTAACTGCAGCCCCATCTCTAATATTCAAACTGGAAGACTCATCCAGGATGAGTCCACTCCTTTTGGAGTCTGCCTTTTGGAGGTCTGAACTGATACCTTCTGGTTCCCAGAACAGTATGCTGGTCATTGAGCTATTATCATTAGATGTTCTCCCAGGCCAGCTGCTAAAAGAGTCTCCACAAAACATGACCACTAAAGATGACCCACTTATTACAGCATTTATCCAGATTGTAGGAGAATTAACTCTTAGATAACATTGAAGCAGGATGTCTAGCCTCCCAGTTAGTGCCTCATGATGAATTCTGCGTAACACAAAGTTAAGTAGGATAGCTTCAACAAGGAAGATTGAGATCACCTCTACTTCCCTATTTTGTTTTGGCCTTCTGATTATTTCTTTTACTCTAGACATTAGAAATGTGGCTTCAGATCTCTTGCGACAGAACTGAATATGATTCCTTTACAATTGCTGCATTAATCACTGGTCTCTTAAATAGTCCCTCATGCAGATTCTCTGGAAACCCTATGAGCAGAAGAACATAATGTTATGAACCCAAAATGGGCATATGTTTGAGCCAGTCAGCTATGTTATGTAGGTGGAGAAGTTTCCAGTTGGAAATGTGGGAGTCAGTGGATTTCGGGTATCTGAAGGATTAGGCCACAGCTGGGTTGGAGTTCTGGTCATCTGAAATCTGAACAGCAGTAAGAAGTGGGCAAGAGCTACCAAGGCCTCACCTGAGTTCCTTACCCTCATTCCTGTTCAAGATGTTATGTGGTAGAGCTGAGCTTGTCTGGGGTGCTGCCCCCGTGCTGTGATTTTTCTGAAGCTCCAAAAGCTCCAAAGCAAACAGAGTTGTCCCTCTTCTTCCACTCCTCACAACAAGCAGAGAGCCTGAAGATCGAAATGCTGTCCTGTCCTTGAAGTGCCTCTTTTCTTGGCATGTTTTCCACAACAGTGAGAGATGGGCACAACCCCTTAACCCTTTGGTTATGACTCTGAATACTTATCTCATTCAGTCCTAAGGTTCACAGGAAGTCGATTTTCTAATTATAAAACAGTAGTTAATCCAGCCAAAAGCTTTTAAATGAGAATTGTGATTTATTTGGCTGGCATGTAGCTGTTCCACATTAACATAATTAAAAGGTACAGAGCGAATGAGCTTTTTGCACAGCCTCAACTGGTTTGGTTCAAATTGCAGCTTGGAGATGTATTGCTCGTTAATGCCTATCAGTATAGCCATTAGTCAGCAAAACTCCATGCTCTGTGTAATCTTACCAAGGGAAAATCTGCACAGAATATTCCTTCTTATTTTCACATGTGCCGGACTGAAGAAATTAGTTTCCACTCTAAAAATAACAGTGGACTGATTCTTCTCTCTGTCCACTGTAAATTGGGAGTGATTGTATTAAAATATCTGGGCTGGTACAGGGAGAAAAACATAATGTTAGGAAGGAAGCTGATTTAACATTTCTGAGGCTTGCTTATGAATTTAAAACTGATCGTGTTTATTAAAAATACATAGCAATGAGCATGTATAGTGTTAATAAAATGTACTAAAGTAGCAACATGAATGCTCATTGTGGTGATTTAATTTCACTATTATTTTTAAGTGCCTGACCTTGATTCAAAATTATTCAGTGATGGCGAATCCACCACGGCCCTTAGCAAGATTGTTCTGTTCATCTCTTACCTTCATAATTAAACATTTCTGTGTTATTTCCAGCCTGAACTTAGCTATATTCAGTCTCTCTTGTCCTATCTTGGTCTGCTGGATTAAAGATCTCTTTATAATTCAGCTTCTGACACCCCTAAAACTCATTTCCTTTGTCTACAGATCAATTCCAAGGATGATAATGGTGTTTTGGCTGGATCATGGGACAATCTCTATGCTTATGGAGTCTCACCTTCAGCCTGGACGGGAAGTGTGGACATCCTCTTGGAATATTACAGTTCTAAGCAACCAGTGCGATATGGGCAGTGCTGGGTCTTTGCTGGTGTCTTCAACACGTGTAAGTATCAGTGAGAAAAGCTTCATGCTGCTATACAATTCTTACATAGCAGAATGAGCTTTTAGGTTAAACTAGCTAAAATTGTTCCTGGCTCTGTGATGATCAGGAGTAAATGGTAGAGATACTTAAAAATGCATGGCCAAAATAGACTCAATAGCTGCACTTCCAGAATGATATACTATTTATTTGTACAGAAAAATGTATTTATTGAATCACAGAGATTAAATTTGGGGTAAGTTAGTCTTTTGGTATGTTCTCTGTTTCTGTTAGGAATGTGAGATGAACAAGGTACGTAGTGTCTAAATATGCAACTTAAAACTGTTACTCAATATGGGATATTGTGAAGGCATTTTTACCTCAGAAAGGCTGAACATGCTACATGACAAGGGGTGTTTTTAGCAAGACTAATATGTACTGTCCCAGCACCTACCTACTGGCACTTTAAACACTTCCTATGGAATTTTTGAGCCAGATCATTGAGAAAAATTCTGGCCTGTTTTATGAATTATCTGGCATTATGAGGTTACATCTTAATAAGTTTGCTCAAACTAGAACAAATGTATTCCAATGCTGCAGCAAAGGAGACATTTCAGGTTTTGAAACTGAGTAGAGAAAGCAATGCTGGGTTGGTCTATTTTTTTTTTAATTGTCTAGCACTTGCTAACAGCATCATTCCGAATGAATACTCCCTGAACACTGGAGCACACTAAGGTATAATAGTGGTAAAGAAAGACACTGTTAATGTAAAATATACATTTATACAGACAGTGGGGACAAGACATTGGAAGTGGTGCATGTGTAAAAAGCTCTTTGCTGATATAGAGACAAACAGTTCCTTTGCTTATGGGAAAAGCCAATAGAGGAAAATAAAAGTGAGTCTGGCTTAAACATAGTGATCTCCCCTTGAGGCATTTACAGCTCATGTATTTAAGTGTCAGACTGGGGGGGCACCAGATCAGCCTAAGACCAAGGGGATACAGCGGGCATTTTTGCAGGCTTGGACTCTACTTTGCATTAAGTACTTCTCAGTCACAGCTGAAGGTTGAAGCTTTGCTTCTTGTATTTAAGATGTGAAAAGAAACTTGCAGAAAAACTGCCCATGAAACCTTCAATTCTTCATCTCTCTGTTACATGTTGCTGTCTTCAGAAATAGCATCATACTTTTCTCTACACTGTACTTTTGACAAAAATGAAGGAGATTAATCACCCATCTTCTGCAGCAAAAATGGAAGCTAAATAATTAACATGTTACAAGTCTAGGCATCCTTGGGCAGCCCTAGGTATCTTTGTATTTTCACTTTATTTTTGCCTGTCCCGTATACGTATATTTCATTCAATGCATAGTTTTCCTTCTGTCCAGGTAACAGAATTTTGTAACTCATTTTAGTTACCTGAGGTAGTTCAAGAGCTATTCAAAACAGTAGGAACCTCAGAAATAAAGCTCTATTCTGACCACCTATCCTTCTGCTGGCACACACTTCTCACAGCTCCGGGGGAGGATTCCATTTCAGGTTTCTCTGCTTCTCTTTCATATACCTGGAGAGTTTTGTGCTTTGATTTAGGGAGACTCTGGCAGGTACTCTATCCTTTGACATGTGAAATAGTTCATTTTATTTCTGGTGCTGTGGGAATATCAATCCATCCAAAGAGCCTCAGAGATGTCTACTTCCTTCTCTGCCTGAGGTCGTATGGTCTGTACTTGATACTCCTCCATCTCTGCACAACACAGTGAGTTCAGGAAGGCCCTTGCAAACGTTTCTTATAGATGCAGTTCATCATAGTGACTTTCAAAGGCCATTTTCTCTCGCTGACAGTGCCTCTTCTGTCTCTCCCTATGTCCCAAACATACAGACGGCTTCTCCCATTTTCCCCCTGCCCTGGCCCAGGATCTCTGTTACACGGTATTTTGCCTGTAGGCCTCTGTGAAACTGGGGCAATGCCATGGAGGTCTGGAGCCTACTGTGTTAAATGGAGAGGCATATTTATCAAGGGCAAAATTAGATTCACTTTGCTGACTACTTTGGTCAAGCCAGAGACCTGGGACTTCATACTGTGAGGCTCACAGAACTATAAGGTTTGTTGAGCATTATGAAATTAAAACATTGTTCGGTGGCTAATCTGTTGCTTAGCCATTTACACGTCCAGCTGCTGACCACTCCAGAAAGAGGACAGCAAAAGCCTAAACAAACATGCTGAACTTAAAGTATTGTTTTAAGTTGTAGTTTGCATTTTTTTTTTCAGCTGCCAATGTTTTATCACTGTGACCAGTCCAGCTTTCCAAGGTTACTATTTTGTAAACTCTGAATAGTCATCCATTAAAAATGCTAAAACGTTCTGAAAAATGCTCATTAATCTTGAAATTGTCAGACAAATTATTTTCAATGAGCCCTGATGGCTCATGTGGCGGATACCTGGGAGCGCGCTTGAATTAAGTTTAATCAATAGGTACATATGGTATTGGATGCATTCAGGTAATTTTTCATCCAGTAACTTGAAATGAATGTGCAGTGCTACTCTGTATTGAGAGTCACAGTTGTGACACTAATGAATATACAAAACCAAGCAGTAGCAGAAAGGGTTGTTCAACACTGCAGCACTGGAACTATTTAAAAATACAGTTTTTGACCAAAATGTTTCCCATCTCCAAAAAAAGTCCTCTGTTTTCTGCAGAACCATGCTGGCTGCTAAATCAGAACCCAGGATCTTTTTTTGATGTCATCTGGACAGGCTGAGATTATACATCACCCTGTGTCTCCGCTCCCCTCTTGGACTGTGCTCCATGTCTACCAGCCAGGGTGCACCACAAACTCAGAAGTTTAGTGACTCACAACTGCACTTCAGATATAGCCATAGCTTTCCCATGTGCCCCAACTTCACCTCTTGTCAACTGAGGGCAAGTGTTGTCAGCTACGTTACAGTAGTTTGAAATTTAGGAGTAGTAAACATATTTTTTTTATCACAGAATTGTAGGGGTTGGAAGGGACCTCCAGAGATCATCGAGTCCTTCTCTTTAAGATCCTTCATGAGAAGAGACCATTGACTCCAAAGTATTATTGCCTAGAAATCAGTACAAATTATGTAATGCATTTTGTTCAGACTCAAACTCTGACATTTCTTTTGCAAATTATGCAGTTTTCTCTCTTGTTAGCAATCAGATTCTGCCTTATTGTTTCCTTTCTCCAGACCCCATCTGACAGCATATTCCAAAACAGGGAAACTCCAAATCAACTAAGAGACATTTTGCGTTCATCTTCATTTTAGCATAGTCTCTCTTAATTCTCCTGGCTTACTGATAATAGGAGTTCTAATGTATTTTGCATTTCATGGAACCTCAGAATTATTTTTCTTCATACCACATTTGATCTATTCCATCCAGATTTGACCTGAAAAGCTGCCGTGTGGTCAGAATGCAAGAGTATTGGTAACTGGCCAATTAAGCAATTGTATCACTATATATCTTGAATGTTCAGTCAAATTTGGGAACCAAACAAAATGTTTAACATATTCTATATAAAGAAAGATAGGAGAAATTATTTGGGCTGATTTGTCTGAGTTTTCCCATTTTCCTCCTATTATTAATATTTTCCTTTACTCATCATGTTATCCATGAACACAGTCCTCATATTTCATTCCATTTCTATGTTTGACACAGTTCTGAGGTGCCTGGGGATACCTGCAAGACTCATTACCAATTATTCTTCTGCTCATGACAACAACGCCAATTTACAGTTGGACTTCTTTCTGGATGATGAAGGGCAGGTGGACAACAGATTGACCAAAGACTCTATTTGGTGAGTTTTCCTGGCAAATGACTTTAATATGCCAACTATATGCATAGTCAAAAACATAACAAGAAATGTATGTGTTTTATTTATTTCTCTTTTCAGTAAAGAATATTGCTAGCTTGCAGAAAACACAATGAACTGGTGATAGGATGATGAATTTGAAGTGCTTGTCATTTAAAGAGACAAGCTGTAGGAGATCTAAGAGATCACTACTAATGTTACCATTCAGTAGGGTAGATTTCAGTGCGCTGAAGAAGAGTTGACATGTATTTGTACTCCTTAGGGCCAGGTAGGTTCCCAAAATGAGAGGAGGTGGTAGATTGGGCATTTCCATCAGTTTTGAGCCAAGTTCCAAGAGATACCTCAATATCTACGGAAAAGCAAACTTCTTGTTTTACTCCCACCTAATTCTCGTATTTGTAAGATGTTTTTTTATGTCTTGTACATGCAGTCAGTGTCATAAATGAGTGCTTTCCCAAATAATTCCTGTTTGGTTGAAAAAGAAGCAAGCCAAACTATTTCACGTTACTGAAATGCTATCACGAGATTTATAAAAAGAAATGTTCCTGTGAACAAGAAATGGACTACCTATTATTTTAGAGAAGACAGTCCTCTACCTTTCTCCTCAAACTCTTGCTGTCTCCTTTCTGACAAGAGAAGTGTAGCACATATTGATTATATGCTCTCTTCAGTAAAAATTATGTGAGGGTTATCGGGCCTCAAGCCTTTCCTCCTCAGAGTGAAGCAGTGAATGTGACCTCTGTATATATTGCTATATTCAGGAGATACTTGTCTTATTCAGTGTTAATATACTTGATTTGTGTCAATGATACCTTCACCTCATCAGCATAGCTACTCATCAGCTTGTTTCATTAACAACTTAATCCCTGGAAGTCTTTATATTAAAACTTTAATAAATCCATTCTGTGGTGGATGAAATGACTGAACCTGTTGCAGTAACCTCCTTACATAATTTCCATAATCTGTTACCAAGATGCAATTTAAGGAAATCAATTAGGTTCATTTACATCTGAAGCCTGTATCATAACATCACAGACAATAGGAGAGGCTGCAAGGTACCTCTGGAAGTCATCCAGTCCAGCTCCCTGCTAAAAGCACAGTCAGCTACAGCTGAATTTGCTCTATCGCCTTCCCAGGGATCAAAGTGAGACTGCTAATTTGGTTGTTCCCTGGATGTTGCTGCTTCTCTGTCTTGAAGAGAAGGATCATATTTGCTTTCTTAAATTCCTCAGGAGCCTTCCTCTGTCACCAAGACTTTTCAAATGTGAGTGGCCTCACAGTAACAGCAGCCAGCTCCCCTCACTGCTCATAGGTCCATCCCATCAGGTCCATTGGACTTCTGTGTGGCCACAGAATTTGTTCGCTGCCATGTTTCAGACTCTTCACCATCTTATCTCTTCTTCTACACTTCTCTTAAGCTGACCCATGAATCAACTCTCACTCAGTTTTGACGTTTCCTTGTACTTTCCTATCTTTTCCTTTCCCAACTGTTTCCCATGGCTTCTGAAATCAGTTCCATATTTTTCCATTCTTTTAGGGCAGAGACAGATCATCTGAAGTCATCCTTGCTCTATTGAAATCCGTACTCAACTTCACAACAGCATTTCCTCCTGCCCTCCTGCTTTTCTTTGGCTTGATTACTTTTTGAACTGCCTTGTTCATCCCTTTTATCCTCCTGATGCATTTATTAGTACATGGTGCACATCACCCTTTGGGCATAAGTTAATATATGTTCCATACCTTTTTTATTTCTCCTCTGTGTCCTTTCTCTTCATTACTTTGTAACACTCCGTGGTAGCCCACATGCAGACTTTATATGGCTTGTGTCTTAACCTTGATTTTATTTTTTGAAGTCTTTTGTTACTTTCTGTTTTTTGTTTTGTTTTATTTGCTTTAAGAGGACAAGCTCAAGGTACTTATAATGATTTTTTAAATGTATTTCTCACTTTTATTTATAATCTCTTGCAAAGTGGTAACAAAGCTATTTTTCTTTGTTAATATGTCATTTCTATTGCCTCGTACTGCTGAAGCTGATCTGTTTTCAGGTTTTAAATACCCTCAGACTTCAGGAATACTTGCAGCCTGGATTTTTAGTCCAATCAATCTCTGAGTGCGTGGCTCCTTGTGAATGCTATCTGACATTTATTTTTATTAAAGAGCTTTTTCCCCCTTGAGATAGGAAACAGCAGCAACAACAAAACACGTAGACAAAATTACACAGACTTCGCAAAAAGTTATTTTTATAAAACTGGCCAGATTTGGGACCCATCAGTACTGCTTGTGTCCCCTTACTTTGTTCTCCTTGTCTTTCTTAATGATGATATAAAGACACTTAAAGAATACTGCTCTTGGATGGGAATCAAGACTACTCCTACTGTGAAGTCCAAGCAGAATGGTGTCAGTGCCTCAGCAGGACTTGCTTGGAGTCACCCATACCCATGTGGGTTCACCCGTGTTCTATGAATTGAGCCCTTCCAAGACCTCTGCTCACCCATTCACTTCCTGCTCACTTTTCTCTCCGTGTTGTCAGTGTCTCTCTCAAACTTCATGCCCAGGATTATTTGCTAATGAAAGAGCAGCAACTGTTTTCGGCATGTGCCTGCCTCACAAGCAATACCAAGTACCCTTCTTAAATTGTCTTCCAGGCATAATATCTACCTGGTCATCTTTTATTAATTTCCCCATTGCTTTGTTTAGTCTATTCGTAATTATCTCTGTAAATATTTAATGGTCACTACATTGATCTGTGTAGCCATTCTTGCTTTCTGTAACGTCTCAGGCTTGCTGTAGAATACAAGAAGTACAGATTCAATTTAAGAAATTGTGGCTGCAGAGCCAGCTCCTCAGTTGTGCTCACTTCTTCTAGAGCAAATTTTCTGCCACATTTTGGAGAGGGAAATGTTCTCCTCATCCTCCTTTCCTTGACACTCATGTGCCTTACAAACAACATATTTCTTTTCATTCACATTCAATGTCTTGATGTGCATTTGTTATTTGTGTGGCAGCAGACCTAGGGAAGTTGCTGTCCTGATGTGCTCAACACTACACAAATAAAAAACAGTGAGAAAAGTCCTGTCTCCTGGAGTGAACAGAGAAAAATAAGATGCCACATTATCTAATTACGGATTCGAAGCAGAGCTGCCATTTCCCCGTTGTTATCCCCTCTTTGATTTTATCATCTTTCCCTCCTGCCTGCTTTTCAGATTATTCTTTTTCGGAACACAAAGTCAATGACACATCTGAGTTTGATTCAAAGTGGACTTTCAGGGTAGGTATTGTCTCTCTCAGCTTTCAAAAGCCCACCTGCCGTAAAGTGCTCCCCCATCCTCAGGTAGCCCTCAGGTGAGCTCTGTTAGCATGATTCAGCATTGACTACTCTCAGCAGCATCAAAAATTCTCTGAGTGTGCGTCATTTTCCTTGAATAATTCCTTTTTCTGTAGTGGTGCTTCATTAACACTCCTAACTGACAAGTTTTACCCTGATCCAAGCTTTCATTTCCACTTTGAAACGTCTTGTTAGACAAGCCTCAGATCCTTCCGACTCTGCTATGTGGCTGGTTTTCACCTATTATTAATGAAATGGTCAGAGATTAACAGTCCCCATTCCTGTTGCTAATATCACTGTGTGTGCTAAGGGCTATATCAGCAGCTACGCTGATGTAATTTTATTCATTTCTGCTGTAGGATATGTATAATTTGAAAGCAAAACTGCCTCTTCTCTACTCTTTCTTTCTCTTTTTTTTTTCTTTTTCTTTCAGTAATGAAATCCAAATGCTTTGCTGTCTTTATGTACAACTCCCATCCTACATGGCCTTTCTTCTTTGCTTGTGCTCTCCCTGGGGCACAGGTAAGACTGCAGGAATAAAGTCACAAGATCCATCTTGCCTACTCGTTTGAAACTTCCAGTCCACATTGGGATGATGCTGTAGTATGAGGCCTGCCCCGAAAGTAATGCCTCCTATTTTATTATGTTGGCCCCTGACATCAGACGTAGATGTCAGTGATGTGACAGTAGAGGTTGGACCTTTTCCGCAATACTGCATTATATTTTGCTGCCGTGTGACAGATGGCAGCAGAGTAGTAGTCTGACAAATTGATGTCTGACGTGGAAATGGATAGGAAGAGAAGATTTGGAATTGAATTCCTCCATGCAAAAAAAAGTAAAAAAAGAATGCACCCATTGACATTCATCAATGCTTGCTGAATGTTTATAGATACCAAACAGTGGACGTGAGCACAGTGAGGTAGTGGGTGGTGTGTTTCTGCAGGGGCAACAGTGAAAGACAAGGCACATTCTGGATGGCAATGCACAACTCACACCACAAAATGAAGAGCTCTTGTTCATCAGTGGTGAAAATGATCATCTAGTGGTGATGACTGTGTTGAAAAATAGTGGTTTGTAGCTGAGAATTCGTTCTACTAAATAGTGTGATTGTGCTCATTGTATCTGTTGTAGTTTCCATGGAAATAAACAGGAGGCATTACTTTTAGAGCAACCTATCTCTTTTTGCTGCACATCCAACTAAATAAAGGCATTTCAAGCCTAAGCACATAGATTAATCTTTCTGATAATTTCATCTTCCAGTGATACTGTCCTGTCCCTAAGGGATCACCTGTTCTAGGAATGGTCATTAGTGGATTTCATGGAAAGTTGTACCTTCTTGTAGTGTAACCTCCCTCACTGGTCTGAGAGACAAGAAATTCCCAATAAAGATAGTCTTACAAAGCCTGTCTTTTTCTCAACCAACATGGAAACCAGCTGAGCATAATTTTTTCAGCCATGAAAACAAAGCTACACACTATATTCTTGAATTGATCCTGAAATAGAGGTACCAAAGTTTCAATTTTACTAGTTACAAAGCATACCAAATTTCAGTGGCTTGAAGAAGATTCAAAGCTTGCATTTGTAGGCATATTAAATTGGAGATGTCTTCCACTGATGGAAAGGATTGTAGCCACCTTGAGGTCCATTTTTAAGGACATCAGACTGGAAAGAGATTGTAATGTGGGTAACTCTCCATATACCCCAACAGTCTACAAGCACTGGAATCTTATCTCAGTTATATTTGCATTCAGCACACAGTAGAAGAATAAAATCTTCTTCAACTTGCAGGCAGAGATCTATAATGACAGACTGTGGCCTTCAGATGTTAACTAATAGTCATCAAACCAATAGACTTAAAATCTATTCTTTAAAAAGAGCAGACATTTTCACCCTAAATTGACAGGTGTTGTTATTGGAGTAATGACAAGTCACAGATTTGTTGTGGTATTTCTGCTTCTTTCCAAGAATTTAGTATTCTGATCTCATCTCCTTTCTAAGGAACTATCATTGCTGGAATGAAGCTTGGATGACCAGACCCGATCTTCCTGTTGGTTTTGGAGGATGGCAGGCTGTTGATGGTACACCCCAAGAGACCAGTGATGGTAATACTGCTTGAAGTCTTCCTTAGCTCTCTTTGCAGTTCTTGAGGGTTGTTGTTTTTTTTTGTTGTGATAAATGAATAGACTGTAGCTAAGCCAGTGTCAGCACTTGGACTGTGAAAACCCCCTACACCAGATAACCACACTCATTTGTGCTCAGGGCCTTCTCCTGAGTTGTTCTGAGCTCCAAAATAAGTCCTTGTTTTAACACTGCTCATGGCATATGTGCACAAAATCCTGCATGAAGTTGGTCTTATGAGAAATGTAGTTCCACTGCCAAAGGATGGCTTCCAAATTTTTGAAGAACCTGTACAGGAGCCTGATCAAATGAATTCCCTTTCATTATGTATCAGCCGTTCAGTACAGCCCTTGTTAAACTGCCTGAGCTGCAGGCAGGAGAGAAAACGTGAAAAGCCACTGCTGTTTCTTCCCTGTCTTTAATTTTGCAATTCTTGAAAGACATTTTTCAGCAGATTTGCAGTGATATCTTTCTCAGTTTCACTGATCTCTCCCAAAACCACCATATGCTTTAACCAAAACCAACCTTAACTGCATTTTCAACCAGTTGAGACATTCAGTGGGTTTCACGATACCATTAAGTTACCAAGTCATTAGGTAGTTTCATGCTTGAGTCTTTGTTTTTGGGGGGGACAGCACAGAAATGAAGCTTTGAAGTTCTCACTTAGGAGTCCTGGTAAACTACTGAAAAGCTTCACCAAACCCAAGGATTATTTCTCTCCTTATCTCTTTTCCCCACAGGTATGTACAGGTGTGGCCCAGCATCAGTTCAAGCCATTAAGCATGGTCATGTTTGCTTCCAATTTGATGCTCCTTTTGTCTATGCTGAGGTATGTTCCTGAAAAATTTTTGTCCATTGAGCGTTATCTGTGGGACTGTAGCTGAGACAGAAGAAAGGGCTCCACTGCAGTTCGTAGATTAAGAAGTTATTTCGCATACTCACTGTATCAAAGACTAATCTCATTGTTATATTCTGGCATGCAAGCCTGTAGGTGTGATATGGCTCTAATAGGTGATATGGATTTCTCTCATCTCAGCTCACCAATATGGAAAGCAGAAAAAGTTGTTCAGATCAAATTTCAGTGTGTGGTCATCCAGATTCCAGCTATGCTGGCAAATGAGTCACCAGCTCTAGCTACTCATTCTTTTTAGCTGTGACCTCCTTCTCAGGTAGCCAGCAAACCTGGTTATGTTAAGGCTTCATTGCTTATTTCAGTCAAAATTAATGTTGTGATTTTAAAGACATCATGTTCCTTTGGGCTGCTTTGGGTCAGGGAGTGCTCACATGGGCAGTCTGACTGACAGATCTGAGAAGGTTGCATCTCCATGAGGAACTAGGGAACCTGGCCCAGTGTTTTAACCTCTTACCCCACCAGAGTTGTGCCCAGGACTGCAGCAGCTGTAGAGCAAGTCTTGGTCAAATTGAGTTGTATATAGCTTAGCACAGAAGAGAATAAGTATATTTTATCTATGAAACACTCTCCTCTGGAATAAATCTTTTGATGTGAGGAATGTGTAATCCTGCTCCCCAAGTCTAAATGATATTTCTGTAGCTTACTCAGGTTTACTCTGACTGATGTTCTGGGGTTGCATATAGTAAAATGCATCTAGTAATTATTGTAGAGTATGTCTAATTTTAAACATGGTATTTCAGTGTAAATAGTAGGACTTCAAATCAATGCAGGGAGAGTAGCCCCACAGAAAGAGATCTGGGGGTTCTGATTGACAGCAAACCAAATGTGAGCCAGCAGTGTGCCCTGGCAGCCCAAAGGGCCAATCATCCCTGGGGTGCATCTGGCCCAGCACTGCCACTGGGCAAAGGAAGGGGTTGTCCTGCTGTGCTCCATACTATGCTTTCACACCTCTAGCACTTGGGACAGATCTGAGTACCACAACATAAGGAGGGCATCAAACTGTTAGAGAGCATTCAAAGATGGTGAAGGGTCTGGAGGAAAAGGTGTATGAAGAGCGGCTAAGGTGCCTTGGTTTGTTCAGTCCAGAGCAGAGGAGGCTGAGGAGAGACCTTGTGGCAGCCTCGTTGGATTTGAATGTTGGATGGTCCTATGAGGAGCCAGGAGTATGGAGCCAGGAGCTGGACTTGATGATCCTTGTGGGCCTCTTCCAACTCAAGACATTCTCTGATTCTGTGATTCTATTATGTGATTGTTTTGAGAGGACTTACAATGGCTTCCTTTGCTCTCTTTACTTCCATATATCTCAATCCTTTCTCATTTGATTTTATAGGTGAATAGTGATGTTATTTACTCAAGAATGGGAAAAAATGGATCCCAAGTGATAGAAAAAATTGACACAACCCATATTGGGAAGCTGATTGTGACCAAGGGAGTTGGAAGTGATGATATGGTAGACATTACTGAGAACTACAAATTCCAAGAAGGTAACCTGAAAAAGAATGGGACCGTGCCAACATAGGTTTGCCTGAATCAGATCTTGAACTGTGAACTTACAGACTTCTGGCACTTTTTCCACTACATGGAAAGCTGCCAACATGCCCTCTGGAACTCTCTCATTTCTAGCTCCACCAGCCTTGCAGATGTCTTGATAGGAACACAAACTGTTTGCTACTAGAAATGCTTCATACTGAGTAAGCTTCTAAAGTAAGCTTACTAAGTAAGCTTACTGAGTAAGCTTACTAAGTAAGTTGAAACAAAGAGCCATCATGAAATAACTTGAAGCATACAAAGCAATTCAAAGGTTTCTATACAGTTGTTTAGGCATTCCTTATCCAGGCCTGAGAAGGACACACGTTTGCAAAGAGTAAATCAGTGTAGCTTCATTACTATTAACTAAGCTATATTAATTTGTTGGGTATAGCTTCAGTCTTCAAGACCATCTCAAATGGAAGTTGTAAAGATTTAATATTAACTTAGCCACATGAAAGTTCACAGTTCTCATCCATTAATTTCAAGTGCCACGAATTGTGAAACACGCATTTCTGTGAGTGGGCTAATGCAGTATTCCTGGTTCTCTTATTAATTTGATTTTCTTTTATTTTTAGGCTCAGCAGAAGAAAGACTGGCTTTGGAGACAGCTGTAATGTATGGTGTTAAAAAGCAAACTACACAACCGAGCACATATCAGCCACAAAAGGATGTTGAGATGGATCTCCAAGTGCAAAAGGCAGTTCTTGGCAGTGACTTTAAAGTCACTATAATATTCAGGAACAAGAGCCGCAACTCCTACACTGCTACTACATACCTTTCAGGCAACATAGTGTTTTATACTGGTGTCACAAAGAATGAATTCAAGAAGCATTCTTTCAGTGCAAAACTGGATCCTCTTTCGTGTAAGTCGCGTGGTTGTTTTCAAACCTACTAACCTTATTTCTTTGTGTCATTCACTGTCATCAACATCTCTAACCATGGAGAGAGCCAATTCTAGTAGCTAAAACTAAGATACTCTACTGGGTATCAAAAAGCCCCGATTCCACGATCATTTAGAGCTGAGGCAGTTTTCTTCAGGCTGTTGCTCCCTGCATAATGCTCTCCTACACTGGGCTGCATGACTGATTGATTCCAAGTACAAATCTGGCTTTGGAGGATTGAGTGTTTCAGGCTTTGTGTATTTAAAGTGATCTAAAAAGTGCACCTATAGCTAGACTATGCTACTATGCAGCAGGGGCACTTTGTCAGCTGGGGATGCACTCTGAAGGTGACTTATCTTCCTTGTGTAGTGTTTGCTTTTCCCAGTGCTTTCTGGACTGTGGTGGGGAGATCATTCCTCCACCTGTTCATGAGAAAAATTGTTCTGAGCATCCTAGCTCACACTGCTGAGGGCAGGAATTTGCACTTCCCAAAGTAGGGAAGAGGGATGTTCTGTTTTTTTTTATTTTGGTCTTAACTGACCTATGTCCTTTCAGCCACAGCAGCCCCATTTGGAAAGCAGTCAGGAAGTGCTGAGGATCTGCCATTCTCCGGTGCTATGGAGCAAGCTGGTTGCATAGCCCTGGTTTCTCCAGCAGCAAGTGTCTGCCAATCACTTGTTTTTCTGACAGGCCTGTGTGCTTAGTTCAGTGAGTCCAGATCAGGAAAAGTAATGAAAACATGCTCTGAAGCAAGCTAAGTCTGAGTCTTAGACTCTTCTTGAGTTCTCTACTGAGACAGTAAGGAACAATGATTTTGCCTTCTTGATGCTGCTGCTAGGCAAAAGCAATCTCTGCTGAGTACAGTGGGAGTGGCAGGATGTTGTAAGTCCATAGAATGGATCTGGTGCTTGATCACAGCAATTCTGGTTGACATCTGAGCATTCTCACCTGTCTTCTCTGTCTTGTCCCAGTTCAAGAGGCACTGTGAGTCTTCTCAAAGAGGCCAGGTTTCATTTCAATGAGAAACCTCTGCAGAATCACAGTTCCTACTGTGTCTTGAAGCAACCCTTATGCTTTCTTTCTCACTTTATTTATTTACTATTAATATTTACTAAAACTGCATATTTTGATTTGGAGCTGATTAATCTCCATAAACTAGGTGTCCATTTACAAGGATCTGCATTGTGAAAGTTATTGAAAATTCCACCTCCAGGCTATAACAGAGCTCTGACAGCTGTTTTCTAACTCCTCCAAATCATTTGCAAGGACTTTGGATATGGACTGCCTGGGTTGCACTGAATTGTTCTGATGTTCTGTTCATCAGAACCTATCAAAACACAGTGTGAGGTTTGAAATTTCAATGCATCAGTTATTAAATATTTGATCTGAAATACTGCAAAACTTCTGGAGATTTGGGTAAGCACAGTAAAAAGATCAATTTCAACTGCTTAGTCTAAATTCCACACCACTTCTCTAACAGGGAATTCAGCCATATCATAGGAGATGTGTAAATATCGATTATACTTCTTGCCTGTGCTTCGTGCTTGCTTTCAGGACTTACAGTGAAGTTAAGTTCTCTTGCACTAAAGGCATACATAAGTTATTATCACCCCAAATATGGCTTCTCTAGTGTTTTGAGGTTCGTCTATCTCCTCTGCTCAAGAAGTGAAATGAATAGGTAATGTTTTAAGCATCACTAAGCTTCATTGTTCATTTTTTCTAAGTAAATTGTTTCTGAAAAGCTTCTTGAAACTGCCTTGTAAGCTCTAAATTGACCGCTGGTGAGTGAGCACAGACTGGAGAAAGGCACCTAAGAGAATGGAACATGCATTTTCATTTTATTTTATGTGTATACAAAAAGTGCGTGTCCTTACTGCTGCCTCTGGCCAAGGCAACATGTTTTAAGGTATTACCACTTTTCAACGTGGAAATTAGCTCACCATTTAACTACAGTCACCAGCTCATAGAGCTCTTTGTCCAACAACGGGTCAAAAAAAAAAACCCAAAACCCCATAACTCTCACAAGTTATGTCTTCTCTGAAGGTACTACATAAAACCTGAACATAAAGCCTTTTGCCTTTTCCTTGGGAAAGAGTACACATGCAGGCAGGAATCATGTCTGAGCAGATGGGCAGTGTGAAGGGAGGCAGTGTGAAGGGAGGCAGCTGTGTGAGCACAGTCTGTCAGAGGTGTGTGGTAAAGGGATACCTCCTGAGGCCCTCAAGCACAATTTGTAGGCTTCATTCATGCCAGTAAGTGTATACGTATCTGGAGGTAATAAAACACTACAGTATAATAAAGAAGTGTCAAAAGCATTCTTCCAGACTGTGATATCAAAAGAATGAAGCAAACTAAGTATTCAAACAGGAAGTGAATGAATGCATGATTTTCAGGGTAATGATTAAAGGAATTGTGTGGGTTGAAAACATCTTTGAGGATTTGAATAGCTTAAACCTTTCAGAGCCTTCAAAGGTGCTCTGTATTCAGTTATATTTAGTTTTCTTCTTCCTTTTTCTTTTTCTTTTTTTTTTTTTTTTTTTGAAAGGCTGTAAGGCAGCTTGATTTTGTGTCTCCCTTGGCTTTCCCGGGTGCTGAAAGTGGTACTGGCAACTTACCAGCACAGCCAGTGCTAAGGAAATGGAAGTCTATTATTCTTTCTTTTCCCTGAAGTGATTAAATTTAAACAGAAAAATTCTTCTCTCCTTCCACTATAAAGCAAATTCTACTGAGATTGTAACTAATTTATTTATTTGTTTACTTATTTGTTTACCTTGCACGGATGAGAAATACCTTGCCTCATTTATAATTTACAATTTGGGGCATTATGGGAATTTCTTTTAAAAGAGATGCAAAGTGAGACGGAGCTGAGAAGAACATCAAGTAAATTTGAAGCTGGCCTGGTAAATCCAGCTCAGGTGGTTACTGAGGAAATTACTCTGAAACCAAATCAGGAACCTGGTTTTGATATGAGCAGATCACAAGTGTGAAAAGGGGTGAATGCGTTTAACCAATTGAGTTCAATTATCTCAGTGTACCATGTCACAAATGTGATACAAATGACGGATAACAATAATAATTATAGTTAGCAGATGGGAGATCTTGATGTGTTTACTTGGGTTATACTGAACTTTTTTAAAGGCAAAATCTCCAGATCTATATATTCTGCTTGGTCAGTTAGCAGATCTGCCTGTCTGCATCACATTCTCACACCACTGTTGGTCTGGGAATTGCAGTTCAATATGGTTACATTAATGATTCCCTGCATCTCAACCATCTAGCCCAGGGGGACTTGTTCCTTCCGATAATTATTGTCAGGAAGCACATGAAGGCTCTCTGGAGGGCATGCTGGAGACAGGAGGAGTTATTTGCTAAATGTTGCATGCAAGCCCATTACAGGACAAAGGCAGATACCCAGACATGTCCTGGGGAGCAGGCAGTCTCCCAGGTAGCCTGCAAACACCTAAACATCTGCTCTGGTGGCTTCCTTGGTGGCATCTCTCTGCAGGGAAAAGAAGCAGAGAAAGCTTGGGAATAAAGGGGAAAAGCAAAGATTTACAAGGGCAGCACTCAGGGCTTGTTTTAACCTTTGTGTCCACCAGCTACTTACTGCCAGTGTTGCTTCTCACTTATTTTGTGATAGTGTCTGGGAACCTTCAATAGTGTCCTGGGCCTGCGGTGACAGGCAGGGGCAGAAGCTATGCACAGACCCAGGCATTACCTCAAGGAGCTCACAACTTAAATGCAAAGAGAACAAAACATGAGAGCAAATAATGATGTGAAGGAAGAAAGGTAGTTCGGGCAATAGGAGAAAGTCATTCTTTGGTGCTGGGTTACCTTTCTCCAAGGTATTCATGTAACCATTGAACATGATGAGAGAGTTCAGATGCATTTTTTCTTTTCTGTTTCTCCCCTCAGCTAGTGCTTTCGATGTTATGATCACATCAGCCGAGTATCTCAGTGACCTGCTGGACCAGGCCTCTTTTCACTTCTTTGTGACAGCACGGATCAATGAAACAGGGAAGGTTCTGGCTATGCAGAAGGCAATGGTCCTGGAAATTCCCACCCTGAAAATCAAGGTATCTCAGGACTGTGAAGGAGATAAGTGATCATCATTGTGTGTGGGCTGTTTGTTGACTTCTGGGATAGTGAGCTGTGCATGTGTGCATGTTAAACCTCTGGTCTAACATGAACCTTATAAACAGCTACCCCTTGGAGTGTATGAGAATGTATATATCTGTTACATATTGCACTGAGCAGCCTACACTCAAGTCTGCATTAGCTGTAGAAGACAGCTAGAGTGATCTCAGCGGAGGAAGGAGAGGAAAAGATGTGAGAAAGCAGGAGAAGCTCAAAGAGTGAAAGAGAGATTATTTGCTCAAGTCACTCAAGTCTTCAAGTACTTCAAAAGTATTCTATTTAAAGCAATGTGATACAGAGACCTCTTGCTGAAAAACAGAATAATGCTATTGCTAAGGTGAATTTGCTTGGAAAGTTTCTTCACTTTTTATGGAAGCTTCTTGCAAACATGGATGGGTGGTCGGTCTGCCTTTGGAATGGTACTTTCAAAGTAGTGCTTTGCTGCTGTTCTATGAGGGTACTGTCAGTAGGGTTTTAAACATTTCTGCAGTTGGAGGCATGGTACATCTGAAACTAGAAGTGTAGTGACTGATAGGACATGGGCTCTATGCTGTATTGCGAAGACTGTTTCAGAAATGGTCTGATAAGAATATTACTATTTTCAAACTGAATTTTTTTTTAATTGAGTATTCCAGAGACAAGATAGACAAAATAGGTATTTGAAGTAGTGTTTATCTAAAAAGTAGAGCTCTTTCAATTCAATATTTGAACAGAACATCTTACACAGGATCCTCTGTTTCAGCTTCAAAACATTTATCCTCCCTGCTCTTATGAACAAAGAATGATTAGTATATGGGATTTGCTGTTGCCCAATAACCACATCTTCTAGTAAAACTGAGTTTGTCTCCTCTCTACTTCTTTTTAATATGTAAATACAAGAAGAAAATTTAACAGCTGAATTTTTTTTAAAGTATGCTTGTATGTGCATGTATACGTATGTATTTTTTAGGAAAATTTGCTGTATTGCTTTTTTAAGAAACCTGAGGAAGCTATCTCCCTCATTTTCGTCAGATTTCTTCATTGAACATGTTTGTCAAACTGGAGCTCTTAATGGGAAAGTAAAGGAGAAGAATGAAAAGCTTCTTTCCTTTCACATCTTTGGATACACCTTTGATCTTTCTCTGGTTGTCTAAGGAGACTGTCAGAGTTAACAGTAGAGGAAATTACATTTTATTCTAATATAGCTTGACACCAGATTACAGAAGTAATCTTGGCAAATACAGGTCACAGTCTCAGTTACATGTGTGGGAATTCAGGACAGTGTTTAATTCCCTCATGTATCAATGATCTTCAAACATCTAAATGGGCAATTGAAATAAGGAGGACATAAGTCCCTTAATTGGGCTAGAGCTTCTGAATTTGCCACTTTTTTTGCTAATTCAGGTGGCTAAATGCTAATCAAGCACTTAGCTGTAAGCGTCTCATCTGTTATCCCAGTCAATATATTGGTATTTGTCATGGAGTGATCCCTTAGACCAGAGTCTTTCCAACTTTTTATAACTGCCAGACTCCTTAACTATTTGCAGGAGGACCGCAGACTCCATCATAGCATTTTAGTTTTACTTAGAAGTTACTTCTTTTTCTTAGCTACCTTTCTCAAAGCCCTTTCAAATCTTTTGTGGACCCGCTAGCATCTACCAGTTGTAAAATGAAAATCCTGCTGGAGCCATGCACGTCAGGGCTGGCAGGGAGCCTGGGGAGAGGGTAGAATAAGGGAGAATGCCTGTGTTTATCCAGTTTCTCCCCCACTTGGACCTCAGGTCCAGGACAGTGCAAGCAGATTTCTACTTTTCCTATAGAAATGAGGAATTTCTACCTGTTGATCCATCATGGGTAGAAAAAAAATGGGTAGAAAAATCTGTAATGGTAGAGTCTATGGGCCCATCGAACTGATTTCCTCTGGCTAGACTCTTTCTGCTTTGTGTTCTTTTGCTACATGCTCCATTTCCCCCTCTCTCTTTCCTTACAGGTACTGTGTATTTAACCCTACAGATTTCACTGTGGGGCATTTTATTGTTACGAGCTTGCAAAGCTTCATCCTTACTTTGTTCTGCAGACTAAAGGCGAGATGGTCGTTGATAGAGAAATGTCTGTGGTTGTGGAGTTCACCAACCCTCTGAAACAAACCCTGGAGAACGTCACACTCCGCCTTGAGGGCCCCGGTGTGCTGAGGACAATGAAAAAGGAGTTCAGGTATGGAAGCAAACACAATGGCCTCCTTCTTGCTCATGGGAGGCAGCTCACAAGAGACTCCTAACTAATGCAGTGCTGAGTAATTCAGACACTCTCTTTACTTTAAAAATCAGTACATAGGGGAGCTGTAGGACTCAACCTGTAAGTCAGGAGTTACGTTGTCCTTTGTGCAAAGGGAGACTGTGATTACATTTCATCTGTTCAGCACCAGTGTTGGAGAACTGTGTTGTGGCTGGAGGTAGCTGCTAATGCAGATAAAGTTTACTCTTTCACTGCATTACAGAATTCTTAGTGCTTGACAATAGCACCTACAAGTCGCTATCACTGGAAGACAGATTTATCAGACACATGAGGTATTTACTGCCCCTCACTCGGTGTGTGCAAATCAACTCCAGTGGTGCTCTTCAAAAAGGGCTTTTCTTCACTCATGTTAGTCATGCTTATAGAAGATGTTCAGATATCTCAGATGATCTTTACAAACTTAATGTCAAGACACAAAATGTGTGCTGTTTGCAGTAGAGCCTGCTGAGATAGCTGTGGTGGGTACACAAGCAATTCTTCCTCAGCTGTGGAAAAGGAGAGGCTTCCGTGGCTTTCATTATACACAGTTGTGCTTCACACTGACATGGGAGTGCTTCTACATGAGCAAGTACTTTTCTAAACCCTCTTTCCATTTGAGTTCAGTGTTATAACATTGTCATTAACCAGGTTCCAGGATATATAACTAGGATCCTTGGAATATTTTGCAGTCATTGCTTATTCTTGGACAACCTAAGTGATGCTATCTATCATTACCTGTGCCGATCATCTCCAGGTCTGTGCAAAAGGAGTTTGAAAAATTGCCTGTGCTTCAGCAGCTGCGTAATTTGTCAGTATTATCTGCAGCCAGTAGGGGAGGTCTGAGCCTGATGGCACCTGGGCCAGGGATAAAGAGATCAAAACCAGTCTCTAGAGTGGAGCTGGACAGAAAAATGGCTGTGAAAGGGCATCCTACTGTGCTTGCTTTGTGCACGTGGTATGTCACAGATGCTGCTGAACATGACTCAGCACAGTCCACAGGAGTTACACAAGTTGCAGCAGTAGCCCTCCTTGCTGCACAGCTGTTCCAGCTCCCCTGTCATTCTGCATCCTTTGTGTTCCAAGAGAATGCAGTGGGCTGTTCTCACCTTCAAGGATGCAGAAGTTGTTGTCAGGTACATCAAAGGCACAGGAGTTAGGGAGAAGCATGACTCACAGAACAGACGTCATTTTCCCTCAAGTCACCATGTTTTCCCCTTTGCAGTAGTGCCCTTGGCATCATTTAAAAATGGAAATGGATCAGCTTAGTCATTTTAAAATCTGTGATTTAACTTCTCTTAGATGAATGAAGGCTGCAGGTTATACACACAGAGGACGGAGCAGGGAGCAGTTGTAGTTTATTTAAATAATAATCACATTTGCCTCCATGCATTCAGAGTGATAAATGGCTCCTGTGTGTGATGGCTCAGCATATTACACGGAACCATTCATCACTGAATTCTCTCTCAGGAAAATCGGATTTGGGTGGCTTTACTACACTTGCTAAGGGAATTAAACCTTTTCTGGGCCTTCCCTCTCCTTCCACTTCTTCCATATCCATCAGAAACTGTCACAAATGGGACTTGCCTTTAGCAATTGTTTGTGGGGATGAGACTTTTGACCTCAAGATATTTTTAACATAGCTTTTTTATATCATGTTGGTCACTCCACAAAACCAATACGTGTGATCCAGTTGATACAACATTATAATGAGTATGGAGTCACATGGGGGCTTCTCCCTTCGTTGTTCACGAGTCATATTTTGCTATTAGCTGGAGGCAGATGAAGAACATTACTTATGGAAAAGCCTTTGGCAGCAGCAGTGCCTACATGGGGCATAGTCGTTGCACAACAGATGAAAATTAACCAGGCATTGATGGATATTATTAAAAGGATTTTAGCCAAGCACACATTCACACTAGCTTGTAAGTTAAGGTTGTTTCTACATATCAGAGCTCGGCTAGCATTAGCATTTGTAGAGGGAAGTAAGTTGTTTTATTAGTCAGACAGTGGAGAAACAGGAAAAAGTGGGTCTGGTTTCCCAACACAGCTGTTGTCTTCCTGCAAATATATGTACATATATATGCAGAGATAATAGCAGTATAAATCAGAGATGATAGCACTGTGTCTTCTCACTGGGGCACTGTGAAGAAGTGGTCTGAGAACCTTCATCCTCAGAGAATCTGTCCCCCATGTGCACATGAAAGTAGACCGAACCTTGCTGCACGGGAGTCTGGTATAATATCTTCATCACTCTCTGTACAGATCACCCCTTGCAGATCATTCACATAGCTTCCAAAATAAAAATAGCATTTAACCTTGTGCAGCAATTGAAGTCATCGCTTTATGATGCTGCCATTTTAGTGGGCATTTGATGAAGCAGCTGAGGGGAACAGAACATCTCTCATTAAGAACAAAGATAAAAAGAAGGAAGGCACTCACTAGAATCAGTCTGCACGTGCTCACACTAAAAATGTGAGCTTCCTCTACTGCTGCTTTTCTGAAACTGGGTACCTAAGACTGTATGTGCAAAATGTAATGCAGTGTCGTGTAGAAATACCCAAGCTAACTGCTAAGGAGCTAGAATGGCTTATTCTAGCAGAGACAGACTTACACTAAAACAGTAATCAGGTGGGAGAATCCTCAGCTACCTCATTTAATGTTAGTAAGGTTTCTTGTCTTGTAACAACTTGTGCTAAGCCTGGGCAGCCAGACTATGCTGATTCTGGCACAGGACGTGACATCTGTATGGGAACTGTTGAGTCACGGCCCGAACAACTGCTGGATCGCCTGAGGCAAGGACTGAGCTATGGCAGCACAGGTGAAGGCAATTCAGCTGTGTGACCGGAAGGGGTGAAGCCTGGTTGCACCTCTCCTAGATCCCATTTGAGGGCTGACTGCCACCTAGGGAAGGGTCTCTTTCTGGAGATCCTTCCTCTGTGGAGTCTTTCCTGCAAACCTAGATCTTCAGATGCAGGTGGGCATTCCTTCCCTGTCTGTTTCTTTTCCCATTTTTACCACAATACTCTTTCCAGCTATAGCACCAACTGTAATATCTAATAGCTAAATCCTACCAGATGAGAGTTTGCAACGCTGACTAAAGTTTAAGCTTGCTTTATTCAGCTATTTACAGAGTACCATACCCATGTGAGATGTGAATGCTGTCTCAATTCATAGTCTTCTTAATGCCAAGAAAAGTAACTTTCATTTTCATAAAATAGTCCTCACTCTGCCACCTCCTCCTTTGGTTCCCTTAACACAGCTATATCTTGACATCCCCCTAACATAATCAATATCAGTCTTCAGAATCTGTACACAGAAGGTAGTGAAGGAATTGAGAAAATGCGTATCAATTTTCAGGGCTCTCTGTGCATGTTAATTGAAAATCAGAAGCAGTGCAGAATATGTTTGGTTTATACTATGGGTTATGAGTAGTCACACATAACATAAAAGAGTAAAAGTAACAGCAGGACTCCAAAAAATGCTGTCATCCGAAATGTGGCTTGGTGAGGGGATCTCCCAATGTTACATCTGTGACAGAGGGTCTCAGCAGCTCATCAGTGCTCTGCCAGGCTCTCATGGGAATAGCCAGAGGTTACTTAACTGTTTAATGAATCACCAAATGTGGCCTACAGTACACATGTGAAAAGGAAATACAGAGTGGAAAAAATACATGTTGGCTATAAAAACGTTCATTCTGAAAGCAGTCATGAGAGGAAGTGGCAGGAGACAAAGGAAACCTGATTCATTTTGGAAATTTAGAATCAGCCTCGAGGAAGGGCTCAAAAAGGTTTTGACAGAGCTAGTGCTGAGAGGAATGGGAAGTGGAGGAAATAATTTGTAGGACACTTAAGAGAAAGGGTGAAACATAAAAAGATCAAGACATGTTATACTGTCCACCTTCCGTTTCTCTGGTTCTTGATCAGGTTGAGAGTGTTGTGTGACTGATGACTATACTGTTACTTTTTTTTTTCCTACAGGCAAATCCCAGCAATGTCTACCTTAATCTGGGAAGTGAAATGTATCCCAAAACGACCAGGGTTACGAAAGCTGATTGCAAGCCTGAATTGTGATGCTTTGAGGCACGTGTATGGTGAGCTGAATATCCAGATTCAGAAACCATGAGGCAAGATGCCATCTTCATCCTTTCATTTTGTTCTCATGTTTCAAAATACCACATTAGAGGAGGAAAAAGAGACAGTGGTAGAAGTCTGCTTTTTTGTTATTTTTATCATCCTTGGTTTCACTAGATTCAGTAAGGAAAAGTAAATGGCGACACAGGGGATAGCATAAAAAGAAATCTGTATGGTGAATGATTCAAAATTAGATACACGTAATCAAAGGCAATTCTAGGCCATATTATTGCTGTAGTTCACTTGTATTTATGGTCTTTTGCAGTAGAGCTGCAAGGGAATCTGAAAGGCTCCATTCACCAAAGTAGTCTGAACTTTAGTTTTAATTAAGGCCTGATATTTCACTGAAAAGAAAAAAGGAAGAACCCAGTGTTATAAATTCTTAGAGTGAATTACACAACCTTATGGTAGATCGTTCAGGCTGCAATAAAAACAGGTATTTCTAGCTAACAGGACTGCTTTATCTTACAGTGTTATAATTTTAGTTAATGGAGAGCACGTTTTGCTGGAAGCACTTATTAAGGTGTGGTATCTCCCACATATTCCCAGCTCTCACTTCTCACTTGCCACTTCACTGTGCTTTTTCTCCTGTTCTTTTTTTCTTTTTTTCATGTGTTTATGCACCCATTCATAGTCACTCTTTTGCTTCATACTATTCCTTTTGTTTGATTGATTGAAAATTCATAGCTTTTCATGCTGCTTCTCGGAGTTTGTCACACCAATCTTGCATTTTCTGGTCACATCTCTTGCATATGGTATGTTCTCCATTCTTTTCTGCCTCTTCTTCTCTCCCCATTTCTCGTGTGTGTATGTTCTGGGGAGCTCACTGCCCAAAGCATTCCAGGCTCTGCCACCTGGCACATGGGGCAAAGGAAAGTGGAGTGAGGAGTAGCCAGCCCACAAACCTCACAAACATCCCATGTGAACTGTGCCCAAGAGTCCCCAAAAAATCATGGCCTGGGAAGGCTGAGGGACAGAAGCTCAGCTTACAGGAATAAACATGCATCCTGACACTCAAAAACTCTGCAAGCTGGTCAGTTTACTGCCTTGCTTGCAGCATGTTCCTCTGTGGGTGCAATGACGCCTCCTAAGGCCTTGATCTTCCCCTGAAGTCTTTCTAGCCTGAAGAATGCTCTGAGTCTGTGGTTCACACTCCACTTTGTAGAATCATTCTAAGCTGTGGACTCCCACGTGGTAGGGAAGCAAGCTGTGTGTGTGTGGTAACTTCTCATCCCTCCTGAACTCTTTCTCAGGACCTTTTTCCTTGTGAGGCAAAAATGCACATGCTGCAGTCCCATACCCAGCTGTGGCCACTCTCTGCTAGCCACAGTGGGTAAGAGCATATCCCATATGCAAGGCACAGGTGAGATAAGTGTTTCCCAAGAGGTTAAAAGGAACCTCATGCTCATAAAACACTGTGGCTTTACTGTGCCAGGTCATTTTGTGGTCTCATTAGTGAGAGAGCAGGGGAGACAGTTTACCTTCTGCTTCCCTTCTTGCTGCATATGGCTTCCTGCAAAACTGGTGACCAGTTGTTAAAAATAAGTAAGCCCAGGAGGGGAGAAATGCAGGTTGCCCTTTTGCTGAAGTATGTGGAGCAAAGCAGAGATTCACACCACCTCACCTGTTCAGTGAATAACCATGGATTCAGGAACACCAAACCCTTTGGAGCTTTTGCTTCAGACATGGTGACACTCTCATTTTGTACAGCTTATGGGGACTGCACTGTGTACTCTGCAATGTCTAAATCTCCTGGAGAAGTCCTCTGGGGCACAAGGGACACAACAGTATGTTGTAAATGCACAGTGACCATCTCTGTTAAGTGATTCAGCAGTTTTAATGGAGTGTACATCATCTAATACAATTATCCACTTTTTGCTCTTGTCTATAAACCTGCTTTCCATGCTAATCTTTTATTACTACAATGTAATAGGAATTTACAATAAAGTATATCTGATTGCGCTCACATTGTGTGTCCTATATTTTGATCAATTGCTTCTTCTATGTTGCAGCACTACAGACACCACTTGCTGCATCTTAAGTAAAGCTGAAAAATTTGCCATACTGATAAAGGTGCCTTCTAGTACTGAGGAAGAAGTCTTGCCTTTATTTCAGAGAAAAAAAAAAAGGGGGGGGGGGGGGGGGGGAAGCACATTTACTTACAAAGAAAAACAAAAGCAAACAGTCAAACAGCCTAACTGTCTACCTAATGTGTTGGAGAAGGTGAGCACATAGCTGTGCTAGCAAAGAGAATCACTGGTTTCTCTTGGAAATTGCTTTGATATGTCAGAGCCCATTAAGAGACCTATGTTCTCCTAATGAAATCTTACCTGCATCCCACTCCTGTAGTGTCTTTCTCTCAGGTAAATATTCTAAGGCATTTTACTATCACCCATTAAACTGAGTTGTAATCACTGAGAAGTAGGAAATAATTTACTAGATACTTTGCAAAGGGATATATGGGAGCAAAGAGAAGTTCAGTGATGGTTGTGAAGGCAGCCAGGGATATCAGCAGCTCTTGGCAGTGCTGTACAGAGCTGCTTACAGAAACTTAAGGACAGAATAGGAGCGGTCTCTAGGATTTCAAGTGCTCATCCTGCTGTGTACGGATTGTTGAACAAGAAAACCTGGACTGGAGATGCAGGGAGTGCTCTGATAATACCATATATTTGCATAGAAAATTATAATCAGGCCTTTTGCTTCTCACCCTGTGATGTATCCAAGGTCATTGGAGCATGTGTACTAATAACATCCTACATATTGTTCTTCATTGGCTCACAGAACCACAGTGGATCTGAATTTGTTGTATGGAATGCATTTTACTCACATTAGCTACTAGTTTGTTCTCCTTTGTCATCTGTGCACAGGTACTCACGTTGTACTCCTGTGATGGCCAGTAGTTAACCACCAAGAGATTATTTGCTGCCTGGGGCCTCCACATCATCCTGTTGGCTTCTATTATTATCCTACGTAGTGAGCATTACATTTTAAGCTCAGAAGTAGTTTATTCTCCACAGAATGGCTACCTACTATTCCTGTCTAATAGTTACCAAATGTACATGTAAAAATGAACATTTCATCGTGTAATAGTCGAAAGCAAAGCAGAAGCTAAAACAAAATCAGTAATAGACATCAGGTCATTAGGTAATTGCTCTTACAGCTAAACAAATCACAGACAAATCCTGACAAGTCCCAATGCCCATGTTGTTAGCTTATCAGCAAGCTGTGACCTTTCACAAGCAATGACAGCATCTTATTTGTGGAAAAGAATCAGAAAATGTGACTAAGCGTTGGCTTATGACTAGTTCTGCCAGTGATAATTAATTTGAACTGAAAGTAATTAATAAAGTACTCTGCTGAATGGGTGAGAGCTTCCTTCCACCCTTTTCTCTTTCCAGGGCCTTATATACAGACCTTTTATGTCTACCTTTGAATTTCTTGTGGAGAAGACTGTTGGTGTTGGCTGCTGAGTGGTTGTGTGATGGAGGAAGATGACTAGGTTAAAATTGGATGGGAAATGTACTTGAGCTTGTTCAAGGCAAAATTAATAGCCCTATTCTGAAAGAGGAAAGTCAAAGCATGCCATGAGTATTGTTTTCATTTGTTTTGGAGTTGGCCTGATAGTTGGTACCAAGCAGGGACACAGAATGTTTATTAGAGAAATATACATTGGAGTAGCACCTCTAGTGGAAGACAGTGCCAGAAAGAAGCTAGGGGGTTTTGGTGTATAGATGAGACAGTTTGACTCTTGCTTAATGGCACAATTGAAAAGATTTGAGATGAATATTGAAGAAAGTAAACAAGACCTGCATGCTAAAAAGGGAAAATATGGCCAAAAGTTATTCAGAATTGAGATTCCTGGGGGATCATGGTGGGCAATGAGGGAGAAAGCTGTAAGAGAAAGGCCCCAGGGCTGTTTCCCTCAGGACATAGAAGTGACAGGAGCGTGTGGCAGTGGTGGCAGAAGGCAAGCCTCCTGGTGGCCACTGGAGCAAGGGCTACCAGCATGGGGTTTCGTCCCCTCCTCAGATAAATCTGCATGCCCATGGCCAGGCTCAGGAGCAAGCTTGACTGCAAGGCTGGCAAATCACATGGGTACAGGAAACCCAGAATGTGGCTTGGAGTCTCAAGTTTTGGCTAACACACAGCTCTTGTTAAGGCCTGAGGTATGCAGGGAGCAGTGCCACTAGGTCAAAGCAAGAGCAACGCATGGGCAGGGCGTGATGGAAAGGAACATCTAAAGGTCACTATGTAGCCACCAGCACCTGAAGTTTGCTGTCTCCTGCTGCCATAGTCCTGTATTAATTTTTGTCCTGTATTAATTTTTGGGCAGTTCTTCAGAATCCACTTTATTATGGAAACGATGCAGACCGAACTTTCATGCTGGAAGGTATAAATACACCAGGTTTCCCAAAAAGCTTTTGAAGCAGATTCAGCAGCAGGTGGACTGCTGAGGGTTTGTCTTTCTGCTGGGATACAGGGGATGCTTGCACTGTTGTCCTGTAAATTTGAGAGATCCAAATGGACCGTGACACACCTGAATGTGGGAAGTAAGAAACTTCTGGCATAGTACAAACTGCAGCAGCAGTGACTGGCATTGCAGATACAGGTGCTCTGCTTATGCTGAGGTAGCATCCTGATAGGGCATAAATGCATTTTTATCTCTGCATGTTTTGTACCTTTAGTACCACCGGCAGATGTGATGAAAGATCTCACATTTGCTTTGAACCTAGTTCTCTTACCTCTTTTGACACTGCATAGCTCTGGTAATGAAAGAGTCAGGGAAAACCCAATTCTCCAGCATGCTGTCTGTAACTTTATAGACCTGTCTATGACTTCTCCCAGCTGACAAATCTTTTTCAGACTTAGGAGGTCTGCCTTGGTCACTTTCCTCATGGAAACTATTCATACCTGTGTTTGTTCTTGTATCTCTCCTCTGTACCTCTTCCAGTATCATGTCATTTTAAGTACCATTAAAAAAACAGAACAGCTGTTTTAAACATCTGTATTTTGAAAGGAAGTGCTAATGAGTGAATAGCTTACCTGTACAGGGAGATTGTTGGTCTACTGGGACCCAGGTTCATTAGGAAGACAGCCAGGAGATCAGCATCTGTGACAACCACATGGCCAAGGTCTACATATGTGATTCAGTCTGATGGTGTTGAAGCCTTTGATATTTTCCTGTGTAGATGCACTGGTACAGAAGTACCACCACTGCTCACTCCATAGGAGGCCCAGTAAACTGTACTCCATAAGCAACAGTCAGAATGCACCTTCAGATGTCATAGTGTTAAAGGAAAGTTTCCATTCTCCCACAAGTCCAGTATCTAATCAACAGGACATGCTGGTGCTGTCCTGTGGAGTAACACATTTTAGTATAGCTTGATCATTGAGGGCATCTTTGCAGTAATCTGGCTGTATGTGTGCATGTGACTGTACAGGATGCAGCTGTTGGGAACTTGCCTCCTGTTAACCAAATACAGTGTGCACCAGTGCTGATGTGAACTGGCTCCAAATCCCACTGGCAGCTGTAGAAGTTCAGCCTGCTGTTTGCTTAAAGTACCACTAAGTTTGCTGGGTTTGTTGTCCTTCATGTAGCAGTCAACTTGAGCTAATTTAGGTAGTTATGAAGATGGAGTTTCAAAGCCCCTGCTGCCTAAACAGTTTAGTTTATAGGAAACATTTTCATATAGTAAGATAAGCTTTGCAGAGAGCCATTATAAACCCCAGAGTGACATGCTGGTGAATTATCTTCTGTCTTTCAGCTGGTTAAGTAAGGTAGTCCCAGTTTTTTACATTACAAAACAGTGTATTCCAACCAGCCAGCTCCAGAAGAGCTTTTAAGTAATAAACCTTATTCCCAAAGCTATGTTGGTCTCATCAACATTACTAGTGCCCAATGAAAAAAAACTGCCTTTGTGTTCAGAGATGCTTAGCACTGGGGAAGTGCCATCATCAAACTGCAAATTAACTTGTATCCAACTGTGGTTACAACTGAAAGCGTGAAGTTAGGCAAATGAGAAAAGCCATCGTTTAAGGAAAAAAAAAAAAGGAAAGAAAAAAGCACATTTCACACTGTGAAGGGTCAGGACTGTAAGAAAGTAGATTTGAAGTGTCATATCACTGTCTTTCTAGTGAAGTTGTAGCATCAGAATGCTATTGTAAGACATCCCTTTTCTGAGAGGGACAGAGCATGCAGTTTGTTCAGCCTTTCCTTAGTCTGACCTCTATAAATCCAGTGAGCCAATGGACCAGGTACAGACATGGCACTCATCTCTGCAGTACTTTGACACCTTATACACACAAGATACCAGCTTCTTCTCTCTGCATCGTGTCTCCCACAGCTCTCTCTATCCCTGTTCTATATCTTCAACATGGCCCTGAGGCTACTTCACTACTAATAGGTAAGCAGAGGCCTGTTTGGGATCTCCCATAACAGACTGTATAATTTCTGCTTCTGATGTGGTATTATTATGGTGTCAGAGAAACTGATGAGAACTCAATGGGTACCTGCTGACCAGAGTGCTACTGCACGGTTTACTTAGTGGGTTGGTTTGTCAAATAGGATGCTGTTTGATCAGATCTTGAATCAGATCTTGTGCGATTACAAAAGGCAGCTGTGTATAGGATTTGCAGAAAGAATGAGTTAAGATCTCATGGAAAAATCTGAGTATGAAGAGGAGAAGTATTCCATTTCACTGATCTACCTTGGTCACAGTGCTCACATGTTGATCTCCTGCTGTCCCAAATAGCCTGATGTTACTAACATTCAACAGAAACACAATTACCAGTGCTTTTTCCAAGCTGAACTGCGAGCTTTGGGAAAGATATTCTCCCTGCTCCTAACAACCCAGAGCAGTGGTAACCTCCCAGCTGGACAGCTGGCAGATCTTGCACTGATGGAGGAGGTCTGGGTACAGGCTGGTCCCGTCGTGTCCACATCACCCAGCAGCCTTCTAGATTCTGTGCTGCCTTGGAGGTACGTCACACAGGCCAAGCATCAGAACTGAAGGGCTTTGAAAAAAGTAGTATTTAGAAGGGGGTTTCAATCAATGCAGATCATTCAGGCTGTAGGTCTTCTCATTTACACCAAATTCATGCCCAGAAAAGAGATGCTGAAAAACAAGCCAGAAACTAAAGCAGAGAGAATTATCCCTTACTTCACAGTCAGACCTTATTCACATCATCGCTTCTGCTAACAACTTTTTCCAAAGATGTTTCAATAAATATATATTAAAAATAAGGTTTGTCAGTTACATATGTTAACTGTTCTACATGCAGCCCAAGACAACTCTTCTTCACTCAGTGCAACCTTGACAAACCCATAGGTTGGACTACCACAGGCTAAAATGATGGCTCTGATGGGCCACGTGTTGTCTGTTCAGACATAAGCTAAATGTGCAATCTTTCCAATATTGTAGCAGCTGAATTCCCCCTGGTTTTGCCTGTTTTGTGCATGGCTGCAGTTTTGAGTTGGCAGGTCCAAGCATGTAAAGAGCAGCTGAGGAGTTTTCCTGTCCTAGGTACTCACCTATGTTTTCTGGGTCTACATAGGACAAATCAGCAGATCTTAAAGTCAAGTGCTCAGAAACAGGAGTGCACAGCTGATCTTAAGCCACCCAGTTTGCAGTGCTGTTGTGACATCTGTATATACCAATCCACACACCTTTTCTTTTTCTTTTCTTTTTTTTTTTTTCATTTATTTTTCCCCACAGAAGTAGTCTTTCCATTGTCCAGAATGACTGGAGCAGGAAGGAGTATGGGAAAGTGAGTGCAGCTCTTGCCTGCTGCCTTTCCATCCCATCTCCTGCACGAGTGGGAGAAAATGTAGTAGGCAGGGGACAAGATTAGCAGAACAAGATGAAGGCAATGACTGTTTAGGCTGCGTGCTCCTTCTGGCACCATGCTCCTCTAGCAGTGGGCTGGTGACTCCAGCTGGGATGACTGATGAGGTGTTTGTGGCTCTGGATGACAGATTGCAGGCACGGGGTTCCTGTTTGCAGAGGCAGCGTACTCATCACTGTGGGAGAAGTTAATGAGGGTCACATGCTGCATCCATAAAGCGCAACAGGAAATCTAACTCCTCAAGAATACACCGTTAATGGAGCATTCTGGTTTTGGAGGTAACTTCTGACTTCTCACCACTCTGTGGGATGCAGAACATACAGGGAAGGTGCGGTCATGAATACCTGTGAAGTGTTTGGACTCTTTGGAGCGTAGTGCAACAGAAAGCCTTTGAAGAAGGGGTGACTGCCCTCTGAGCAGTGTTTGAAGAGCCAGCAGGTGGAGGAGCACAGAAAGTCGGAGCTTGTGGTGCTCCCGAGCTCCCTCCCCAGTTCTTGACCTTGCTGAATTTAGGGCAGAAATTTCAAACATTTTGCAATGCCCACAAACAGCAGAAGGAGGGATTGTCACAGAGATGAGAGAGGCAGAATTCCTGGTTGAGGCATGGGGTGTCTGTGAGCACTTTTCTGGAAGTGAGATCCTCCTTTTAGCCTTGAACACCTGTGGCAGCACGCATGCAGAGTAGGTTGTCAGCGTGAGTAGCTGTGGGGTATCCCGTTCTGCTTGGATGGGGTAATAGTGGCTGAAACAGAGGGCTATTGCAATAACTAACTTCGCAAGAACTTCACCATCAAGTTCTTATTTTTTATTTTATTGATTTACTCATAGATTTTTATGTATCCAGATGGTTGTGACACAGGTGACATTTTTGTGACATTTTTCTCTTTCAGCAGGATCAGGGTTTTAAGACCAATCCCAGCCTGGTGAGCTACAGAAAGTCATCAGTGGCAGGGCAGCTGAACTCATGCAGTCTGGATGTGCGTATGTAATGGAGTCCAGAGGCAGTCAGTCCCTCAACCCCACAGCAAACTGGCTGGATTGGGGCTGGGGTGCTACAAAAAGCCAGACTGAAGCCTGGGTTTGAAAGTTGCTAAGGCTGGGATGCAACTGAACTAAGTTTGGCAAATCCATGTGCCAGCTGAGGTCAGAAAATCTGTTTCTCTCACTTGGCCATAGAAACTCACCATGGAAATCAGGGAAGAGAGAAAGATTGGGCTTTGGTCTTCCCTCTCCATCTCCTGAAAATAAAAATTAAGAAACATCTGAGAATACCAAATGATTAAAACATGTTATTGTCTGTCTTCTTTCTCTTTTATTTCTTCAGCTTTATGAATTTTGAGATACATTGTCAATGTATGTCTAGGTTACAGTAGTTCTCATTCCCTTTTGTTATAGAAAATTGCAAAAAATAGAAAATAAAAATTGCAAATCCAAAATGCTGATTGTTGGGCATCCTCATTCTCTGTTTTCTGATGTTTCTCTGGTGTTGCAGCTGTCATTCTTGCTAGTGTGGATCAGTGTTTTTCAGCGGGACAAAGTGAGCCACAGCCTCCAGGAAGTGTCCTTTGCAGAGTGGTACAAGGCTGTTTATGAAAGGTACTGAGTAAAATGTGCTCAGCTCCAGGTGGCTTCAATGAAAGTACTTGGCCCTTCTCAGGACAAGATACATTTATAAGAGCGTATATATAAGAGCATTTATAATGTGCCAGATTCTAAAAGAAATGCTGTTAACTAAGTTTTGTTGCATCGTAAGGATGTGTGAATGTAACACCAAAAGCAGCTGTGGCATTAGAGTTGGAGCAGCTTACAGCAGGTCTTGGTCTGGCTCTATGCTCTTTATTGACTAAGAAGTACCATCTGATTACAGCAGACATCCGCTTTTAATTAGACAAAATTAGATGCTTATTTCCTAAATGAGTCTTTGATAAAATTAGTTTAATGCTAGTGCAAACACTGAGCTCAGCATGCTGAGTTGTCATATTTGTCTCAGAAATTTGAGTATATCTCAAATTATCTTGGCTTGTCACAATAGGATTGAAACATCTTCATACTCCAGCCAAGTTTTCTTCCTCTATCAGAGATCAAAATTTTTACTTCTGTGTCAGCCATGGAAACACCTTTTCTCCCTTGACGCATTTGCACATCCCCTAAATTGTCATGCTGCACTGAAGGCTGCTCTGGAGTGGCTCAGAGTGATCTGTAGCAACGTGCTGGCACAACTTTTTCAGCACTCTGCAAGATCATCCAGTAAGGTTTGATGCCTTTCATTCAAAATTAGCCACGGCTATACCTTCATTAAATTTTATTTCCTTCTATTGCAACAGCCTTGATGATTTTCTACAGCCTTTGTCAGTCACTTTAGTTAACGTTGATTGTTAAGAATTACCAATAGTTTTTCCTTTAAACTGATACACTGATTTTGAAATATTAACGCATACAGGGATTGCTGATATAAAAATGGTCCAATGTACCTCTGGAGAACAACTGGTCCAAACCCTTCTGTTCAAGTGGGGTCGCCTAGGACATGTCTATGCCCCGTGTTTCTTCATCTTTCATGAACAAGTGAAGGGTTATTCAACTGCTATTGCTAGGAATTTATCTAATTGAACACATGGCAATGGTCAGGCCAGGTCTTCATGTGAGCAGCACCAGGATCCAATCAGTAACAGCAGGGTTCAATTTATTCCGTTAATTCCAGTCTATACCATAGGCTTTGCTGATCATTCTTCCTCTTTTATTACAGTGCACATGTTGCAGAGGTTCCTGTCCAGTCTCTCCTTGCAGTCCCAGAGGGACACTAATATACCCCTTGCATGAGAGTTGTCACCTGGGATGGAGCACTTTGGGATCACTGCTGATTTGCTGAATTCCCTGTGCTAGTGAATGTGATGTACAGACTGCTTGCCAGTGTTTGAAAGGCCTGCTTATGTTTTAAAAATAACTTTTTAAAAAACAATTCTCCTCTACATTCTCCCCTAAGCCAGACAATTCATTTATGTCCTTAGTTATATATTGCTTTTCCTCATGCTTTCCTAATAATGGCAATGATATTTTTCTGAGAAAAACACCATGAGTATTAACCATTCCTCTTCTCCCACACCTTGTTTCCTCATTGGGATCATAATTCTCTGCAATATATTCCTTGATTTCTTTTGGAAATGTTAATAAAATGTAGTTCTTTATATCCAGTGGTCTGCAAACGTAAACAGTCGAGATTTTCAAACCTGAATCGTGACTTTGCAAGTTCCATCTGAGACACTACAAGAAAGCTAGTTGGTTTTTTTGGTGGTTTTTTTTTTTTCTTTCTGGAAAATGTTTCTCTGCCTTCTGAAAATAAGGTTTGCTCCTCTGAACTGGTTTGAGTTGGATGCCCATAACAAGTGACCAAGAAAATGGATGCCTGTGAAAAGGTAATCAAGTAGCTTCTAGCCACTGGCCTAAACACAGAGTCTTGTGTCCAGCGTGACATGCAGGACACACCTGCAGCAGTCTCCACCAACTCTGTGCCCCCGGACTCATTGCTGCATCATAGAATCACGGGGTCACAGAATCATTAAGGTTGGAAAAGATTTCTAAGATTATCTAGTCCAACCAGCAATATTGCCCACTAAACTGTGGTTGTTAGTACAAGATCTACACATTTCTTGAACATCACCAGGGACAGTGACTCAGCCACCTCCCTGGGCAACCTGTTATAGTGCCTCACCATTCTTTCCAAGAAATTTTTCCTAATATCCAATCTAAACCCCTCTTGGCACAACTAAAGACCATTACCTCTAGTCCTATCACTAGTTATTTAGAAGAGGCCGACCCTCACCTCACCACAACCTCCTGTCAGGGAGCAGAAGAGAGCAATGAGATCCCTCAAATAAACAATCCCAGGTCCCTCCGCCACTCCTCATCAGATTTGTGCTCCAGACCCCTCACCAGCTTCACTGCCCTTCTCTGTGCACACACCACAGCCTCAAAGTCTTGTAATGAAGGGCCCAAAACTGAGCACAGTACTCAAGGTGCACCCTCATCAGGGCTGAGTACAGAGGGACCATCACCTCTCTGCTCCTGCTGGCTGCATAGTTTCTGATGGAAGCCAGGATGCCATTGGCTTTCTTGGACACCTGGGCACACTGCTGGCTCACGTTCAGCTGAGCATCAACAAACACCCCCAGATCCTTTTGCTTTTCCCACTCTTCCAGCCATTCTGCCCCAAGGCTGAAGTATTGCCAGGGATTGTTGTGGTCAGAGTGCAGGACCCAGCAATTGGACTTCATCCGTTGGCCTCAGCCCAGAGATCCAACCTGTCTAGATCACTTTGTAGGGCCTTCCCTGGCAGAATGACACTTCTTCCCAACTTGGCGTCATCTGCAAATTTACTGAGAGTGCACTCAATGCCCTTGTCCAGGTCATCAATAAAGATTTTGATCGAGACAGGCCCCACTACCCACCCCTGGAGAATACCACTCATGTTCCCACACCATTTAGCATTTAACTCCACTTGCCACCACTGTCCGGGCCTGGCTCTTCAGCCAGTTCTTTACTCAGCAAAGAATGTACCTGTTCAAGTCACAGGCTGCCAGCTTCTGCAGAAGAATACTGTGGGAGACACTGTCAAAGGCTTTGCTGAATTCTAGGTAGACTATGCCAACAGTCTTTCCCTCATCCACCAGGCAGGTCACTCGATCATAGAAAGAGATCAAGTTCAAGATAGTCCTGTAGTTCCCCAAATCGTCCTTTTGACCCTTCTTGTAGATGGGAGTCACGCTGGCAAGTCTCCAGACCTCTGGAACCTCTCTGGTTGACAAGGAACATTGAAAGATGATGCAAAATGTCTTGGCTATCACCTCTGCCATCTCCCTTGGGTGGATCTCATCTGGCCCCATGGACTTGTGGCACTGAGGTGGAGTAGTAGTTTCTAACTGTTTCCACCTGAATCATGGGGGGGTTTATTCTGCTCCTCACCCAAGACTTCCAGATGAAGGGTTAGAGTACCCCAAGGATAAGTGGTCTGACTTTTAAAGACAGATGCAAAGAAGGCATTGAGAAGCTCAACCTTATCCTCAGTGGTCAAGTTCCCTGCCACATCCAGTAAAGGATGGAGATTGTCCTTAGCTCTCCTCTTCATGTTAGCATATTTGTAAAAATGTTTTTTCATTCTTTTACTACTGTGGCCTGGTTGAGTTCAAGTTGGGCTTTTGCCTTTCTAATTTTCCCCCTGCATATCCTAGCTAGCAACTTCTCTGTACTCTCCCTGAGTTGCTCATCCCTTCTTCCACAGGAGGTAGACTTTTCCTTCCAGAAGCCACCACAGGTACCTTCTCTATCTCTTGTACAAAGCCTTTAACACTGAACTTCCAGTCGGTCAACCTGTCAGCCAGGTTCCCAGGCAGATGGTCAGTCAGTGAAAAGAATTTATATTTCCAGCCCCACTTTGCAGAACACAAGAGCTCTGGAAGAAGCTTGCTCATAGCCATGCATTGAAATCGCAGATCTGCAAGTACCAGGTGAAGTGGATGCTCTAACCTCCCAGGTGCCTTCTTCTGTCCTCAAGTCCAGAATGGGGAACTGTTGTCTTGCCCAGAACCCTCCTTCTTTTCAAACACTGTTAGTCAGATTTCCTGGGAATGCAGGGCTTCAGACAAGCCAGCTGGCACGCTTTAAAAAAAAAAGAAATGTCCACAGGCCATATGATATGAATCTGCAGGCTGTGCCTGACCTTCAGCCTTGGATTTCAAATCCCTACTTCAGACTTTGAACGTATGGCACAAAGGCATAAAGAGTAAGCAGAGCATCCAACCTAAGTATGCATTGCCTGAAGCAGAGAGTGGGGCTTTCCTCACAGTGTGGTTTGTTTTGGTTTGGCTCCCCAACACACTGATATTGTGGCAGAAGCAGGGCTCTTCTCTCTCGGAAAGTGAAAGACCTTAGGCACTGTGCAGAAGCATGACAGCTTCATGCTGTCTCTATTGCTTGGGAAGTTGTTTAGTATATGAAGTTTGACAGGTAGCAGTCAGTTACGATGTTGGGGCTGGAAATCAGTGCAAGGAGGTCCTCAGTCCAAGATATCACCCAAAATAAGGGTGGATATCTTTAGACTCTCCATACAGCCTGAGCAGGATGAGAGGAAGGAAAATGCCACAACAGAGCCGTGAGAGACTGTCCTATAGATCAACTATAGGACAGATCCCACATCTTCAGGCAAAAAGGGACAACAGTTTCTGGAAAGGAGTGTGGATTTAGATTTGCCAGGAAAGGTTCAGGTAGGATATTAGGAAAAATTTATTCTCAGAAAGAGTGGTGAAGCAGTGGCACAGGCTGCCCAGGGAGGTGGTGGAGCCGCTGTTCCTTGGAGGTGACCAAGAAACATATAGATGTGGCACTGAGGGACATGGTTAGTCGGCATGGTGGGGATGGGGTTGTCAGTTGGGCTAGATGATCTTAGAGGTCTTTCCCTACCTTAACGATCCTATGATTCTATGAAAGCAGCCATAGGCTGGGAGAACTGAGAATTGCCTTGTTAAGGTCTTCTGAATAGGCAGGACACAGTTTCTGTTGGGTGCTTTGGCCCCGATTGGTGAACAGATCTATTGTTTGGACCCTGATACAGCTCTAGCGTGGGAACTGTTCCCATGCAGGCAAAGAAACACACCTGTACCACAGTGGTTTTAAAGCAGGTGTCCTGTGGGAGTGGATGCTTCACAAATGAGCTTTTCCTAGGCTGTTTTAATAAATCAAGAAAGAAAGCATATTCTGACCAGCAAATCCTTGTTATTATTTCAGCTAACTGCGAACTATGCTACTATTTTGGCTCAGCCACCTGCTCGCTAAAGCTTAGTTTGTTGCTAAGTGTCAAAATACCCTAAATCAGAAGTGGTGTCTCAGCTAGCAACCAAGCAGCAGTAGCACTAATGAGTCTGCAGCATGACTTACATGCAGGATCTCATTGCCTGCTACTATAAGAGGAGCAACTGTAGAGACAAGTAGGTCTGCATGAACACAGACATAAAAATCTAGCAATATTCTGGTCATCTTTCTGTCATTGTTCAGAACATCTATTCAGGAAAATCAGAACATTTCAGCATCATATAGCTGAGTTACTGAAACTTTATAGTCATGCTACGGGGGAGGTCCTAACTTAAGTCAGTATTGTTCAGATATATTGCAGAGATCATCGTTTGATTTTGCAAAGGTGTTTGTACTGGAAATTAGTATTTTGACACAGCAAAGGCAGAAGTAATTTTGAAGCATTTAACTTAAAGCGTTAAGATCAGCCAGTCAGAGCCTGGCTATCAGAATGCTTGGCTTGTGGCAGCATGTTTCTTTGTACCTGTTTGATTCACACACTTTGGCTCTGAGTACGCTCTGGTCAACAAAGATGGGTTGCAGAGATCATGAATGTTATTGAGAAAATGTTCCTACATGGAAGCGGATGAGGCTTCAAACATTCAAATACTCATCAGCAGTGACTCAGAGACTGGAAAATATTAACTCATAATAACACAGACCATGAGGCCAATATTCCTGGTTGCAGTTTGAAGCCTGGAATGGCTGGGGGCTCATTACAGAAATGAGCCATGGAGGGCCAGCACTACTGAACAGTGGGGATGATTGGGTGTGTGGAACATTGGTGAGCTCTCACCTCAGCTTCTTTCCATGTGGTAATGTTTCCACTTGGTAATGTTCACCGAAAAAAAGTGGCATTCAGCCTTGACCTTTGTTATTTGAAGACACAGATGAAGAGCTGGAAAAAGAAGTGGATAATAATTCCTTTCCCTTTCTTTTCCTTTTAAACCAATAATCTGGGCCCAGCAGGTTGCTAAGCAGTGCAGGCCTGCCTTTCCTGCTCTCAGCAGTCCAGTGGGATCCATCAGTACATCCAGCTGTGCCATGCTGGGAGCCCTCACTGCCAAGTCAGTGCCCAGCAGAGAGGAAGTTTCAGGCACTTACAGCTAATGAGCCCCACTTGGAGATGCTGAATAACACACCAGGATCAGGGCAGGAGGGGCAGAAGCCTTCAGCCTGGGGAGAAGAGAGCAGAGGATGGTAACCTGCAGCATCCAGTCAACTTGTTGGTACTTAGGTAGAGGAAAGTTACATGTGCCAGGGCAGGTGGTACTTCAGTTGTAAAAGTACACCTAGCCCTGGCTCAGCAAAGCATGAGGGTGCTTGCTAGAGGTAAAGCCATCATGTAAATGACAACAGGTGATGAATGTTCATCATGCCAGATGTGCACTTAAGAAAGACTGACTCACAGGAGGGAAACCTGACATCTCCAATAATGACTCTGTTATTTGCCTGCAAAAAAGAAAAGGAAAAACAAAGAGAAAGGGGAAAAGGAAAGAGGAGAACTAAAAAAAGGGAAAAGGAGAAGAAATAAGAGAAGAGGGAAAGGAAAAATGAAAGTGAAAAGGAGGATGAAATCCTTTACAGTGAAAAAGCAGTTTTGAGCACTGGAAACAATGGGAGTTTCATTTGAGAGTGGCTTTTGTGGAGATTCTCACAGTCTGAGATCATTTCCCTTAAGGGAATCAAAAGAAAGCTTACACATTGTTTTTTAAATTCATTAATGGTGGTGGGAGTAAGCCACACATCAGTATTGTGCTCATCCTTTGCAGAAAGGAAAGAGGGAATTCATAGCCTGGCAAATTAAAGCCTGGATTCAGCTTGTCTTCAAGTTTAGGCACCAAACAAACAAACAAAAATACTAGTAAAGCTGTGGAGGAGGGGAAAAAAGGAAAGAGGAGAGAAATCTTGCATCGCTCTACTAGTAAAACCACTGCCTTGCATGGGGAACCAATACTGATGAATGTAAGAAAACCCTCCAGGAGAAGTCCTGTTCCTGCTGACATCAACTACACTGCTGCTTTGGACTTTAATCATACCACATGTCATGGTTTCTGTTGTAAAAGAAACACATGAAAATTCATGTGTAAATCTCCCTGTAAAAAGATAGGTGAAGAATATTGGGGGCCTAATACTAATCCTCCTTCCTTTTTAAAACAGGGCAATTTGCCCTGCAGCAGCACAGCTAAGTACATTTTTGGCATGGTGCTCAAAAAGATAGCCTCATATATAGGCACTAGTGAAAGAATATTAACAATGCCAAGTATCTTTTCCATAAAATGCCTTACTGTAAGGATGGAAGGCTAGATAAAATGCTTCTTTTTTCCAGCACCATGTGATGTATAGTATAAAGGTATTTAAAACAGCTATGATTGGATATAGTGTATCCTGGAAAAGTCCTGAAAGGGCTTTGAGTCTGTATTGCAAGCAGGCTTTCACTTCGAGTCAAAAGATCTTTTCTCTGAAGCAGATCCCCGAAACCAGAGTTGCTCACTCTATGAGGCTGTGGCTGATCAGCAGATGAAGCAGCAGTTCCTCCATCACCACTCTGCTTCACATATTGAAGTCCTGCCCCCGTGTCAGACCCACAACACCTTTCTGTGTTCTGGTGAGGAGCTGGAGAAAGTGCACAGACTTTCTCAGCAGAGCACCATTCATTCATAACGAATGAAATCATCACTACTATAGACATAACTGGAGACTGTAGCACCAAGCAGAAAAGCAACTGCCTAAATTTTCATGAAATGAGATATTGGTCTTCAAAGCATGGATGGAAAAAGAATCAGAAATGCGCTTAGGATGATGAGTCATGGGTTTAAAGGGATGCTGCCAGGTACATATTTCTTTCCAGTCTTCCTCATTCTTTCACCAGAGCAGCAGCTTGTCATGCTACACCTATGGATACTGTCAGAGCTAGATCCTTCACTTGTGAATGCCAGCTGAGCACCCCAAGAAAACATTCCGTTTTACTGTTTACAACATGCAGAGAGCATTCCTGCATGTTGGCAGCTGTTGCCTTTCAAGAACTCCTCTCCTGACATGAGCTTGGAGCGAAGGAGGGAAGGGTTGGACTAAAGTCCAAGAAAACAAAGTACATGAAAAGATAACTAGGTTTGCAGAAGCACCCCTAAGAATGTTAATACAGTAATTCATGCACTCATCTAATCATTGATGGCGGCCAAGTGGAGGAGTGAAACTGCTCCGTTTCCTGCCAGTTTTTTCACTGAAGTATCTATATGTGTCTAAAGTTTTGGCTGGGGAGAGGCATCTTTGGACATTCCAGTCAGTAAACAGTAACAACTTTCTAAAGGCAATGCAGTATGAGACCCCCTAACCTCAGAGCACAGAGATATTCAGAAATGCCTCAACATCCACACAGCCTTCTTAATAAACAAATTCCATTATTTTAGAGTTCTGTGTCAATTTATGGGAAAGGATTTTTTACATGCTTTGCATGAGTTACAGTGCCATTATGTTTCTGCAAAACAGTGCACACAGTAGCGTGAACATCCAGCTATGCCCAGTTCAGCAAAAGATCCATGGATTCATGGAACAACATTGGTGTTATGAGTCACAGTGTAGAGCAATATAGCAGGGTATGGAGACCGAAGACTTTGCAACTTTATGCACAAATACTGTAATGTGCTGCACATCCCTCGGAATCATGTTCACCAAGGATCTGCTGACTTCTCCTTCTGCTTGCATTATCAGGCTTCCTGTTACCTAGGCACAGGTTGGGTGAAGGGCCTGGATGATCTCAGAAATACTAGTCTCCATCCTTGCATGAAGCCCACTGTGAAGTAGGCAACACAAAAATACACAAAAGGCATCATGATCGTGACCAGTATGACCAATGCATGTGCAAGAATTGCATGCATCCATCAATGATGTCCCAGTGGCAGCGGAGCAACCTTGCACATCTAAATATCACTGGGCCACTTTTGGGACATATGCTCCTACAGATGAAAGGTGATAAAATTACTGAACATCAGGATGGCGTGGCAGATGTCCCATCTATCTCCTGGAACAGTGATTCACAGACATCTAAGGAATACATACTGCTAGTGCAGAATATATGATGCTTTCTACTGACACTTTCCCTAGGATTCAACTATTTTTACTCAAGGCTTTTCTGAGCTAGAGGTGGTTTTCATTTACACTTAGTAACTTTCAATATTACTAGATGTTTCCCTTAATCTCTCAAGATCTCATGTAAACCATAAGGAGCTTCAGTTTCCTTTGGCAAAGAGTCTGCCAGTTGTTGTCCCAGAGTGGCTGCTGTGTGAAGACCTGCCTCTGTAGGCTTGACTGATTCCTACCTGCTTCATTTGGTGCTTTCTCACATCTCACAGATGAGCTTTGCAGGATGCATTTGAAGGCACGGTGGACCCCTAACACCAGGCAGAGACCACCCAGTTGCTGCATGCTGATGCAGCAGTAGCAGTGGGCATGCTGAATATTGGGCAGCTTCCAATTGGTATAGCATGGTCCTCTTCAGTAGGCATACCTTAGGAAATATTGGTGGTAGGTGGGCAGTTGGACTAGATCGTATTGGAGGTCTTTTCCAACCTTGGTAATTCTATGATTCTGTGATCTTGGGGTGTGCAGTGTGAGTGCTGATGGGGTATGCAACTCACTGCAGTGAAGACACAGTAATCTCAGCAGCAGTACTGGGTAGAGCAGTGTTGAGATAGTTATGTCAGTGGTTGTAGCCATTTAGTACTCCATACCCTGCCTGCTGACAGCCATGCATTATTACATTATTGTTTGTCACCAATTTAGACAGCAGCCCCCTTCATGTTCAGTATTTGACAATGCCATGTTGCAGGCTTTTTGCTAGGGGGCAGGTGGGGTTGCGTGGGGGACTGGATGGTGACTCAGCATAGATTACAGGCCAAGGGAAAGGGAAAAGCATTTAAAACTACTGGCAAAGCACAGCCTTCCCCTTTTCCTCAGGCTCTGTTTTCCTTCTAGTTCCCTAATAAAAGTATTAATCTAAAAAAAAAAAAAATGCAGTAAATAAACCTTCCACATTAACATGCAAAACAATCTTTGCTCACAAGCTTCAAGATGTCATCAGCTCGTGGAGCCTGTCAGCAGGTCAGCGTTGCAACTGAAATTTATTAATGGGGCTGACAAGGTTGTGCCAGTCCGCCTGCGCCAGCAGCAAATCACAAGGTTCCTAATTCAGAACTTCCTATTAACAGCAGTCCCTGCTCCTTGTTTTTATTTGTAGGACTGATTGAGGGCACTGTAAGTCTGAAAGTGAGCAGTCCAAGGACTTGAGTGAAAGTCTGGGGGTCAGGCTCAGAGGAGCACAGCTTTATAAGTATGTGCGCTTCCTGTGATTCCCCTGGTTTACTGTGATAGGAGCTCTGATAAAAAGAGCATGCAAGCTAATACACAAGAGAACTAGGTTGCCTGTGAGTTACTGGTATTCTTATGCTCCATTGCCTCTAGAGAGCGGTGCTCTTGGAAATACACAGCTGTCTTGTAGACCTTATCAGATAAAAGACAGTTTGCTTAAAAAAAAAAAGAAGAAGAAGAAGAAGAAAGAAAAAAAGAAATAAAAAAGAAATAAAATTGCTTTATTTATTGAATTCTGGTGCTTTGTACCAGATGACTCACTGTCACACTGCTTTGCCCTTTTCTCACTAAACTGGAATCGTGTGGCACATTACTTTTATCCATTGTGGCTTGTTGATAAGATGAAAGGAAAAAATTCAAACTTGAAGATTTTGATATCCCAGCAAAGATCAGGAACGATTTTACATTTTTCCCCATGGTCAGCCTGTTAGCTTTCGGAACTGCTTAGCATTAGTGGCCTTAGACTCAACATTTAAATATTTTATAGACTGCTTTGCATGGGTTCTGGGACCCTCAAGATGCGGAAATGAAGGTCATTTGAAGTCATCAGCTCTGCCGGCTGGATTTTAGCCAGTAATACTTCCATAAATATCTTCCTTGGGTATGATACCAAAAATCAGACAAATTACAGTTTTGCTCGTTGTTTCCAAGAGACTGATCTAACTCCAGGAAGCTGGCGAGAGTATTCTTTGTTTTTATTGGGAATTGGATCAAGCTTCAGCACACAATGGACCAGCTATTCGTTTAGCGTGAAGTCAACAGAGCACAACTGGCTAAGTAAAGATGTGCCAATTTACAGCATATGTGGACCTGGCAACATATTGTTCCTCAACAGCTGAAAAAAACACTGGCTCCACAGTCACAGGTGGATATCAGGATTTTGGTGTCAATGCATTCAGACTTGAGCAGTTTTGGGGCAGCAGGGTGGAAAGTAACAAAAAACAAGTGAGCTGTTTTTTCTTCACTAATATTTTTTCCTGAGTTATTCTTTTATATTAAGTGTGGAAAATCCCAAATATTTCTGTATAAATATTTCAGTGTGCACGGCAGGGGAGATTCAGGCTGGACATGAGGAAGTATTACTTTTCAGAGGGGGTGGTCAGGCACTGGAATGGACTGCCCAGGGAGGTGGTGGAATCACCGACCCTGGGGGTGTTCAAGGAAAGGCTGGATGTTGTGTTGAGGGACATGGTTTAGTGGGAGCTATTGGGAATAGGTGAACGGTTGGACTGGGTGATCTTTTAGGTCTTTTCCAACCTTGGTGATTCTATGATTCTATGATTCTATGATTCTAATACAAAAAGAGCACAGCAGAGCACAGACCTTTGAGTAGAGCACATCCCCCAGCTTGTAGACAAGATGCAATAATATGAATGTGTTTGGCAACACGAAATTTAGGTGGACAAATAGGACAAACTCTTTGTTATTTGTACTAGAGAATTTCTAGATCCTGTTGAATCACTTTATTCTATTTTTACTAAGTTAGAAAAAATACAGAAACATTAATTTGTATAGAAATAAGACGGAAGATTAAGATGAAAGCACTACTTTATTACATATAGCTACTTTCCTTACAAAAAAAAAAAATCAACAGAACAAATTCCTTTGATTTAATAGGCCCATTATAATAATTTTTGATCACATTAAATAATGACACAGTGCTTATGAGGTGACGTTCACCCAAGAGATATCAACACCAGTGGACATTTTGGCTCAGAAGGGCCACTGCATCTAACGGATGGCAGGATTTTATGTAGATAGAATTGGGATAAAGAAAATTGATTTTTAACCAACCATGAGTAGCGCAGAAAGAAATTACCGCACTTCTTAAGGGAACAGAAGTTCAGTTACCCCCGTGGGAAGAGATCTGGACTTCATTTCTCAATGAAGCTGAATTTCACCAAGACTCAGTAATTAAACCGCATTCTTTAACAGTCAGGATATTTGCAGCCAAATGAATGTTTCTTCCTACTTAATTGATAGGAAGGCACATTTGCATTCAATGCTCGCCAGGGCTGAGTTATAGCCTCACTGTGCCGTTGTCTACTCAGGCCAAAGACCATGGAGACAAATCTCAGTGCTCAGTAGATGTCACAAGTCAAGTCCCACCACCTCCACTCGTGCCAAGAGATTGCCTTTGTTTTTCAAACAGGGCCATTAATTGCACTGGGCCCTACTTGACACTGACTACACTTGTAAACTGAAGAGAAATTTTGAGTTAGGAACAGCAACTCCTTCAAGGTTATAGTTTCACAGGCAAAATATCTGTATTAATCTGCAATGATGTATGTTGAAGAAAACATTTATCTTGGGCTCTGAGCCAATATGATCTCACTTATTAGGGCCTCACAGGGAATGGACCACTGTTGCACAACTGTGTGTCACAGGGGCATTATGAAGAGCTAGAAGGGTGCCAGAGATATTTGAGAGTGCTTGTGATATACCCATAATTTACACCATTTCACAGATGTTCCAAAGTCAGTCTCTAAGACACTTGTTTCCCGCAGGTGTTTGGAAATAACAAAGGAGCACTGGGTCTACCTCATCATCACCACTTCCAGCCCTCTGAGCCATGGATGTCCAGACTTTGGTCTTGCCTGGGTCACACTGAGTGAGGAGGAATTGTCTGGGACTGCACGTAAAATATGTAATATAGTTAATGTATACAAATAATAAAACTTTGTTTTTTAATATATTTGTATTGAAACAATAAAAAAAAACAAGGAGCAAGAAAAACAAGTGTAATATTTGACTTTGACCAAAAATGCATGTCTTCACAGGGACACACACGTATAGGTAGGTTGAAATATGTAATCATTGTGTTTTACTTGCCAAGTGGCATAATATGAGCAGCAGCAGCTGGGACACAACTGGGAGATAGACTATAACTGTGTGGCCCTCAACGCTTATATTGGGGTGCTGGCAGAGCCTGGCTTAATCAGGTTCATTCCTGGATCCTTCTGTTTCCTGGTTCCTGGACCTTCAGGTTTGCCTGGGCCACCTTCAGTGAAAAGGAGTTGCCTTGGGCCACAATTAAAGTATATAATAGAATTAATGCATATAAATAACAAATCTTATTTTTAATATATATTTATTTATTAAAATATAATAAAAGAACAATTTAATCATTAAACAAGTGAGATGTTTGACCACATTTTAATGAAACTAATGCATCAGACTGGTTCAATAGCAGTAGTTGCAATTAGTGAGCTCCCAAGGTGTTTTTTCAGAGACTTTTGATGAAATTTTACTCTTCCTGTTCTTCATCTTTGAAAACAGTCGTTCACAAATATATCTACTGCCAAGCAATGATGACATGAATAAGGTGTGATTGTGAAATGAGGGATATTTCCCTCTGGTAAGAGAAGTCTTATAAATGTCTAATAGAGAGAAAAGATCAATATTTTGACTGAATATCTGATTGCAGCACAATCTATTTCATTTGAAAATTTGCAGGTCGTGTATTTATGTCGATTGAAAATGGAGCCACAGGAAAACCAATAGAATCAATGAATTTCTCAGCATTTTTGAAACCTATTCTCAAATTCCTGTATCAAAACAGAAAGCACGACTTCGTAATTTTGCTGTTCACAGCACCGTGTTTAGGCAGTGTATCACAACACACACAAGTATCAGCCATCATTTGAGTCAGCACTGCACAGTGCCCTCCTTGTGCCCTGGTTTCAGCGCAGACAGTGCCAATCGCACACCACTGTTTGGTTGTTGTGAGTAATGGGTGTTTGCCCAGGGCCAGGCCAGGCCACTCTGCAGGGCAGATGGCAGCCACACGACAGACCACACACAGCCCATGGTCCATGAGTTGGACATGCCTGCTCTAAGCTGTCACCAGTGGCCTTCTGGAAAAAGAAGAAGCTGATCCCAGCAGAGACACTGGCTGCAAGGCCAAGCAGGAATCCCCGCGTGCCACCCGTGGCAATCAGAGCTTGCACTGCTTTCCCAGTGCAAACCTTGCTCACACCATTGACACCTGGTCATCCCACCAGGATGTCACAAGCCTTAAGGAGAGAAGGGAAGAGAGGTCAGACAGAAATGGCTAGTAAAATGATTGAATCGGAACCAAGAAATAGAAGAGGAAGGAAAAGAGTAACAAAGGACGTGAGTTGGTTATTAAGACATTACAGTACATCAGTAGAGAAGAGAATATCTGTGTCAGGGAAGAATTACATTTGCTCATTCCTTTCTAAATTAAGACTTGCAAACCAAAACAAAGAAAATAATTGGCAGAAACAAGATGAAGGTGCAAAGCAGGAGGCACAGCACCTAGTAACAAGGAAGAGGGACCTCTGTCAGCCTGCAGGGAAATGGAAGGGGAAAAGAGAAAGGGGAAAGCAGATGCTGCTTTCTGGCAGCTTGAATGAGGGGTGATGTCAGGAAGGATGCAAGATTTTTAGGATGTTATTACCCACACCAACCTCTTTTTTTCACATTCCATGGTCATTTTGACTGGAGAAAAGAGTGAAAATGGATATCTTGCTGCTTGTGTGAGAGGACAGCAAGGCAGCAGCCAGCAGAAGAACTCTAATGGGTCCCAGCTGGAAACTGAGAGACAGCAGTGGGCACAGAAATACCAAGTGCTCTCCCAGAGCTTGTGTACAAGCAGCACTTGTTCCTCACCTTCCCAAGATGCTTTGAAAACTAGAAACATTGATAAAGTATTTTCTGTGAGATAAATAAAAAGGCTACTCTCCAAATGAGTATCTTCAAGGAAAAGAACTCTTGACAGCCATGCATGAGACTGTTCCATGAAAACCTTGATTTATTACAAAATTATTAGCAGGAATGGTAATTTTTTATATTGCTTCAGAAATTCTCTGAGCCATGTAAGAGGGTCTGCAGGTCCCATAGACCTTTCCGCCCTGTGTTTGCAGTTAGAGCAGTAAATAAAGGACATTATGAGGAGAAGCTTACTTTGCAATCCCTGAGGGAGAAGAAGATTAAGTCTTAGCCAAGCAGTGGATAAAAAGCACCACCGTGACACCTTCTGGACCAATGGCTCCAACAGCCACCAAGTAGACCTGTCAATGAGAGATGACACTGCTAACTTATAGCTGCAAATTCAGACAAAAAAACAAAACAAAACAAAAAAAAACAAAAAAACAAAACAAAACAAAACAAAAAAAACCAGCAGAGACAAAATGTGCAAATGTGAAGCGGACTTTCAAAGACAGCACAAATTAGACAACATCTGCCTGGGCTCACCAGTGTTCTGGATTCATGTGGGTCAGAAAATTCTGAATAAATGGACTGGTTACACTGATGGGATGAAGTCAGAACGCTTTTTGGAGGAACGTTATTTCAAGGCCAGGGAAAAGCATGGTGTGGCTTACTCCAAGAAGCAAGCATCGTCATCCTAGCTCCTTCTCCTAGCAGTCCTCAACTCATAACTGCTTCAGGTTGGCAGCATTACCTGCAGCAGCAGCTAGAATATGGCATTTTGATTCCTGCAGCCACTCTCCCCCTTTTAAGTCATTTTCATTCACTGTTCTATTTCTCTTCTTTTATATATTGGGTTTTATGCTTATTAACTAATAACCACATTACCTAAGACAAAGACATCTTTTACCATGTGTGATACAAACTACTAAAAGAAATACCCTGAGCAGTGAAACACAGTTAGCGGCTTGGCAGATTCTGGAGCAGCTGTTATAAATCTGTGTATCGCCAGATAGGTTGCTAGAAAAAACATCAGTGTTGAAGACACTATCCTCCATGATGAGATTTGCTGCTTTTTACTCACTTTGAATGTGACTTGCATGCTGTCTTTTAAAAAGGGCAATCAGAATGATGAGTCACTCCATAGGTCAAGAAAGTTTCCCAACTCTTCCTTTCCCTTAAAGCAAGACCACCCTTAAAATCATCATCAATATAGCATAATTAAAATTTCTGCCTCCCATTAGTGAGAGGAGCATGGAAAAGGATGTTGATACAATAAAATGTACTGCTTTATATTTCAAGTGTTTCAACCCCATGTCCGTCTTCTTGTATCTTTAATAAGAAGTTGAAAAGATGGTGGCTGTTACTATGAAAGCAACCCACTCATTACTTACCATAAAACCCTGAATCAAAGCTGACTGTTTAATCTTGTAGCAGTAAACCCAAACCTTTACATGAGATGTAAATCTTATTCCTTCTTTAGCTCAAGATACTGCTTTGTCATCAACGTGTAAGCATCAAAAGGCAAAATTTAGCCTGGAGTATCTCTTCTTTTATGATCTTCCAGAAAATATTACTTTTCTATCCCCCGAGGCCATCCAGATATCCTGAAGAAATTAGAGACAAAGTTAGAGCAATTCTCAGCTTGAGGGATTAAATCAGCTTGCTGGAAACCCAGGATCAAGGAAGAGTATTTCCTTCCCAACTCTCTGAGCTGCTGGTGGGCTCAGATCTGGGGCAGGAATGAGCCACTACCCAAGTCCTTAATTACAACTCCTTAATGATAGTGTATGTGTTGTCTACTGCACTGCTGTCTGCTTGCAGCACTCAGTTGCAAAAGTCCATACTAGTTTATGTCCTAAGCTTATCAAGACTAATTTAGATCACACTAATTTAAATCTCACTTTAAAAAAAAAAATGCACTCTGCATGCCTTGGCTTTGCATGATTTTCTTCCCTTTGAGGAAGAACAGTAAGTTAACAATTCAGCAGGTGCAAATTTTTCTTTCTGTCTGAAATATCAGAATGCATTTCAAAAAAATTATTTCTGCCTAATTTTCCTCAGACCTGAAGAAGAGTGCACCATTTTATAACCCCCACCAGTTCAGCAGCTCCTCAAAGGAATTCTCTCCATCTTTCCATGTTCAGTCACTTTCTCAGGAAGAGATTTCAGACTAGTCATACTAATGGCTCTGTGCCTAGCAATTCCACAGAGTCCTCTACAGTAGAGGATCTGGAACAAGATATGCAAGAGAGAATTTGGTTTGGGTCAGGACTTATTTGTTGTTGTTTTTTCAGTTGATTAGTTGGTTGGTTGATTGGTTGGTTGATTGGTTGGTTGGTTATTTGGCAAATACCATCATAGCCTCAGAATTTTCTTATGTTTGTGAAACTCTTCCTAGAGTTTATTACATTGCTGTCTTCTGAATTTGTGTATCTAAGGTACTTTTACCCTTGTGCAATTTGCAGAGCTCATCACAGTAATTGTTTGACCTTTCTTGTAATGAAGTGAGCATTCTGCTGTTTGCACTGCTGACCTTTTTCTGCATAACACTTTGAGATCTATGGCAAGAAAACACATTCTTGGAAGAGTTATCGAGGAGCTTTGACTCAAATAGGCATCAACACTAAATTCTCTAGAGGCCAGGATGGAGGATATCTCACATGGATCCCTGTGAAAGGTAGCCGATGTGCTGTTCTGGTCCAGTTAGCTCTGAAAGGAATTAAGGAGCATAGTGGGCCTTGCTGCTGTAAGGAATGTAATTGGGTAAGGGAAACTGAAGACACTTCCTGAGGAAACTACAGGCGTTAAAAAGCAATGAATAAGTCATAGATACAGTCTCGGTTTTCATCCTTATTGATTGTAAAATACTGATATGGCATTGAAATTTCTTGACCTGAAGGATTTGTGAGCAGTGGTTAAGGATCATCTTCAAGAGAGATGGCTAAATCAACCTGGACCACAGGCTGCACACTGTAGACATTGAGAAGCTGCTGGAGTGTGGCTGGAGATGATTTATAAAGTGTGCCTTGGTGAAGCATATACCTGTGAACAGGAATAGTAAGAGAACTGGGAGCTGAAAGAAAGAAAACATCCTATGTATAGCAAGAAAAGCACAGGATAAAAAGGGAGTAAGTAAATAAAAAGCATTATTTTTAAGTAAATTTCTGTCTGGAGAAGAAAAAAAAAAAAAAAGAGAGTCATTGATGAGAAAAACAGAAACATTATTTCCCAGTGGTGTTTTCTTACTATTGAATGAGAAACAGGATGTTTTCCACAGTGTATATATGTGAGAGAACATGAGAGAAATAACCAACTCCCTCAACCATTCCTTTAACAGGCTGAAATCTGAGTCGAAGCATGTAACAAAAAGAAGGGTGATATTCAAGGAGACCTGGATTTTAAAGCCCAGGAGTTTTAAGGGCAAGAAATGCCAGGTTAAAATGTAGGCCAGATGCAGAATTGGAGGAGGCCCTGATGAGCAGGACATGGGCTAGGATTTGAGAAATCTGGTGGTACTTCAAAGGTACGTTCCCTTTCACTGTTCTGAGTTTTAGTTCCACCTCTGCAAAATAGTTTTTTCCTACCTACAAATAAGCATTGAGAAATAGTAATTTATTACACCCTGGTGATACTGGTGCCGTTTACCGTATATCAATCAAGTAATGAGTTACTTAACAACTGATGCATTTCTGATGTTTCATATGATGCTTGAAAGACTGTTCTTCTGACCCAAATCCAGATGAAAACTGTTAGCACAGCACTGATTATCCAGCATTTAACAGATGAAGAACAGTGCAAGGAATTATAAGGTTTGGAATTCTGGACCAAATATTCACCCTACTTTCCTCCTGGTGTCACAAAACGACTGGTGTCCAAAGCTGCCACCAAAACGAGTGCGCCACATAAAAGATACATCTCAAGAAACTGCCTTTTCCCAAGATCCAACAAAGAAATAAATAAATGATCAAATAAATAAACCCACCACGTTAGAAAACAGACAATCTAGTGGTAGCCTTTGTAAGCTGGCAACTAGACAACAGCTGAATAACAAGAAAAAAAGGCCAGCTACATTTTAGTGTTATCTGAGACTTTTCCTCTTGGATAGCATGTGCAAATCTGAAAGTTTCCTACCACTCACTGCTCTAGAGTCTGAATATATTGGTGATGCCAGACCTGAGGCACAACTGAACTGCTGGGAGTGCAGCCACCCAGGCAGGCACTGAGATGGAACAGGCCTTAAGTCTGTGTCGGTGCTCATACTGCCAAGTCATCTCCAGCCCAGCTCTGTGCTGTATTGAGGGCTTCTAGGAACAGATATGGCAATCAGTAGGCTGTGTAATTAAACTATTTAGATAGTATAATAGATAAACTGTAGAATTATGTAATTAAATCTGATCTGCAAACTATGAGCTACAGCATGCATGTGACTTTGACAGAAAGAACAGGAAAGTCACTCCCTTCTCGATTATGTATTGAAACCTTCTGTCCCCCAGAAACACCTGGAGACCCTTCATGCTTTGTTAAGGTTTGAGGAGAAGGTTTGAGCCTCAGCGGCCCTTCCTGGGTCCCATTGTCCCACCAGCAGTAACACTGAAAAGATCCACACTCTCCCCATGCTTCTCATCTGCCATAGTCCCATCATGGGACTCAGCCATCAGTGGCTACTTCTGCAACACATCTCGCAACAGCATACAACAACATCCAGCAACTTGTTTAACGATAAAATACAGAAAGAAGTAAGATAAAGAAACCATTGTGGATCTTCTAGGAAGCCACCTTTCCCTAATTTGTCTAAGGTTTTCTTTCCATTCATAAAATCCTTTCACAGACAGAAGAGGATTTCGCAGTCTGCTTTGTCTGGTCTGGTATTAAATGGGGAGGTTGGTGGCCCTGCATGTGGCAGGGGGTTGGAGATTCATGATCTTTGAGGTCCCTTCCAACCCTGGCCATTCTGTGATTCTGTGATTCTGTGATTTGCTTGTAAAGACACAGCATCTTAGCCAAAACTGACTTCATGTTTAACTAACAGTACATGTTGCTACTGTCATGTAGCAGATTAAAAGCAGAGGGATATGTTAAAATGATTACACTGCAGATTTTGTAAAATTAAACAATGCCCTTGTTAAAATATTTATAGGATAATAATTTTTCACCTTAAAAGTTACCACATTCAAAGAGTTTTCAGATTGAACACTTTAAAATGAAATTTAAAAACTGAAAATCCTATATGAGCAGTAAACCCTACTCTCAGTTTTCGGGCTCACATCTCTCAGATTCCTTGTCAGATTAACCTCAGACTTTACACACAAAAAATATCCTCCTCTGACTTAGGAAAATACTTAAAAATTGCAAGGAGAAAGCAGCTTTCTTGCAGAAAGTCAGAAAAGGATGAGGCTTAGTATGTAAAGCTAGACAGAATCTTAACAGTGGAATCACTGGAGGCTGCATAACATATGAAACATTTTTTGTTTTAAGCTCTGTACCTCATAGTTTCACTGTATTGTATTCACAGACTGCCAGACTGATAGACATCTTATTGTTTTTCCCTGAGATTTTTTCTGTTTCAAGGTCTTCTTTCGACAAATGGCAGAATCCAACACCATTAGGACTGTAACAGGTGAACACTTGTCTCACTTTCTAGACATATGGCACAGCTCCATACAGACACAGTGAGCCACAACCACTTCTATAGAATCATATCAGAGAATCATAGTATGCTTTGGGCTGGAAGGGATCTTGCAGCCCATCCACTTCTGACCCCTGCTGTGAGCTGGGCTGCCACCCATTAGATTAGGCTGCCCAGAGATCCATCCAATTCAGCTTTCAATGCCCCTATACATGGGGTATACACAACTTCTCTGGGCAACCTGTTACAGCTATAAGCTGTGGCAAGTTGCTCTACTTCTGTTTCACAAAGAAGAGCCAGTAATATGTGAATATTGTCTTGGTGCTTCTGGTCTTGGCTGAGTTCTTCAATCCATCCAGCTGGCTAGATGCTTCCCTTCATTGGGCCAGCAGGTGTATTTCATGTTCCTTTCGCATCTCAAGATGAGCTCCTTGCTGTGCTGGTGCAGGCTTAGAGAAGATGGTCATGGCCTTTCCTCCCAGACTAACAGGTGAGTTTACAAAATGGGGACATTTAGCGGGGAAGATGTGTCAAAGCTTGTCCAAGCGGTTCACAGCCATGCCGACCCAAAATATTGCCATTCCCCATGAGTTTCATTTCTCTGGCCAGCCAGCTCAGCCTCAGCTTTCAGAAACAGCGATGCATTTTCCCCATTACACAGAGTGCTTGAGCTCTGGTAACTTCATTATATGTATCACATTGCAACACAGCACGCTGCTTTAGCTCTCGTATAACATTCAGTGCTTTCATCAATTATACGGGTTACAGAAGAGTCTGATCCTGCCCTTATTGAAGTCGGTAGCAGGACTACCATGAAACCTGATACATGCTCACTACCCATTTAATTGCTCCTTGGGAAGCAATGAAAATGTCAAGCTGCAGGAGGCAGGTGAGAGAAACGTCTTGTTCTAACTCTGTAGACAGCCAGGTCTTAAGACCAGCCCCAGCACCAGGGCTGGTGGCAGCAGAGCCCAGCTGATCACAGCCCCAAAATGCTGTTTTGGTAATCAGAAACGCAGTGTGGTGATGCAGATGCATTCATTCCCCTTGGAGTCCCTGGAAGCTGCCGGTGAGAGGAGGCTTTTTCCACAGCACCGGGGATTGCTCCACTCCTGTTTCTAACATGAGATCAAATTGATCTGGTACCCAGCACCTGCTGTTGGAGATAGATGCGTGTGAAAGATAGAAGCTGATCCTACTGCAATATATGGCTGCTCTAGCTACTGCCACACCTCTAAACTTCCCTTAGCCCTTCCCTCCACTGCTTAGCCAGGCAAGCTCAGTGGAAGCATTCCCCTGAAAAGCAGAATAAACTCCATTGCAGGAAAGCCACTTGTGACACTGGAGCTGGGATTTGGGCACCGAGGCTGCTAACACTAATCTGCGAGAGCGTTTCCCAGATAGCATCATAATCTAATTTCCCAACATTTCAGGGGTGGTGGGGAAAGAGACACTAACACATACACGCTTCTGAGAGAGAATAAATACCTGATATACCTGAATATGTTCACTGCTATGTTTAGCAGGTTGTATAGGAAATCACTATCTATTCAAACATGTAATTACGTGTTAACATGTCTGCCTAACAAAGCAAAAAAGTAGCATCAATTCAGTAATGGAAGCATGGAATGCTTTTCTGCCTTGTTTGCCTGCAAGCCAGAGGCAGCTTATGCAACTTTATCTGTCTAAGTTTAAATAAATAAATAAATAAAATATAAAATGACCTTTTAGGAGCCCTTCAGCAGCTTGGCAACTGTGCCATCCTGGTTCTCTCTACAATCGGATAAACTCAAGAGCAATGTTATTTCCTGGCCAAGGTACGATTTCTCACATAACCTGATTCCTTGTGCTCCTGAAACTCATACTGCACAGCAATGCTTTTCCCTAATGGCAATTCAAAGCCTGGAGAGCTTCTCTTTTTTTTTTTTTACCCTATTTTGAAATAAGTACATGCTAATTATAGGACAAAAATAAAAATGCCCATTTACTGTGCTGTGCAGTTCTGCTGCTTGGCATGGGCAGAGGGTTCAGTGCAATGCTTCTGTGAGCAATAGGGAGGTCTGTAAAGGAAAAATCAATGCCATTTCTTGTTCAATTAAGTTCATTGTGATTCAGAACCACCTCCTCACACTGCAGAGCCTGCAAGAGATCAGTGCTGCAATCACTACCTTTTAGCAGCTTGCTTTCTCCGTCTGGACCCACACAAGCCACTCGCTGGCAGGGTATCACACTTTGCTCTGGGAAAAAGAAAGAAAAGGGGAAAAAATGTCCTTATGGGACCCTCCAAAATACTCTGTCATAAATCATGGGTCTTCAGGTGGTCGTGTCAGAGGGGGAGAGAGGGCAGCTTCCTCAGTGAGTCATTTTGTTTAGATGTCACACTACTGCTGTCTTTTTACCCTTCAGTGGAAAGTTTGCTCTCCTTGCTGCCTCACTGAGAAATATCTGCAATACATATTTCGCTGCCTGGTCTGTCTTGGGCTAAGCAGTGTGCTAGCCTGGCTCAAAGTCTTTTGGAAGTCAGCAGAAAGATGCTGACAGACTCCACCAAACTACAGATCAGACACTCGTGTGCCCAGGAATTGGAGCTCAGCAGCCACAGCTACCCAGAGTTCATGGTAACAGATTTTTAGGGCCATCCCCTACAGCTTAGCTATGCTACAGCAATTGAGGGAAACAAATAACTGGATAGATAAAATGAGTTTGCAGTAGCTTGGAGCAACACACAGGTTTTTCTGACACCCACGCTGTGCCTGCTGTGGATGCTGAGCAGCATCGGGGTGCAGGATGCTCCCTCCGCACAGCACCCAGCCTGCTCAGCACCTCTGAGGGAGGTGGCCAGGATGCTTGTGAGCATGTCTCACTCTAGTGACAGGACGGACAAACTGCAGCAGCCTGCCTCATGGCTGCCTCCCGCTCCCCAGCTTGTTGCAGGCTCTTCTTGGGGGCTCAGCCTCTAATTATGGGGGCACCGCGAAGCAAACAGCTCGTTACAAAGCCAAAGGGGGTGCCACAGGCAAAGAACAACGTGAGAAAGGTCTGGCTCCTTAATGTTACGAGGCAAAGACCTTGGTGCTCACACACGTGGTTTTAATGCTAGATGCATGTTAGCTAATGGAAATGGGTAAGTGATGTATGAAAGACCTCAGTCCACAGCTGTCCATATCAATTTCCAGTCTCTTTATTGCAGTGCTGGGTCATGCTGTCGAGCTGTTCCTGTATCCAAGAACAGCAGTGGTAGAACTGCTCTTGACCCTTCCAGCTGCAGTTACCTGCATTGCATCCAACATGTGACAATGGTATTTGGGTTAATGGGGCCAGCTGTGGCACATGCAAGACAAAGGTGGCCCAAAAGCAGGCTCTGAAGAAGGACAATTTTCAGTAGTCTTGTACTCACCCCAGAATTTAGTTCCTAGAAGAAACTTCCCACTGAGATTCACGCAACAGCTCCAACCTTCCTTAGTTTCCAGTGTCATAAGTATGTTCCCAAAGATAAGAGTGGAGAAGGAGGGCAATGAGGAAGTTTCAAATGAGCTGCATCTCTGCAGATCAGATTGGATGCAACTACAGACTTATCCTGCTTCTCCTTGTCTCAGAGTCCTTTTCACCTTTGTATACTTCCTTCCTCCCAGATTTCATCGTTCCTAGGAAAGTGAGATCTCACTTGGAGTTCTTGCCATGTGTGTGACTAGCAGACATCTGTCCTGCCAATGTTTTCATCAACCCATAATTAATTAATACACCATTTTCCCCCTACCTCATCAGTCCCCCCCTGGTTTCCCATAACTTCAGTTTTGATGATAAGAGACTGAAGAGGAGGCACTGGAAATGTAGAAGTAGCTTCCCACATCAGCTGGAAATCTGATCTGACTTGTTCTCTAAATATGTATTTATGGTTGTTTTTCATATTTTTCTAGAACGAATCATATTGACTGTTATGAAGAAAACACAGAGTGATCTTTCATTTATTGAAGTCCTCCTGTAACTGAAGGTTAATAGCTCCTGTGGCAGTAGATACTCCATAAATCAATGCAAGAAACATGTGGATCAGAACATCACCCCACTGAGGAGCATCCCATCTTACTGCAGCCTATGGAAACTGCAGTGCTGACCTCCATATGCTAGCATCCTTTGGGGCTAGCTACTGATGCACACTAAGGATAAAGGCCCTGGGTAAGCAGCATGTGGGTTCTGGTATAGGCGTTGCCATTCCAGGCTCAGAGCTTGGCTATGAACCAAGACCCAGAGCTGGGATACCAACATATGCAACCAAACAGAAATTATCTTAATGCCATGGGAGTGCATCAAGGTTATTCCCTGGTGTCTTGTATCCAGATGTCAGAGAGCAATCAGCAGCTCTGGCATGATAAATACAGCTCACATAAACCTGCCAGTTCCTTTTGCAGTCTGGATTTCACCGCAGCCCTAAGCTTGGATGCCAGGAAATCTAAGGATATCACCCTGTTTGCAGCCATTTTCCAGGCCTACTTCCCTCCAGCCTATGATAAGAAGTGCACTGTCTGGCTTTGTCAGGAAGATTTTTGCTTCTTGAAGGAAAATGTTAGCTGCAAAGATGCGACGGATTGATGCTCCTTCCTTTTAAGACTGCTTTACCAGAGCCATCCTACTCTTTGAAACATCCACAGGCACCTCAAGCAAATCACGTGTCCCCAACATAATTGTAGTGGGTGTGCACTCCATCTGGATGGAGCATGCAGGCTCACGCAGCCCTCCACAGCCTGCCAGGCTCACAGCAGTGCCGTGCCACAGCCCAGCACACAGGGGTCGTGCCTGCAAGATGCAGAATTTTGGGTGCCCTCCTAAAAACATCTCTCTGACGAGCACTCTTACATGCAGTCACTGCTATTTCTGGAGCAGATAGTGCTTTCCTTACCAGATTGGCTGACCACAAACTGATCATGGTCAAGTGACATCTCGTGTTTTTTAACACTGTTTTTCAGAAGGGAAATGTACTGCAAAGTAAACACGGAGGCTGAGCTCTTCTGAAGGCCCAGCAGAGGCTGCAGCCTTGTTCTCCTCTCTGAACATCCCAAGAGCTGAGATGGAAGAGAGCCTTGTTTCAAACACTTTTTAAGCTTACATCAAATCACCCCTTTCTGTTGCAGATAGTTTACAAATACCTTTAGTAGCATTTTTAAAGATTTGGTACCCAGCAATTGCACTCCTTTCACACCCACTCAACTCTATGCTTTTTTTATTCCCCAGTTTTGTATTTTGGACCACAGCCACAGTTTATACTTTCAGAAATATATTGTTGCAGACATCAAACCACACTTCTGTGGTGAACTGTGAACACTATTTTAATGCTAATTTCTAAGCAGATGTGGGGCAAACTCTGGTCTCAGTTGCATAACATGTGTCCATCCCGTTTAGTGAATGCCAGACCAATCCAGACAGTAACAAACCAGGTCCCTAACAAAAAGATCCTCCCAGAAGAGCTCCAGAAGGCTGGCCATTGCCAGAAGGTATTCCTTTAATCCCACCTGTCACATTTTCAGTGTGTTCTCATTATTTTCCTTCTTACAGAAAGTCTTGGAGGATCACGCTGTGTACAGCTATCCATCTATCAGCTAGGTTTGGGATTTGATTGCATTTTCTGGCTGGACACTTTTCTCTAGGAAACTCATCAGATGAGGAATGGTAAGGACCGCAGCACTGTCCTTCTGTCCATCTGAAAGCTGAGAAATTACACAGAGATCATCTCCTCCACCGAGACCAGCTCTCACTGGGTTGATCTGGGGGGAGAGCAAAGGAAAGCATCACCTCCCAGCAGAGGCGATGCTGCTGCAGGATATGGCACACCCAGAGGAGGGACTTTCAAACCACTGTGAGCACTGAGCCCTCCCCCAGCCTGAGTTGGTGCTCAGCATAAAGCAGTGTGCAGACTGACGGCATCAGAGATTCAGCTTTTATCTCTATTACTAGCCTGCAACCACACACTAAAGAACCCACGGCACGAGCTCTGTTTGAAGGGACGTTTTGCATAGAAAAGGGGTTGAAGGGAAGAGAAACGCAGCAATGCAGCTGGCTTCACATGGGAAAGCAGATCTCTTTGCTCATCCTCTGCGACATCGAGCCAGCTGCCTCTATGTAGGCTCAGCCATGGCAAACCACATGAGAAGCACATCCATGGCACACAGGGTTCCCATGAGGCAGGTGGTTCTAGCAGAGTGGAGCTGGCATGAGGAAACCAGAGCAAGCCCACACAGATAGGCACATTGTCTAGATTGCCAGGGGCTCAAGTCCTGTTGGCAGTGATGGATACAGCAAAGGTCACGAGAGCCACATTAATCTCTTCCTGGTTGAGCATTGTGTCCAGAGAAGGGCAATGAGGCTGGTGAAGGGACTAGGGCACAAATTTTATGGGGAATGGCTGAGGGAACTGGAATTGCTTAGTCTGGAGGTGGCTCAGGGAAGATAGTCTTTATCACTCTCCACAACTCCCTGAAAGGAAGTTGTGGTGGGGTGGGGGTCAGCCTCTTCTCCCAGGTAACTGGCAATAATATGAGAAGTAATGGCCTTAAGTTGTGCCAGGGAAGGTTCAGGTTGCCTATTAGGAAACACGTCTTCTCAGAAAGAAGTAGTGAGACACTGGAACAACTTGTTGTCCAGGGAGCTGGTGGATTTAGTGTCACTGGAGGTGTTCAAGAACTGTGAGGGACATGGCTAGCGGGCATGGTGGTGATGAGTTGGTGGCTGAACTTAGTGGTTGGATCTTAGAGGTTATTTTCCAACCTTATGATTCTATAATTCTGTGATTGTAAACTGCCCTAAGAAGTTCACTACGTAGGTCGTGTAATGTCCAAGCTGTGTTCTATGCAAGCTCCTTGGAGTCAGTTCAACCTGCAACTTGAAAATATAGCATTTCTGTCCTCAGAAAAAGGAGCAGAAAAAGACGTAGCAGATATGAATATGGAAATGAACAACACCGTTATCAGCAGGGCAAAGGAGTGAAGCAAGAATTTCCTCCTGCTATAGCCCCCACTCCTTGTATTGTCCTTGTCCTCCCAACAGCAAACACAGCCACAAAAGACCAAGCAACCAGAAGCTGGGAGGTTCAGCACCTGTTTGGTGCCCCTCAACCTGCACAGCATTCTCACCCTGCTCTTTGATGCTGATAAAGCACTGAGAGAAATAGAAGATCTTTGAGGTTATCAGACCAATCTCTCCAGGGAAAAGGCTCCATCTCTTGATACCCACTTCAGCCTCTGCCGCATTATACAAGCACCCACTACCACAAAGCAAAGAGCTAGGATCAAGGGCAGCTCTCAGCCAGACTGCCCACCTCTCACGGGAGCAGGGACAGGGAGATGTTCCCTCCAAGCGGCTGCTTCAGCTCCTGAAGTTGTGCAGGAGGCTGGGGAAGGTCGGGGCAGAACTGGAGAGCGGTAGCTTAGTGACGAAAGAGTTATGGGTGCAGAATGGGTTCGGGTTGGTTATCTCACCCTGCTTACCTCACCCCCAAGGCCACCCCTTTCTGCCCCCGACGGGTGGTGAGGGGCACCTCGAGGTCTAGAGGTGGAGCCTCCGACTTCAGTCCCCCAGTGCCAGCGCCATCGCGGAGCGGGGCAGGAGCTCCCCCCAGAAAAGAGAGCGGGTGGCCGCTGCGGGTTTTCCACCTCATCCTCTACGGACCCACAGCGGGGCTGGAGCAGCAGAGCCGGGAGAGACCGGCCACCACCAGCCCCCTCCCCTCCGTTCCCCCCAGCCTTGGGGATGACGTCATGGTGGGGGAAGGGAGGGGAGGGAGGCGGGAGGGGACCCCGCACCCCTCCTTTTCCTCCTCCTTTCCCCCTCTTTCCGCAGCGCGGGGGCCGGGCCGTCCAGCCCCGACGGGGCGGCCCGGGGGCGGTTGCCTGTGTGTGGGTGGGGGTGTTCTACCGTGCTATCCCCACCCCGGGGGGCGGCTCCTCCGCCTGCGCGTCCCTGTGTCTGCGCGTCCCTCTGTGCGTGTCCCCCCCTCCTCTCGCCCCCCCCTTCCCCCCCCCGTTCCTCCCGCCCCGTGGGGACGGTCCCCGCCTGCTCCCCCCTCCTTCGTCGCCGCCCCACGGGACCCCCGGGGGGCCGAGGGAAGCACGGAGCGGGGGGGGGGGTCCTGGCGACGCGGAGCTTCCTCGGCGATGAACGGGCGGAGGGACGCGGGGAGCCGGGTGCGCGCAGCCCGCGATGCCTATAAATGGCGTTTCTCTTGCGAGGGGCACACGAAGAAAAAAAAAAAAACAAACCAACATATATATATTAAAAAGGAGGAGGGAAAAAAATAAAATAAAAAAAAAATCCTTCAGTGTCATCCCCCCACGTCAGGGCCGGCCGTGGGCGTGAGGCTGTACTTCCTCCGCCCCCTCCTAATGGAGCGAACCATTCCCAGCTATTCCTCCTCGCCCGCTCCCTGTTTCTCCCTCTTTCTCTCCCTCACCTCCGTCTCCCCCCTTGTGTGCAAAGTCCTCCGCTGCTCGGAACTTGTTGGCAATGCCTATTTTTCAGCTTTCCCCCACGTTCTCCAAAGTAACTATTTAAAGATCTGCAGTCGCAAATGGTTTTACTAAATGTAGGATGGGACTTAAGTTGAACGGCAGATACATTTCTCTGATCCTCGCTGTACAGATAGGTAAGTGGACCGCCAAATTCCCGCTGTGCCCCGAGCCCCGGGCGATATGTGCGGCGGAGGCTGCCCTGCGTCGAGCTGCAGAGCGGACCCTGCCCCATCCCATCCCCATCCCATCCCATCCCATCCCATCCCATCCCATCCCATCCCATCCCATCCCATCCCATCCCATCCCATCCCATTCCCATTCCCATTTCCCATTCCCATTTCCCATCCCCGTTCCCGTCTCCATCCCGTTCCCATCCCGTCTCATCCCATTTCCATTCCATCCCCATTCCTATCCCATTCCATCCCGTTCCCGTTCCCGTTCCCTATCCTCATCTCATTCCCATCCCTTCGGACGGCGTTTTTGCGATTCCTCAATCCTATGCGCCATGGGTCCACAGGAAGGAATTACTTTGCTCGGTCGTTTTCCTAAATCTCTGCATGTTCGTTCCACGTTCGCTGTATTATTATTTTTTTCCCTTTCTCCTCCTGTCCCCACGAACGACCGCGTTCTCTTTTTGGATCCCCCCCGTTTCTCCCCCCACACACACACTCCGCAGTCGACAATTTGGGGACTCCAAGTGCTGAGAAATTCCCCCCTCTCCAGGGGGACGGGGAAATAGAAAGGGGCACCAAACGGCTTGCGGGAAATCAGGATGAAAGTTTGGTGATATTATTTTTTGATTGTGGGTTTTTAGGGGGTGGTTTTTTTTTGTGTCATTTTGGTTAGAAAAGGAGGCGGACAGCCGCAGGGCTCCCGCTGAGGGACTCGCAGGCGTCCCCGTTCACGGGGCAGCCTCGGAGCAAAGAGAAGCCAGCGGCTGCCTCGATAGGATGAGTGGAATGGAATAGCGAAGTGATACGGAAGAGTGAAGTGAATATACAATAAGATCAAATAAGATCAAATCTAATAAGATCAAATCAAAAGATCAAACAAAAAAAAAAAAAAACAAAACCGACTTGAATGCGGGGCTTGAACAATATCGCGGGATCCCGCCGCCCCAACGCTGAGTGTTGTGTTCGGAGAGCCGCTCTAAAATACGAGTGGGTCTAAAAACAGGAGGAAAAAAGAGAAATTCTATATATGTCTAGCGACTTAAAATAGGACCGGTTTCCCTCCGCTCCTGTGTGTGGTTTTGTGAGCTCGTTCTTTAGTATTTCGCTTTCTGTCGCTGCCGCTTTTGTGTTGGTTCGCTATCGGGTTCGCTTAATTCAGCATTTCTTTGCTGGAAGTGCTTGTCGAGTGGCAGCAACTAGGGGCTGGTCCTGCACGGGCAAATTTTAAGGGATATACATGGCGAATGTGTTGAATATGTATATCCCGAGAGCGGTGCAAAGCAGGGCTGCAGTGGGAGGACGGATGCGGTGTCACCGTCCCTTACCGCCCGGCCGGGCGCTGCTAAGGACCCTTGGAAACATTTTCCTGCAAAGGAATTCTGCTCCAATGGGAAATGCTCCGAGTGCTATTTCGGTTACACAGCGTCTGCGGCATTCTGTGGGTACCGGCAGAAATAATAATAACAATAATAATACTAAATATATAAATATATAAAATAAAGCAGGAGAGAAAAGAGAGGGAGAGAACGAGAAATTGCGTTGAGCATTTCCTCATCGATAGAAGGAAAAATCGAATCAAAACAAAACACTGCGCTGAAATGTTGACCTCTGGAAGATGCGCTGCAAAGCCCTCTGCTAGCACCATTGTGACGGTGCTGAGCTCTCGCGAAGGCCATTTTCTGTAGTGCAGAGTAAGCAAAGGGGAAGGCGGTATTTGGACGCTATCTTTCGTTTCCCTCGCGTTTTTCGTTTGGAGGTGGATTTTATCTCATTTGCCCTCATTTGATTGAACCGAGAGAGGATTTCATTCGCGAAATAAAATCCTTTCTGTCTTTGTGGGTTTGCGCAGCGGCCCGAAATCCTGGAGCTGGGGAAGGTGAGCGGAGGGAGGGCATAGAAGGGGAGCCTGGCAGAGGGTGCCCGGGTCGGAGAAGCCCCGGGAGGAGGCAACGACCGCTGCGCTACGGGGGGGGGGTCGACGGGGAACGGCGGGGGGCACTGCGGGGCGACCTCTTACGGGAGAATCATTGAATATCCCGCCTTGGGAGGGACCCGTAAGGATCGTCGAGAGAACGCATCCGTTGTTCAAGCATTTGCTTTATATATATATATATATATATATATATATATATATATATATATAATTGTTATCGTAATTATTGCGGTGGTGGATTTGGGGGCGGCTCTGGGGAGCTGTATGCTATGTGCAGGCCGTCCCTGGGCCGGAGGCAGGCTCACAGCCTGCTCATCCCTCGCCTGGCCCCCCGACACCGGAGGTCTCCGAGCCCTCATCCCCAGCGCAGCCTCTTGGGTGCCATTTCTCCTCTCTCCCTGAGGCACGGCGGTGGGATGGGCGCGAGTTGACGGGCATCGCGCTGTCCTCTCGGCTTTTTTTTTTTTACCTGCTCGGGGTCTGGGACACTGCCATGCCTCCGTAATATCGCAAGCAGGGACACGCGGCCCCCACCGAGGCGCGGTGCCCTCCCAGCTGCCCACCCCCTCGTCTCTCCGTGCGGGCACACTCATTCCTTTATGGGGACCCAGCATCCCATCACCCATCTCTTCGCCGGCGGTTGTTGCTGCTGTGTTGGTGCTTCTTTGCTTCCATTTGTGCTAGCGACCATTGGGGACGGCTCTTCTCGTGCGTCGCGGCTCACACTTGGTGTTGTTTCATTGTTTCGGTTTGGGTTGTTTTATTATTATTATTTTTAATTGCATCTTGTTGCATTACGTATCGTTTGGTTTTATTATGTATCATTTCAGTTCATTTTTGCTATTTCATTCCACTTCTTGCAACCTCTCCCCCCCCCCCCCGCACCCCCGGCCCCTCGCACCACACCACCCCCAGCAGCTCTGCCCCTCGCCCGTCCAGAACTGCGCTGCCAACAAAGGAGCGAGCGCGGCCCCCGCATCCCCTCCTCTCTTCACTTCCCCTTTCCTCAACTCCCATCCCCCTTCCCCTCCCCCCCCCCCCCCAAAAAAAAAAAAAACAGAAATTGGGGAAAAAAAAATACATCCATGGTCGCGGCTCTGACCTGTGCCCCTGCCCCGCAGCCCACCTGGTGCAGGCGGTGAGAGCGGCGGGGCGGTGCGATGCGGTCTTTCGGGGCTTCTCGGACTGTTTGCTGCGGCTGGGCCGATAACATGGCCAACTACCCGCAGGACCTGGACGACAAGAGAAACCTGCAAACGATCTGCGCGTAGGTCTTTCCTCTCGTCTTCGGGCCCTGGTGTGGGATGGGGCTGGGAAGAAGGGGGTTAGTGGGAGGGGAGGCGGCAGGAATAAGGCAGGATCTGGTGTTTGGGGACAAATCTGGGGGACCAGAAAAGTCTGGAGGGAGCTGTCACAACATTTTTTTTTTTTTGGTTTTCCCCTCTTTGAGTCTGGGTGGTTTTTTGTTTGTTTGTTTGTTTGTTTGCATGTTTGCTTGAGTTAGGTTACATTGATTATTGCAGTTGTTTGATGTGGTTTTTTTTAAATTTATTCTTATTATTTTATTTTATTTATTCATTTATTTATTTATTTTCAGCCCCATCCCCTTGCTTCTATCCTTTATCTTCTACTTTGCACAGAGAGGTGCCATCCCTGCAGCTATGACGCCCTCAGGTCACACGCTCTCTGGCTGAGGAGGCGATTCCTCACAAAACGAAATGCAGTTAAAAACAGAGCTCAGCCCCTATATAAAGCACAGCATTAACCTTTCCCTTCCCTTCCCTTCCCTTCCCTTCCCTTCCCTTCCCTTCCCTTCCCTTCCCTTTCCCTTCCCTTCCCTTCCCTTCCCTTCCCTTCCCTTCCCTTCCCTTTCCCTTCCCTTCCCTTCCCTTCCCTTCCTCTTCCCTTCCCTTCCCTTCCCTTCCCTTCCCTTCCCTTCCCTTCCCTTCCCTTCCCTTCCCTTCCCTTCCCTTCTCTATGCTAGCATCTTCCAGCCCCGCTCCTGACCAGAGGGAGGAAACGAAAGAGGCAAAAAATGAAGGGATCCCACTTGCTGGGCAAGAAAGTGGTTTTTTTGTTATTTGAAGAAAAGTCTATCAGGATAGGTTACCTACAGGGGATCTCTTGTCTCCTGGCTGCTGTTTTCATGGCACAAACTCACCCTGCTGAGACAAATATTTAGAAATGAGATAAGGTCATTAGATACAAATATGTTTGGAATATTTTTTTTTTCCTGTAGTTGGCCCATGAAAATCAGAAAATGAAATGGGAATCAGATGGGATATGGGAAAGTGTGATGGGAAAATGAAGGGAAGAAAAGGGAGGGGGAAAAGGAAAAGGAAAAGGAAAAGGAAAAGGAAAAGGAAAGAGGAAGAGGAAGAGGAAGAGGAAGAGGAAGAGGAAGAGGAAAAGGAAGAGGAAAAGGAAAAGGAAAAGGAAAAGGAAAAGGAAAAGGAAAAGGAAAAGGAAAAGGAAAAGGAAAAGGAAAAGGAAAAGGAAAAGAAAGGAAAAGAAAGGAAAAGAAAGGAAAGAAAGGAAAAGAAAGGAAAAGAAAGGAAAAGGGAGGGGAGGAAGGAAAGAGAAGAGCACCACACTCCTCTCTCTTCTCTTCATGCCCAGTAATTTGGGAGCCGAGCATGAGGTTCCCTGCACCTTCCATATTTGGCACCATGCTGTGTCCTGCATGAAGGATAAATACTCAGGGCTGTGAGGTTACAACACAATGTCCTTCGACTCCGGGATGCTGGACCAAAGGTGGCCTCGACCTACAGAAGCTTCTCAGAGCCCGGATCCTTCCCCACCACCTCCCACTGCCCTTGCCCTGAGATGTGCATTGAAAGGAGATGGGGAGAGACTGAATTTTCCTCTGGGAGATGCAGTGACAGCAGAAATACTGCAGGAGAGGCACACTCTCAGATTCCGGCTTCTCAGTAGCTCATTATTTATTACAAATGTAGCAAACACTGGGAATCTACAACAGGCGTGGAGGTGCTCATAAATTAGAGGCTGTGGGACTGCTTGGAAGGAGGGAGGGAGGGGAAGAAGGAGGAAGGGAGGAAGGGAGGGGAGGGAGGGAGGGAGGGAGGGAGGGAGGGAGGGAGGGAGGGAAGGAAGGAGGAAAGAGGGAAGGAGGGAGGGAAGGAGGGAGGGAAGGAGGGAGGGAAGGAGGGAGGGAGGGAGGGAAGGAAGGAAGGAAGGAAGGAAGGAAGGAAGGAAGGAAGGAAGGAAGGAAGGAAGGAAGGAAGGAAGGAAGGAAGGAAGGAAGGAAGGAAGAGGAAGGAAGGAAGGAAGGAAGGAAGGAAGGAAGGAAGGAAGGAAGGAGAAGGAAAGGAAGGAAGGAAGGAAGGAAGGAAGGAAGGAAGGAAGGAAGGAAGGAAGGAAGGAAGGAAGGAAGGAAGGAAGGAAGGAAGGAAGGAAGGAAGGAAGGAAGGAAGGAAGGAAGGATATGAATTTGCAGGTCTTGAGAAGAGTGCAGAAAAGTGACAAAAGGGGTTTTGTCATCCCGAGTGTGGGGAGGAAAGAGGGAGAGTGAGGTGGTACGTGGGAGGGAGTGGATAAAAGGAGAAGGAAAAAAAGCGTAGGAAGAGCCGGGAATTACCTCGGGGGAGGGAGAAAACCCTTGCCGCCCGCGGGCCCTTGGCACAGCACGGGGGGAGTCCCACCGCCTGTCCGCGGGTGTGGTGTGAGCGGCTCCCGGGGAGGAGCTGCTCCTTCCTTCCTTATCCTCATCCTTCCTTTCCTGCCCACTCAGCCAGAGCCCTCCCGAGGGTTTCTAACGCCGGGTCCCGCACATCTCGTGACGAGCCCGAGGGCTCCCAGTACAGAGATTTCCCGCGTCAGGGACCCCGAAAAAGGCCGTTTTCTCTTGGCCACACAGCTCAAAAGCGTGATGCAGCCCCGGAGCTTTGTAGGGAGGGAGCTACGGGACTCTCGGTTCCCCCAACCCTAGGATTGAAGGAGGGGGGGTGCTGCGTGGCCCGTTCTGACGGCGGCTGCTCTCCCTCCCCCTGCAGGTACTGGGACGATTCCACGCCTGCACCCTCACAGCGCTCACGGATTGCCAGGAAGGAGCGACAGACCTGTGGGGAGAAACTGAGACGGAATCCAAAAACCTCGATTTCCAGGGCAGTTTGTTCGAACTGTGCGGAGGCGGCAGCGGAGCAGCCCGTCCCAGCTGCCGCGCGTCGCTGCCCGTGCTGCTTGGGGGCATTGGGAGCAGCTCTGGCCACCTGGGGCTGCCCTTCTAGCGGGGCCAACGCTGCACCCCGGAGAGGAGCATCCGTCCGCGGGCTTTGGGGACGGTCCGTGCTCGGCCGTGGTTGGTGACGGTGGCTGATGGTGGCGGAAACACCCGTGTAGGACTGTGGAAGCGTTTTCCCCTTTCTTTTTTTTTCTTGTCCCTTCCCCCCCCCCCCCCCCCCCCCTATTTATTTATTTATTTATTTATTTATTTTTTCGTGTTTTATTTGCCAAACGTTACCAAACAGGCAGCGGCGTGCAGCCCGAACCGGACCTCAGCTTTACTATCGCTTCAGATCAAAAATAGGAGAAAATAATATCTAGAGAGATCGAGGAGCTCGAGCCCCCCCCCGGCGTGCACCAGAAATCTCAGGAACGACTCCGGGCCTCCACCCCCCGACCCAGCGGTGGGGCCGAGGGGATGTCCACGCACGCAGCATCTGGTGAATAACTCACGGCTTCAATCTGTCCTCCACGGTCGCTTGTTTTATGGTCATTCCACTGCAGAAAAATAATAATAATAACAAGAAGAAATGATAAATAAAAACAACAACAACAATAAAAAGGGAATAATAATGAAAGTAATGATAATAAATTAAAAAGAGAGTGTTTTTCTTAAGGGGAAACGTTAAAGGAGAAAGGAAGGAAGGAAGGGAAAAGGACGGAGATGCGTCTCCGCGCCCGCAGGAGTGAAGGAGAGCTGCGGGCAAAGCGCGGTTCCCTTCCGTTGTCTCCGTACGGAGACATCGGTCCGCACTCACCGACTTTAATTTCGTCCCCCTCTTTGTTTTTAGGTGTCACACATCCAGCAAACCCCCGAGTAGCCGGCAGCAGGGGTCACTAACGGGAGGGGGGGGTGGGACTCAAATGGGAACCTAAAGGAAAAAAAAAAAAGAAAAAAAATCGACAGCAAAATGATTTTGGAAATAAATAAGTACGTAAATAAATAAACGGGGCCTCGGTTTAAAAAAGAGAAGAAAAAAAAATGTAATAATAATTAAAAGTTTATTATAAAGTCAATTCAGCAAAAAAAAAAAAAAAAAAAAACCTAAAAAAAAAAAGAAAAAGATTTGCTACAAACTATAGACAGAAGTATAAATAAAAAAATTATTGTTTCAAACGGGGTTGTCGTCCTTTTTATGCAATATGACCGGGGTACCCCGAAAGGCTTTGATGCAAGGGGGGCTGAACCAGAGCCCATCCTTCGATGAACAGCGGCAATTCCAGTTCATGCGAGGACAGGGCTGAGCCGTACAGCTCACCCCCGAGCCTCCCCTTCTTTCTATTATTTTATCTTTTTTTTTTCTTCTTTTTTTTTTTTTTTTTCTGTTTCTTTCTTAAACGCTCTCTATAAATCCTCCCCCCGCTCCCCGAAGATGGGAACTCCGCGCAGCCCCACACCCCGCGGAGCGCTTCGGGCCCCATAAGGAGAAAACGGCGGCTGGGCCGGGCCTCACCGGAGCCCTTCCATCGGTAATAAGGTTGGGGGGCGGGTATTGATTTCGCAGCAGCAGCAGCAGCTCTGCCCTCGGCTATTTATAGGCGCCCGGAGTCTTTATAGGGAGTGCACATCAAAGAGCAACGCGTCCTTTGGCGGCGGAGGGTTGTGATGGGGAGGGGTTGGTTCTGCCATTGACCCTCTTGGCCAAGATTAGGGCGCTGGGGCTCCGCTTTTCTCCCTCCCGCTTCCTCCTCCTTCCCGCAATGCAATGTGTAAGCAAACAGCCATCGGAGCGCTCCATCCATCACGCAGCCGCTCCGCATCTCCCGCACGGATTGACTCCCGGCAACGAATGCGCTCAGCGACGGCACCGGGCGCCTTCAGCGCTGCGAGCAATGTTGGTTTTTTAATGCTAAAATCCATCCTGCGTGCAGAACCTCGTTGGCAGACACCGATCTGCTCGCGGTTCGTTCTCACCGCCCTCCCTCTGCGTTCCATCCCCACCGCCACTTAAAGGAGAGGAGAACTCCGGGGAGCTGAGCGCTGTCGGAGCGGTTCGGGTTCTTTTCTCTCCTTCTTTTCCCTCAATTGATTTTTTTTTTTTTCTTTTTTTTTTTTCTCTGAGCTTCGCCGTATGCATGAGGTCAGGCGCCGCGGCTGAGATTTCCCGCAGCACCAAATGGCAGACGGGGAAAGCGGGGAGGGGGAGACGGGGAGAGAGAGGGGAGGCCCTGAGAGCTCCTGGACCCCTTCCCAGTGCACATCTCCTTTGGGAGAGCCCTTCCCCGGGGGCTGCAGGGCAGGGAGCTCCTCTGCTATTTCTTCTGCCCTCGGAAAAAAAACGGGAGACATCGCAAATAAGGGGGAGATTCACAGCTCGTTAGCTGTCTGCGCGTGAGGCTGAATTAGAAAGGATAATTTATTCGTAATTAGCAAATCCCCCCCCTTAACACCCCCCCATCCCCCCCAATTAGCCCTCCGTCGTAGTGAGAGAAAAAACGGTGGTGAATAGGGGAAAAAGGAGAAGAGAGAGACTAGAGGGGACGGAGGGGCTCGGGAGATCCCGGGCAGCTCTCGCTTTTGCGGGGCCTCGATGTCCCTCACCCTTAGGGCTGTGGGGAGAGGCGGGAGATTCTCGCCCCGCGTTGCCGCAGCCTGAGCCGGATCCTGAGAACGGCCCCAACCCCTGTGCAGACGAGGGATGGGGACGGAAAAAACGCAACAGAAGAGGTTTTAAAGGTTGAAAGAACCGCAGGAAAATTGTCACTGACTTAAAAAATTACGAACAGCCGAAACAAACGCCGACTGGATGCCGGCGGCGGATGGGGGGGGTGGGAGCTGGGGGGGTGGGGAGAGAGCTGGGGGGTGCTGCGGCCGCTGCGGCTCTGCTGCCCTCATTCCTCTCCCCGGCTCCGACTGAGCAACCGCAGCCCGCAGTCCTCGGGGGCCGCGGGGCTGCCGCCTCCCTCGATCCCTCTCTCTCTTCCTCCATCCCTCCCTCTAGCGCGGATGGGACGCGGCAGTCCGGCGGCAGTCGGCACCAGCCCGGCCTCTCCTCGCTGGGGCTGAAGTGGTGGAGGTGGTCGCCTGTTGGGTTGGTTGGCTGTGGGTTTTTTTTTTAGCTTTGGAGGAAAGAAACGGAAAGTGAGGACATCATTCTTTCCAGGGCTATAGTTCTATGTGTGCAGCTCCCTTCCAGCCGACTCAGCGGAGCACCGACAGACTAACAGACAGAGGCCCATCAGAATTCCACCTATTCATCAGGGCTGATTCATTAATAATTAGTGCCATTGGGTGCTGTAATGCACTGCCCGAAGGCCTCAATTAATGGAGAAGGAGCTCGTTTAATCCGGAGGGCCGGATTCTCCCCGCGTTACTCCGTCTGGTACACAGGCTGTACCTCAAGGGTGAGCAGCAGCCCCAGCCCCGGCCCTCGGGGCTGCAGCCCTCCTCCTTCTCCTTCTCTTTTCCCTCCTGCCTGGAGGATGAGGCGGCAAATCGGGTTATCTTTCAGCACCACTTCGTTCTCCACCACGAGGCAAAGCAGTGTATTTGGAGGGCAAAGTGATAGGGACTGCGGAGGTGTCTTTGTTACAAAACCAGATGCAATTTTAGCCGTCCAAGAGAGTAGCTTCAGGCTACCGGCAGCTGATGATCAATGACGCTGCTGGCAAATATGCTTCCAGTTGGCTGCTGTCCCTCCCGAGGGACGGGTTCATCTCAGGGCCCATTGCAGTGCCATGTTCCACCAGCAAGAATCACAGAATCATAGAATCACAGGATCATAGGATGCTTTAGGCTGGAAGGGACCCTATAGCCCACCCAGACCCAGCCCCCTGTCGTGGGCAGGGCTGCCTCCCACCAGCTCAGGCTGGCCAGGGCCCCATCCAATCTGGCTTTGAACATCTCTAGGGAAGGAGCACCACAGCTTCTCTGGGCAGTCTGTGCCAACGCCTCACAGCACTCTCAGAGAAGGAGAAAAGCTGGAGGTGGGTTGGGAAGGAGACTATTACAGAGGCGAGCTGTTGACTGTTGGAAAGTTGGAGGTCCTGACCTGCTGAAGGTTGAGGGGAGAATGGCTGTGAGCTCACCTGGGGGCTCCACCAGCAGAAATCCACTCACTGGTCCTGGGAGCCTCTTCAGCAAGTGAAACAGCATTGCTGCAGGGAATAAACAACCAGTCCTGACCTTCCCCACACGGTCCTTCTCAGGGAAAAAATTATGCTCAGAAGTCAATACACATTTTGCCTAGGTAAGGATTTTGAATGCTCTATTTTGCCTCTGTCAAGAATGCTACCCAAACACGAACTCCAGGTTTATGCCAACAAAATACAAAGTGCTTGTGTGTACATCATAACTTATACCCCCAGGGTTCTTGCCTATGATACCCATCTCTTAAGCACTGTGTAAAACTTGGCAAATCTCTCAAGCACCCAAGATCAGATCTGTGTTCTGCAGGACATCTTTTTATTTTTCTTTTTCTTTTTTTTTCTTTTTCTTTTTTTTTTTTTTTTGCTGTGACACAGCAGACTCAGGAGTGGATGGGCAGTGCATCCCTTAATACCACTTTAATACCATCAATTTTTATAGGGCTTTGGAAACTACTGAATATTCAAAAATGATCCTCCCTAAGGGATGGATCAAAACAAAATGAAAAAGAAATACAGAAAGAGAGAGGGGAAGAAAGGAAGAAAAATAAAAGATTCCATCACTGTCACTGGTAAGAATTTTTAAAACCAGCGTTTTCCCTCCATCAGCCATCTCTTTGCTGCAGAAGGTTTTCCTCCAGGACTGGCCATGTGCAAACTCAAAGCTGCCAAATGCATCTCCTCAGGAGTCAAACTGCACCCCCACTACAGTGTTTCTTTGTCAGAACTTCTTGTAGCAGTTTCTCAATTAGGGGATGTTTTACAGTAAATTGATGGCTGGGTAGCGATGCTTCTTTCTGCATTGTGTTTTGACCTGGCAGTGAAAGGAGTCCATTCCTCTGCTCCTCTGGGATGCTTGCAGTTTTCCAGTCCTCTGGCTGCCCCTTTGCAAAGGAACGATTACTGTAAAGCCACTGCCCCACTTCTTTTCCCATTTTCCACGAAACCCCGAAATGATGCTGTTAGGGGAAAAGAAAATTCAGAACATATTTTGTTAGTACAGAACACTGATCGCATTAGTGTTGCAACACTCCTTTCAGGATCCAAGAAGTCAGAAAATTGTCCAAAGCTTTGCTTTTTATCGAGACTTAATAGGCACCCTTGTCCTTCTTATTAGCCCTGTGATGCAGGACTTGGCTTTGTTCTGCTGCCAAGACATTTTATTTGATCTCCTTCACCCTTCCTTCTGCTGTCTATTACATGGGAGTAGCACTTGGAGATCTTTGGTGGGTGGAAAATGCTGTGTGAGGAGGTAGGCGTTATTAATTAGGATGATCTTATTTTATCTTTTAGCTTTCACCAGAAGAAAAATGTCTGGTTTGGAATGACAGCCCTAAACAGTGGGTAACGGATGCTTCCCTGTGGCTTCATAGTTCTGCTGTGTAACAGAGGACGTCCGGCCCCGGAAGCACGAGAGTTGTGGCTCATGTTTCCCTTGGAAGGAGTCTTATTCTTTAGAGTGTTGCAGCATACTCAGCCCTATCTGGGGATTACAGCCCATGCCCTTGGCCAGGTGGTCAAGGACAAGACGCAATGTTCTTCCTGCAGAGACGCCAGCCCACCTCCAGAGATGTCAACCATTGCTGGCCAGTTCCCCGTTCTGCTCTGCATCCAATGTTTCTTCTGTTTCTCTCCTTCTCTTTTCTTTAGGTGTGCTCTTTTCACCTAAACCAGAGATCTGGCACATCAATACTTAAAGGCTTAGGAGGAGAAGAAAACATCAATATTTCACTGAGCATACAAAGTTGCACAATTCCCTCTTCTCCATTTTAATGCTGGCTGTGGTTCGTTTGGGTTTTTCCATAAGCTGAGAGATTCCAACTTCTCTTTGAAACCACCTGTGTGAATAGCTTGTTTTTCTCCACTTCTGGCACTAAAAAGCAGCCATAGGATCCTGTTCAGGGTCACCAGTCGGGCAGTCCTGAGGTGGCTGACTTTCTAGGAAAAGTCACAGCAGGAATAAATGAAAGCCAGCCCACACAACAGACATCACTGGTCTTTAGCTTATGCTCTGATTCATGCTTGCACTAAACAAATTGTCATTAGCAATTCTAATGCAGACAAATGCAAAAAAAAGTGAGCTGGGCACTGAGCTGTACATAGAAACGGTGGCCCCTTTACAGGCCGGTTCTGTGGGCTGCAGACAACTTGTGACAATTCTGCACTTGTCCAACTTGCATCAGCTCACAGCCTGAGATTTCTGCTCTTGTCCTTGATATGAGCTAGATCATGCAAACGGAGGTACCAGAGGGAAGTCAGGCAGGTTCCCACATGAGTGCCAATGTGAGAAGGAGCAGCAATTAGCTCAAAATTCGCTGTGCCAGGCTGTGATTTCTGAGTCACCCCACATTGCTCAGTAACTGGAAGCCTTGTGCTCCCGAAGAAGGCAAGAAGAGCATTTTGCTTGTGCTCGTATTCATCAAGTAGTTCCATGAAGCGCTGAATTCGTGAAGTCGTATCTCCCGTTGTGTTCAGTGGTGAAGACTTTCTCCTCTGTGAACTCTTCGGTGTCTAGTAGAATCATGGAGTCATAGAATCGCAGAATATCCTGAGTTGGAAGGGATCACTAATGATCACCAACTTCAGCTCCCAGATCCACAGAATTCCACCCTACATCCAAAGCCTATGTCTGAGAGCACTGTCTAAACACTCCTGGAACTCTGGCACTTGGGGCCATGCCCACAGCCCTGGGCAGCCCATTCCATGCCCAACACCCTCAGGTGCAGACCCTTTCCCTGATGCAGCTCCATGCCGTTCCCTCGGGCCCCGTCGCTGTCACACAGAGCAGAGCTCAGCGTTGCCCCTCCGCTCCCTGTGAGGAGCTGCAGCTGCCATCAGGCCTCCCCACAGCTCCTCTGCTCTGGGCTGAACAATCCTCAGCCACTCTTCATACTTCTTGCCCTCCAGACCCTTCATCATCTTTGCAGCTCTTATACAGTTGTGTTTGACAGTGGATGAATTCCCAGGGTCTTTCTCCTCTGCCTATTTGTAAGATCCACACTGTTTGTAAGATCCTCAAACCTTTGAGACATCCATCCCCTGTCAAGGTTGACCAAAATCAGCTCAGAGGCTCAAAAATTATTTGAGAGGGACCAACTGGCACTTGCACAGACAGTGTCATTTCATAAGCTTCCTTTCCTTGGGAAACTAGGCTACCAACCTAGCAATGGGGAAAATAATACACCATCCCACTAGCAAGGAGGTCCTAAACACTGGGAGGAGAGAGGAAAGGTGGGAGAGGAAAGTGAAGATGCACTGAAAGGATAAATCACTGCCTTATGGATTTAAGCTCTGCTATGCTCAAAGCACCAGACAGGCACATTGGAGAAAATGTTCTCCAGGAGATGGCAAGATCTTATGTGGAAACTGGTAGGGGAGACAAAACACTTCACCACCAGGCATCCTAAATACATGTTTGCATTGTCACAGCTGTCCCTGAGTGGCATCCATTTCTGACTAGAGGAAGACACAGCACAGCCAGTGTGCACAATCATGTGTCTGCAGTATCTGAAGTGAGGTGTGTGCTATCCCAAAGAAAATGGTCCCTCCTTCAGACCTAAGTTTTCAGTGGTGCTGCTGCAGGGCTTACTATTCTGTGTACCGTATCTGTATTTTAGAAAAGCTGTTGTGTTTGTCTTAACAGCTGCACATGTGCATGGTTTTACTGGACATTTATAAATGCTTATCTTCTGTTCACTAAAAACTTTCTTGTCCATGTATCTTTCAGAATAAAATCCTTGAAGTGAGCTTTAACGATTCTAGCATTACTTCCTTACAAATTAGAGAGCTGCCATCCTGCCTTTATTTGGTGTCACACAATATTTGAGGCTGTCAAAAATTATGGTAGTATATTTAATTTCAGTAATTATAATATCATTATTTCTAATTTTGCACCTGATGCAATTACTGGCTTTGGAGCTCTGCTGTGTTCATTGCAGATTTAGGTGTTCCTTACTTTTTAATCTTCCTTACCTGCAGTAGATCATAGATCAATGAAATTAGGAAATAATAGCCCAGACTTTCCCACCAACTGCTGTATGCTGAGAGCACTGGCTAGTCAGAAACATCGGGTGTAACCAGAGTGCACTCAAAACACCACTCCCTACAACTGTGTCAATTTATGAGGTGTAAAGGAGAGGTATGTTATCCAAACAGTTCAGAATGATGAAGTGCTTTGTACTTGCCTGTTGCTAAAAGCCTTCCATTTGCCCTTTTTACAGTGCCATTTTGCTTGTAGCCTTTCACTACATACCCTGGGGATGCTGTGGCAGCACCTTGGCCAGGTATCTCAGTGTATCTCAAGGTATCTCAATCCTCACCACCTTGAAATCTGTTGTCACATTTCCTGATTAAGGTACTGCTTTCCGTGCCTTCTGTCCTCTTCCCTTTTACCTTCTCATTGCCTTGCTTCCTGCCTATAACTTGTAGCTCTGCACTAAGGTACCATCTGCTTGGAGCTTTCTAGACTGACGACTTTATATTAAAACAAATACATCAGAGAATAAGTAAATAGTAGTCATTCTAACATATGATGAGTATTACCCAATTACAAATGTGTACAAGGCTTAACAGCCTATTAGATTCAACTCCTCTTCCCAGAGAACATCCCTGCTCCAGAAGGCAAGAAGAGCATTCAGGCTCCCAGGCAGCCATCAGAAACATAGCTCATACCATGGGTGATTCTACACCTTCTCAGTCCCTCTCACTGCTCCACTTTCTTTACAGTCATAGGTATGTTTCTCCTAAGCCTATCCTCAATTTCCAGCTTTAGACATCACTACAAGCAGGTTGGCAGAACATCTCTGAGGGATGACATGGAAAAGTTATGGACACTGTAACCTCCTGTGGAGCTTTCCATCCTTCTTTCATGTATTTCTGTAATTCCTGTGATAAGGGAGCAGCTACAGGAAATACTTTCTCTTTTAAAATGTTTACTCTTAACAGAACATCCACTTTTCAGTTAATAGCCAATATTATCCAGTTATCAATCATTACACAAATGTTTGCTGGCCTGTATAAAAGAAGTAGGAGTCAGCTGTTTCTCTGAAGTTTTACTGGGGCGAAGACTTCCGAATAAACACACAACGTTTCTCTTGCACTGAAAAGCCAATGTATGTTACTTTGGGATCAGATAGAGGGAAGAGTTTTCAAGATATGTGCTGCAATGGACTTCTGCACACAGCCTCCTAAGTATGTAAAACAATCAGCACTGAAATGCTAGTATTGTCATTTGACTTGCCATCTTTATGTTTCAGAGTGAACTCAACCTTAGATGCAGCAGAGCGGGGTGTTACAAGGAAGGCAGTTAACTGGTCTTGCTGATATCCATCCTGTCTAAATTTACAGTTCCTCTGAGCTCCTTGTACAATTGAGGAACATGAGGGCAGATCATTCTCCTCCTGTTGTGCCAGAGTCCCTCAGACTTCCAAGCAGGAGAACGTGGGAGCTGAAACGCAGAGCTGTGCAACACAGGTGGCTCCTCCAGAGACATTCCAGTAGATGGCCATGGCTGGCTTATGGCAGCATATGGGATAGTAGAGATGCCCTTCCCACTGGGCAGTTTAAGCTGTGCCAGGACTGACTGACTGGAAGACACCACTTCACTGAGGAGCATTGAGAGCTTCCCTACGTTACTCAGTGTTAGTAAATATTCCATTCCCTCATGTCCAAGGGGGCTAGCAGAAAAAGGCTGCTTTGGTATTACAGAATCATAGAATCATTAAGATTGGAAAAGACCTAAGATCATTTAGTTCGACCATCAATCACATGTTATGTACCAGCCATACAAACAGCCTCCTCCAAGCTGTCAGTGGGCTCCTGCTCCCTTCTTGCCCAGTGACATCCAAATACCAGCTACAAGGACAGAGAAACAGCCATTATCCATGTGGACAGTGGTTGGTCTCTCTTGACTCCTGGCTTGGGAAGAAGAAAAGTCCCCTATGCTGGATCCAATATGCCTTGCCTGGCCACCATTTATTCCGTCTTTCTGCAGTTCAATTTTCCCCAGCAGCTTTACAGACCTCAACAACTGTAACTGTGCTCCACTGAGATCTCCAAATGGCACAAACAATGCAAACTCCTGTTTGCATTCAGAAAACCCATCATGTAGGAGGAAACACAGTCAAGAGGAAGATGCTTACCTTGACTATTTCCATTCAGTGTATAGGAAAGCTGCCTGGTGATGTGGAGAGATTTGCCACAATTTTCTGTGTAAACAGCTCTTTTCTAGCATGTGGGCTCAGATCCTTGCTTGGCTGAGCTTGGGTCAATACTGACCTGCACACACCTTGCATTTGAAAGTCCCTGGGCCTATGGGGCCCTGGATGGAGCTTTAAGAGTATACTTAAAGGTCAGCAACTTTGGCAACTCATTTTAGATCTGCTCCTCTAACACATTCCTAAAATGATTTTAGTCTCTGGATACACCTGCTAAGGAGCAGAGTGGAGAACAAAATCCTTTACGATCATAAAAGTAGAGCACCAAATCACATTATGTCTTTGGAGAAGTATAAGACGTAGACAAATTTAGAGCAAAAGAATACACTGCATCTGGGAGTACTGAGCTGGGTACTGGAGAAGACCATGTGGAGGCAGCTTGAGGAATATATGGAATACATTATACGGCATACATTATCCATGTGTTGTTTGGTGTTTTTGTTTGTTTGTTTGTTTGTTTGTTTGTTTGTTTGTTTGCAGGCCAGTGAAACTCCAGATGCAAAATGTAACCATCAGGACATTTCCATGGGTCTGTGGCACTGCTGTCCCTCTGGGCTTGATTTTCAAAGATACCCAATCTTCTCAGTTCTCAGAGTTATCATATGGAGCTGAAGTTCCTGGTTGCAAGCTGAGGCACAGGCTGAGTTACAGACTTCAGGACAGGAGTGAAATATGTTATTCTTAGCCTGTTTTGCAGATATGGGTCAGCTGCAACTTTTAGCTCCATCTTAACTGCCTCAGGGTTGGATTGATAAGATTATTTTTGAAAGAAAAAACATAATGAACCTATAGAAGAGAAAACAGTGTTATAGCATTTGGGATGGTTTTCATGTTGCATCCCACCACCTTTACCCATCCTCCCTGTCTTGGTGGCACACACTTGAAGCCAGTATTTCTTCACAGCATATTATCTTCACCAGACACCCTTAGGTAATGTTTTCTCATCTGGAAAATTCTGACATAGCTCCCCAGCAGGTGGAGGAGCTTGTTCTGAACCTGCCCCAAAATCAGGGGATGGGGCAAACCTGGATACTGCAAGGCTCCAAGCAAGCTTTCAGATGCTGAGATGCAAATTATTTCAGAAGAAGTTCATCCTTCTATTCACCCCTGTAACTGCATTCCTCATGCATTCCCCTCTCTGCAGTGCCCTCCTGTGCCTCTTCCTGGGTACTCAGGTCTTCAGGACAGTCTGGGCACAGGTGTGAGATGCAGAGGAGCATCGTGTGTGCTGCAGCATGAGAATGCTCTCACATCACCACTTTCAGCCAGCTGCAGGGGAGATCCACAGCAAGCTCCACGGATCACCTAAAAGTACGAACAATGCCCACAGCCACTTGAACTGTGGTGAGAGTAGGGTGTTTTTCCACTCTTCCTTACAAATTATAGACCAGAGACCTCATTTCTTCATGCTTTTCCTTAATAAGATAGTCATTATTTTTCAAAGGCTTTCGCCATAGGTTAAGAGAATGAAAAATACAGAGGAAAATCAAATTCTGAGTTTCCCAGTTTTTTTTTCTCCAGGGGTATCGTGCTCAAGGACATCCTGGGAGTGCCTGGTGCTCGACTGCACAAAGCAGGCAAGCACGAGTCCAAAGAAGTGAACTTCTGTGCTGATCAAGTGTGAGGTGATGAAATGATAGATCCTCCCAGATGCCTTGTCAAGCATCGCTACTGAGCAGCGACAATTGCAGAATAAGTGCATCATCACTCAATAAAATTTGCCAAAGTTGAAGACAGGAAGAGAACATTTGTAACCCACTAAATGTTCTTTGTAGCTTTGTTGCCTAACAACATCTTGGTTGAGCAGCAATACTGTTGCCAGTCACAGACTCCCATGGACAAGTCGTGTCTAGCTCTGGGCTTTCATTTGCAGCTGGAACATTTTGTCAAATGCCTTTTCATTTGCTTGACTGCTCACCAGGCAAAAACACCGGCCTTTATTCTCAGCCAGCCTTTGGCAAAGCAGGTGGTTCAGCTAATATTAATGGTCTAAAGTAATGGCTGCTTACCTATTGCAAATCATGGTACAGATTTCAACATGTACAGTATTGACTGAGATCATCCATAGGAGCTTGCCTGAAATGCTCTCCCACTGTTGGCAAAGGCAGCTGGAGAGGTTTCAGCTAGTAGGGCTGATTTACCTATGTCACATCTCCTTGCCAAGTTGTTTCCAATCATCTATTCCTGATTAACACCCCATGTGGATGGTGTTATTGCAAAATCAGAGTGCATTGTTCCTGCTTAACTCGACCCTTAAGCTGCTCCTAAGAAACAGCAATGGCACTTTATATTTGTGCCTTACCTTAATCAGTGAGAACTTTCAAGTGCAGGCAAGTCCTGGTGTACATGATTCATTATCCTAGAGCAGTGAGAGCAATGCAGTGAGCAAGCTGAGCAGTCCTAAGGGAGAATCAACTATCCAGTCATCTCATAGAGGGGATATGAAATGAATTTTACCTTGGAGCCTTTTGGGAAAGAGAAATGGTGGTGTTTTTTCTCTTTATCATTTTTAGAAAACAATGGAAGGAAACCAAAGAAAGTCAAACTAGTGTTTTGATGGGATACACTGTTTGCTTGGGCCTGAAGAATGAGTTGGAAAAAACACCTTTGCATTTTCTTGAATAAATTGTCTCCTACAGATGTTGCTAACCACAGAGTGCTGCCTGTTTTGGTGGCATGTAAGTCTATGGCATTTTGCAGGGGTTATATTCCCTCTGTGCCTTGTTTTGTTTTCAAAAGGAGCTGCGAGCCCTCGCAACCACCCAAAAGAATTGCTTGTTCCTCTTGCTTCTTGGAAACTTGTGAGTACCTGTTTTTATGGCTGGACTTGTTTTTGGGAGCTGACTCACATGTAGACTGTTTTCCAATCCATGTGGGACTCTCCATGGCCGATGCCATGCTCCCAGATGGCTGTTGTCCTTGTGTCCTTCCTAGATGGTTAATGTCCCTAAGTCCTCCCATTGATGTGGCAGTGGGTTCTTCTCACTACCAAACAGTCTCATAGTGTAGCACATTTCTCCTCTGGATGTCACTGTACTGCTTGTGTAGCCTATAAACTTGAATGGACAACTCTAGTCCTCATGCTCTGTGTCCTAACTTATTTGCCATAGCTCATTTGTTGTCAGTCCATTAAAAATCAGCCAACCAGGCTGCAAGGTGAGTCTGGAAGGCACAGGAACAGAAAGGTCCTTGGTCTGTGCTCAGTCAGCACATCCCAAATGTTGGTCTGTGAGAGAAGTTCAGGAGAAAACCATAGACTCCAGTAGGTCAAGCTGTAGAAAATGAATTGACCTTGTCTCTTTTTCCTGTTTGTGAATTACCTAGGAAAGCACTTGCTGTTTCCAAAGTGTTGTTTAGCCAGCTCTAACTAAAGTTTGTGCTTCTTGGCTTTGCTGTTTTTCAAGCCTAGAGAGAAGAAAGTATGCAGCGAGAATAACAAAGCACCATGACCATGAACACCATAGTATGCTCTAGTGAGGAATCATAGCAAAAGACACAGCAAAGGTCAATCATGCTTTATTGTTCATGCTTTGTTTTGTCGTTTTAAATTATCTTTGTTTTTATAGTGGTCCTCTAGGAAAAAAGAAAGAAAAAAAAAAACGAAACAACAACAACAAAAAACTGGTGGCACAGTGGGCTCAAAAACTCTGTCACTGGTCATTCTTGTTTGCCAGAAAGTTAATGAAGGTTGTCACTGCAAAACAGAGCACTGTGGACTGTGGGTTGGTCTAGGGCAGGCAGGGGTGACAACACCAGCACAACACATTGCCAAATCTTGGCACCCACCTTGTGGGCAGAGTGGTTACACAGGGTCTTTGGGTTGATGGCATGCCAGCTTTGAAGGTGCAATGTCACTACTCTGATCTGTGGCACAGAACTGTCTACCAAAGTGTTTTTTCAGCACAAGCAATGAGCTGGACATGAGTACACGACGGTGGGAATGTGCCTGGTTTGGTACTATTTTGTGGGGCAACATGGCACCAAGTCACAGCTTTAGCCACAGGGATTTTTCTCACAGATGAACCTACAACTCCATTTCATAGGTACTCCTCCATGAGATATGCAATATTCTACCTCCTCCAAAGGATTTTCCCTCATGCATATTCATACATATTACAGTAACATAGGGTGGACTTCCTGGTCATCTACTGCCACCAGCTTTGGGTTGCCATGTTGTGATCAGCAGTTAACAGAAGACACTGCAAAGTGGAAATGTTCAACTAGCAGGAACAAGAAGACGATTTGTGATGTCAGAAACAAACACTGATCTTTTTAGTAAGATATCCTGAATCCAGATATGACATTCTTAATCTAACAGATGTCAGCTCTTTGACGTATGTTAAAATTTAGTTCAGCCATGCTAGCAAGTTGATGTGAAGTAAAATTAATTCTTGTTATTTAATAGTATGATGATGAAATATGGGTTACCCCACACTCAACTCTGTGTCCTAGATAGTAACACATGAATTTTTAATAGGGTACACTTTCCTTATATACAGAATCAGTCATGAGAGAGATAAATGAGGCTAATAATAAACAAACCTTGCAAAGACCTCTGGGATCTCATAGAAATGAGGTTCAGATGGCTGCACAGTGATGGAGATTCCCCATTGCTCACATAGAGGAACGACTGCCAAGTGTTAGCAGTCGCATAGCGGCTTCTCCCAGAGGGCATTTCTCCACAATGGCAAAACAACATCAGCTGAGGGAAAGGTATGCCACATCCAGGTTAGGAAGTCCCAGAGCTTCTCATTGCTTCATATTAATATGTTCTTTTGTGAGAAAAATTACTCGACACATGCCTGATGTTTATATTTTCTCTCTCTGTGACACTGTAATAGGCAGTAGCAGAAAACAGGCTACAGCGTCTATTAGCCAGATCAGTCACTGCTGCAGCAGCTACCAGATGAAACAGGGGAGGCTGAATAGCAGTCTTTTCATTTTAAAAGTAATTAGCGATGGAGAAGTTTTATGGTCACTGTGTTTATGGTCTATTTGATTTCTTCAACAAACAAATGATGGAAACAAATTTAAGGCTTTTTAAGATCTCTTAAAAATGGTTGAATGCAAAGAGATCTGCTTACCCAGCAGAGTCATGCAGGGAAGTATCTCTGCAGCTCAGGCTAGTGGCTCCAGTCCCTTTAGGCTCTGTCTTGACAAAGTATAATGTATAGAAACAGAGGGCAGAGGTCTCCTTCCATGGAATTTTACATGTCCCTTCTTACCAGTCCCCAGGGCTAAGATGAGGGGAGCATCACAGGAAGCTCATTTGGCAGCTGGTGCATGCTTATGAGGAAGAAATGATGCTTTGGAGCCAGGCATTATGCAGTCTGGGATTTAAAAATGTAAGAGGGTTATTGCAGGAAGTTCAAAGCCACATGTCATATACAATGTGGAGAAGCCATCGCAAGATTATTAACGAGGCTAGGTCATTAACCAAAGGTGACATGTATTTTGGTGAATGATTGCCATCTGAGATGGCCATCTGTGTCAAATCAAATTGAACTGGCTATCAGTACACTTGTCAATTGAAAAAAAAAAGGAAGAAAGACTTTATTTTCTAAACTGCTTGTCCAGCTCTACAGCCTTCAAAATCATCAATGAAATGGTGAGCAAGCACTTAGTTCAGAGCACTCGGGCCCTCTCTCTGAGGTTAGGAGTGCTAGTAGTGTGCTAAAATTTCAGAATAAAGTGAAGATGTCTTTGTTGGCAGTATGCTTGACACTTGGAGGGCACATACTGTTTATTTTTAATATCTAAGGCAAGTCTATGTATTAACACAGTGGTTTAACTTCACTAAAAATTGCTACTGCAAACAATAGAAATATTCTTCTCCTAATTTTCTAATCGAAAAATAGTACTGCTCTCAATGCCAAGTACTGTAATCCGTTTAAAACATAACAAAACTGAACAAGCTAACTAGTCTTTCAGCAAAAGAAAGGTCTGATTGAAGGAGGATGGCTTTATTCTTCATGGAATATCATTCTTGGATTATTCTTCATGGAATAACACATCTCACAGCTTATTATTTGACTGAAGTTATTTCTGTCAACTGTATTTGAAAACACCTTTTTCTGTGAGGAATGAAACTGGAGCATGAGGTGTAATTTCCTATGCCAGCCCAGTCCCTTGAGTCTTACAATGTTTATTGCTTTGGATAAACAGAGGTGCTATGGAGGGGAAAAACTGCATATTTTCCCATCTAAAAGGCAGGACACCCCCTACTGTCTCTTAGCCCAAGGAGCCATGTGTGGTGTTCTCTTTTGTCTCATGCAGCGAGGACTCCCCATCCTATTTCAGCTGACTGAAATCATCACTTTTTCCTACAGTTCTAGAATTAGCTTAATGAGTTTATATACATCAGCTAGACTTCCTTCACTGGCATTTAAACTAATGTAATTTATCTCACAGTTGCTGTGGACCGTGCATATGATCAACTCATGTTGCTCACCTTATGCGTAGTAATAGGCTTGAAGTTGCTGTCACAGGATGCTATGTCTGAGCCCTCAAGCCCCAGGGAGGCAGCACTGGCTACTATGCTGAATCAGCTTTGTTGTCCACCTTGTCTGTAATTATCTTGCCAAGGATGGGATGATCAGGTTGGAAAAAAAAACAAAAACAAACAAACAAAAACAATAATATTAAAAAAAAAAAAAGAAAAAAAAAAAGAACCCCAAACCTTAGGTATCCCCATGGATATCATTCTACCAAAGTTTAAATCCTGAAACTTGTGATTATCTTCTTTCCAGACTTCCTCTTCCATTTTCTAGCATTACATTTTCTCAGTCCAGATGTCCTACTTCATCCTACCTAGCAATATCCACTCCTTTTTGACCTACTCCATTAATACCTTCAACCAAAGGAGAAGATACGTTACACCCCTGAGAAATGCAGGCCATCTGTTATTGTCCACAAGCTAAGCCACTGTTTGACTTTCCACAGGATTCACAGGGGTTTACTCATGTCTCCAGTTGGAGCTTAGCCCAAAGTTTCAAAGAAGGGTGCACCAACAAGTATAAACAGAAACTCCGCTAAACAAGGTCACACAAATCCTGATGTCCTCACTCACTCCTATCCTATCCTGGGTGAGTATATTTACTGTCCTTCTTTGACCCTCCTAACTTTTCAGGTCTATTGTTTTGATGGCCTGTGTGAGGAGCTGATGTCCTACTTACACAAACCCCATCACAGGAGATTTCAGTGGAGTTGCATCACCCTGCAGCAAAGGCAACCCTGGTCAACAACCAGCTTCCTTCACTCATAAATACATGCTTACATCAAAAGTGAAAAAATTCAGCCACATGCTGAAACATGTGCATAGTTTGGAATGCACAGGTAAAATTCCCACAAATATCCAACTGCAATATTCAATTTGCACCAGTTCTGAGGATGAAAGCCTCCCTTCTGTAGAAATGTAGTACAACAGCAGTATGCCTCAACCCAGAGGGATTCAGAGAGCATGAGAAGGATGAGATTTATTCACTACAAATACTCAGAAATACACTTTTGGGAAAGTACACCAAAACATATTTTCAGATAATACACACAAACATTTGCTGGAACTGAATTTTGAGTTGACCACCATGAAAAGCTGGACAACATACCTAGTTCTTAGTGCAGATCCTATCATTGAACACAAATGTCACCTTCAACTCATGTTGGTCCATACAGTTCAAAGTACAAAATACTTAAATTTTTGCAAAGCTTTTAGCAGAAAAATACTTCTGAGCTTGATGGGAGAAGATCACTTTCAATAAATCATATGCACAGTAAATAATTTGTTAAAAATTTGTCTGCACTGTCCAATCACAAGGTGTTTCTTTTCAGGCAGTCGAGAAAAAAAGAGAAGGGGAATAATTCTTTCTACAGTTATAAAAAGAAAGAAAACTTGGAATGGTGATGCACTGAAAAACTCTACATGTTTCTTTATGGCAAAAATCAGTCTCACCTTTTCCTGCTGCTCTTACATAATTTAAAACTCACTTGCTTTTAAAAGCTCAAGCCTGTCGTGTAGCTAATCCTCACTGAGAGCTAGCATGGATGACATGTTTGAAAATAATTGGGTTTAGGAATACAAACATTATGAGTGCTGGAATTCCATGGCTTCTTTTTGTGGTGTTCAACTCGTGCAACTAGACCTAGTGAAATACATCTCAAAATCATTGAGTTTGACTAAAAAAAAAAAAAAGAGCTCTTTTCTACTGTTGGCTGTTATTACCTACCACTATCCAAAAATTCAGTCGTCTTTGTAGCACAACAATACTGACAAAAGCTTCCTTTGACTTCCAATTCTTCGATTCACCTCAGCATTACCAGTCAAACACCTTTCCATGCTAAGGGAACCATAAGACTGAAAAACACATGAACTCAAAGTTATGGAAAGGTTAGAAATGGAATATATCAAAATACAGACTTTAATTATGTGGTGATACACTTTTGTTTTTTTTTAATGTGTTGTCTAAATACAACATTATTCAATATTTATTTGAAGGAAATTAAAATGCACATTAAAATATGACAAAAACATAACTTTATGAAAAAGAAACAGAACTTTACTTAATTTTCTCCTGCATGCTTATAAGTTACTCTCACCTTAATACCTGAGCAGAGCTAGAACAATGACATTTATTTCCACAGGATTGCTGTAGAAAAGTGATAGAGCAAGTAAATCCTTGCTTGTGAATTAAGTCAAGCTCAGCATTCAAGTATTGTGTTCAAATTACTGTTTCCATCTTAGAAACACAGGCCTGTATGGCATGCCTTATCATACAGTCCAGGGTCCTACACTTGCAGGCAGTGTCCTTGTAGACTACCTTTCATTAGTTGCTCAAGCTTCCTCTTAAAGCCAATCAGGTTATTTTGGCCTCACGATACCTTATGGAAACCCATGTGAGGACCTCTTTTCTTTGATAGTAGGAAGTGCTTCTCTTTTCCAGTCCAGGCTGACTCACAGGCATTTTAAATCCATTTGCTATTAAGCAAAACTGCATTGCTTTTTTAGGAAAAATCTTTTTTGTATTGTATGTATTTGTAGATTTTGTATTGTATTGTGTAGATATTGTATTGATATATTTGCAGACAGTAATTCTAGATTGTGCCAGCTTTTTTGTTGTTACATTTTTGTTGTTTTTTGTTGCATTAGGCCAAAGAAGAGGAAAGGAATTCAGTCCTATCTCATCAGACAGCAGTCCACTCCTGTTCACCCTGGTGTCCCTGCCCTATTTCTGATCCAGTTGAAGTTCATTTCTCCTAAAATGGAGATATCATGTCCAGACCTGTGAGCCCATATTCCAAGAACTACAAAAGTTCAGGCTGCATTAAAAAGAGCTAGAAACAGGAATTCAGGGAGGCACACTATCAGTTCAAGACCAAGGACAGCCTGAGTCTCTGTTTGTGGTGAAACAGGGTTACTGATCAGAGATTCAGAGATAACCAGTACAAACTCACCACAAACAGAGACTCAGGCCTGAACCAGCCAAATTCTGACCCCAGATGAAGGGAATGGATGAAATCTCCACTTACTCCTTCACGCTGTTGGCATTGTTGAGTAAAGCCAATGGGTCTGTGGGGTGAGGGAGCTGCTGAAGCTTGGGGGCTTTTTCTGTTGACTGCATAGATTTACTGACACAGAAGACAGACAGGATGAAATATTGTATGGCACAGGAGATGAAAAAAAAAACAGTTGGAGGGAAAAAAAGCATTTCTAGATGTTATAACTCTCTGGCCAGTCTTCCTTCTCTTTAGGGTCATGCACTCTTGAGTCAGTTCTCCAAGCAAGTAAATGCTTTATTCTCCTCAAATGTGTTTCTTTCCCTTTCCACACTACTTCCATAATTTTGTCAAAAAAAGCAATGAAGCTTTGGGGATGTTGAAAAAGCAGGGTAACACAGACATAGATGCATCTGCTGCCTCTATCTCTGTGAGGCCCCAGAAGCTTTTACAGCTGAGACAATTATCACAAGTTTGTCTGTTGCCAAAGCTTCTCTTTACATCATTCTCAGTATTTCAAGTGAGAAATGTATCCAAGCAAACATAATAACCTCCAGGATATAGACAGGCAATAATCAGAAATCAGTGACTTATGGGCAGCCAGGACAGCAAACCTTTATAAAGATTCTTCTATGCAGAAGAACACATAAACTTAGTTCAAGTGTCTGATGTAAAAATTTCCAGGAAAAAGTCCCAGGCACCAATGCAATTGCTACGGCCAAATCCCTTCTGGGAACGCCTATTCATAAAAGCAGGTCCCAGCTGCATGAATCATTGCCCCGGGAAGTGAAAGATGCATTGCAGAGGTTTTGATCTAGAAAGGCTGTTTATCATACTCTCAGCATCATTCAGAGTGGTTAAAAACGCCCTACTCCATCCTGGAGGTAGTGGATGAAAGAAATCATGTGGCCATCAGTTACAGTTGGTGTTACAGGTGAAACGATTATCATGGTGAAAATGGGAAAAGAAACAAGCAGGGAAGGAAGGCTCACCTGTACCTGAAGATGTAGGTTTGCAGGAAAGACTCCATTGAGTCCATTGGGGTCTAGGAGAGGTGCAGCCAGGTTCCACCCCTAAAGTCACACGGCTGAATTGCCTTCACCAGTGCTCCCATGGCTGATTCAGTTGTTCAGGCCGTGACTCAACAGTTCCCATACACCATAATTTCCACATTATCTGCTTATGGCTTGGAAACATACAGAGGCTCATTGTGTGTGCATGTTATAAAGTTACAGATGTCTATAGGTACTTGTATGTATTTATGGATGTATATACACATAGGATAGGTATGGATATGAGGAAAGGTTTTTCTAAAAGTTATACGCAACTACTAACAGAGGAACTACAGAAGTCTAAGTAATGCCAAAAAAACCACAAACCTGTAGGCAATGCCAGTGCTGACAGGTTGGCGAAAGTAAAAGTTTCTCAGCCACTTAAAATTCCAAGTATTTTTCCATCCATAGATCGATCTATCTATCTATCTATCTATCTATCTGTCTATCTATCTATCTATCTATCCATCCATCCATCCATCCATCCATTTATCTAGATATGCACAAACAAGTTATCTGTAAATCTTAACAGGAATCACAGAATTATAGAATCATAGAATCATAGAATCATAGAATCACAGAATGGGTTGGGTTGGAAGGGACCTCAAATCCCACCCAACCTCAGTTCAGGCTGCCCAAGGTCCCATCCAACCTGGCCCTGAGCACCTCCAAGAGTGGGGCACCCACAGCTTCTCTGGGTAGTTGTGCCACTGCCTCTGAATAAAGAATTTCCTCCTAACAGTGAATCTAATTTTCCCATCTTTTATCATATCATAAACATCTTCCTCACAGGAGTGTAGATCTCTCTTTCCGATCTGTGTTTCTTCTTCATTTTGGTAGGCAGCTATGTAGCAAAGTGCCCCAACTGCGGGAGAATTGGATAAATAGTACAGATTTAGTTGCTTGTAAAAATCACAGTGCTATGACTCCGGTGCACATTTCAAACAAAGGCAGCTGTCCTTGGAGCGACCTGCTGTCTGGTAGCTGTCGCAACATCTCATAGCCCTGTTTTGAGTATTGCCTGCTCCTGTCTTTACTGACGGACATTACAAGACCCAAACGTTTTGGGGAGCAGGCCTGCCAGAGAAAATGCACTACTTTTTGACATTCTGCTCAGAATGTTTAGGAATACCTTTAAGCGCTATCATGAATAGAAGATATGCTCTAGACTTGGACCATAACCCCTTTCTATCAGAGCAGTCCCAGTATCCATAGTTGGTGAGAGACGGGGCACCTGCAGGTGGTTGCATGAGTTACGACGACACAGCAAACTACTCAGAGATATGCACAGCAGGTTTTATTTTCCCATCTGTGAGCTGCACATTGGGCTCCACGTTCCTGTAAAAGAAAGCATTATGGACATTTGCTATCTGTGGAAAAGTGCTGAATGGCAGCATGGGGAAAAGGGAGTTTCTTGTTCACAGGGCTGTCTTCTAAATGAGATCTAGCTCCAGTCAGTGTTACCTGTGCTAAACAAGAGTAGACTCATGACTATGTATGTGTTTGCACCCCCATGGTGTTGTGGGCCCTGGTGCAAGGGAAAAAAATGGGATTCCCCTGTCTGGCTGCTCACTGCTAGCTTCCACTTTCAGCCCAGCACCTGAGCCCATGTGTCCCTGGGACTTGTGGAGATGAGTATCTCACACCTGAGAGACACTCACCATTGTGTATACACTATAGAAATCTGGCAAAATTAAGCATCATACAAAATAACGGTAATGCTTGAGCGCTTTGCTTTCCAGCCATCTGCAAGTACCACCACGATATGTTAGGGAAGCTCTTCGAGGGCCTAGTTTTTTCAGAAAAAGGAAGGCAGAGAGTTCGAAGCCTTGTAGTGCCAAATTAAATGAACTCATGTTATATGAATGAGTCCTCTGATAAAAACAGACCCTGATCCCTCAGATATTCAAATAAAATTGGTATTCTCATGGAACTCCTGATAGACTTAATTGTTTCAGGTGAGACAGCATCTACATGCATAACAACATGTGTAGAGCAGCTATTTTGCACAGGCATACGTGTATACACACAGTGAGTGCATACATCCATGTGTTTGGATGCTGTTGATATGTGCATTATCTGCATGCAGTCTGATAGCTACACAAGCAATTTTTAGTGCGTAGATGCAGGTATGGAGAGCATTTGAGCTCTTCTCCTACAGGCATTTGTAAGTGTGTCTCTCCTGGTAGGATGCACAGCATTCTGTATCTGCATAAAATAGCTAGGAGACAAAATCAGCAGTGCTCTGCTCCTCCTGAAGGAAGAGCTGATGTGTTTAATAGCTTCAACAGGAGCAGAAGCGGGCAGCTTGTCCCAGCAGTATACTGCGGTTTCCTAGGTAACTGAACTTGAAATAAGGTGATGTCTGGAACCAGGTTTTATCAAATCAATTTGCTGAAGGTGCATAAATGAGGAAAAAAAGCCAACGACATAGGACCCTACTCACTGTAAAAGCCAACAATATACCACTTATTTATTTTGGTAATTGAAGAGTTTGTTGCCTTTTAATGATCAGCAATGACATTTTCCCGTTGAAGCCATCTGTGCAGGCAAGGAAGTGTAGAAAATACGACTGTGCATGTTATGCATTATTTACACAAGGCCGCAGCTATGTGCTTTGCAGACAAATGAAGAAAAGACAGACCTCTGCCCTGAGGAGGCTGCAGGAGGAGCCCAGATCCCATCTCATTGTCCATGTGCACAACCCAGCTAATATGGCTGAAGTAACACAGACTAGACTTCTTCCTCTGCCACAGGCTTCCCATGCAATGGTGGGTCATGGAGCTGGGGCAGGATCTACAGCAATACTTGTGTGCTTACTTACAGTGTTTGCTTGAGTCTGAGATTAGTGGGAAGGAAGTATTGCAGGAAAATGAGCCATAGCTTCTTCATCTTCACCTCTACCCAAAATAACTCTTGCCTCTACTGTTAAATCGTGTCTGTCATGCTTTTGGTTTGTGCCTGGTAGCACTTAACCGAGCAGTTACTAAGAGCATGGCCCAGGTCAGGTAATGTAGGGAGCAACATAGAGTGCACCACTTCAGTATCCTGCATTGTTTTCCTGCACTGTTTTCCAGAAATATCCCAGCAGAATTTCTCCTTGTGCAGCTCTCTTGCTCAAATCAAATGCCAGTCCTCAAATCACCCCAAACTCAGCACCATCCCATTAAAACCCATTAGTACAAAGCTGCTTTGTATACTTTGCCATTTTTTCACTAGACAGTTGTGCTTGGTCACAGCAGGATCATGGGAGGGATCAACATAGCTATTCCTACTGCAACCTAACAGAGACTGAGTCAAACACAAGTGGCGGAGCAATTGAGGCAAACCTAGGTGTGGTTTCCAGAGGCCATTAGCACAAATTAGTGACAAAATAACCTATCTAGATGTTGCGTACATGCAAGTGTCAAGCCAGGACCACTTTTCAACACTAATGACACCAAACTGTACCAGCTTTGTGAGAGAGGGACTGATACCAACCCCAAGACCAAGATCATAAGATCATATGCATCCCGGTGTTGTAATTCTTGTGAGGAACTGGAGCCCTCTGGCCTCTGATATGGATACAGAAGATGCTGGAAATGTCCCAACATTTCCTCAGTCTACAGTCTTCCACAGCAGTTGCATTACACAAAACAGCATGTCTACCCACCAAACTACTGGCTCACCAAGATGGAAACCACCTCCCACTGATGCCCAAGATGTACATGGGATGTCTTTTCCTGGCTGGACACTGGGGACAGTTTTGTCTTTCCCTCTCCGTGTCTCCTCTACCCTGGGAAGCTTGGTTGAACAGAGCCTGAGAGGGCAAACTTCTCCTCATTATATCTTGATTCTTTTCCTCTTTCACCCAACCTGTGTGCCCTCTTCTTCAATGGAAAATTTGCTTTGTCTCCTCCTCCACTGCGAGTATTCTTTTTTTTTTTTCCCATGTAATGAAATCTCAAGACTATTTAAATGGGAAGAGGAAGAAAACTGAGAGCCTCACTATGGGCCTGAGTCTGAGGCAACTGTGGCATGAGAAGGAGAGTTCCCATTCCATGCTCATTTCATAGCCCCTTATCAAAGGAGGAGGTTGTCTCTTTCCTCTTGGGGATATAGCAAAATCATCAAAGACATCATCTCTGATGGGCTGCAAAAGCAGATGCAGAAATCACTTAACCAGAATCTGAGCTTATTTATAGAGCCTGAGCATGCTGCTTCATGGATGGAACAGGGGAGAGGGGTCTGACAGAGGTGCAGAAGGGACTTTCAGCCCTGTGGGACACAGTCCAAGCTGCAGTCTGCATGTGATAACATGCAGTCTTTGCAGGGGTGACCCTGGTAGCTGTCAGAGCCCACATGGTGCTTGTGGCTTCAGGGGCACCAGCCAGCTCAGGCAATGTTTGTTGCTATTATTAACACAGACATGGTGTCTGTGCCAGTCTGCAGCACTTCCCTCCCCTCACCGGGTGCTGTGAGGACAAGTACCTTAGCAGACTGAGTCAAACGGGGCGTTGGAGTAATGGAGGGGATAAGAGGACTGGTTAGACAGCAAAAAATAATGGCATACCAGCATCTACTCTACCATCACGTTTTGTTTAGCTTGATGTTTCTAATAACCATGATGGACTTGTGCTAAGGACAGAAGCCCCCCAGAAGGCTGGTGCAGCTGCACCAGCATTGCTTCGTGCTGTTGTTGCTGCTGCATTCAAGGGGAAACACACACAGCTTTTCCAAGGAAAGCAGTAATCTGAAGACATCACTTTGGTCTGGACACGCTGTGTGTTGAGCCTCTGCTTTTCCTGTAGCATGCCTGGCAGTGGTTTGGGTGCAGCACAGGTGCTGCAGCTTGGCCTTTGGCAGCTGCAGGTGCACTGCTCAGCAACAGGAGACTTCAGAGCACCCTGGAGCACGACACAGCCCACATCCCATGCATAGTGTGACCTATAACCCCCCAGTAGTGCAGTTTCACATGTCAGCAGGCAAATGCTCTGGCTTGCTCTGCTACGGGGCTGCCAGGTGTTCTGGGGTCCTGCCCATCATGCCTGTGGTTTCAGTGACTAGACAGCTTTTCAGTCTGGCATTAAGGACAGATGGCCTCAGGGCTTCCTTTAGCTTGCAGCATCCTCCAAAGCTTCTTGACAGCACAAGGCCTGAGAAGGCTCTGAAGGACAGGACACTATGTGAGTATATCCTGCGGTAGGGCAGACTGGAGCAGCTCAGCAATCTGCAGTGCCCATTAACAGAAAGACACTGTGATTTCCAAGGATGCCTCCCTGTTCCAACAGCTTCTTCCAAACTAAATTAGCTTTGGGATGTATGATTGCAAAACCACAGCGATTAGCAGATGGCTCAGGATGAAGTCTGGGACTTGATGTGGCTGCAATCAAATGGGGAGGACCACTTCAGCTTCCAGTTTGGTACAGTGTCATCTTAATGCAAGTGGGGTTTTTGCTTTGCTTTTAACCAATACTTAAACCAAAAAAGGAGATATCTATTTTTATTTAGCAAGATATGCAGAAACGCTAGCAGCAAAAATACTGCCTGCAATGTAGAAATGTTACATTTCATTTCAAGCAAATGCTGCTAGGGCTGCCTGGGATGTGACAAACCATCTGACTGATTGTTCTCCAAGTACTTCTCTGTAGCCCTCAGAAAATCAACACATTAAGTTTTCACTATAGGCAAGCAATTAGGCACAGAACCATTCAAATTAAATCAAAATCAAATCTGGAGAGAAACTGCAGAACATTTGCTTGTTGTTTTACCTCAGGAAGTGACATTACCATGTTACTCAACACCAGCATGATTGGCCTTGGAACAGAGCATCTGCAGGTAGGGTCCACAGTTCAGGGCAGAAGTCCCAGAGAGGGTTCAGAGATGAGTCTGAAAAAATATTGACAGGTTGCTGATTGTATGCTAGGGTTGTATATTCTCTGCATGCACCTTCCTTGGGCATGCCTTCTGCAGTATGTCATAGGATCTTCATCCCCTCTTCATTCTCCTTACAGAGGCAGGTGAAGAGGCTCTGACCAGTTCATCTGGACCTGGACCTCCTGGTGAAGCAGCAGAACACAGAGAGGTGGCAGAGGGAGGCTGTGCATGCCTCAATAGGAAATCAGGTCATGGCCCAGGCACGTGCCCACAATCAAGAGAGAGTGCTCATGGGTCTCCCAGTTAACCCATGGCTTCAGGGCTCAGTGAGATTAGTTATCTTACTAAATGAAAATGTATGTGGTGCCTTTAGTGACACTGAGTCCTAAGCCCAGGGATCAGAGTTAGGATGACTATGTGCCCTTCCAGCTAGCATACAAACATGAAGTGAGACTGACTGTCAGGAGTCAAATCAAGACAAATAAGAAAAAGAAATAAGAAATGAATATTTAACAGAGAAGGAACAACTTCCTGAGGCTGTGGTGAAATCCCTGCTTACATTCTCCCTCTAAGATCAAGTTGGGCAATTTCTCTTGAAATATGTGCCCTAGTCTGATCACAGCCCTTGCTCTAAAGTGCGAATTAGTTTATTGAATTCCTGAGATTTGCACAGGGGAGAAGTCTGGATTGCCGTAACAGTCCCTTCTTGACTAAAAAGTGGGTGGATCACTACTCTGTCCTTTCCATTTCATCCAGCCCTGTATTTCATTTTTGTTTCTTTTCAAGTCATTTTATAGCACTCACATGAAATATCTGAGTATCTCAAAAACTATGAATCACTTCTGATTCACACTGCCATGATGGAGGGAAAATGCCACCATACTTTCCTCTCATCTGCAGAACCAAAGTCCCAAAGAATGTCCAAGTCCCATCTTGCACCAAAACTCTGGGTCACAGTTGAGGAAAGAACCACAGCCTGTGCTGCCTACTCCTGGACTACCACCACTCCTGTGCGTCCTGATTATCTCTCCTTCTAAGAGGAAACTACATGACAAACTGAACAAAATTTGTCTGTATTTTTTGATGGAGTGGTGTCTCTTCCTGCCTCTTTTCACAAGCTGTTGGCCCAAAGACTTCCCGCATGGCCAATGTAAGGGGAAAACATGTTGGCTTTGCATGAACAGGGTATATTGCTAAGTAGGCAGTTGTTGGTTTGGGCAGCCACACTGACAGTAGAAAGTTCCAAGTTACAAGGAAATGAATTGAGAAAAGCAATGGTTGCTCAAAACCACAAGATAAGACATGTCTGGAAAAGGGGAAGGAGAGCTAGGGGAAAAAAAGATTTATAGATACTTAGAAAAATAACCTTTATAGATTCTTAGAAATAAGTGGATTGTGAACATGTAGTACTCAGCCAATGAGGAGCCAGAGAAGAAGAAGGAACTAGCATTGGACAGTAGGGAATAAAAGATAAGATACTGATCTGCGAGTGCACTTCTGCTTGTAGGACGCCTACCATTGCAATCATGAATAAACTGACTTCACATGAGACCTTGCCTCAGAAAATTATTGAGATATTTCTTATAGCCATGTTACCTCAGACTGGAATCAAAGGGAAAAGGCAGTTCTGCATTCTGAGTATCTCATTCATGAACCTGGACGAAGGTTTACAGGAAAGAGAGGGTGAGCCCACTGTTGAGTTGTGAGATATATGCATGATTTCTCTTACTGGTTCAAGAGAACCAGTTGGACATCCATGTTTGCCTTCATTGCATTTAGCTTTGGGTTTGTTTGTACTCATCAGCTGCAGTAGTACTCCTAGAGAGAGGGGTTTTCTTGGTTAGCCTTCAGCTAACCAAGCTCTACTTTAGCTCATTCTTAGGGATAAATACATACAGTTGGCGGTTTTGAGAATCCTGTTAAGGATCAAAGAAAATAAGGCTGGGTAGGATCTTACTGGGTTATCTATTCCATTTGCTATGCCCTCACAAAATCTTCCCCATGCTTCACTGTAACTCTTGTTTTTTTTTGTTGTTTTTATCTAAAATAAGCATTCCCTGCTGTAATTTATGCCTATGACTTCTTGTCCAATCCACTACAGAGGTAATAAATAAATTAAACGGCAAAGAACTGATGAAGTGCTTCTTTGAGAGTGGACAGAGATGAACTGAAGAGTGGCTGAACTGCTGGGCTCAGAGGACTGTAGTTAGCTGTAGAAAGTACAGCTGGAGGCCACTCACTTATAGTGACTCCCAAGTGTGAATGCAAGAGAGTGGGTTGTTTAACATCTTCATTATTCATCTGGACACAGGGACAGAGTGTACCATCAGCAAGTGTGCAGATACAACACTGGAGAGTGGTGGATACACCACTGATTATGTTACCATCTGGAAGAACCTCAACAGGCTGGAGAAATGGGTCACTAGAAACCTCATGGAGTTCAACTAAAGGGAAATACAAACCCTGCCAATGGTAAGGAAAAGCTGCTGTTGTACCTTTGTACCCAAAAGCCAAAAAGCTTGTAATCCACAACAGGAAAAGTATTTTCAGCAGATTGAGGGAAGCGATCCTTCTCTGCTCAGCCTAGGTAAGACGCATTTGGAGTGCAGAGTCCAGATCTGGGCTTCTTTGTAAAAGGGAGATTTGGACATATTGGAGCAAGCACAGTGAAGGGCCTCAAAAATAACTAAGGGATGGGGACATCTGGCATACAGTGGCAGGCTGAGAGAGAGGGCTTTTCTCCACATGTGTAAATACCTGATATGTGTCACTAAACAAGAAGATGTTCAGTGACAGGATGAGAAGAAACGGTCTCAAATTGAAATACAGGAAATTGCATTTATATTTAAGAAGAAAATCTTTCTAAGAGTGATTGAACATTGGCACAATTTGCACAAAAAGGTTGTGATTTGTCCAACCCTGGAAATATTCAGTACCCAACAGTATTTATGCTGTCCTGAGCACTTGCTCTAGCTGACCTTGCTCATAACAGGAACTTAGACTATATAACCTTCAGAGGTCTTTTTCAATCTCAGTAATTTGAGTCTCTGTAATTGTATTTTCTTCCCCTCATAGTGGTATTTTACATTCTTCAATGTAATTATCATATGTCCCCCCCAGGTTCAATTAGCTCCATCTTTTTTCAGAAGACATATCTCACTGTTGGCTCCTGGACTTTTTTAGTCAGTGTTGGCTTTTTTTGAAGGTTAGTGGCTCACACTGGACAGAGTGCTCTAGCAAGACCTGAATGGCAGCAGTAAGGTTCAGAGTTAACAGAAAGAATCAGGTAAGCAGGCAGATCTGAAAGAGATGGGAGAAAAAGCCAACAAGCAAACTACATCTGATATTTACTCACTGAATGCCAGTATACAGTTTAAAAATCTTCTGGTCCAAGTATAATAGCTGAGATATCTTCAGAAATTTTCCGGAAACATTCTATTATACTCATTTGAGAAAGAATTGTTTGGGTTTGTATTTTTTCCCCACTTTAAGTTCTTTAATTGCTTGTTTGTTGCTTAATAATAATAATAATAATAATAATAATAATAATAAATTGAATCAGCCTTCCATATACACTTTTTGCTATTTTCCACCTTGACACCAACACAGGGAGCTGGGAACCCTGCCACATCACCCAAGGCTCAGTTCCCCCATGTGCCCAGCCGAGGAGTAGCTTTTTGGAAGGCAGAGGATGTTGGTAAGCTCTCCTGGTCTGCACTTCTTAGCTTGGCAGGGGTGACTCTTCCCTGTACTGCAGAAGTCAGGCTGGAAGCCAACAACCAGGAGCAAGAGCAGCCAAAACAATCAACTTCAGTGTGCTGTACTCTAAAAAATATGAGCATGTGTCAAAGCAGGTATGTTCACAATGAGGGTCTATCTTGGGCTACTGGTTTATAGTTTCACTCCTCACCCCTGCCTCCTTCCTCCTTGTCCCTGTTGCCAAATGCAGGTACATGGCCCATTTTGGAATACAGTAGAAACTAAACAAAGAGAAATCATACATACAGATATGCATCTCTCCCTCATAAAAAAATGACTACCTTCTCAGTACTGTGTCAGCCTATTACGCACTGGCAGTTTTCATCCCTGCAGAGTACGCACCAGATGTGTAAAGGAGGAAAGAAGTGGTGTTTTTCCTTGGCTAATAGCTTAATCCTGGAAATGTAAAGAGGGTGTTTTGAGCTGCTTGATAGTATCTGCCACTGTGTTATTAAAGGAAAGGAACAGCGAAAAGTGTGTGAGGCTAGTGTCTTCAAAATGGAGTTGTAAAGTGGGAGAAAGCAAGGGAGATTGCTATTGGCAAAAGATAGCAGAACCAGTGACCCCCATGCACTAAGGAACTTACCTGCAAACACACCTCTGCCATTTCACTGTAGTCCAAAGTCCTTTTACTAGTCTCATAGTCTTACGCAGTTGGCTTTAAATTAACTAAGCAGCAGTAACTCATAGGAACCCAGGTGAAAGGACGCGTAACAGTAAACCTGCTTGGGCAATGTCCCTTCAAATCAAAGGAGCCGTTCCCTGAGTGTAGCTGTGATCAAGCAACTACTCTTCCTCACAAAGAGATTAAAAAAAAAAAAAAGATACTTCAGTTCTTCAGTTGTTTAGAAACCATTTAGCTGTATCTTTGCAAACAGACTTGCTGAAGTCTTCTATATGTTTCATAGCTGGTTTTAGCTGCAATTCTTTTTGGTGTGGATTTATTCCAAATGTAAATATCTGGATGTACTATCAATGCGTATTTCTGTATTAGGGAAGCATAATATCTAAGCACAAGGTGAATGTAGGAATCAAGAAGAAATATCATTAGTTTGGGTGTAGCATAATAACAAAATCAGAATTTAACCCCTATGTTCTTGACCAAGAATGAAATCATTAAAGCTTTTCCACCCCGTTCCTGGCTTTGCATTAGTGAGCAAGAAGGCATCTGCTGGCCTTTCCTCTTAGCTTCTCGCCTGCTTGGCTGGTGAGCACTTCATGGAAGGACAGGTTGGCAACACTCACTGTTGTAGGGACCAAGAAGCCCCTACCATTTCCTCTGAGGTGTGTCCTGCAGAATAGCCAGTAACGTAAACCCTATTTTTTGATGTGGCAACAGATATATGGACATTTACTTCTGGTTCAGGCTTTAGTGGAAATTTATGTATATTCACGGACATTCAGCTCCTAGTTCAAGCTTCCATCACACTCCACAAAGTAGAAGATCATAGTAATCAACTCTGGTCTTTGGAGAGACTCAGGGTCTCATGTTGCAAGAGTCTTCATTATTACTGGATCCCTTTACCTGCAGCATAGGACAGGAAAACTTCATTGGCTTCTCCTCCACTGATCAAAATACACAGATAGGTAAGGACCTGAGCCTTCAATTTCCCCTGGAGCTTAGCTGCAGCTATTTTTCTTCTACTAAACTTTTCCAGCTCTATTGAGACCCAGACTCTGAGAGATAGTGATAAACATAATTTATCATGTCCTCACTTTCTTTCCATTTTTGTAGATTGCATGCTAGGTACTCTTGAATTAAGATATCCATTTCCGGAACAGCAACAACAAGTATCAATCTCTGATGTGTTTAATGAGAAATTATAAATTAATAGTCCTTCTTCACAGAAGATCTATGCTAATTCCATGTAGGATCCTTAAGAATGACATAGTCAAAATAATTGGCTGGCTGTACAGCCTGTAATAAACAGAATTTAATCTAGGAATATCAAGATGGTCTAAATTTTTTTAAAAGCACTAAAACCACATGGCAAAAGAGTTTAACATGCCCTCAACAGACCTGGAAATGCCAAATTTAATTAAGGAGTTCTATTTGTGTCAATAAATTATCATCCAAGGTAAAATAAAAGTCAATTTGTTAAAATTCAATTTTATTTAGATGCACAATTAGTGGGTTTATCCTATCGCAGAATAATTCAGCCAAGAAATCAATTTTAGCACCAACCGAGTATAACAGAGTCTATAAACAGTCTTTAGATACTAACTGGATACGGCTAAAGACAGGATGTTTCATGTAAATGGCATATTTCTCTTTCACATATACACACACATACATAGATATCTCTGTAACCATTTCCTAAAAATCATTAGCTGAATGCTATTGTAATGCTAGCAAAACTAATAACACTATTTTCTTGCAGAAATTGCTGAAGGCAGCTTAAGGAATGAGACAAACTGAAAAAAAATAGAATGTTTATTATCTTGTCTATCTGCATCTCTGTTTTAATTTTTTTTTAAGCTCTGCATTAGACTTACATTTGTTCTACACTGTTTTCCATTAAAATATGAAGTTTGACCAAGAAAATGGTACCAAGAACAAGTCTAGAGGGCTCTTGCAAGAAAGCTTTCCACCATCATATTGCTGTAGTAAAGATAGAAAATATTTCCAATACTGTCAAGTATGACCCTATTGGTAAGAGAAGGCTGGTTGTGGAGGATGGGCAGGGTGTGCTCGTGCATATTTTATCTGGAAGGCCATGATAAACTCACCAAAAAGTGAATTGCAGCCTGGAAAGCTAATTGCCATCCCTGGAAAATTGTCACATCACCTAAACTGAGACACTCAGTAGATAATTCAGGTAGTAGCTGCCTAATGTACTGGCTTTGGCAAATTGGGTCACTCCTTGCTTCATCCAACTCCACTGATTTCACGTAGTATATGCATGAAGCTCCTTTTGGGGCTGAACATCCAGGAGGAAGCTCCCTGAGAGGACAGTATCTCCCAGGGTCTGCAGAGAGGACATTTGGAAAGCCAGAAACTTTATATCTTCCAGAGGAGACATCCCTTCAGTTCAGTGCCAGTAGCTTTCACAGTACAGGGATTGTTAGAGCTCTTCTTTGAAGGCTGGAAGCAAATATTTGTCATTAATATACTCATTTTGGACAGTGAAAACACTACATATATGTATGTGAGTATGCACGTTTTAGTGTTTTGGCTGCTATGCAAGGAAGCCATGGTCAGTCCTTTCCAGAGCTTGCCAGTCCCAAGCAGTCAGGAATCAACCTCTCCACACCCATCTGCCTCAGGATCTCTGCCTGATGCCATCCAGAAGAACAGTACAACTAGCAATAGCTATAAAAGGCTGGTATTTGTAGAGAAAATTACTGCTTCTGGATGCGAATGATGTTAGGATTTTTGTTGGGATTATAGCTACAGCTTGGAGAATATAACATGTCAGAAATATAACTACTTTTGGCAATACACAAGGTTTACACACACAGAGGATTTGTGCTGAGAAGAAGAAATTCTTTGCAAGCTCTCTTACAACACAGATTGGTCCACTGAGTTATAAAGTCATCAGGGTTGGAAAAGTCTGTAAACCATCACGAGCCCAACATACTGCTGAATGCTACCACATTTGTACAAATACAGAGATGACAAAGGCTAGCAAGTGTCACTTTTCCTTTACATGCTCTTTTAACACAGGGATAGGTGTTCTGACATCAGAGTTAGGAGTGAGGATAGGGTTTGCAAAGGTAATCCACAAGTGCATTATATGCTAATACTCCCTGTATTAGCAGTGTCTACTGCACAGAAACAGAAAGCAGCTGGTTTCATCCATTCCCTTCTAGCATAGGAGAAAGTGTAAAACTGAAGTGTGAATGGACAGGCTTGTTCCCACATGTGGGAATGAGTTGAAAAAGAGAAATACGCTGGTATTGGCATGACCAGGCAGTGGCAGGGCCATTAGCTTACAGTCTCTTGCTCTGCTGGGACTGATCACTTGTGGCTGCAGTTGTATGAGAAACTGCATTTTTTAGGTGTCTTATGTGTATCTTGTACATGCAATCACAGTAAGAGTAGAGACCAACGCTTTCTTTTACTGTGGGGATAGCTGTCCGGGGTGTAATTAAGGTCAAGATTGGAGCTGGGATGATCCTTTTTCTCTCCCCAGCCTGTTTCTGCCGCCTTCTGCAGTGCCTTTGTGGCAGTTCGTTCTTTCTGGACTAAATCAATCACTCCTCTCCCAGAGGAAATCAGAGCACAAGTGATGGAGAAACAGGGCATACAGTCACTGTGGCTGCAGTTGCCACCAGCAATGTTCTAAGCAGGTCTTGCAGCCTCCTGCCTTGTCCCAGGGCGCAGATCACATGCCCTTGATGCAGGCAACAAGCCCTGTACCTGATGCTCAGTCAGGTGCTATAAATGTACCAATGCAATTCTTCCTACAACACTTCATTCCTTCACACAGTTCAAATTCTGTACTTTGGTCCACAGGTAGCTTTGCTGCATGGCAATGCAAACCTATAAGACAGTCTATGTAATGGTAAAATAACCTGATTCAATAGAAAAGAGAGGCAAATATTAGCTCCCCCTTCGCCACGAAAGGAGAAGAAAAGGCCCAACATCATGGCCTTATACTTGTAATCATTTTCAAGATGAAACAAACAACACAAAAATTTCTGTGCACCAAAAAAAGTCTTTGTCTCTATTGTAATTTCTGCCCCAAATCTCCTGCACGTTTATCATACCTGAAATATATCAACTCTTTGTATCACTTCATCTGTAACACTACGTGACCCAAAACTACTAATATTAAGTATTTGTATAATTGTCCTCAAATGAGCAATACCTTTTAACTCATTAGCAGCATGCACACATAAGCAAGATCATAAGATGCCTTGGGGTGAAATTCCAGCCATGGGTCAGTGTCTCTTAATGACTGTAATGGTCTCAGGATTTCACCTCATACCGCAGACACAAAGCCACAGTGCAGTAAACAATTCTGAATCCAGCAGACATGAAGGATTTTGGGATCTGATAAGATCAAGAAATGAGGTTAACTACTAAAGCCCATGAATCATTGACTCATAGAATGATTTGGATTGGAAGGGATCTTTAAGATCATCTAGTTCCATTCGTCTAGGGACATTTCCCTCTAGGCCAGGTGGCTCAAAGCTCCATCCAGTCTGGCTTTAAATGCCTCCAGCGATGCGGCATCCACAAGCCTTCTGAGCAGTCCTGTTCCAGTGTCTCACCATCCTGACAGTTAAGAATTTCTTCCTAGTACCCAGTTTAATTCTATCCTCTTCCAGTTTGAAGCCATTTTCCCCTGTCTTGTAGCTACATGCCTGTGTAAGAAGTTGCTCCCCAAGGGAAGGAAGCTCATGGCAGATCCGAATATAAGTGATGTGCTTCTGAAGTTTCTTTTCTGTGGTTCCAGCTCCAGAGTCATCCTTCCTATCACTCATGGGCAGCTATTTTCAGCTGCACGTCAAATGATGGAGGAATTTTTGTTTATCCTGGTTGTAAAACAGTTCAGTCTTCCGTGGCTTTAGTGACACTTGTGAATAGAAATTGCCTTTGAACACTGAGGTAGCTTAGTGCATGCAAATATTCTCAGTTATTGTCACTGGGGAGGGTGAGAGAAGAGTGCAGCCTTGCAAGTTCATTCAAATTTTAATGAGATATCTTGCCACTCTACAATGTAACAAAATCAGGAAAAGACACAACATATACTAAGCTTTACACTCATCTAGCATCCAGTGAAATAGGCTGCTCTGGTCTTACAGACCTTGCACATCTCTCTTGAGTGGTGCTAGGCAGGAGAGATGACAGTAATAATCCAGCAATGGGTGCAGTTGAGGCAAGAGCCCTTTGTCTGTTGGTTGTCATAGACAAAAGTTTCTTACATATGCAGGGAAGTTGCATCAGTCTCATATTCAGTTGCATTCAAAATCCTTTAACAAAGAAATTGTCATCTAAGACCACGGTTGGTTGGTGACAGAGGGATATTTCTGGTCACATACACAGCACAGAAATATTTTTTATTTCTCTTTTAAACACCGATTACCAGGAAGCAGAAGTGTTTTCAAATACCCAGGTTCCAGTGTTCTGAGGTTTTTAATGGAAAGTGAAAACGATTAAGGTCACATATTAATATTTTATTGACTATAGTCAAAACAGGCTGGCTGGCAAATGTTTTATGCCTTCCACCTGTGCAGAATTACCATTGCCCTCCATTAAGGACCTGATTCCCATTAGCTCCATGCGACTGATGGGGTAAGGGGAGCACATGTGCAGTGCTGGAATAAGGAATGAGATGTTTCAACCTTCCATTTAAAAAAGAAATCCTCGGGGATCTATGAATGGCAAGTTACACCAGTGATCTCCTAGAGCCATTCAGACCTAGTGCCACAATGACACCAATGCTAACCTTTCCTCACCAGCCTCCCCCTCTGTCACGGATTGACATTGTTGATTTCAGAAAGCAATGATTGCTTATCCCTTGGTGTACTCTGTTGTGGGAAAGGCCGGCCAGAAATCACTGTTTACTCTTTTGACTGAAGGGATCATGACTCTGGATATTTTTCTCTAAAGGCACTCTTTAGTATACTGCATATCTGGAGCTGACCATGGAAAATTCACATCTGGGCAGACTGTTTGCTAGCAAAGACTGATGGTTTACTTCAGTATAGGAAATTAAATTAAGATATGAATCTAAACCTCTAACCACAGTCTGAGTTGAGATGTATTTGTGTTTCTAAAGGACTCCTGAAGAAACTGCTTGATAGTATTTGATCTAATTTGATCCTAACAAACAAACAAAACATACGTACATACAAAATACAGGATAAAACATTCTTTATGGACTTCTCTTCCAATTCTGAGAACAAACAACAGTCAAAAAATTACGCTGATTTTTGTCCTAGAAAGCAACACATGGTATTTTTATTTTTAAATAGATTAGTAATTTGGTGGAAGAATGAAGAAGGTGACTTCTTCTCCAACCTCTCTAGGGCTAGAAAATGAGGGAAATACCCAGGAATGAATTCATCTAACTGTCAGGGAAACAGAAGTAGTGAAAAATAATCTACAAAATCTTCATTTATATTGTTTTCCTGAACTCATTTCCAGTAGTCTTCCCATTACCTGCTCTGTTCAAAGAATCATTCTGCCATTCCTTGAGACATTTTTTGCCATGTTAATTTGCATCATATATTTTTATTAAATCAATTACCATGTAATTTACATCATATTGCTTAATTAAGGGGAAATTGTTTTGCTGAGGAACCTGTTGGAGGATAAATGGAATCAATCAACTCTAATATAAGACTAGCCTCTTCATAAAGACATTCATTTCCAAGTGAAGTCCTTGGGAAACAATAAATGGAATGCTATTATACTGCCTGGAAAATATGACACTAGGTTACATCTTAAATGCTTATGACAAGTCCACTGCACTAAGCTAAAGCATCTCTATATATTTAGATATAAGTCAGGTAAAAAAATAAAATAAAAGGGTCTATTTTAACAAGCACTCAGGTGCTAATAGGTGGCAATTCGTTGTCCACAGATGATTAAGGGAAAAATAAAGCAGAAGGAAAACTGTCCAGGCTAATACTTCTATCCAGAGCACCAAGATTTCAAACCCTAGTCGGAGTTAGAAGAATGTATCAGTGAAATAAAAAGATATTTTACTATTTTCCCTCCACTAAGATGTCAGCTCTACCATACTCACTGCAGTACAGCAGTCACATTGTAAAACTAGTAACTGTATTTCTACCAGTCCTCAGTACTTTGCAAGTACAAAGTACAATTTGTTTCTGTGGCATCATGCAATGCTAGACACTTGCAGATAAATGTACAGAGTGCTGCAGTCCTAATGTGCTTGTTATCTGAACTCTGGGGAATCCCAGTGATGACTGCTACCAGAAGAGGCATCAGGAGAATTTATGCAGCTGGGGCTGGGACTCTGTCTCAGGAGCAGGCTTTCTCATCGTCCTTTACATCACAGTTTTGTCTTATTCTATAAAACTTCTTCTGTAGATTGCTCTTTTTTTTTCTTTCCTTCTGTTTTTCCACTCTCTCACCTTCAAAGCAATTACTTGCTGGCGTAGAGTGCTCACTTAATGTGTACATATATACATATATATTAGCCTAATGACAAATAGTAATTGCTATGGTCAGCTTGGTCTTCATTTCAAAGGCAATATAGAAAAAAGAAAGGAAGAAAAAGGTGAGTGAAGCCTCAGTAGCCACTAATACCTCAGACATGTTTTCCTTTGATAAACGAGCTTCAATAGGCACTTGACTAAAACAGCCTGCAATCTTATTTTGCTGGTGCCTGGTGCCTTAACTAAGTGATGACAGTGGAACAAAGCACTGAAAACTGACTGAAAACAGATACTACAGAATTATGCTCAGATGAGTATTCATAGAAGCAGCACACCATAAGTAACGTGGGGTTTGGTTTTATTTCCTGTTCCTTCAATGGAGCAATCTCCCTGGGCCTTTATTGCTGAAGAGAAAACATTCCTGTTTTTGAATTGTTTGTGTACTGTACACTGTTCTTTTTTTTTCTTTTTTCTTTTTATTTTTTTATTTTGCAGAGACAAAGTGGGAGTACTCAAGAAGTTTTCTTGCCTTAATTAAATATCTTGATTTCAGATCTTGAAATTGAATCTGGACACATTTTTTAATATTTATGAATCGCACAGGAGTAGTTCTGGTTATCATGAACTCCTGTGTATAAAATCTATGCTCATTATGTCTGCTTACAGGACAAGAAAAAAGAAAAGTATTTTCCCAGAGCATCTTGTCTCCTTTTTGCCCACAGTTCCATTTGTCAGCACATAGTAGCTGAAGAGAAACTCCAGGACAGACTGTAGTGTCACCCTATGTACTGTATTTTGAGGAGGTCTGTGAGTGCTCTGCTTTACACTTTGTGTTTTGGTGGGGAAGAGAATAGCAATGATAGCTCATCTAATACCCAGCAAAGGGTTACTTTTTAAAAGCCTGCATTTTTCCCACCAGATTGCTTAGAGATGCTGGAGCCAACAATAATTTGATATGATTAGGTCATGACCCAAAATAGGAGGAATGGTGTTTCTTGCCACCAGAGAATTTAAGCACAGTCAATGAAGAGATTAGACTATGGGTTTTAGAAAACAAGGAGAAGAAAATGACTTTCCACGTAGGATAAGAATCACTCATGGATCTCATTGCCAGGGCAAACTGGGTTCAGATGGTGACTAGACAAGCTTGCAAGACCACAGGCCTGAGTGGCTCCAGTGATAATGAACGTGGAACAAGGCCATCATCTACTACTGGTCAACAGAATCAGCCTTGCATGCTCCTGGATGGCAGGCTGAGTATGCAGTATTTCATGATTGTGATTGCTCGCCTGACTGCTGTAAAAAACATACACAGAATAGGGAGAGTCGCATGCACTGCAAACACTACATTGCTCTGATTTTCTGAGTATTCCAGTTTGGGGAAGCTACCTTGAGCCTACCTGTGCCTATGTATGATGCTTCTTGAGCTATTGCTTGAGCTGAGAATAGCATTCATCTCCCCTGGCTGACCTGCCAGGTGTTGTCTGATCAGACAGATAAGGTAGTGAAGTGTTCTCTTTTAAGTTCTTGTAATCATCCTGCAACAAAGTGACTCCATGTTTTTGATGAGTATGATGGTGATGTATGAATTCACAAGGAAAACAAAGGCTCTGCCCTCTGTGGGAATTTTCAAGTGTGCTGTTGCAGCATACCATGAAGCACTGAACCCAGAGGTCATCTGTCCCTAGCCAACACTGTACTGAGTCAGGGCAGTTGCTTCATCTTGCTCCTGCAGCAAGTACGTATTTTTTAATGGCTCCTTTTCTGTACAACAGGTTCACAGGAAGGGAAGAGGAGGGAGAGAATAAGGGAGAAAAAAAGTGCTAGAGGACAGTGGAGCCATTTGTGTGAAAAGAAAATGTTTCAATGAAGGCAACACATCATATGTGGGCAGTGAGACAGCATGAGGAAACAAAATCAAATGCTTCCAGTGGAAGTGGGCAATGTTCTTTGTATGCTTATAGGGGAGGGGTAGAGATTAGAAGGACTCTTTCACTACATGGGGAAGTGGGGAGGTGCAACTGGGTCATGGGCAACTGTCTAAACTTTCATCCCTGGGCATGAAATTCCTTCCCCTTACTTTTACCATGCTGGTGATATTCCAGGGGGATGGAGTCATCTTCCTTCACTTTGTTTAACCTGCTCAGGATAGGCAAGGCATAAATTTGAACACCTGTGATAGGTTTGAAAATCTGTATGAGGAAAATATTGAGGAGTCAGACTTTGGGTCAGCTACAGTCATCTTCTATCATCATAAAGTGCTGGAACATTGGGCTATTGTGTCAATGAGTATTTAGATATTGGTCCTGTGATACTGTGATTTAAAACAGAGCAGGCTTAGTGCAGGCTAAATCTGCTGCTGCAGACTGTTCTCATCCACATAATCTAATTAGGATGTGAATTTAGATAGGCTTATGTATAAAACAGTATAATCATACAGTGACTCAGAAAAGGATCTCTGGTTGTAATCTGTCCCTACTCCCCTGCTCAAAACGCAGCCTGTTTTATAGTTAGGTCACACAGACTATTCAGGGCTTCAGCAAGCTGAGCTTTGAGTATCTCCAAGGATGAAGATCCTGCAGTGCCCCTGTGCATCTTTTTCAGTATTTGACCAACCTTGTTGTGAAGTTTTTTCCCTTAAGATCTGACTGGAATTACCCAAAGTCCCACCTTGCGTCTTGCAGTCTTCCTGTCCTGTCACTGCCCACCTCTGGGAAGAGCCTGGCTCCATCTTCTCTGTACTTTCCCATCAGGTAGCTGCAAACAGAAGTGACATTCAGTTTGTCTTTTCTTCTTAACTATGAATAAATCCCTCAGATTCTTCTTGGACATGACGTGCTCCAGTCCTTGACAGTCTTTCTAGGCCTCAATGGAATTTATTCAGCATGCCAATGTGTCTCCTGTGGTAAAAGTCTGAAAGATGACTCTGCACTGCAGGCATGAACTTCGAAGTGCCAAACAGAGGTGAAGATTCATTTCCCTTAACCTGCTGGCCGTGCTCCTGGCATTATGGGATGTAGCTGGACCTCTTTGCGAAACAACACGTAAATGATTCATATTCAGTTTGATGTCCATCGTGATCTCCAGCTCTGTTTTTGCAAACAAAGACTCTGAACAGTATTGGCCCCTGCGTGGAACTCTACTAATAGCCAGTCCCTTATAGGTTAGTGATCCACAGTATGAAGTAGCCTTGCAGTGACATGATCCAGTTTATTCAGAACCCTCAAATGCATCCCACCTAGACTCATGGGCATGTGTATGGCACACTTGCTTAAATAGTTCAAACAGACATATCTGTAGAGGGCTCAGAAAATGTTTTCTAAAGTAAGATTGCAACCTCCTCAGAAGAATACTGAGATACCCAACCAAGTGGAGTCCTCCCTCTAAAGGCCAGCCTAGAGTTAAGGATGAGATAAAAGACAAAGCCCAGGTGATCCTTACCTTTTCCTTAGCACTTGTGAGTCCATACCTGGAGAACTGTGTCCATTCTGGGTTTCCCAGTATGAAACAGGCACAGACATACCATGTCTGTGAGCCCAGCAAAGGGTAACAGATGAATGAGGGACTAGAGTCTCTCTCATACGAGGAAGTACAGAAAGCTGGGTCTATTCAGGCTGCAGAAGAAAAGGCTCAGGAGGATCTTATCAATGTCTACAAGTACCTAGAGGGAGGGTGTGAAGAGGACAGAGCCTCTGTATGTGAGAGTAGAATCCACGTCTGAGGACTACTGAATATCTGGACAGCATGGCCCCGCCTTGTGGATCAATTGATTATTAGGGTTGAGAGAGAAGAGGAGAAAGCTAAGAGCTATATTTGGTGTGGCATTGGGCTAAATGAACTACGAGCAGCAGAGATGGTCATCCCTGAGGAGATTCTATCTGTGAAGAGGATGGGGTGCCTACAGTGAGTCCCAGAGTGGGGTCAACATAAGAGCTGAGAGAAAAGAAAACTTCAGGTGGGATTGGAAAACTATTCTCAGAGTGAAACAGCAGGCTGATGTTAAATTTCTATTCTCATTGAATTTAAGTTGTGATTTACCATAGGCATCTTTGCTGTGCGTGTGAGCTCCTAGTCAATGCAATTTTGCTTAATTTTTCTTGCAGAAAATCTAGGATATTCCTGCCTCTAATGTTCAGCAAGACACAGTCTCTCAAGTCACCTGTTGTTGCAGGGAGGGCTGTGTACAGGTGACACTGGGACCTTCCCATATTCCTTGTCTCTGCAGCAGGCTCCCGGCTGTACTGCTTAACACACAGAATGAAAAGAAAACAACAAGGAATCAAAACACTTTAAAACATCCCCTACAGGCAGTGGTGCAGCATTTATTTAATAATGTCTTAAGTCAGAACAAAATATTAAAATAAATTTTAGGGGTGGGAATGGGAAGCTGAAACCATATTTTCCTCCTGGTGCACACAGCGGCTGCTGCTGTCACAGCCATGTGCCTGGGGCACAGCTCCCTGCCACAGTGAAACAGAGAGGCCTCAGTGACCAGGGAAGCATCAGCCCAGGAGGTGACAGACAATTTAAAGAGGTTTCATAAAGTTATTTCCTGACATTTTGTAGTGTGGATTGTTCCACTGAGCACCTGAGTCACACTGGATGCTTGATCCTGTGAGCACTTGCACACAAGAGCAGCTTTGTGCATGCGAGTAGGTTCACCAGACTCAGCAGGAATGCTCCCCAGGGTGTTCAGACCAGCTGGCTATTGCAGCAGGGCTGTGCTGACACCAGAGCTCAGTTGTTTGGTAGTGCTCTGGGGGCCCTCTTGTCTGAGAAGTGGCTGTGGCTGAGGAGGTTGAAGGCCTGAGCATTTTCTGGTAACCCAGATCATTTCAGTGACCTGGTTTCCAGCCCAGATGGAGAGAAGTGATGGAGCAGCAAAGGCTGGGAGGAAATACCCTGCAGTGCTTTTTCCTTCCAGGGAAATCTACAATGCCACCACAAACTGAGCCTTGATCTCTTTCACTGTAGAATTTTTTCCTTACCTTACCCTCCCCTTCTTTTTCAAGCTTTTTGGTTGTTGACCTGTGACCAAGGGAATTATGGTGACTTACTCCATCATTTAACTCCAGTGACTCCCAGACATGAGTGAAGTCATGAGGATGGGGAAATTCACATGTAGTACTAATAACTAATACAGATTTCCTCAGTATCTGTGAGCTGTGACATACTGTCAGGTAGATACACCTCATTAATTAGTCTGCTGCCTTTGGGGTGAAAATAAGAGGGATGCCTCAGCAGGGAGCTACCCCATCCCATCAATTCCAGCATTTGTTCCCCAGAGGACCACTGTCATTCCTCCTTCAGGCTCAACACACTCTGATCAATAAGGACTCAGGGCTAGATCAGCGCTCTGCCAGTCACAGTAACATACAAGATATGTATTTTCTCCCTAAAGTGCCATGAGAGTTCCCTTAGTTCTGTGTTTCCCCTGTCTGGCAGACTGGCTGCATTCTACTGTCCCTGGTCCCAGCTACAACAGTGGCACGCAGGTCCTACGTCAGCAGTGCAATTGCACTGGGATGACACCACTGGAACACAAATCTTGGCAGGGTCATGGTGAGTTTCTAGTCCCTTCATCCTGTTAGCAGAGGTGTGCAAGTTCAGTTAACGCAAAGGAGTTGGCAAAAGAGCAGCAGTGGCCACATGGAGAAAGAAAACGTGGCTGTCCTTTCCACAGCGCTGGTTGATATGGTTAACTGTGCCAGCAAATGGGGCACTGATTCACATAAAGGTTTCTGAAAATCCCCATCATTCCTTTTTTTTTTTTTTTTTTTTTAATAATCAAGTTATTTTAACTGATCACTTGTTTATCAGCTCAAATTCCTCTTTACAACAGTCAAATCCAGACTCAGAGGAAGAGAAGAAAAAGATTGCCTTGAAAACCCACAACAGGTTTTTATGGATCTGGACTAGGAGGCTGCGCTTCAAGAAATGTGGGGGAAAGCCAAGTTGCCATTGATGCCAATTAATATTTTCAAGGTTCCATTTTATATCATTTTAATTAACATCTATTAAGTGTGGATGTTCATTTTCCAAATGAAAATACTTTCAGTAGAACATTTATCAAGTACCCCTGCTGTACTGCCATTGAAGACTGCTAATGGGGGAGGATTCCAGCTTGGCTGCCTTTCTCAAACTCTTTTTGATTTCCTGCTCCTGGATTAATGCATGGCAATGCATCTCCTTGGAGTACCTTTTTCAGCTGGAGCCATAAACCCTTGGAGGTGGGGTAACAGTAGATTCATACTACACTGTGCAGAACAGGATGGTGAAATCATGCCATGCGGAAGATCCTATTAATATTCTTCAGAAATGGCTGCAGGAGAATGCAAGGCAAATTCAATTCCCATTGCACTGCGAGAGACTGTTGACCTCTAAGATTGCCAAGTTAATCTCCAGTAACAAAATAGGAAGTTTCTTGAGATCTAGATGTTCCTCAAAGCTCCAAAGATGGTGCTAAAGTGACTGACATTTTCTCATATTCTCTGTCATACATTTGACAGAGGCAGCATAATGTAATCACCTTTACCTGGTATCAGGAGACAAGGAATATCCTGTGCAATAAGACCATAAAGAAATATTGAAGGACTTTCAGAGGACATCAGTGAATTCTGAAGAAAAGGTAGGGTCCATTATCAGTGTGTCAAGAAGCTCTTGAGACAAAGGGGACACAATATGAATGCTATTGGGAACTATTGAATCCAAATCACTAACTCACCAGTGACTTAAAACACCTTATAAGAGTTGGAGAGGTTGTGTCTTTCTTTACATTTTGATTTGCAAGAGGAGACTGTGGGTTGCAGAGGTAGTGGATGCCCCAGTCCTGAAGCTTGGCTAGGGACCTGGGAAGCCTGAGCCGGTGGGGGGAAGCCCTACCCATGGCAGGGGGTTGGAACAAGATGGTCTTTAATGTCCCGTCCAACCTGAGCCCTTCTATCATTCTATGTAGGTTTACCTCCATTAAGTGGTTGCATGACCTTATGTTCTTGGCTAAAGTTTTCAGTTCTCTCCCGGAAAAGCCCCAAAGTCCTAGAAAATTCATGTCCCCTCTACTTGGTTGTGTGAATTCATCTGAAGGAACATGGCTTCAGACTGCAAAGATCCCATTCAGGCACGAACAACAAAAAAATGCTAAACTCTCCCTCTGTGCCTCTGCAGATAGGCTGTGGATCAGGTTATCTAAAGATACATCTTGCAGATTAATTTTACCATCCAGGCCTTGCTTTTGTCCACTGTATGATACTGCCTGAATGAAACTGAGACACTGACCCTTTGCCAATGTGCAAAGGGTCTATCTACCTGCTTACTTTCAGAGAAATTCCAGTATATCTCATCACTAATTGCCTCATGCCATCCTAAATTAAATTAAATTAGATTATAATAATTCATCCAGGCTGCAAACTTGTAAAGACTAACTAAAAATATCAATTCCGGATATTTTACCTACAAAACAGTCATTTTTTGCTTTATGTCTGAGGAATTCCTATTGGACTCAGATCCCAAATCTGCCATGACTGAATTCAGTGGGAGTTGTCATCTAGGGAGTTCTGTCATCTAGAGACCCTTTAATTACTCTTCCATTCCACGGAACTTCCCTGTAAGCATAAGGAGGTTAATTACTTCCTGAGTTGTATCGGCTTTATATTATTATTAATTATTTAGCAATTAATGATGAGGCATTGTCTCCCAGGGATGTGTGTGAGCTAAAGTAGGCACCAATAAAGATAGCCTCTGTCCCAAGGAATTTCCAAACTCTTCTTTTTATTTGTATGACCAACTAGATGTGGCTTCATTTACAAAGGAGCTTGCCCAAGACAAATGGAAAAAAGTCCATCCAAGATCGAGGGACCAGAAGTTTATAGGATGGGCAATGTAGCTATGTGACACACCAAGAGCAGGGAAAAAAGTGCAACTATTCAGTCCCAAAATGGCTTCTCTTTGAGAAACGCACATCTGGCATTTGCTCACCAAATCTGCCCCCAAGGTTGTGCCCAAGTGGGAATGTCCATTGGGCACAGGTGGAAATGAAGACAGGGATGGAAAAACAGAACTTTTCCAACACTGAGACTGAAACACGCTTGTGGAAAAGGATGCTGCCCATCCAACACCCCTGCTGCAGCCCAAGATGTGAGCTCTGGCTGCTGGAAGGCTGTTATAAATACACGCAGCAGAAATAGCTTCTTATCATCCTCCAGCCCCTGCCAACCAGCTCTCCAGTCACAGGGTGAGCTGTCATGCTGGGGCTCTGCTCCATGGCCTGCACCCTGATGAAGGCAGAGGGTAAGCAGCCTTCTTGCAAGTAGACATCACCCTGAACTGCAGAGAAGAGCCATCCCAAGGGCTGTTCTGCCTCTGGAAGTGGCAGCGAGGAGAAAGGAGTTCAAATGTAGCAGAGCAAGGCAGCGTGCAGCAGACTGTCAGACTTGACACCAGCAAGGGATTTCTCTGTTTAAATCCTAACTTCACATTCAATCTGTGTGGCAACAGGCTGGAAATGAAGCAGCAGGCAGCTTCTTCCAGTACTTCCAGAGCCCAGGTACCCAGCTGTGACACCCACTTGCTGGTCTTCCCTATTTTTTTTTTCTTCTGTGCAGCAAACATTGAAAACGGTGTCACAGTTTAAAAGCCTCTGTGTATAAACAAATCTGCTCTTCTGTAGCATCAAGAATTTGCTAAATCCAAGTCACACCACCAGGAGCCTGGTGCCTTTTCAGAGGGTCTGGTGATGCCGCTCCTGGGTTCAGAGCCCCTGTGAAGCTGAGGCTTCTCCTTGGCATCACAGCATATGCAAAGCAGCAAGCAGCCTCCTGTGCAAGCACAAGGCTGCCCTACTTTCTGCAGACGACTGCCCTCAGCCATCTTCACCACACAGTCTGATTATATTTCTCGTATTGCAACACAGCTGTTCATAACTTGTCATCTGCACTGAGAACTCTGGCCAAGTACTCCAGCTGTAGAATAGTTTTTTATTGTTGACTGAAGAGTCTCAGTACAAATGACTCCCTTATATCCTTGGAAATCACACAAACATTGCACAAGGAAGAGAGTGATGCATTTAGAACCACCTCTGCAAAGTGCCACAACAATGTTTAAATGAGGGCTGCCTTCCTCCAAATGCTGAGCAGCTCCTGTTTGCCAGAACTCCTTTTGCTGAGAAGATACATGAGAAATGCTGTCAATGCATCATTGCTAGGCACATGTCTGGATTTGGAAGACACAGCTTTCCTGATTGGGAACCCATGACAAAAGGCAAGCTATTTTGTGATGACTTGATGCTTTTACTTCCGGAATCAGCAATGCTAGATACAAGGAGATCAGTGGGAAAACAGAAAATAGAAAGGAAATTCATCAAGGAAAGGAAAGGATCAGTGAGAATCATCACTTCCAGGATAAGAAGTAGGGAACATTGGGCAATGATGAGAGGTAGCAGGCAGTTCAAAATAAACAGGAGAGAACAGTTTTCACCCAGCATCTAACAAGGCTGTGGAGTTCGTTGGCATGGGATGTTGTGGATGCTAAATATTTACATGGCTCAGAAAGGACTGGGTGGATAGTTGGAAGAAGAGTCTGCTGAAGATTGTTAAAGACAACATCATTGCACATGACAGGAAATGTCTGACTTGCAGTTCTTTGGAGTATGCTCCAGGTTTGAACGCCTGCCCATTTTCTGTGCTCTGATGCCATTTGCTGACCTCCTGGCATCATCCCACTGCCAGTGCTGTGATTATGTCCGTCACCGGGGCTGATTCCTTCAGCTCTCAGAAGAGCCTGCTTTGCAATTCTGCTCTGTGAAAATCATAGCTATGGAAATACAAGTGCTTGCCCAGAAACATCTGCAATGCAATCACCTGGTCTTTTCTCAGAAATCCCCTTAGGACTGCAACAGCCTCAGCAACATGCCGGAGGGCTGCTTGGGCACAGCAATTTCAGCCATCAAAGACATTCTTACAGTGATGCTTTATGTAGCTTACAAGGGCTCTGCAAAATGCATTGTTGCACTTTTTTCTTGTTGCTGGCAGGCCAAGCTGGGATGGAAGGAACTAAGATCTGTTCCACTTCAGTCTTCTCCTCAAGCACCACTCACCACTGAAAGCTGAAAGCTTACTCCTCTTGTCAGGGTGAGATAAGAATATACTTTTATCTGGCACACTAAGACACTGTGTGGCAAAAACTAAGACATTGTGTGTTCCACCATTTACACAGTCTGAGAAAGCCAAAAAGCACATTATTCCTAATGATGGAACAAGGTACCGTAATGAATCTCATATGTTTGTGCTCCTTCCATAGCCAGTCCCTCCACAGTCACTTCTGAAGCTGTGGTTGGGTTTTGATCACAACTGACACAGCAGGAAGTATTTAAAAAACCTGAAGTCTCTATGTAATTAACAAATAGAAGTCTTCGAATAGTGAAAACAATCATTAATCACTTCACTGAGGGAAAAACAGCACTGCCAATACAGCCTTTATTAGACAGCAGAGTTCAGCCTTTAGAGAGGTCCTTAGAAAATGACATCTCATTGCTTCTGCTGCTGATGGACACACTTCTTATGAGTTGAAGATAGTGCATTTCATTGCCTGCAATCCAAATTAAAAAGACCCCACCAGGTCCTGATTAATATTCCCTGCTGATTGTATGATGAAATGAGAAAGTATCAGTAAAGCTAGATCAGAGAATAAGGAGGGAGAAGGGTTCTCGCTGCTATAAAGAAGCACAAAATGACTTTGTCCTGTAAAGCATAATAATGCCTTCAGTGAAACACTGGAGGACATCTAATAAGGGAGAAATATGACAGGAGTGATTGGAAAAGTTAATTTAACCTGAGTGGGTAGGACAAGTGGGGTAAGAAAATTAATGATAATTCTACCAATTGTACTGTAGGCCTAAACAGAACTGCGCTATTGGATACTGGTCTCAACTGTGACCTCAGTTTGCATGTGACCTGGTCTGCTTTACAGGAGTTTATCTGGAGCATGATGTGTCCTGTTGCTTTGGCTCTAATACAGATCATGACACGTAGCATCCTCTCCAGCTCTGCATCAATGCTTATCTACAAGCCCTGTGCTTTTGCTCCTGCAGCCTGCAGGCCCCTCTTCAGCTGACAGTTGCTGCACAGAGATACTTGAGCACTGGTGGGTGACAGAAGAAATGGAGCTTCCATCACCCACAGTGCTACTTCTTGCCACTCTGTCTGGGCACCTTTCTGGAATAGGTGTCTGACAACAAAAATAGGCCAACATCCATGCAAAAGTTTTCAAACGACATAAAAGATAAACTTCCTCACGATGAAAGTAACCAGACTCTGTCAGCACTTGGCTAGTCTAACTCCTTGAATAGGAATGATCCCATTCCTGATTATAGTGGTGTAACATCTGAACACAGTTCAAAGTCTTTCTCCCCATATAATTCAGTGCTACAAATTGAACACATTTCAGTCCTTCAATTGCACAATATGGTGTAGTCTAGAGAATTCCTAGGCTCCTTTGGAGCCAGCCACAACCCCAAATCCAGTTAATAAGATTTGCCTCTCTGAAGAGTTAATTCAGTCCTGGCTGCCTTGACTACATTATTTTCAGTTCCTGAGGTACCTTGAGGAACTTTGCCTTTCACTCTGCTGCCTCTGAGGGCTTTGCTGGCTGTGCAAGTTTTCCCAAGCAATTCGAGGAAAGCCATGCATTTATGGATGGATGTTTCAAAGATTAAGTCATCCAGATGTGAGAGGGGAAAAACGAAGCTAAAACTCAAAAGAATTCCTTGGCAGACACAAATGATGGATGAGAGGAGAAAAGGGAATATCCAGGCCCATATCTGCTGGGGAGCAGAACTGACAAACAAGGCTGAAGTCGTGAAAAAAAATATTTTGCAAGTCAGCCAACAGGATCTTTGGAAAAGGTGGCCCTGTCAGAGGAAAACAGAAGACTTCAGGTGCAGGCAAACCTATTTGCAAAGAATACATGAGTTCTAACACTCAGTCAAGCTTAGAAAAGGTGGCATAAAGCCAACAGGGAGCCTTCTCAAACCCAAATGTGTTTCTCTGCTTTCCCTAGACTCCTGTGTTTCTGCACATACATTTATTACCTTTATCTGACAAATATTTCCTCCTAACCCCCTGCCACGTTTGTATCTGCAGTCTTCTCCTGACTTCTTATCCCCCTTCTGCATCATGAAAAATTTCATTTTCATGGTCCCTGGCAACCTCGTTTATGATGAAATCGGACCCTTTGCATAGAAGATGGTGTTCAGCCCCCTCTGTGTTTTTAGTGCTAAGCTTTAAGTGTTTGGCATAATGTCATTTGTAAAAGGACAATAACAGGCATGATGAATTCTAATGTTCTCTGTGCTTAGATAGCTCATGGATAACTGCATCACCAGTATTTCACAAAGCAACAGTAACTGTCTTTAAAAAAAGATATCCTCACAAAAACAACACTATATCATAATATTCATGGACAGATACAAAAAAAATCAATGGCTGAGGATCTGCATCTATCACAACTTGCAGAAAACCCTCTGCTAATATCAGGTCAAGGGAAGCTGCTCTAATTGTCTGGATTCCTATGTCAGTTCATATTCACCTGACACTATTCAGTGGCATTAAAATGGATTTTCAGCCTTCTGCTTCATGCATCATAGGCAGCATAGAAAATAAATCAGCTTTTTTGGAGATAGCACTCAGAACAGTGAAGCCGATGCCATGGAGAGGTTCCCTCATTAGCACCGTCCCTCTGGCATCAGCACCATTTCCTGGGATTGCAGTGATCCCAGAAGGACCATGACAACCTGGGATTAACTCTCTTCCCAGTAGTACTGACATCCCAGTATTCCTGCCAGGAAAAGTGTCGTGTCATAGAATCATATCATGGAATCATAGAATGGCCTGGGTTGAAAAGAACCACAATGATCATCTGGTTTCAACCCCCTACTATGTTGCCAACCAGCAGACCAGGCTGCCCAGAGCCACATCCAGCCTGGCCTTCAATGCTTCCAGGGATGGGGCATCCACAACCTCCTTGGGCAACCTGTTCCAGTGCATCACCACCCTCTGTGTGAAAAACCTCCTCCTAGTATCTAACCTAAACCTCTTCTGTCTCAGTTTAAAAACATTCCCCCTTGTTCTATCACTGTCCACCCTTGTAAACAGCCATTCCCCCTCCTGTTTATACACTCTCTTCAAGTACTGGAAAGCCACAGTGAGGTCTCCCTGGAGCATTCTATTCTCCAAGCTAAACAGTCCCAGTTTCCTCAGCCTTGCAAGGTTTTGAGATACTGAACAGAGCTGGAGGAGACTATTTGCCAGCAGGTGTGAGCCAACATCAGCACAGTGGAGTCACCAAGTATCACTTGAAAAACAAGCATAAATCAGGAAATTATGTATGAAATGCAAGCTTTATTATAATTAAATCACAGTAGCAAATATAAAGCAATAATGCATTAGTTATCACAATAATTTTACATAATAAAAATAACAGTGTAACAGAGTAGAGGCCACTCTCTCTGCAGTGAGTGGCCTGCCAGGCATAGCAGCCAGTGAGAAGGAAAGGCCTCGCTTGTTCCAGAGTGCATCATACCTCAGGCACATGAAGAATCCAGTATTTAGTAGTGCTGGTAATAATTTCTGCCAGTAAAATGGTCCAAATAAAAAGGGACAGACCTTGGAGGAAGAGCAGTTTTGCAGATAGTGGCAGCTGCTTTCCCTGCTGCAAAGACATGTTTACTAGCCTGGGCTCCTACCTGCCATGGGGCAGTTTGCCTTTGGTTTATGTGCTCTAAGGGGACTTCACTGTGACAATGACAGGGTGAACCCATGAGGAACCACTCTGTATTAGATCAGACATCCATCCACCCACATCTCTCTGGTGATGACAGCTACAGGATCTGAGGGAACAGCATGGGGCTGCATCAGGGGAGGGTAAGGTTGGAGGTTAGAAAGGGTTCTTCACCAGACAGTGGTCAGGCATGGAACAGGCTGCCCAGGGCAGTGGTCACAACCCCAAGTGCTGGAGTTCAAGGAGTGTTTTGGACAGCACACTGAGACATATGGTCTGATTTTCGGATGGCACTGTGTGGGGCCAGGAATTTGACTCAGTGATCCTTATGGGTCCCTTCCAAATCAAGATATTCTGTGATCATATAATTCTAAGTCTCTCTCTTCCAGTAACTCAAACCCAGTGCTTCTCTTGTCCCTGCTGTGGTGGTCAGCTGTCAGGGTGTGGAGCCAGCACAATCCTTCAGGAAAGAAAATGAAGAGGGACTGGGGAAACACTCTAGTAATGGGCTGATGCACAGGCAGTCGGGGACCAGCTCCTGTTGAATGCAAAGAGCTGAACAAAGAGCACAGCAAACACAGCCATCATCCTTCGAGAAGGACATGGCAGAAAAATCCCCATCTGAATTTGAAAGAAAGTGCAGAGAGGCTGATGAAGCAGAATTAAAAAGTGCATTAGAGCTCTTCAGCGTGTCTCCACAACTGCTCTGCTGACAAGTACTGTCACGCTCCACTCAAACAATGCTGTAGGGAAGCCGGGACACACTTCTGAGGAAGTTCATGAGAGCCCTACGAGACCCCTCCACGTAATAAACGACAAGGAATGGTAATGACCGGGCATTCACAGCAAATGGCAATATCCACTTCAGTGCAAGGCGTCCTGTGGAAACAGAGAGAACCCTTTGTCTCCCCAGCTGTGTCAGCTGGCTCCTGCTTTGTTCCTGCCCCCGTGACACCTCATATCGCAGAAGGTGCTGCTGGAAGACAGCGCTTGTTTCAGTAGTTGCAGAAAGGCAATTCCTCACAAAATAGCTCATTTGCCTATTAAAAAGCAGTGAAGCTCTAACCTCAGGTGGTTTCATGCCTGCGATCTGACAGCTAATTTTAACCTACAAAGATTTTTTGTTTTAACTCCCAGAAAATTTAGGCTCCTGTTTCTGTCTGAAGGATCTCTTTGCTTAGTAAATAGCTCTTTACAGAAATGCTTAACATCTCAGCACACACTGTGGGGGAAGACTGTTTTAGCAGTGGAATGAGGCAATAATGTACCAGCAGCATCAAAACAGCTGCCCCCAAAATATAATTCATTTGCCTGATCTCCCCTAATAGATATTCTATTAAGCAGGAAGGACTTTATGGAGGACTTTACGGGGGAGAAAGGACAGAAATTCCAAAACTTCCGCCCTCAGCCAGGGAGATGCCCACAAATGCACATGTGCAGAGTCAATGCTACACAAAGCGCTGCAATCCCAGCCACTTCTCAGCCTTCTTCAAGCTGTTACTGCAGCCCAGCCCACTTTCGTGCCAAATCTTCCAGGTTGTTAAGTCACCATCAGACCTGTCTATGTGCTGGTGTATTCTGGGGCTCACAGTCTGCTGTTGGCCTGTAGCCGCAGCTTCTTTTATCCTCACAGCATCAAGAACTAATCACAAGCTTGACAAGCTGAGTGAAGACCCTGTTCAGTGGGGCCTGGTGTTGGAGCGTTGCCTGGAGTGGATCCTGAAGCTGCTGCAGTGAAACCTTGACGGATGGTACCAAAGGGCTCTGTGAGTGCTGCTGAGTGGTGTGGTGCTCCCTGATCATGAATCAGAGGATCGTAGAGGACGTGGCTGCTGAGCCCTTGCCTGACGGCTGGCAGCCGCTCCTGCTTAGCGGGCTGAGATCCAGGAGCGGGGCTCCCATCACTCACCCGCAGCCATCTGCCTGGACACACATTGCTCAGCCTGGCTGCCGAAGCTTAAATGAAGCCCATAATCATTAAGAGAAGTCTGATATCTCTCATCTGCATCTTTGCTTGCCAGTCTGGAGTTCTCCCTATATCCTGAGCTCATCTCTGAATCATAGAATCATTCAGGTTGGAAAAGACCTCTAAGATCATCTACTCCAACCACCAACCCAACCCCACTATGCCCACCATGTCTCTTGGTGCCACATCTACACATTTCTTGGACACCTTCAGCGATGGTGACTCCATCACTTCCCTGGGCAGCCTGTGCCACTGCCTCACCACTTATTCTGAAAAGAGATTTTTCCTAATATCCAACACAAACCTCCCCTGGTGCAACTTGAGGCCATTCCCCTCTCATCCTATCACCAGTTATCTGGGAGGAAAAGCCAACCACCACCATGCATACAGACATGCTCTGCCTGGCAGCTGTAATAAAGTGTGGAGAGCCACAGAAATGCAAAGAGGCTGATGGTGAGCTGAGGAAAGAGTATCTAGGGTACCAAAAGTACCAAGGCTGTCCTTGGTAGTCAGAGTGACCTTACGTACAGCAGCTTTCCAGCACATTTTGGCATGAACATACAGCCTCCTCCAATGTCTCACCTCTGGCTGTCACTGCAGAGCCAAACCCAAGCACATGTTGTAGCTCTGCATTCACCTTCTGTACCTTGGTAGAGGAGGATGTGCAGTGAACAGGCTGGTATAAAACCCTCTGTGGGCTGGCGAGCATAAATCCCTCCCTCCCAGCAACTCACAGCCAACCAGGAGCAGTATGAAGACTGCATGATCGAGGACTTCTAGAGCTCAGACCTTAAAGAGTATTATTTGCACTTCAGGACAAGTCAGCAAGAAGCATATGAAACATTGCAGGCAGAGAAAAATAGATGCTCTGGAAAACACCTGCAGTTCTCAAGGATTCCTGTTACTGATGACTGAATCCACATATTTTTGCCCCTAAGTACTCCCAGTTCCCTTGTGCCTCTTTGTGCTCTCTGTGGGGGCCAGGCAGGGCTGCACTGGGAAGTACAAACATCCAGATCTCAAACACAGGATCCCCCAGCTGCCAAAGGGGGTTTGTCAGCTGGATTTTGGTGTACAGACTGGGCTCCTGCTGCAGCGCTGGTTGGCTGTATGCAACATGGACATGGGGATGGGGGAGAAATGCCTCTTGTGCAGCCTATGCTCACATCAGAGAGGAAAGGCTTTTTTCCTCTCTTGCGAGGGAAGGAAGCCCCTGCTCAGCCTGATACTGCTATTCATCATTTATAAAGTGATGCGTGGATGTATTTTTCCCCCAGCAGCCCAGGGGCTGTCAGAAGCAGAAGCAGTCAGAAGTGCTCTCCCTTTCCAGTTCCTGCTCCAGCTGCTCCATCTCCACCTGCCCCTTCCTAGCACCCTTTTGAGGCCACCTGTTCCAAAGTGGTAACAAGGCTCTTGCTCCAGCAGCTAGAAATGTCTGCAAACTCTGGTCTGTGCTCTTTCTGCTCTTTCATTTCTTTCAAATGTTTGTTATACAGTTATCTGACATTTATTTTAGACTGAGCCCAGAGTTTGGTACAAATAATTGCAGTGCAATGGCTTTCAACTCTGTCCTCCCGGAGACGAAGAGCATGACTTCTGACATGAGTTGACTCGCAGGTTAATTCCTGAGTAGACAAGGTAATTTATACTATGGCCAGCAACACTGGCAACCCAAAGGGCCTGCAATGCTTTCCTCAGCTGCAGGATGCATTCTAGGGACACAGCTTCTTTTCCACATAAAAGTCTACAAATCTATTCACAGCATCTTACACCTGAGAGGAGACAAACACACATGCATATTCTCAAGCTTTACTGCTCAGAGACTGCGAACTAAATGTAGAAGAGGAGGAAGGGACAGCCCCAGCTGTTCCCAGCAGAAGCCCATAGGCATCACCAAACACAGGGAGGTACAGGCCTCTGGGCGGTGAAGGGAATTATTAGTGACACTATTTCCTTGACATGAAGGCTTACTTGTGATTAACAGTTCTCTTGCAACATAGCTGTCCTCTGCCCAAGATGGCTCTGAATGCCTGGAGGTAGGTTCCTCTGAGGCCAAACAGTACACCTCACTGAGAGAAATCCCATTGCAGCAAGAGGCAGTGACCAGAATGCTGTGGACATTGGGCAGAGCTGCAGTAGATGTTCAGCCGCCCCCACCTGACCTGCTTCCAGCCGACCCTTTGACACTGTTTTTGAGGAAGACTACCATGTTTCCCCCATGCTCTCAACTACCTTGCTTCTCTGTCATGTTTCTAAAACTGTTAACCCAGAATGACCTGTTCCTTGTTCCTACACCTGCCATGCCTGTCCTTCCTCCCTGGGTCAGTGACTTGTAGACTGAGCTATTTATTGGATGCCTTGGAGTCAACAAGAGGGAAGCTCACATTCCTATCAGTCCTTTGGGGCAGTTATCATAGCGAAAACAGAGCCCTTGCTTCCCTGTTGGCTTAGCGCAGCCATTCATCAGGCAGTGGGATGATGGATTATGTTACTGCATTGTTTATTGCTTATAGATTCACATCATTCTCACTGTGCTGTTTGGTTTATTTGTTTACTACTATTATTATTATTACTATTTTTAAGTAAAAGAAAGAACAGGCTACTAAAGGCCACAGAGGACTCAAAGCCTGGTTCAGCCTGACCTTGAATGTCCCCATCCCTAAAGACACTCAAGGTCAGGCTGGATGGGGCTCTGAGCAACCTGATGTAGCTGTAGGTGTCCCTGTTAATTACAGGGGTGTTGGACTAGGTGATCTTAAGGGGTTCCTTCCAACACTGTGTCTTTTGGCTTTGGTCTTGACCCAAGTCAGGGTTGATGGTGTCTGCACTAGATAAGCAATAAGGCAGTTGAGCAAAAAGGAGCTGAGGGCTCTGAACTGAGAGCAGGGGAAGAAAGGGAAGGCTGTAGTAATTAAAAAATGAATAGAAGTGTTTCTCATCCAAATACATTCAGTAAGATCATCATTAATAAGAACAGGCAAAACCCTTTCTCCCTAAGCCAAAGCTCATCATAATGTGAATTATGTTGTATTCTGTGCATGTAAAACATACATTTATAAGTGTGTGCATGTGCATATGCATGTACCTACACCCATGCATAAGGAATTACACCTTTCACGGCATCTCCTATAAAGTGGTGATAGAGAAATTCTGTATTACACATTTCATGTCTTCTTCCTACAGTCAGGTTTTGCATTCCGACAGATGCACAGGGCTGCAATGCCTACTACTGGCATGTTTCACCATGTAAGGAAATGTTTATCAGAAGAGATTGAATCTGGCTCCTTGCAAGAAATCAGCCATACAGCAAATTCCCAACAATTTTTCCTTCCTACATTTGCAACACATTCTCTCCTAAAGGAACTGAGTACCAGGAACTCACTGCACACCACAAAGAAGGTCTTGAAGCTGGAAATAGGACATTACTGTTACTAATTTCTTGTGTCACCTGAAGCAAATCATTTAACAGCTCTGCAGCCCACTTTTCCTACCTGGAAAGTAGCTACAGTAAAAAAGCGTATAGCTTTTGATAATGATGAAATGCACCACTCAGCCTAAAAATAAGAAGATAAAAAATTTAAGAAATGTCTGGCCCTCAGCAATGGTCCATGCAGACCAGCCCTCTGCCTCTCACAGTGGCAGTAGGAGATGCTGTGTAGTGACAATAAGCTCCCCTGGGCCAGTCTCTTTAGCCCATTATCCCTACCCAGCATCTACAGACATCAGACTACAGGTTTTGCAGGGCACCTCCCTGCCCATTCCTTCTGATAGCTATTTATATCGCTGTTATCCACAAATTTGGGCCATGGGGAAAGCAGGGAGAGCTTCCCTGGCAGGATGTGCTGCCACAGACTGGAGTCATGCTCTGTGTAGCATCCTTCTTCCCCACCACACTCTGAGTCTTGATCACCCCAAGCAGAGGAGGGGACAGAAATCTGCAGCATAGCCCTAGGGCTTTGCGTGGAGAACTCACAGAGAGTCACGGGTTTAGGAAAGCAAACAAGTAGTAATTAAAAATAAGTGGGCAGAGGCTGTACATTCCCTTGCCCCATCTGGAAATGCAGAGGTGGATTTTGCGTGCCAATACTGACATTTTAATTAATCATTGTTTCTAAAATGCTTTGCAGTAGAAAGCGTAACACAGTTGAAATTATTATTAATAGTACTTCTAGTAACATTTCGCTTTTTATTATTACATTATCATACATTAATATTATATAAGATTATTAACAATGAGAGTAGCATCTCCTTAGATATCAGAAGGGGTTTCTTAAGCTCTTTGCAGAATAAAAACACCACTACTACTTATGAAAGGCTTTCCCTGTATTTTAACCAATAAACACTTCATAATTTTGTCTTCAAAATTAACCACGTAGTCACAAGCTGGGACGGTCACTATTACCAACAGAAAAGAAATACAATGTGCTCCAGTAAATAGAAGCAGCCCTCCCTCCCTCCCTCAAAATGGTGCAAAATGCATAGGGGACCCTGTTGTCATAGTAACTGGCATTACAGCTCGCTTTCGATAATTAATGGAGGGCTTTGCTATTACAGTATTCTTGAAATTTCACTTTCCCCTGTGCTGCACTGCAGAATGCAGTATCATTTCCCCATTCATAAATATTTCATTACCACAGTCTGCTGTGTTTCATCATCACTGATAACGCTCAGCCTAATCCACCCATCGCGGGATTCATGTAGCCCTGTCGGTACGGCAACTTTCATTTCCTCCTTCTACTCCTGCAGGCTTCGTTCTTCTTGCTTGGTGTCCTCTTGCTGCAAAACGGTCACTGTAGGCTAAGTGCTGAGACCTTTATTTTCCTTACTCTGAAAAATAAACATGAGCTCTGCCCAAGGAAATAACGTACAGACATGCATACGACTCGATGTGGCATCACAAATGTAAGTGGTGTGCATCACCACAGATGTTTAGATCAGCAATGGAGAGAAGAATTGCAGTATGGTATGCAGAAGGAAACCTGGAATCTGATTCAGCAAAATCCAGGGGTACATCTGGACACATGCACTCTGATAACAGCTGTAAGCAACAGGAATGATGTTCTCATCCACGGGTGGGTTGAAGCAGAATAAACTTTGTAAATAACTTACCAGTAGCAAATACCCAAAGACAGTGGCAGCAATGCAAATGGCAAAGGGAGAAGAAATAGCTTTAATTATTTTCCTTAGTATCAAAATGCTCAATCATACCAACTCTAAGGTGATTACATACGTAGCTTCTAATCACACCCACACAAGGAGCATGTGTTTCCCTGTTGAGCCTCACTTGATGTATTCCTCTCCTTTTTTATGCCTTCCTCTTTTATTTTGCTACCCTTTTAAAACTAGCCACAAGCCAAAGGCTGAGAAAACTTATGGAGTTAGTGCTGGCCTCATCAGTGGCAATTGCAAGATCTCTCTCCTGCAACTTCATGATATACATACCTCAGAATGCCTTTACAGTGGAGATGAGGGAGGCCAAATGAGAGGAAAATGCCATGTGTAACTTACTAAAATTGCACAGAAAATTGCACAGAATCTGGGCCGTCCCTTAATAAATACCATCGATGAGATGTACTCTACCTCTGAAGGGGGCTAAATTCTGGGTGAGAAACCTTGGTGCCAACGAGATCTAACAGAGATAACAGCATGCATTGCCTGACGGGCACTATACAAATGTACAAAGAAAATTTGTTCCATCTATTCTGCATGTAGCAGCAACATCTTCATAAGAAAACTGCACAGCCCATGCAATAAATAGCAGTTATTTGACTATGCCATGCAATCTGCAAGACTTGCTAGGCTGTCGTTTATGTTCACACATTTAAAAAGAGAAGCTCTGTGAATCCATTTTCTTCCAAGCACCATAAAAAAAACTTACTTTGTTTCCCCCAAATATTTTCAATTCAGACTCAGAAGTTTCATGAGGGAACCTCGAGCATTACTTTGCCTTTTGCATAAGAATAAAATAAAATAATTAAAATCAATAAAATGAAAATCTTCTAACTCAAACTCCATTCCTTTCCAGGAATTCTAATAATCTTTTCTTGTACACAATACATTCCTGACTTTCAGTCATTAATGAATGCACAGGAAAGGATCCTGTGACGTTACTCCTTTCTGCATGGGACATAGATGTGATAGAAAATCTTCACTTTTAGATGAACTGGTGTTATCCTCCATCCAAGTGAGTAGGGAGCTGAGTAAACACCAGTCAAAGCCAGAGTGCCCAGTGCCAGTATGCAGTGGGAACGTCTGCAATATTGGCTATAGACATAGCTCCAGTTTGCCTGTCTTCTACTGTGTGACTCTTCAGGCCTATGCTGAGAGATCATCTCAAGGGATGGGGTGTCCAAGCATGCTTAGTGTGAGGCCAAGGTTGTTTAACACCTTCATCAATGACATGGACGAAGGGATAGAATGGTTGGCCATGAATCAGCAGTGTGCCCATGTGGCCAAGCAGGACAATGGTATACTGGGGTACATTAAAAAAAACATGGCCAGAATGTTGAGGGAGGTGATCCTCCCCATCTACTCTGCTCTGGTGAAGGCACGTCTGGAGTACTGTGTCCAGCTTTGGGTTCTTCAGTTCAAGAAAGACAGGGGAATTCTAGAGAGAGTTTAGTGGACTGTGACAAAGATGATAAGGAGCCTGAAGCATCTCCTGTATGAGAAGAGATTGAGAGACCAGGGACTGTTTAGCCTGGAGAAGTCTGAGGAGGGATCTCATAGCTGTTTGTAAATATTTAAAGTGCAGGAGTCAAGACAGTGGGGGCAGACTCTTTTCAGTGGCAACTACTAGGGGCAATGGACACAAACTGAAAGCAGGAAGTTCCATAGTAACACAAGGAAGAACTTATTTACTGTGAGAGTGAAAGTGCTCTGGAACAAACTGCCCAGAGACGTTGTGGAGTCTCCTTCTCTGGAGATATTCAAGACCTATCTGGATGCTTTCCAGTGTGACCTGCTGTAGGGAATCTGCTTTAGTAGGGGAGCTGGATTCAAAGATCTCTAGAGGCCCTTTCCAAGCCCTGCAACTCGATAATCCTGTGATTCTTTACAGAGCATCTGGTAGCCCAATCTCCCCACATGCAGACGCCTCAAGTTCAGCCATTCTAAGCAGAGCATTAACACTATTGCCAGCAGTGCAGAAAGATGGCACAAGTTTAAAACCAACTGTCAGCCACCACTCTTCACCCCACTGTGTAAAATTGCTGTGCAGCCTGTACAGCCAAAATACATCAGATTTGCATTGAATCTTACCTCCAAGCAAGAGCAGCCAGCAGGTTATTTTTAGCCATGATCCTTGCAGGCTAAACATAAGGGGCTGGAAACCTCCAGCTGATGAATGTGTAGCGGGGCCACAGGCAGGTTACCTGACACCCAGAGGAAAAAGGCCATCCTTGTGAGTAACGTGAGCCCTGGTTCCTCACACAATCATCCTGCTGTCTCACGTTGCATTACTAGCATACAAATTGTTGTGTTCAGCCTCCATCCATCCAAGAGCTGTCAGCATCTAGCTCTTCAACTCAGCGGTTCACAGGGGCTTTTTTTGCTTTGCTTTGTTCAGGTTTAGAAAATAAAAAAAAGCATGTGGATGAGCTTTGTGCAGTGTATCCATCTGCTCTGAAAATTTGCTGGTAGTGACACGTGAAGAGAAATTACTTGTGACAATAAAGGCTCTAATGTATTTTCCCTTCTATTTTGGACCAAAAGATGTATGTTCTCGAGTGCGTGGGTGTTAAGAGAGAAAGCAAGAGAGAGTGCATACATGGGCTTATATACAATTGCCATTTTATTCTGTTTCTCTTTTACATTTCTCTATGCTTTCCCCAGTTTTTAAAGAGATTTCTTAGACCCCCATCTTCTTCTCATCTCCAGAAGCTCAGCCTTACTGCCAGCACCAAGTGTGGCGACCAGCCATTTTCCACCAACTTCTCTGTAAAATCTATGGCCCCCACCCTGTAACCACTTTCATCAGCATGAGCATGGAAGAGCAGAAAGATCTCAGTTTTTCCTTCCAACTATAAAATGAAAACAGCAGAGAGCAAGGGCATTGATGCCACTTGAACTGACACCTTCCCCCAACCTTTAATCTCTCCCTATCTCCAAAGGGTCTTTCTTATGTCTTTTAGCTTCCCTCAAAGGAATTTTTAGCACCTGCTTCTTACCAGATCTGTTGGCGCCAACTGGCCATTTAGTGCAAGTCCTTAGAGATCCCCACTGCACACTTGAGCCACTAAGGAGAAGAACACTTGATACAGCACTGAATGACCTTCTATTGAATGACCTGAAGTATTGCTGCTGTTGAGAACACACTCCTAGCAACAGTCTGCAGACAATCCACATACCAGCAGAAATTGCCCAAGAACAAGCTCATGTGGACAACCCAGGGGGGTTGGAACTACATGATCCTTGAGGTCCCTTCCAACCCGGGTGATTCTGTGATTCTGTGATGTGTAAGCTAATGACACACTATGGGTGAGGGATGGCACAGTGGAGACACACAGTTGATGGTGCTGTGGTGGCACAAAGGATTCCCTGTGGCTGCCCAGTGGTGAATGTGCAGGTTGTGGATGACCCATTTTCCAATGAACGTAGTGTTCATACTGCAGTGCCTCAGCCTGTGTACCAACTGTGTACTAAGCCCTGTGGAGAGGTGAAGTTGGTTTTGATATGGAGTCTCCTTGGTTGCTGCTGCATGTTTGAAAAGGCTGAGGCACCAATCTTCCCACTCTCCCTTGGCATGGAGGCATCTGGTTTCAGCTCTGTACTGCCCAAACTATCTGTGGGAGCTTGGTTAAAGGTAATAAGATGCTGAACAAACACAGCAAATGGTGTTAATCATCTCTCAAGACCAACTCCTTGCAGAAGGGATGCAGAATCCCCTCCTGCCAACCATACCAACTAGAAAGCTGATAGAAATCTTCCCTGTTCTCTCACCATCATGAGTTTTCATTTTTTGTCCCATATTTGTTCATCACAGGTGATCTGGAGAAGAGAATTCAGGAAGAAGAAATCTTCAACAATGAGTTCAACAACGTGTCCTTCAAGGACGGATCCAGACAACAAGAGATAGTTCAACATGCAGCAATGATGCCATAAGCATTCCCTAGAACAATGTACTTCTTTTCTCTTCTCTTACAGTGCTAAGCTATTTGTTCTCCATGGCAAACAGCCAAAGTTCAGGGACCTGTTTCCTGAGTAGCCCTTCTCACCATCCTGCTCCAGACATGTTGCTGGTCCCTGCATGACTTGGATGTGCCATGATGCAAATGCAAGCATTGTCTCATGAAAAATCCATGCTAACAAACCAGTTTTTATGCAGCAAGTTACTTCTGGAGGTCTCAAAATATGTGACACAGGTAAATGGGCATCATCATTGCCACGTTACAGACCGACAAACTGAGGGTAACTTCCTCATGATCTCACTGGCTGATTTCACAGCACGAAGCGCAAAGCAGAGCCCCCAGCTCCTGTTTCAGTAGGTCACATCATTAATTATGATACTTAGACCTTGACTAGTCAAGATATGTCCTGTACCTGGATTTTGGAACTGCATCCCTTTTTACCTAATGTAATGTAATGTAATACTTTAACAAGAAACTATGATCTCTGACTGATATGTTCTGCTAGATTCCAGATGAGGCCTCTTCCTAATCCTTTCCAGCCTTCTCATTCCAACAGCCAACAAACAAACAGAGGCAAGGGACCTACAGCCTCCTGCCAGAGGAGGCCTTTCTCCCAAAACAAGACAGTACAGCCAGACTAAATGTTATACTGTGTAACAGCAGATGATGAAAAACAGTCTGAGAGTTTTGATAACGTTGTTAAGAACTGTAAGGCTGCAAAGATGCATAACTGAAGAAGGAAAAGGAAAGGAAAGGAAAGGAAAGGAAAGGAAAAAGGTGAAGTCCTATTTACAAAAAAAGAAGTCTAGGAACATGTGTCCAATTTCAAGTCAAAAACTAACCTACAGTCTAAGTCCTAGGACTAGCTGAAAGTTTTTGGACAGAGAATTTTTCTGTAAGATGGTCCAGAAAAAAATTAAAAAAAGCCATTTGTGTTCAATATGAAGGTTCTCACTCAGCTCGTCTCCTTCCTTTTTCAGGTCAAATGATTTCTCAAGGCTGTCTTCCACGAAAGTCTTGATTTCATGCAGGATACACAAAGAAGGACTTTGGTAACATCTGTATTCTGGCCACTTTCTAACTCTAAATGGACCATTAACTCTGATTTATGACTGCTTAGTTAAAAATAAACGAGAAGAAAAAAGGAAAAATGTTGATCTTTGTAGGAATGACAAGGAACACATTTTGCAAATAATAGCTTTTCACTTTTTCAAATTGCCTTTTTTAGTTCTACATACAGATGTTCTTCATGTTTTCAGACTTTTCCAGCAGGGCTTCCTTGTTGCCTTTGCTACACTAAATGAGAATCCTCTTGTCCTTCAGCAGTTCAGAGGTGAAGTCAGGGCTCACAAGACCTGAGATAAAAACAACACAAAGATGCAGCCCTTGCTTACGGCAGCCTAATCCAGGCACAAGGCCCACAGAAAGATGTCAGGATATGAACTGAATACATAGAGCCAACACCTGAGATATACAGCTTCTGTAAGAAATGCTCTTTGCAAAGCCACCAAGAGGTGAGAGTGTGAGGGCACTGTGGGCCAAGAGAACCAGCAATTACACATTTGCCACTAAGACTGCTCTGGTCCAGTGGTCACTACATTTCAGTGTCAGCTGAAGCAATGTGAATGCACATGTGCAAACACCCAACCTGAAACATGCTTCTGGATCCTCCTGCATGACAGTTCTACCAAAATAAATCATTACCATAATCGTTAGCCATGTAACAACTTTTCCTTCCCCATTTGCAATGCTATTTATGAATAGCACCACTGGCCTAAAGAAAGCTTAAGCTGTCACTTTTCATGACTATTAAAAAAACCTGTTTTTTTCTTAGTTCTTATCATTAATCTTTTCTTTCAGTTCTACCACCCATTTATCCTCTGAGTTTAAAATAGTCAGAACTCACAACACCATGTCAAGGAGCTAGATGTGGAAGGAGCCTATTACATCACTGGTTCTTCCTGCCAATGGAAGACTGTTCTCTAGAGCACCTTTTCTAATGCTTTGTCCAGTCTGGTTTTAAAACGGACCAAGCTTCTGCCCTTTCCCTTGGGAGACTGCTCCACAGCAAAATATATTTCATTGCCAGGATATTTTACCCAACATTCTGCCTGACTGTCACACCATTAGCCCTTGTTATATCCCTGTGTGTCAGGCCAAAAATTCCTCATAGCGCTTGGAAGAGTGGGAGGGTGTTCATACTCACCAAAGAGCAGCGTGTCTCACAAACCACACATTTGTTAGTCATGCCTTATCTAAGCTGTGCATCATTTTTAATTTGAGCTCGTCTACCTGTACCTCCACCTCTTCCAATCAGTTCTGTCATTCTGCTCCAAAAATCTCCCAGATTTGTCATTTCTTCTCTGGTTATCAAGGGCCTAGGGTTGACTGTACAGGTTATTTTGGGATCTGGGACATCAGGCAAAGCTAGATGGCAGCTTCAAACCAATCCTAAGCATGCTTTCTTTTTAACACAACTTAGTTAAACTGAGCTTCTTCTTCCAGGATGTGAATGACAGAAGTTTACATGGGGAAATGATATAAGTTAATAGAAGGAAAATAATCAATTGAAAGTTCCTAAATACATGACCTTGCATTCAAGTGCCTAGACTGTCCAGATAAGATTATCATGCCAACACAAGAACAAAATTAGATAACCTGATGAGTGCTTTTAAGCATGCTTGACAGCCTTTCAAAAGAAGTGTGCTTCAGTCATCACCAAGAGTCTTAGCTGTCACGGAACCTTCTAAAAATGAGTTTGAGTTAAGTTGCTCTGATACAAGCATTGGTGGTGAGCACTGGCCTGGGTGCAGGGAAGGACATGAGTGAGTAGAACAAGTCTGGTTCTCTGTGCTTTCATGTCTGCAGTGATGCCCTTACATCCTGGAGTGGGAACTATTACAGATCTGGTGACTTTCTTTGTCTTCCAGTTTCCCTCCTTCATCCTTAGCCACTCAGTCACTGTTCAACTTCTGGTTTGATTTTGCAAATTCAGGTGAAGAAAACATCTAAAGTAATTTATTAGAAGCTGTTGCAATGCAGAGGAGCAGAGTAATAAAGAGAGGTCTAAACCTTCCCGGTGCTGCAAAGATAAGACAAAGCACTAAGGTCCCTTCTTCTTGCATTGCTGAAGGCACACAGCACATGCAGAAAAGGACTCTTGTTCTGGATTAAAGGTGATTCTGGGACACTTGGATTTAGGGCTTAATCTGTGGCAAGAAAAACAAACCCTCAGCCTCTCCTATCCTTATGCCTGATCAACATGTATGGCTTGATCCTCAATTGAAAAATGATTCAAGATCTTGCAATAAAGCACAGAGTCATTCTCTCTATTTAGAAAAAGTCTTATATTTATGCTCAGATTGGCCCTTCTTTCTTAGATCTATCACTAAGTGAGAGGGCTTCATAATAAGCCTACCCTACCTATTGGAAAGGCCATTGGGAGATCATCAGGGCCTAACGTAGACTTCACAGTCTATACAACAAGGTCACAGAACCCTTCTCTCTTGACTTTTCCCAAACCAGAAAGACTGCAAAGAAGCTCTTTATTGGCTCAACATCAGTCTGCCTGGAAGATGTGATCTCCAGGTGGAGATGGCCATGCATGATGCCACCTGACTACATCGGACAAGTCGCCTCTTCCATAGTGGCATGCAACAGCTGCCATCTGAATGCAAGGCAGAGCTTCTTATGTGGACTAGCTCACATCTGTTCACCATAGGAAAACCAGTATTTTTCTTCCTGCTCCTCTTGTCTCCATTGAAATATCAGTGTTAGGAGATACACCACTGTGCCTGGGTATCCTCTTATCCACCTGGTCTACCGCATATGACAGTGAAAGTGACAGCAATCAACAGGTCCTGCACGGTAAAAGCCACTGTCCTATCTGTTGCTCTGTCCTCTGCAGAGCCTTTTCTGTTGGGTAGGTAAAAAGGTTCCTTTCAAAGATGTGACTGACACATTTTATAGCAGATCTCCTGAGGCTCACATGAACACAAGGTACAAATTTCTCCTCCCTGTCCCAACCACTTACTGTCATTCTTAGACTTGAAATGGTCAAGGTCCATGTGCAACCAACTCATTATCCAGGCAGAAATGCACTCACAGGCATACTTGCTCCTGCCCAGCTTGGCAAACTCATGCTTGTACACATGAATCTTCCAGAAGTCCATACTGTTCCTGCAGAACAAGCCCCAAGCTGCAGAAGGCATGCCATCAGCTGATTCCCCTGATGCTATACTTCACAACTGCCCTAAGGATGCTTAACAACTCCAATATAATGAAGAGTTGAGGAAGTCAATCTATAACATAGAAGGTGTTACAGAATAAGCTCAGAATGCACTGGCAAAGGCTCCAAGATCTGTGACCAAAACTAGAAAGGAAGCCAGAAAGCTACCAAGCAATTTTCCAGCATGAATGAAAGACCCTTCAGTGACAAAGTTGCCCTCTATTGGAGTCTCAGGTGCTGAACTGCTGCAGTAATGTTACCATTGCACAAGCCTGCCCTCTAGTAAAGATCAAATTCTAGGAGACTAGGATTTTATTTATTTATTTTTAATTAGTGCAGAGCACTAACATAGTTCAAATTTATTTTATATATCTGGCTTTTCTATCATGCCATCCTTCCTCCTGCAAGGCAGAAAAAAAGATCTGAATTGTCACCAGCAGCAGATGTTGCAAAGCAGTCTAAAACAGATGCCAGAAAATCTTTCAGCTGAAAGGAAAGCGTCTCAGATGGGAAAGAGAGTTCTCTGCCTAAAAATTCGATTGCTTTGAAGGGAGAGTGCTCAGAAGACTGTTGGCTCTCTGACAGCAGGAGGGATCAAAAAGTATTGAATTTTTCTTGGAAAAAGGTGATTTTCTGTGTATCGGAGCAAAGCAGCAGGAAACAAAACTCACTAATCAGACAGAGTATGGGGAACAACAACTCTGCTTTTGTATCTACAGCAAAGAAATAACGCTCATATCACTCCTTCCAACCTATTTCATATGTGCATATGTGCATGTGTGTATATGTGTGTATGTGTATATGCAGTGTTTGAATGAGGTAATTGTGAAGGTGCTGAGGACCTCAGAAATGATGGACTGCTCTCCTTGCTTAAAAATAATAGATAAAGCTGCAAGATCAGGAGAAATAAGAAATTATCTCATTCTTAACCATTTCTTATTTTCTAGCAAGTGGAAATGAATGGAAAGTGATGCTGACTATGCAGCACATTAACACAGCAGCTTGTAAACACACAGAAGGCTGCTGAAATTACTTAACAAAAACAGTTTGTAATCATTTTCTGGAAGTATGTGCATGAGACCACATTGGGAACCGGATTCTTATTAATATCCTGTCCTCCTGCCTGAACTTTCATTTGTGATACACTTACTTATGCTACCAACCTTAATTACAACCATGCTATTTTTCTCTCTCATCTTCCTGCAAAAGTGAGGGTCTGCCCAGTGGTGACGGGCGTCCAACCTTCCACTGTCAGTGAACACTGTGCAGTCTTCAACCCCCTGCTATGTGCAGGGCCGCCAACCAGCAGACCAGGCTGCCCAGAGCCACATCCAGCCTGGCCTTGAATGCCTCCAGGGATGGGGCATCCACAACCTCCTTGGGCAAACTGTTCCAGTGCTTCACCACCCTCTGTGTGAAAAACTTCCTCCCAATATCTAACCTAAATCTCCCATCTCAGTTTAAGATCATTCCCCCTTGTCCTATCATTATCTAGGGATAATGATTTCAGTCACATGGGACTTCAAGGTGAGGGTCTCCAAGGCCAAAGGATGTTCTGGTAACCTCAGCGATAAACAGCAGCTGTGCTGAGTACAGAGACCCAAATATGAAGTTTCCAGAGAAATGAATTTCAGGGAAGGGCACAAGGAAGGAGCTCTCACAGTACTGTGGGCAAAGGTCAGAAATTTGTAGACAATTGGCTCTGCCAAGTGTCCCTGTGCAATGCAGTGCTTGTGCCTGGCAGGCGAGGCAAGGGTTTTTGGACACAGGACACTGGGGAGATGGTTCTGGAGAGCTGTTTGGTGATGGTCCCTTTCCTCCTGAAAGCATCCACCAAACTGCTGGTCACCTGCCAACAATGGTCTCAGAGAGGTTATACGAGGTTACACCTTTCTCTGAGTAAAACTTGAGTTTAAGGTACCTGCTTTAGCAGGGAGGTTGGACTTGATGATCACATGTGGTCCCTTTCAACCCCTGCAATTCTGTGATTCTGCAAACTTTGGTCAATTTAAATGTCTGCATGATCTGGAAGGCACGAACCAACCTACAGGTCACATGGAAACACATCCATTCCTGTGCTGACTTACTCAATTCTTACTCTGAAATCTGTCAATAAAGACCCTGTGAATGACTATTAGTTTCCCTAGCACCAATGAGTAAGATTTGGTATGGGAATCAATAACCCCTTAAATTAATCATTGGTTACAATAACAGATGACCGAAGAGCTTGGCTATGCATGCTAATTATTTACTACGTGCTATGGGAAGGCAGGCAGCCAAACACACATCCTTGCTTCCTGGAAGCTCTGTGGGAGAGAGGGAGGATGATTTGGTGCCTTAAGCCCAGGACAGCTCTGCTGCTCAGCTACTGCGTGACCTCTCGCTAAACCTGCTCCCCTCTCCCAAAATGACACTAATGTCACTATGATCACTGAGTGCCAGGTTTCAAAACATTTTGAGTGACTAAACATTTGGAAAGATGCCCAGGGGGCTTTCAGATCTGGACAGACATTGACAAAATCCCACAGGCAGTTACCTGTATCTGTTGGGGGTCTCAAAATCATTTAAGCCCGACCCTTCGTCTCAGTGGGTTTTGATACCTGTGGATGAATAACCTCTCATGAGCATGCAGCGATTCCACTGAAAAATGACTGCACAGGCAACAAGTCTTGTATTCGACCGTAAGATGAGATGCATCCAATTGATGTTTAGCTACTGCAAATATCAGTACAGCGCTTCTGGCTGTGTCACACTGTGATACATGTGAAGCTGCAGCCACTAAAATAAAAAGAGAACAACCTACTGCCCATTTAAGTGGCAGCTGCTCTGGATGACTGCGGTGCTGCCCAGCAAATTACTGAGCAGGCAGAGGCACAATTCCCTGGGCCGTGTGTTAATCACCTGCAGCTAGAGGGTGAGCACAGAGAGACTCTGCAGTAATGCGATGTGGGAACACAGGCTCTAGGCTGTGGTATAACACACTGCCTACTGCCTAACAGTCCTTCTCCACCAAAGTTAGACCAAACTTTTATAGGGAGGACTGTAAGAGAAGATAAGCAAAACCAAAGGGCCAAATGATTTTGAAACAGTTTTCCAGGTGTGAAAGGCAAACTCAGATTCTACTTAGTTAACAGTGAGCGTAAAAAGAATAACAGAGGCCACCTGACAAAAACACTGAAGTGCAAAACTTGCCAACCATGTGACTGCATCAGATGTGAATGATGATCAAACCTTATACAACAGACTCTACAGAAGTCAGAGTTTTCCCTCAGGCATACGTGTTGAAGTACAATCTTATCTTCTGAGGTACTGAGCTTAAAATTCAGCTGTAATTGCAGCTGCGTTTAAAAGCAGATAATAAAGATCAATGATTGGCTTCCTGCATGTCCTATAGATTTGTTCAATATTGCTTCAGTTCTGGTGGCCATTCAGAGGCAACACTCTGATGGGTTGATAAATGAACTAGGTGATCGTAATGGTCTCTTCCAACCTTAATGATTCTATGATTCTGTGAACACTCACAACCTTAAAATTTGATCAGGATGTTTGTAATCAGTCAGTATGGCCTGGTCTGTACAGAAAGCAAATCCTTTTTACATAAAGAGCCTTCTCATAGCAGAGATGCACAGCAGACGACATCTCAATAGCACTCTAAGTTTGTGAAATACAGCTACTGATTTCAGCATTGAAGTACAAAGTCATTTACTCTCTCAGATTTTAACAATTTTGATGGTGATGGTTCAGCTGGCAGGCCTATCACTGACCAGCCAGCACAGCATTTCATATGCTCACGCTGAATTCAACAGAACTTCTGCATCTTTCTGTGTGCAGAGGGGAAATAGCACAGAGTGCTTTCTAACTGTGGCACTAAGGAGCACTGGCCAAGCTTCAGTTTACCCAACAGTGGAGACAGGGCTCTTCAGCTTTACTCAAACATGAACTGAACACATTTGACTAAATCTTGCTTTTTGGGGTGAGACTCCCTGCATTTGCTTTGTTGGATCACCAAAGAGTCCTGGCTTGACCATGAGTGTTTACCTTAAAACAAAAAGCTTACGTGAACTTCCAATAGGGCTGAGTACAGTTTGTCAGTGCTTGCAATAATCAGCACATCTGCACTCAGTAAGAAGCTGATAAATTCAGTGCTAAAGTATGGCCACCGATGTCCAGAAGGGAAAGAAGTGATGTTCTAAATGGAGGGCAAAATATCACCATTATATTTTTACATATCTACTCTGGATCTTCAGGGAAAAAAAAGCTGATTTCAAATTAGAGTAGCTGTTCGACCATGTCTGGCAATACTAGTTTATTGATGGCAGAGGTCACTTAAGTCTCAAGGGTAAAAACACAGCAATTTACTGGCTATCTCGCTCACAACACTTCTCCATTGCAGCACCTTTAACAAGAACATCAAAAACAAATAAGTGTCACTGCACTGTAAATCTGCAGCCTAGGAATATCCCAAACTGGGGACTAAAGCAAAATCCTAAGCCTAGAAATCACAGGTAACTTGAAAACTCATGGTGACTATGAACAAAATCAGCACCCAGAACATTTAAACAGTACATACCGCTCAGTCAAAGAACTCCCCAGCCAGTTTTCTTGGGGACATGTCGCTGCTTTTGCTAGAATTGATTTTTTTTTTCTCTTTTATTAAAGGCTGCTGAAACAAAACCCAGCAAAACACAAAACCAAATGCAGAGAGTTGATAAAAACAAGCAGCAGGGCAATGTGCCTTCCAGTATGCTAGTCAGTCAGCACGTACACTACTTGCTCAAATGCTGCTGGCATGGTATTGCTTTGACATTTAGGAACCTGTCCACCTTTACTAGATGTGTAGCTCACCCAGTTACAACAGTTGTTTGCAATGCTGATCTGTGAAAGATTAAGAGATTTTCATGAGGTAGACTGTAGGGAAGCAGAGACAAGCAGAACTACCCTGGCACCTACGTTGTTCCCGGCCTTCATACTAGTTTACATGCCTTCATGCTTCATGTCTTAAGAAAAGTCAGAGACGGGTCAGGGTAGCCCTTTCTTTTAAAGAGCTGGTCAGGGACTGTGCCAAAGGTCTTCCTCAGTCAGGCTTCTATAATCCCACCAGAGGTCTGACCAGTCACTGACATACTGGCAGCATCATCTGTCTCTGACCAGCAGTAAAATAAATCACGGTCATTACATGCTCAGATTCCCATGGGCTCTCTGTTGGTGTCCACAAGGGGCCATTTGGTTTCAAATTATTCACTTTAGAGTCCACTAGTGCCCACAGCAAATTTCCCCAATAAAATTAAGGACAGGAAATGAAGGAAAAGTCATATTTTCCAAAGGACAGCAGCAGAAAAATGCAACACTCATGCCTTCTAATCTGAAGTCTGCTTTGCTAGTAGTGATGAATATCTGCTGAAAAAAATAGGCTTTTAGATTAGATTAATACTAGAATATATATGACAAAAGCTTACCTAATCCAAACATACTCAAATATTCCTATTATGCTCACAGCCAGCCTATCTGATTTTATAGACCTTAGAATCCTCCATATAATTAAATTGAGCTTGCTCCTGAAAAAGCTGTTTGTTGTTGCTGTTTTTTTAATCTTAATGGTTTGCATTTTTGTTCCTGCTATTTAAACACTACTTGCAGAAGATGATCCCATGGTTTCAGGTCAACCTCACAGAAAGCTCTGCTGCAGTGATGTCCATGGCTGCGACAGTGAGGAAGGTTCACTGTCCATTTTTCTTCTCCTTGCTTTCCCCACATTTCTATGCCCCCAAAATTATCCAATTGGAACGAGGGAACTGAAGGATACGGGGAGCAGAAAATGGACTTCATCAATCAGTACATACAAAGGAGAATCTTGCAACCTACTCTACCATAGACAGTCTCTTTTTTTCCCAAGAGATTATTATCCTTGCTATAGCAGGCAGATTCTAGTACACTTGCCACATGCAATACCATCAATTAATATCCACATAATTTGCTGCCCAATGTGGTAGTGTGGATTGGGCCTTATCTTGGATCAATGACTGCACAGTGCAACACTCCTCTTCAGTGATTCTCACCGAGAATCCAAAAAGGTGAAGGATGAAGGAGACAGAGCAAGATCAAATGTGCTAGACTGTATTTAGTGATCTTAGTAGACCTTACTTTAAAAATAACCGAGTAGGTTCATATGTTGCATAAATGGCACCCATTCTGTTGCCTTGCAGAAAGCCTAGCATATTGTTTTCATAGTCAAGTTATTTGGATGACACAACAGCAATTTAGATTAGGATTTGTTTACACAGCTAAATATGTTGAGTAATGAAATTAAAATAAGCTTTCTGCTTCTGTCACATCTGCAATAGTAACTGGCTTCTTACGGTTGAATACAAGCCTGCTGCACAGATGTTTCTTGATAAGGTATAAATCAGTGTTAGATGCTGTTTATTGCAGAGCTTTTACTGCTTTCTTCCCTGAAGGAGGGAATGTTCCCGACACAGCAACCAGATGTGACCTGCAAGACTGCATGAAATACCGTTACAAGGAAAAACAGATCCCTTATTCAATATCAGCATGTGCAACGGCTCATCAAGTAATTATCAGACCATTTGAACATCTCTGTAGGACCTAACATCATTACTGCCAGGACTTAGTTATTGTAACCTGAAAAAGCTGAGCATCTCATAAATTGACTGGTGTCTGAAGTAGGAGATCCCATTTTAGTCAGGTTTCAATCCCAAACAGTCAAATTTCTGAGCAGACACTGCTCCTAGAAAGTAAGATAGTGTGAGAGATCAAGGCAGGTGCACTTCAGGGCACTGTAAGGAAGAGCTCTCTTCTGCCATCCTGCCCCATGTGACATCACTGCTGACTATGACAGGGAACAGACGTATATTGCAGTGGTCACTGTGTCAGGAAAACTGAGATAAGAAATCTCCTCACTTGGGGAAAGTGCACATCTCTGAAAACCTCAGTATGTGGTTCCCTTAACTTCTGTGATAGCAGGGACATCCAACAGGAAAGACTCACCAATAGCCCAGCATTTGAAGGCAGCCAAAGTCCAGTCCTAGAGCATGTCTGGCTCCTTCTATGTAGCAAATGAAAGCGATGCCCAAGGACTCTGATTGCAAAAGAGCCAAACTTCACAAGGTTTGCCTCTTGGAAGGTTTCATGAAGGAAAACCCGCCATTTCTTACTAAAAGAGAGGGAGAGGTAGAAGAACAAAATAGTCTCTGTTCTGCTTCATTCGTTACATGGACAGAAGATCCTGTCAACGTAGAAACAATACCAAGTATTTACTGGAATTTATTGGAACCCAGGGACCAATTAACACAGAAAACCACCAGACAGTGTATTTCTTGTTGTAACAAGAGGGAAATCTCACATCACTGCTGCTCCCCACTTTCTTAAAATAAAGCGCCTATGTTTCGTCAATTATTTCTTAACAGAAATGTTTATTATTTGGTAATTTCACCATTGCCCCCTTGTCATTTGTTTCATATGCTACGTTCAGTCACAGAATTCCTCTTCACTTGTATCCCACATTCCAAAAAAAAAAAAAGAAAAAGAAAAACAGAAAAAAGGGAAAAAAAATGAGAAAACAACTTTCATTAGGGCATCAGACCAGCAATGCTAGAACCTGCCCTCGACCCCAAGTTCTCGAACTGCTGATTCTTCAATAGCTTGATGGATACGATGCACCTCATTCTGTGTTAAAGTCCTCTCCGGGTGACGGTAAATGATACGGTAGCAATGGCTGACCTTCTTTGTCCTACAAAACACAAACCAAAAGAAGACTCATAAATACACGTGCCTACAAATGCAAATACTTGAGGCCAAACACTTACCCTCTGGACCAATTTTTATTTGCTGCCTAATTTTGTTCCTGTTGCTTGAAAATCATCTTAATGCTAAAGTACACAGTCTGGAGAGGCAGGACTGAGCTGAATTTTAATTTTGTGGCAGAAGACTTTGCTGAAGTCCACCTTATACATCCACTCAGTTTTGCTGCAGGTCTCTCGTTTTGGTGCTGTCTCCAGGGAGCACTGTGCACACACAGCCCCCTCAAACTGGTGGGGCTGGTGACAGATATATGGAAAACACCACTCAAACTCCACATGCTGGGAAGCAGCACTGTTAGATAATGCGACGCATCTCAGGCCTCATCATTCTCCGGCATGGAGGATGAGTCTCAACACAGCCACAAAAGCAACATTCATTTTTCAAATGAGGTGATACAGGATGTTGTCCTCCATCTTCACGGTCACACTGACATATGTACCCTTCCCATGTACCATGATGGGAAGAAACTGGTCTCCCAGCAGTTGCTGTGAGGTGAGGCAGAGGCCTCCAGTCCTCACAGAGCTGCTTGGGATGGCTTGCTTGTGAAAGTGGCCACAAAGGGAACTGCCATCTCACCCACCAACCCTGTGACAAAGCAGGGACAGCCCAGCAAACTCAGAAGAACACAGCATGACCTGATAGCAGGAGCAAATGTCAAAATTTCTTACCCTTTGCTGTGGAAAGAAAAGACAAAAGCGACCAAGGGAAAGAGACATGGTTAGTGGGCATAATGGGTTAACAGTTGGACAAGATGATCTTAGTGGTCTTTTCCAACCTTAATGATTCTATCATTTTTTAAAATTTTAATGAAAATTAAAAAAAAAAAAAAAAAAAAAGAATAAAAAGAATATTTAACGGTTGCTGAGTTAAGCAAAGGCAAGTAAATGCAAAACTAGAAGCAAAACAATAGGCTGAGTAAGAGAGCAAAAAAAATCTTTACGAGAAAGAATGCAATCCATGTTTCACTCTCCATCAAAACCAGGATAGAGTGCAGAGCTCTTGCAAGAAAGGGGAATCTCTACAACTGCAGTGCATGTATTACTGAATTTACATGGCAAATCAAGCTTCAGGTCATCTTTCTTCTGAAAACTGTTGAATGTCAGATACCATGTTTATTATGACTTTGTGATTGAAACTATAAGGCTATACGTGCACATACACAAGGATAACTCTTAAGATACTCATTTCAACATCAGATCCTTCTAGAAATAGGCACAGGCAGTTTTTGACCTCAGAACAGCTATACCAACTTTGTCCCACCCAACTTTGGTGGGAAGCTTGCCCTGCTCCCACTGGCAGTTTAAAAACAAAAACAAAGATTAAAGCATTCCTCCATTTTTCTTTGAAGACAAAGCAAGTGAAATTTGACTCGTATAAGAAATGGCACACTATGTTTCATAAGGTGCTAGCTGACTGCAGTAACTGCTAAAAAACAGCCAAGAGCATCCCCAGGGTGCAGGATAAATGTAGAAAAGTGATTTTCAAGAGAAAAGAGGGAAGTGTAACTGCAGAGAAGGTGTTGCTCTGCTCTGCTCCACCACTGCAAAGCAGATGGGGAGAACTAGGAGAAACAAGGAAATGGAATAAGAAGGGTTCGGACATGCTACACAGAGAAATTTGATTAAGAGGAAGGGATAACTAATCGGGGCTCAACAGAAACAATTTTCACAAAAGACTACCAAGTACCATTACAGCTTGTAACACTTTGACTTTTAACAGCATAACAATCCACCTGGACGAAAACATTTCCAAATTGCTCTGGCTGGAAATCTCTTCAGCAGCTGTACAGACATATGCCTGATCCTGAAACTCTACTATATACTGGGAATATATTGCAGAAAGGAAAGCTATTGCTACCATCTGATGTGAAGTAAGCACATGTTTGCTTAACATAGTTAAGCTGTGGTAGGGGTAGCTACAGCATAATTCCTTCACTGGTCATGGTTAAGTGAAGGTAACAATTTCTCTTGTTTGGTGTGTTCATATATTTCCCTCCCTCCACCCTAGTGAGCAGTTCATTAATGGGCAAATTAAATCGGTCACAATATGATGCTTTAGTTTCCTGTGGGAGTTCAGGAGAACAGCATCTTTAGGAGGCATCTAAATTAGGAAAGGCCAGATGTCTCAGAGAGTAGCATTGGACTGCAGTTCAGACAGCTGCAACTGCAGTTAGGCATTGGTATGGGAGATAAAACAGGGATTGCATTAAATGCAATTAATGTAAATGTAATTATACTTGAGCAATGACATAAATACTGACACACATGGCTGGCTATGCATCACTCATGTGGTTGGAATGTTACATTCTTCTTTTAGCTAGGATTATTTGCATGTTTATTACTAATTAGAAAGAAGTATAATTGTTATTACATAATAATTATTATTATCTCAAAAAAAGACAAACTCTTACGTTTCAGAAAACTGAAGCATTGCTATCAAGGCACTACCAGCTAACTTTTCAAGGCAGATGAGGAAGAGTACTTCTTGGTCTTTTCCCCTTAATACCTGTCCTATCCCCAAATAAAATACTAACACTACGTGATTAATCACTATCATCAGCTGCAACTGGAAACAATTATCGTCAGCAAATAATACATTTGCTGATTTTCTTTCCTGCTTTGTACGTTTGCATGTTCTGTGAGGACGCACAGTCACAGCCTATCGTAAAGACAGTTCTGCTGCTGCATAATGAACTCTCTCCTGCATGTCATGCTGCAGAATACAGATAGAGAAACAGCAGCTCTCTACCCTGACCAACAGAAAAACTGAGGCTAAAACCAAGAACAGCAGCTTCACCAGGTAAAAAATACACAAAAATAATAGTAATATAAAAAAAAGAAAATAAAAATAGGAGCTTGAGTGCATGAGGCTTTATTTACCTAAGCTGCAGGTTGCAGTCACGTGGACTCCTTCCCTCCCATTAGGCTTTAGCTGATCTCAATGTCACAAGTCTCCTCTGCGCCAGCCTGCGGCTCTCAGGTAATGAAATGCAGTGAATACAGTGAAGCACTGCTCAAAGGGAAAAGGAAGACAGGGATGTATTCTGAGGCCACAGGAGGAAACAAGAACACAGTCAGTGAAAAAACACTGAAGTGAAACAATGTCTCATGTCCTTTCACGCATTTTTTGGAGGAAGCAGTTTTGCCTTGTGATTTTAAGGAACTGGCATGCAGCCACATCCACGTGCTAGAGAAATGCTCACTGCCGGGTCAGATTCCCTGCATGAGGCCGTCCTGAAGGTCAGTGTCTATGTTTCGCTATTTCAGCCTTTATCTTTGCACAGCTAGAAATTAAGGAACCTCAGTCTCCCAGCTGTCTAGTAAAATGATCATGAAAGTGAGCTGACACTGGAACTATGGCTAGAATGAAAGGCAATAAAAAACAATACCTGTGTGTTAGCTTCCCCAGCATAGAAATCCACTGACGGATGCTTTCAATACAAATTGTCTATACAGCTGATCCTAGAAGCTACCAACAGCCACACAACTGGATCTGCAGCCACTGGGGAAGCTGCCTCTGTGGTTAGATAAAAGGAAGACACCAGGTCTTTCGGTAACCAAAACATTACTTAAGGAATAAATGTCAGGTGTTGGCTTTGTCTTACTGACATGCAGTACTGTAACAAGAATTCCCCACCATGCTTTTGTAGAAGGAGCTTTAAAGGGCAGCAGTGAGCTGGAGGAAAAAAATCCCAAGCACTTTTAACTGTGTTCTACTTTCTGTCTTAAGACAGAGACTTCTGTATGGAGGTTAGCCCTGCTCTTATGTGGGTGAGGACAAAGGAGAATCGGGCATTTTTCTAGAAAGCAGGATTTGCTTTGAGGAATAGAAGACCAGAGATGACAATCTCCCACAGCATATAGGGGTGAAACAAGGAGTCTCTTCTGTATGCCAAGCAATGCACTATGCAGTACTACTCACCACCACTTCTGTATTGGACCTCTTCCTATACACATGACAACACCACTATTTAAGATTCTTTTCTTTATATTAACTGAGTTGTGTGAATGAGGTTCTTGGAGGCTCTCCTGATTCTGCAACAGCAATTTGCATCCTACATTCCAAAGAAAGTCTTGTTTGTGAAGGACTGTCCTAGGAGGGATGACGTGGAAGTACTCTCTCTTGCTAACATCATAGTTGCTGCAGCCATGCAGAGAGCACAGCTTTGACTTTGCCTTCTGGCTCAAACAATTCTAGAATGGCTCATGTGGAAATTATTTAACTGCAGAAATGCCAAGCATGTAGACAGGTATTCTCAACTTATACTTCTCCAGATATGGAGTCTGACTTCCTTTGGAACCAGAAAAACACCTTAAGTTTACAGCAGGTAAAACTCCCCTATACTGAACGCTCCAGCCTACAAATATGATGTTAAACCCTTAGTGCTGGTGACACCACAAAAATCCCTACCAACATCCCAGAAAACTACTTTAAGGAAAGCCAATAGAAGCTGTATCTGTCTATGGTCCCATTTAGTTTGCAACAAGGCTAATGAGTGAGACTACCTTGGATACACAATTCAGATACAGCCACCTACATTTGTTGTCTGAAATCTATGGGAAGGAAGGCCTCCACAACTGGTAGATTTTGGCCACAGTTCCTGCAGAAAACACATTTAAGAGCTATAACCTCTCTTTGAGAGAGGTTATATCCAGCCAAAGCTTTTTGGTTATCCAGCCAAAGCTTTTCTCTCCAATTTAACTGAAGCCTGCTTCTCCACTTTCCTGTGTTAAAAAGACACCAAAAACTTCAGCATCCAACAGCACACAGAAGATGCAATTACCTTTTCCTTTTTGTTTCATGCTTCCAGACCACATCCACCACTATTATAGTAAGCGCAACTGCTAAATGTCATACTATAAATTTTAAATTGACAAATTGCACTCTTTGCTAGGAACCACATCATGGAAAATGGCAAAAGGCTTGTGCTATATACCTTACTGTCAAGGCCAAACAATTCAATTACCATGGTGATATGCATGTAGAATATAGCTGTAATTCTCTGAACAAAGGCCTTTCCCAGAGATGCATTCTTATCTGTCCTTTCAAATGCTAATACTCCATTTCTCTGGAAGAGTGTATTGTATATAAGAGCATATTTTTTTAAATGGACACGTTTTTGTTTAAACTGATTTTCATGCTAGGGAAAGGCACTAGATCACCTCCAGAAGAAAGAATTGTTTTAAACCCACAGAAAGCAGGGAATGGCCATTTCTGTTGAACAGCTGATACCTGGCAGAAGCATGTTCAGTTTCAAAGACAGTTCAGCTCAACATAATCATTCTGAGATCCTCAACATTACTTGACCACTGCGTTGGTTGTTATTTTCTTTGTGGTTTTGATTGTAAAAGAGATGTGTGCTCATTGAGAGAGAATGGGAGATAGCTATTCTATTTCAAAAACTTGAGACCATAATGGACTTTTTGCTATCTTTTATTCGGACATGGTGAAATCTGCACCTGAATACAGAACCTTGAACCTGCTTGTCTTTTTCACTCTTCTTTTCTTTAATATTAATTCATTTTTAAGCTCATCTCTCACTCTTGAAAAAAAAAAAAAAAGGTAAAAATTCTGTTAATAAGGTTACTGAGAGAAAAAAAGAACTGAATGGGATGTAGTGGCAAAGCACATAAACAACATCTGCTAGTGAAGTTACTGAAAGCTAGACAAAAAATGCAAGCACTGAAACTTGTTCACCTTCTAAGTCCCTGAGATGCTCTTAAGTATCCATAAATAGGATTTAAACAGTTTTCAAGTATCTGAACACTTGGTATATATAATAATTTTCCTCTCCTACCTAAATCTGTCACCTAATTTCTTACACGTCAGAAGAAACAGAGATCATAGAATCATTAAGGTTGGAAAAGACAACTAAAATATGCAGTCCAACTGTCCACCCATCACCACCATGCCCATTAACCATGTTGCCCAGTGCCATATCCACATGGCTCTCGAACACCTCCAGGGATGGTGACACCACCACCTCCATGGGCAGCCTGTGCCAGTGCTTCACCTCTCTTTCTGTGAAGAAATGTTTCCTAATATCCAACCTAAACCTTGCGTGGCGCAACTTGAGGCCATTATCTCTTGCCCTATTACAAGTTATCTTGAAGAAGAGGCTGACTCTCAGCTCACCACAACTTCCTTTTAGGTAGTCATAGAGGGCAGTAAGGTCTACTCTGAGCTTCCTCTTCTCCAGACTAAACAATCTCAGTTCCCTCAGCCAATCCTCATCAGATTTGTGATCCCACATCAGCTTCGTTGCCCTTCTCGGGACATGCACCAGGGCCTTGATGTCTTTCCTATAGTGAGGGGCCCAATACTGAATGCATTACTGTGGTGTGGCCTCAGCAGAGCTAAGCACAGGGAAACAATCGCCTCCCTGCTTCTGCTGGCTACGTTATTTCTGACACAAGACAGGATGCCATTGGGCTTCTTGACCACCTGGGCACACTGTTGGCTTGAGTTCAGTCAGATGTCAACTAACACTCCCAAATACTTTTCTTCTGCACTGCTTTCCAGCCACTCTGCCCCAGCCTGTAGAGATGGGCTTGTTGTGGTCAAAGTGCAAGACTCAGCACTCGCTTTTGTTAAAGCTCGTACAATTGGCCTCAGCCAAGTGATCCAGCCTATCCAAACCCCTTTTCAGGAACCTCCTACCCTCATGCAGATCAACACTATTCCCAAATCAGTGTAATCTGCAAAGTTACTGAGGGTGCATTCAATCCCCTCATCCAGATCATCAATAAAAATATCAGAGTTTGTCCCTATATTTACCACTGGAAAGCACCTCTGGTGACTGTTTGCCAGCTGGATTTAACTCCATTCACCACTCATTATGAGGTGAATGGCCCTCCAGCCAGTCTTTTACCCAGAGAAGAGTACACATGTCCAAGCCATGGGCTGCCAGCTTCTCCAGGAAGGGACAAAAAAAAAGTGGGAATTACAGTCAAAGACTTCACTAAAGTCTAGGTAGATTACATTCACAGTCTTTCCCTCATCCACAAGGCAAGCCACATGGTCATAAAAGATCGAATAGGTCAAGCATGACCTGCCTTTCATGAACCTAAACCCAGTTATATAATGAAAGAATGTTTCACAAGTATCATCCAAAATAGGAAGCCTCTTGAGTATTAGATGCATTCATTAAAAGCTCAGTGAAACTATTCAGTTATTTATCGTTTGGCCCAGCATTTTGGTCCCTATCTACTTTTTTTCATTTCAACACACCACCTTAGTTTGCTGATGAATGCCAGCAAAAGAAGAACCAACATGAGGGTGGTGTGAGGCTCTTCCCTCTCACAGCTCCCAGCACAAGGGAATCTTGCAAACAGAACAAGTTACACAATAAAACCTGAAAAGATATTTCCCTGGTGCACTGTTACAGGTGTCTCAGTAATAGAATATAGTCAACCCACCTCAGATCCAAGCACTTCCCGTTAAAGAGTTCTAAGGCCTCAAAGCACCAAAAGAAATGGAATCTCACTCAAGGAACAATGAAACATCATAGTTGTGACGTATAGGAAGAAAAATTTAATTCTCCATTATACCAAAAGAATATCCAAAGTCTCCATAGGATAACAAGATAACTGGTGACACAAAATTTTGCTGCCATGGAAAGCCAGAAAAATATTGCAAAGCCATAGGCTTCAAGATTGTGGTTAGGCTTTTTATTAGTTTTGTTTTTAAAGCAGTTCATTGATTCTTTGAAGAAAGTAATGCTCAGTGGTTGTACATCAGGTATGAACCAGTTTGGTATGAAACCAAGGTAGACTCCAGGTATACACCAGGATAGCACTGGTGCAAACTGCTTGTCCTTCTCCAATCCCTCTCTCTTTGGGAAAACCATGTATCAAGCACAGGTATTGAGCAAGGAGTTGATTCCACAGGGATTTAAATATGGAACTGTCAGAGATGTCCCTTTTCAAAAGACAAACTTTGCTCTCTCCAATCACATGGGGCCTCTTCAGTTTCTAAGGGTTCACCACTCCATCCAGTGAGTTCAAAATCCTGCTCTAAATCCAGGGAGATGGGCCAAAGTCTGAGTATCTTCAAGAGTTGCTGACAGCACAGCAACCTTGGAGCGCTCACCATGCCAGAGAGAAGCAACTTCATGCACTTTTAATGGAATGAGTCTCTCAACTTACCAAGGCTGAGGCTCTCAGGAATAAAAGGATGCCATGCAGTGGGCATCCACATAAAGATCAGAATGTCTGCAAGCTGATGTGGCAGAATATGGTTAAAAAACAAACTTCTTCATGGTTACCACTATACATGGACTACACAAGTGGAATAATGATAGGAAAAAGCAAACATTCTGATACAAATACAAACATAACGATCCAGTGAAACAATTGCTACTCACTGCAGTGGAAAACAAGAGAAGGTAAAATATTTGGGACATTTAATTATGTGCTAAACATAGAAAAATAATTGGATACTGAAAGCATGAGAGAAAAAGTGATAGTCTCAGCATCGCATAAGACACAAAGCCTGTTGTGTGTACAGCACAGAGTTTAATTTATCTTTGGTTTACCTGGATTTAATTGTAAAGGTTCAGTGACAAATGCTTTTCAGTGTCTGATCGGGTTTTCACCAAAACAAAATGCAAAGGGCAATACTTTTTGTTGGTTTTGTTTAAAATTTGATTAATAGAGACTTAAACATTTGCCAACCCAGCAACCAAAAGAACAAAGTAACTTGATTTGGATACTGTGCCTCATAGGAATTGCTGCCTTGCCTTTTCTCCCTGTGTAGTTCAGAAGCCACAGCAAAACTACATTTCCCGTGAGAGGCCAAGGCCAAAAATTCCCATCATGAATTACACCCTTTTCTACAAAAGAAATTTGGTTGACATAGTTGATAAAGAATGAGAGCATACTGAGGAGAACAGAAGCATACATTCTGCATACAACACTGAAAAGTCCTTGCAGCAGTGGCAGTTAAAGTGTTCTGACTGCTAGCCAGCAAATAATACCAAATTCTCACAGAAAAATTTACATTTTCAGTGAGTAAAACACAACAAATCAACGTATTTTCTGTCACTGCTGGCTCTGATGCTTTTTTCACATTTCTGCTGGCCTCCTTCACAAATGATTTAAACAGAGAATAAGGCAGCTTTGGCAACAATAGGCTTTGTGGATCTGGAAGAAGTTACTGACTTAGAAAATACAGTGCATTGCCTTCCAGGACAACTGGCTGGTACTGAAGCAGGTCAGGGACTCAACCTGCTTGCAAAAAAAAAAAAAAAAAGACTTTAGGTAATATTGTTGCAGAATTGTTGTGCTTCTTGTGAAAAGATATATTTACATCCCCCTGAAACAAGGTAAAATGAAGAAAGGGGGTCCGGTCCTGCATCTGCCAAAAAGCAGTGTTAGTTCCATCACTAGTCATTAGTCACAACAGCATCACTGAAAAGTTTCCAACCACTGGCAACCAAAATGCCATCTGGAAGCACTTAAGAGTGACAACGTATCTCAATAATTTGAACAAACCCAACGTGAGAGGAGAATGTGGACTCTTTCAAATGCTACCTAAAATATTTATAGTAAAAATGTTAAGTGTGATACCTTTTCAGTTCTTCTGAGTGAAAGATCAAAGAAGAGAAGTATAAATATTCAGCAGTTTTTTTCCCCCAACTACATGTTAATACTAAAGGCTACAAAAAGTATTACTAAAAATAACACTGCTGCCAAATTCAAACATATTTCATAATCGAGAAAAAAGGGAATTTATATGAGAATTTAAAACAATTCATTCTCCTAAGAAATGAAGATGGATAGGAGTGACAGCATCTCCATCGAGCACTAGCAGAAATCATGGTCTACAAATTTAGGTGGCAGACAACTGCATGGTAAGGACTGAATGTTGGTTCAGGTATTTATGTAGCTTTCATCACTGATCAGTGGGTTTGTCCTTACCACATCCAGTTCCTTTTACATTTAATTATAGGCGAGGTAAAGAGGGACATGGCTCTGGACACAGATCGGGAACCTGTAGCATTTTTCCAAAGTCACACAGCAAATCAGTGACAGAGGAGGGGCATGAATGAGTGCAGGCACAGGCCCTCTGAGTTACCTTTCTTTCAAGTTACTCTTCCCGCACATGCACACTTCCAGTTACTTGTCTTTTCTACAAACTGGATAGCAGCCTTGGAAATGAAATGGGCTAAGACAGGAAAAAGCAACTCATCCCATATACAATGGACAGGATAACCAACGGTGTTGTGTTTGGCAGGTGACAAACTAAACTTAAATACAGAGAAAACAGGTGAAGGAGAGGATGGAAGAGAAGATTTAACAGGAGGATACAAGGGACTTCAAGATCAAGAGTGGAAGTGGAAAGAAATCATTTGTCCTTTTTGTGTAAAAGCAACAAATTAAAAGCAGGCTGCAGCACTTGAAGGCAACTCAAAAACATCTGTACATCTGTGTGTGCAAATACAGGGAGTTTCTCAATGGGCTTGCTTACCAGTACCTGTAAAAACTAGTGCAAATTCTTCAGCTTTTTACACAGTTAAGTGTTCTTTATTACTTCCTTCCACTCCATATATGATTTTTCCTTCAGAATTGTCAGATTCGATGAGCCTTAATCTGGGTAGCTGGTTTTGTTTTGAAGATACAGAAATTCCCCACTTTCCTTCCCTGAGGGTGGTTTAGTTTCACACAGACAGTCACAAGAAACCTGTTTTTATTGCTTTTCTGACAGTTGCTGCCTTGGGAAGACAGCTAAGAAAAAATCCTCCAAGTGAGGATGACTATTGGCCAGCAGACTGAACTATTATTAACACACAGGAAAACTATCTGACTGTTAAATAGGTTAAAAAAAAAACACCACCAAAACAATAAAAAGAAATGAAAAACCTCAAACCCTCTTGCTGGGTCCCATCAGCATGGACAATACACTCACACCATCATGTAAGACAAAAACCCTTTGTCTTATCGATGAGGCTTGCCTGGTTATTTTGAATAGAAGGATGGTGGGGAACGTTAGTTGTACTGAAAGCAGCCAAATGATGACAATATGTAGCAATCAGGTGCACTGGACAGAACTTCTACAGCTGTCAAAATGAGCTTTAGTTTGGAAAGTTCCAACTGATGCTTGGCATCTATATCATTAATATTATGCCTACTCTGTAAAAAGACAAAAGAAAGGAAATATGAGTATGATATCGTGCTTGCACAGTGAATGCCTCCTATGAGAAGATGATATGAGCATCCCTTGATGAAATACAGTGTGGACATGAAGACCAATAGGTTAGAGGACAAAATGAAATGATTCATTAGTAAAATCTATGAAATTATTGGTCTGCTACTCAAGAAAGGAAGACACTGATACATTACCTTAGAAAGACCAACACACCATTTTTGCTAAGACTTCTTTAAAGGCCAACTGATCCTCTAACAACTGGGAAATAATATCAGCAAAGAAGGGATAAGATTTCAGCCCAGGATGGGGAATACACAGTGAGCACTAGGCTAAATCTAATGCTCTTAAATCGCCCAAGTCTGATGATCTTTGCTGTAAGATATTTAGAAACAAGTGGAAGACATCCCACAGCTGTTATCAGTTGTCTTTAAGGTCACTTTGAGGTTACTTGGAAGGTAAGTAAGATACCAAATGTTTGGAAGATATCACAGTGCTTATTTCTGAAAATGAAAAAAACAACAACAAACTACCTAAAAAACCAGGGGAGCTCTAGATCAGTTGTTTTTACTTCAAATACCTGGAAAGACTCTGGTGCAGATAATCAATGCAATTGAAAGCACATCAAGATATGGTGGTTGACGCCCCGTCCTTGGAGACTTTCAAGGTGAGGCTGGATCAAGCCTTGGGCAACTTGATCTAGCTGTGCATGTCCCTGTTCATTGAAGGGGAGTTGGTCTAGATGACCTTCAGAAGTCACTTACAACTCTAAGGATTCTATGATTCTGTAATTCTACGGATATAAAGAAAGACAAAAAATAGAATACATGCAGGTATCAAGCAAATTCAGTGAAGACAATATAATTTCCCAAATTTTTAGGCTAGTTAATAAATAAAAGTATAAATTGCAGCAAGTAGCAAACATGATACGCATGTAGGGATGTGTACACAACTTAAGAGTCTGCTAAACCAGATAAGAAAAAACTGTCTACAGAAAACAAAAATTTTCAGAAGTTGCAGGTGATGTCAAAAAATTGCCAGGAAAGATATTTAAAATTATAATGAGTTATATAGAAAATGTAAAAAAGGGAAAAAAAGAAAAACACTAGATCCAGTTGATAAGATTAGGTAGTACAAAATATGTCTTTTTATCATATTATTATATGATATATAATATAATATAATATAATATAATATAATATAATATAATATAATATATATATTATAATATATATAATATTATCATATTATCAATTATCACCAGTTTCACCTTGGAGGGGGCTGCATAAAGGCAGATGAGCAAACCAATGATCTACGTGATTGCTACTAGAAGGCGAAACAGCTGAAGTAGCTGACAATAATTTGTTGCTTCTGGAAGCAGTCATCCACAGTTTGTAACCAAATCTGAAGGATTCTTCTTGTAAGGTTCTTCATCTTGGCTTCTGTATGATGGAATATTTTCATTAATGGAATAGGTGATGCAGAAGCAGTGTTTGTTAACCAGCAAATTACATTAAACTGGTTGAAACAGCAAGCACATCTGAGGACAGGAATAGAACAATCTTGACAAACTGGAAAAGCTGAAGGACAGAATTCAATCAGAACAAGTGCAAGCTTCTGTATTTTGCCTGGAACAACCAGCTGCACACACTAAGAATGGGAAACAACTGGGTATATAGCAGTCCTGCATAGACGACATAAGGACCACAAGGAATGACAAGCTGAAGGTGAATTGGTGACGTTGTGCTTTCACATAAGCAAACATCACTCTGGGATGAAGTGCAGGAAGGCAGCCAGAGCAGCCAGATTGACATCCTTCTACTCCACTCAATGCTGCTGCTGGTTCAGCTGAAGTACCCTCAAGAAAGATGTGAGACAACTGGTGGCAGATCTTCAGGGAGCAATGAGAAAGAGCAGATGTCTAGATAACATGAATTATGAGGAAAGACTGAGGGAATGCTGATTGCTCAGCATAAAAAAGAAGGAGCATAAACACCCTTCAAATACATAAAATACACAGCTAGGTAATAATCTGTTCATCAGCATTTATAGGAGGCAGGAGAAGAAAGTAATGGGCTCAAATTGCAGAAATGTTCTGCTTGTAAACTTGCTTGGAAAGGCAGTAGGGTCATTCACTGCTGGAAAATTTTTAAGGACTGGTTATACAAGTGTCTGTCAGAAATGCTATAAGTAGTGCTGATCCTGCTTTGGAGTGGGAGGATGAACTAGGTGGCAATACTCTCCAATTCTGTAGCATAAAATTTAACAGTCTTTGAAGTGCAGCAAGTTACTTGATTAGCAAAGACAGCTCCAATCAAAAACACATCGTGTGTTTGCTTATCCCATTGTATTAAAAGGACACGGGGGAAAAAAGGCTGGTTCAGGAAGCCAAGCAAGTAGGAAATGCAAATCATGGTTGCTGTATGTGGCAAAAGAGATCTGTTTTACCAGCATTATATTGCCTGGAAATAAAACAAACATGAAAAAGCTTCTGGAGGGAACAGAAGAAAGAGACAGACAGAGAGGGAAAATCACCTGAAAATGATGAAACCTCTCTAGGCCAGCAACCCTTTCATTAGTGTAGCCATTGCTGAAATATAGCAGATAGGAAAGCAACATGCTACTGAGTTACCTTTCAGTGACTAAAGCCAATGGAAAAATAAAACCAGCAGAAGAGAGAAGTCCACTCCTTAAGACAGTAACCCAAAGGGAGAATGTCACTTATCTGCCTGTCCCTTTGCTTCAGGGCTGAAATGCCTCAGGAAAGCTCTAAGGAACAGTCAGAGAAGATGCTGCCTATCTTTGATATGTTGAACTGAAACTTTCTTTTGCATGCTTTTCTGATTTTGTATCAAGAACTTAACCCTTTGCTTTCGGCTATCTGCATTCACTTTGAAGTCCAGGCAGTTTAGAATGAGAAGAATAAAGTCATGCTTCCAAAAAACAATGTTGCCAACAAGTCTGTAGGGAATCTGCAACCAGATACCAGTCTTGTATGAAGACCCCAATGGGGACAACTATTCTGAGGATGATGACCTCCCTATATAGAAGGTGATTAACTTCATGTATTGTTGCAGGTAGAGAGACTGAAAGATAGAGAGGAAATTACATGTGCAAAGACATAGTACAGATCAGCTAATTTCAGAATAGAAATACATGGAAATGCAATAGAAATCTCAGCTTATGGAATCTCTGTGTAATGCTCTCAGCAATCACCTGTGTTTTCCTTGTATTTGTACACATTATTCTGTTTCCCCATTCCCTCTCACTCCCGCTGTTCCATATCACTTACTGTACCCCTTTCCCACATACACAATAGATGCAAGGAAAGAGCTGTCTTTTCCTTTACCCATGCTGCCTTTTGCAGAAGGGAATGAGAGGCCATGACTCTGCTACAAACAAAAGCAATTCCATGTACCTCTACAGGAATACACATATGTAAGTGCATATATGCATGCACAACCATCGCTCCAAAGTCTTTCACTTAACCTCTGCAATTTTGTTTGGACTGGTAAGACCACTGGTTTCACAGTAACCTTGATGTTTACTAAAACTTTTTCAGAGATTAAATGTTGATCTCATAAAAGTTCCACTGTAGATGTGTTCTTTTGTTCCTACATGCAATATGAAGTTGCCAGGGAACAAATAAACTATTTATGACTTATGCCTGTACAGTAACGAAGAATGGCTTAATGGGGGCATGTACCACTTTGAAACTACTGCAGTCTGTTGTTCCCTGAACTGGAGGCTCTTACACAGTGTTTGGAAGTATACTCTCTTTTCTCCTCAAAATAAGATCAAATTCTTGGCACAATTGTCTAAATCATAGCAGAAATATTTATACATGACGCAGACTCCTACATGCAGTCCCACATGTCTGCTTTACTTGTAGGTAAATCACTGTAGGTTGCAGACTGCTGCACCCAGACTGCATCAGCTCCAGCTAAATAACTGAAATTAACTCAGTTACTCTTACATTAAGAACTTTAGAGTTACTTAGGAGGACACTGATATCTATTATACATAAGATGCAGCAATTTGGTGGCTTGACCTCGAACTCCATCATCTCTGCTAGTACATCTTCCTTGTGTGAATCATGGTAACAAATAGAGGAGGAGACTGTCCATCTGCAGGTAGCCAGCTGCCCGAACAGTCACCTTGACAGCTGTCACCACACTTAAAATCAGCAGCTTGCTTTCTACTTTGCCTAATACTTGTGATATCCAGACAGGATGGCTAGCGTTCAAACACAGCAGTAGCACTGTGTTTTGAAAAGCAGAACCAAAGAATATGAAAATCATTAGGTGTGGATACTGCTGAGATTGTTGCTCAAGTTCCCCTCTGAACCATCTCCAACTACTATGTCTCTGCACTGCACTCACATGCATGCACAAATTCTTCTCCCCAGCCCATGACACCTCTCTCTGCAGAAATGGCTGGACAAACACTGGTGCTGGACGTGTAGAGTCAATGAGAATACAGCAGCTTAAAATGAAAGAGATGACAGAGGAAACTCTGTAGCTGTTAAAAGACAGAAGATGGAGACCACAATACCCCTGTGATCTTTTTGCACTGTCATCTCTATCTGCAGTGAAGAGCCAGAGAGACAGTTTGGACAACCCAGTAAGATTGTATCAGCTGAGGAGCATCAAGTAAATAAAGGTGCACAGATACTGCAGATCCCTCTCCTCAAACCCAAGTGCTTTTCATCCACAAGATTTAATCAGCATCATAATACTTGATGCTACCATGATTTTGCATTAGCATCCATAGGAAGAAATGTTATCTCCCCTTTCTCTTGGATAAATCTATAAGAGGAATCAGAGTATCAGTACAAAGGACAAGAACAGTTACACAACAGTCAAAACACCTACAAGCATTTCCAAGATGGAGCAGAGTTTACTTATACTGCTAGCACACCTGCACAGACAGGGACAAGCTACCTTCTGGGTCTCTCAGATCCCAAGAGAGATTGGTTCTGATTTTATGTACTCAACAACACATCACAGGAACTCCACAGGAACTAATGGAGTGAAGAAGCAATGAAAAAATCTGAATCAGTCTCTGCATTCATCTACAAAGCTCACTCTTACTCTCACTGTGTTGGATCAATCTTCATTATTTATTTATTTATTTTATTATTATTATTATTTTAAGCTTGAACCTGTATCTATTTTCTTTTCCCCGAATATTGGGCAAGCATTTCACTAGCACATGGGTGAGTCAACAACACTGAGGTTTCATATTCATCAGCAGGTCTGCTTGCACAAATCTTGCTGCCCTGCTTCTCAGATTTGCCCTACCGCTCTCAGCCAGCACCTCTGAGTGGCTGCATGGGAGCTGACATGGCTGAAAAAAGAACAGGTAGAAAAGAGAAAAGAAAGACAAAGATTCCCAATCTGGTTCACTGAATAGCCACAACAGTCACTGTAGCTGCACAGTGCAGGGGGTGAGAACTGCATAATCCTTATGCTGCTAAGAGAAATGCATGTGGAAAAAGTTGGCAATTCCATATAATCACTGAAGTACATTCATGTACGAAGTTCGTGTAAAAATAATACGTCCAAAATGGGACTCATACAAGAAAAAGGAAAAAAACTGTCTGGCTGTCCCCAAAAGCTGCTAAGTGCAGTATCCTGGCCTATTCCCATTGAAGGCAATGGAATGACATCTCCATTATGCCAACTGAGGATTTAGCTGACATTTTATAAAACAAGAGGGATGGGTCCCTGGATAGCAGTGTTTTTAAAACTGATGAGCAGAATCAGTTAGTCTGATCCTCTTCTCAAAACTGCTGATACACAAGTTTGGTTAGGAAGTAAGTAAACATGTTCGAGACTGCATGAGCAGAGGTAAGCAAATACAGCTATGCCAGTCGAACTTTGCAACAGTGTGAATTCCTTTGTCATCATTTAAGATTGAGGTCAATAGTTTAAGCAGACCTTACAAAGAAGGAGTCTTCCTAGGGCTCCTGCTTGAGCACAAGTTTGATTCTATGTAGGCAAAATTCTCCTTTCTGGTTAATGTAATACAAGTCCTGAAAAGACAGATTTCTACTTGTAAGCTCTATTTTTTGGTACATCATAAAATACAGCAGCATTGTTTAAGAGATCGCTTTCATTAAAGATTCATCTGTTCACAATCACTGCCTATACCTGTTTCTCTGTATTGTGAGACATCACCCCAGGCCGACTGCACGGCTTTCACAAATTAAGAAGTGGAGCTGGACAGAAGTAGGTGTTGGGATTGAGAGAAATAACCGTGAACCACTCATTTGCTGACTGAAGGCAAAGTTGCCTTTAATGAATAGTTACATGGAGGATATGAGATAGTAAGTGGGACTGTTATGAAACTTAACCATGAGATACTTTGAGTAATGATCTACAAAGCTGTTAACTGGATTCAGAATGTTTTTGAGTCATTACCATATAGGACTGGGTTGCTCTGAATGGTATATGAAATCCATATGGCTAGAGACATTAAATGACTTACTTTTGGTTAGAGAAGAAGATGGAAATGAGCACACATTTACATGGATCTTCAAAACTAAGAAATGAATAATAAAAAAGAAATCAGCTGTAGTTACATACCATCCGTACCAACAGTACTTTATCATTGAACTTTTAATTACAGATGTCCTGTGACTGAGAACCAGTAGGCACGAAACTAGCATGAATTTTCAGTGTTTGGGGAAAAAAATATAGCAAGTTCACTGGACTGATGTATCTGTTATGACATCAACTCAAAATAAAATGAGGACCAGCTAAAAGGATGCCGAGTATAAATATAAATCACTGATCTTTCACTTCTTTGAACGTTTTCACGTTCAAACTCAGATGCTAAATGAGCTGAGCACTTAACACAAAAAAGAGCAAATTACAAACCTACCACAATGGCTATAATTCATTCTGGAGTAATTACTCCAGCAAGACCAGGGCTGAGCTAGTCAGACAACTCTATTATCTTTCACCTGAAGAAATTGTGATTAGTGGAGAAAATGTCACATTTATACTTAAAAACTGTTTCAAAGATGACGTGCATCTTTTGGCACAGCTCAGCCATCTTAAAAATATTGTGAGAGGCAGAGACAGCAAAGAGAACTCTTTTTTTATGATTTCTCACCCTTGCGTTCAGCCACTGAGTTTAGCCCGAATATTCAGTATCTCAGCACTTGGCACACCTCAGGCATCAGCACTGAACTGCTCTCAGCTGATCCTCAGGGATGCAGCACTGGCTCTCCTAGAGATGAAGGCTCCCTGCACAGAGTCTGTGCAGCACAGAGCAGCAGGGCAAAGAAGAACTGCGTCTTCTTCATTCCCTGGAAATGCTGCACAAATCATAGAAACATAGGACAGACCTGATGAGGATTCACAATTCCACCTCTCTGCTGAGTCTGCACTTGGCACTTCTCCTTCAGCATCATATCAAATTTGATGTGGCGTCTACTTTTTTCTCCAGACCTTTTAAGAACCCTTCATAAAGAGTACATCTTTTCCCCCATTATAAATCTGAAATAAGCACCACAAAACACTGACTTGATCTAGATGACCTTCATAGGACTGGTGCTGAAATTCTGATAGCAAATGATCACAACAGCTACATGTAGCTTAAAAAACCACCTGCATCACTGTGTAGTGGCATCACTGTGTAGTGACATCCCAGCTCCAAGTGTTGCATGGCTTGCAAAGGTCACAACTAAAAGCATGACTGGACCAGGCTGAAATCATTTTTGTTTTGTTTCAATCAAGAAATGAAACAAACAAACATTGTCCGTTTTTGAAAACTTCCCATCTAGTGTTATAAACCTGAATATGCACACGTGGTATCTGTGATGTTCACTAGCTTGACACTTTCCATTCAGGATAAGCACACCTACATTATTTTGCTTTCTACAGTGAGCAGAGGGTGGAAAAACTTGGTTGTAATTATTGAAAAGCAGCAATGAAAGCAGGTTTAAGGAAGCAGTGTACAGACAAAAAGAACTACCTGTCTTTTGCTTGAAAGCAAGAATAATAACTGAAAGTTACAGACAATGCTAAAATGAAATTTAGGTGTACTCACAGACTGTGACACTTGAATTACAAAAACAGTGAATCATCTTTGAGGTATTTGAAGCGAGCAATAAGGTCTCCCCTCAGCCTCCTCTTCCGCAGACTAAACAGCCCCAGTTCCCTCAGTCTCTCCTCATAGGACACATTCTCCAAGCCCTTCACAAGCCTTGTTGCCCTTCTTTGGACCTGCTCCAGCACCTCAATGTCCTTTCTGTATGGAGGTGCCCCAAACTGAACACAGTACTTGAGGTGAGGCCTCACCAGTGCTGAGTACAGGAGCAGGATGACTTCCCTAGTCCTCCTCACCACACCATTCCTGATCCAACCCAGCATGCCATTGACCTTCTTGGCCATGTGGGAACACTGCTGGCTCTGTGGGAACACTTGCCCTATTGAAACTCAGACAGTTTCATCTCACAACACATCCATTTTGTAAGCCCATATTTTTATGTTCCTCACAGAAGCAGAGATTCATAGAGAGAAAGTAGAAGCTTGAGGGGTTTTGGAAGTTTGTCTGGTTGAAGGCATAAGGTACTTTGATTAATTTGTGTTTCCTTTCAGAAATGCAGTAGCCATCAAATGATCATAAAATAGAGCCACGATTAAGCAACTGCTTAGAGGTGAGTGTAGAGTTGCCCACACACAGTATATCTACCCAGCTTCCAGAGAAAGCCTGCAGCTCACTCCAAGTTCTGTGCTGCTGTGTTAGACTGCTCCCTGTCCTCATCCTAGCTCATGTACAGACTTTCCAAAAGCTGGGCAAGCCTTTGATTTATATTTTCCCATTTACATTTAGAAGACTTTCACAGACACAACTGAGATTTTCCAAAGCCACGTTCTCTCATATTTATAAGAGCACAAAGAATCCATGTAAGCACTGGAAACGAATTTGAGAAAAAACAAAGACGTATCTCAGTTAAACTTTAATATACATGGATCTCTCTACTGTAAAGCAAAGTATGTTTAATTGGAAAGGTGGAAATACAGTTCTAACTGTGTTATTTAGTACATAAGCTCTAAATACATCTACATATTGTTATATTCAACAGCACAGCACTCAAATAAGAGTTCAGAAATGAAAGTACTTCCAATATTTTTGTGTTAGCTGAAAATTGCCAATAATTTTTGTTGCAAAAACATTTTCCATGCACTCCGAGTATTCCTCTGAGATGAAAATTATCCATTATACAAGTGTCAAACTATTTTTAAACCCTACTCTTCCTTGTGCTCATCTGTGTTTAGAAGAGCAGAAATTTATTTGTGAAATTCCCTGAAGAGGGGAATTTGGAAAGGAAAGGTAGCTGGGAAGCAAAAAAAAGCCCAATATGTATTCTCTAGAGGGGAAGGTTATTAAGCATCCAATTCTGACACTTCACACAAAACGAGCATCACCTTACTTCAGAATGGTTTTGCTGAAGTCTATGAGATGCTCAGTACTAGCATGAAAAGCAGGACCAAAATCTGATGCTGACATCCAGAATGTGGAGGGGAACAGGAGACCTAGGCAAATTCATCTGTCCGTTTACATAACACACTGCATGATCTCAGATCAAATACATAGAAGGTATAAGTAGGAGTGAATATTCACGGACTTCATCTTAGAGAAAAAGGAGCTGTTCCACAGCACTTGAAGGTGGAGCTGGGTAAAGGGAGTTGTGGGATGGAATGAAAAGATGTTGCCTGAAGCACTCCCTGAAGCTGGTAAACAACATGTGTTCAAGTCTTTATTCGGAAGCAGATCCAAGATCTTGGACCAACGTTCTTCCCTACCCAACAAAACAGCATTGGGCACTACTACTGCAAGCCTCTCTTTGCTGTCAATGGAGGGATTGCTGACAGATTTCACAAGCTGCAAGCCCACCAGGCTTCACTACTTCCATGAACCTTTCTCTTTTTGGTGCATTGAGAGAGCAGACAGCCTTACAGCATTCCTCTTCCTTCTTTATAGTGGGATAGTGCTGCAGGCAGTATCCTTTGTAATGAGGAATTAAACGTTGGAAAGGTGCAAAAACTACTACAGGATCAACTCCTTAAAGAAAACTAAGACATTTTCTTCCTATCATCCTAAGGAACTTTTATTTTGTTAATGGGAGACTTCTGTAGCTATGACACTACATCTGGATATAAAACAAGCAAGGTGCACTTCAAAACATTTGAATGACTCCAGCTAAACCTATTATAGGCACACACGTCAAATGTGGGTACTGTGGGACACATTAAGAATTTCTGCCTGCATAATATGTTTCCTGCAGCCCAGAAGGAAAATATTCTTTAGCGCAATACAAGCCCAAGTTCATGTTTAAAGCAGGAACTGTTGATCCCAATTGGAAAAAGCATAAGATTTTCATTACATGGAGGAAAGAGGAAGGAACTGCTTGTCAGATATGTCTCTGGAAAATCTGCTTACAGGAACATGTTTGTGTGTATAGAGCAAGGGCCTATTTTTGGGGAAAAAGGCCATGAAGGTTTCATACATCTGTTTTGATTAACTGCCCTGGAGATTTTCGGAATTGGTTTTTCTGAAGAGGAATCTGCACAAAGCACTGCAGAGCTTTCCATTCTGCACAGTCTGTTAACTCTACTGGAAGAAGGCAAGCACTGAATGAACATTTTAATGTTACTCAAGACACAGTTGAGATTACGGCAGTAAGGAAGGCACAGAGGCAGACATTTCAGAGAGCCCACAGCTCCCTTTTCAAAGGTATAAAGCAAAATGAAAAATGGAAGAGCTACTCCTGCTGAGTTCTACTGTAACATGAACTGCAGCTCTTCTGCCAGTGCCTAACCAGGCATGGAAGCACAGATGAAAGCAAACAGCGTCAAAAGACAGAAGAAAACTTCTTGCACGGTGACTTGGCCAGCCCTCAGACTGTAATAAGACTTAACTGTCTTCCTTCTACCTGCAAAACTGCCAAAATCCCTAGGCAGGATTTAAGCTCCGGCCTTCTAGGAATAAGCCCAGGGTCCCTGAACCCACATGGTGCCACAGGAACATCTGTAGAAGCCCAGTCTCAAGACAGGAGTAAAGGCATCTTACAGTCATGTCTTCTTTGCAGGAGATTCCTTCAGCCAAGCAGCCACCACCCTCCCATTCAACACAGGCAGAGTTAAAATGCTCACAGACTGATTTCCATTTTCTGTGTCATTCCTGCAACTAGCTCTCTAACAGGCTGTTTCACAATGTTCACTTTGCCAAGACTGTGTTTGTTCATTTTAAAAATCACCAGGAAGGCCCCTCCTCTCAGTTGTGTAGACAGAGGGAAAATGGACTGTCAACAGAACGTAAATCTGGGCACAACCTTCCACTCTTCAGTTCTTTCACTTCAGCCTGTATGCATGGGAACTTATTTAATGGATGTGCAGCACTTGCACACTGTTCCTTTTGCCTGCCATTTATTCTGATGCTGTTTTATGGGCTCTAGTGACAAAACCTTCCTACTTTGCCATGCAAGGAAACACAGGGGCTATGAAAACAACCTTAACTGCTAGCCAGGATTCTTCTGCTAATTCATACAGTTTTTAATTCCATGCCTTAGGACTATAATAAATATTACTCCCAATAAGTTGGAGCAAGAATTAAGCTAATATTGAAGGAATCTGTCAGACGACTTATTTATTGTTCTAATTTTATGACTCCTTGATGCAAATCCTATCAGACATTGGCTGGATCTAAACAGAAATCACTAAATCATCCAATGCACTAATTCAATAGAAAAGCACAAAAAGTACTATATTAAGTATGCTACAAATTAAGCTGTTAAATCATTCATTACTCGCCAGTTTTGAAATGCTTTTTATTGAGTAACTAATAATATTTTTTTTTAAATCTACTATTACAACATATATTTTCCAGGACATTTACTATGTCACATGTTGGGTTTACCTTCTGCACAGGTATTCATCTATCAGCATTTACAAGTATTTTAGAGCTTACCTAACCTTGCCTGTGCTTCATCTTTGTGAAACATTCGGCTGATGAAATACAATTACATTCATATTCAAGAAAGACTTACTTTGAGTGAGTGTGAAATTTACTTTCCCTGGGGACAGTCTGCATAAGAATCTGGTCTGTTCCTTGTGATCACTTTTATCTCCATCTAGATTCACAAAGAGGTGAATGTATGCAGTCACTCACAGGATCAGATCCAAAGCTAGACCTGGTAACCTGTTAGGCAGTTTCACTTAACTGTGATTTAATTCAGTAAAAAACTCTAAAGTTTTCATTTGTAAATCAGAAATACCACTCACCTAGGGGAAAGTTTCTTTGCAAAGATGCAAATTGTGCCAATTCAAACATATTTATTGAATTCAATTAGAGATGATATTTCTGATTAGCCTGGTCATTATCTGATGAACCCTACAAGGAGCAAAGGGGTAAAGAAGGAACAGAGACAAGGCTGCAGGCCATATTTTTAATGCTGAGGTGCTAAAGCCATTGGTATTAAGAATGCCCTTTTGATGAGGTCAGAGTCTATGAAAACTCTGCAGTCACAATTATATGCTAGTCAATGCTGAACTGCATCAGTATCATTTAATCTCTGGGGGAAAAGTCTTTTCTGTTGATCATTTTCATGACTCTGAAAAAACACCATATTAATACACATCAGAAAGAAAGATTTAAAAAATTCAAAATGCTAGAAGTTCTTTCATAAGTCTCTTTTTGATGCATGACATAGAAACAGTGGCAAATCCTTGTTCCAGCTGGACCAAGGAGAACCCCCAACAGGAGATTCAACTTTCATCTTTAAAGAAGGGGAAAAATAAAGGGGGGGGAAAAGGCACCTAGAAACTTTATCTTTGTAATCAAATGAGGAAAACTGTTTTGTGATCTATTAATACCTTTGTCCTCCTGGAGAGAGGATAAAAAAAGTTTTTGAAGATATTTCAAAACTTCTCTTTTTTTTGGTTGCACTGTGGATCATGCTTTCCAACTTCACTGGCAGTCCCTTCAGGGAAAAAAGGAAAGCTCAACTTATCATGTCCTTGATGGCATGCTGCTCTCAGAAGGAAAGGACAGTGAGGAATTCTTGTCTAAAAATACAGACCCAGATTTGGGTTGCCAGCCACTTAATCAGGCCTAGATCAGGATGCCCAGGGCCCCATCCAACTGGGCCTTGAACACCTCCAGGGAAGGGGTATCCTTTTGAACAAGGGGCCTTCTAATTGCATTGGATGTTCTTGCTACCTCCGCAAATCAGTAAGTATGAGCACACAGCCAGCCTTCTCTGCATTATTCATTATTTTCACGTTCCTTATCATGCCACCTGTCATCTGTTTCCTCCCCAACCTAAGCAGTTCTAATACACTTGATTCATCCTTACATCTTGTACATTTTCACATCTCAGACAACTTGTACTGCCTGGATATTTTTTCCTGATTTTTTTCAAGATGCAAGAACGAGATTTGAACACATCATAGAGGGGACACATCCACAATACAGTAGAATCACAATATTTACAGCCATAAACAACCATGTTTCATGCCAACTCAATACTTCATTTCATTCAACGAGAAAAAGGAACAATCAAATGGATAGGAAATTAAATCCAAGTGCAGGATGTATGACTTCATCTTCAGCTGATCAACAGTCCTCCTTAAAGACTACCATTTAGTTGAAAAGACTGCTCTCTCCTGCAAGAGAGAGCAGTTCTTCAGAACTACCTAAAACATGGAAGTTTTATGTAGCACCCATTTTTATGCTAAAGCCATAAATTAGATCAATCCTAGTTCCCAGGTCATCAACAACAATTTGTTCCTGGAGTTAATAAGTACATTTAGAATTCATCAGTATCTGTGAGAATCATGAAATATTCCTTTCTGATATGCATCATCACACTTTAGTCATGTTCCCCAAAATATTTTATTGTTGCCAATGTTCTTCTCTGCAATGAGTTTAGCTCCTTCTAGAATCAGGTTTAAGGACTTGCAGATTGCAGTGGGGTTGAATTTCACAGGGGATTATATTTTCTCATTTTCAGCATATCCACTTTATTCATCCTGAAACTCCTTCAAAAATCCTGGCAATTTGCTGCAATTTGGAGGCTCATATTGCTCCTACATCTTTCCTTCTCAAACATGTTTAAGTTTTATTACTCCTCCTAGAGCCACTATTTGTATGCAGGTGTCCTTCTGAGAGATGGTATATCCACACTACAGACAGTGGGATAATGCAGAGATTACTGCACCAGCATTATTAGACTGGCTTAGAACAGAAGTAATCCAACTGCAACAGCACAGTGTTCAGTTTAAGACAATTTACTAGTTCTTCATAGGTAGAACAACCTACACATACCACAGTCTTTGGTGGCTAGGCTAGAACAAAGGACTCATTTAAAACTGGCTGAGATGAATCTCCCATGAACAAATCAGTTAGCTCTTCTCAAATAGCCAAGGAATCCTTAATGACTCCCTGTTTGATGGATTAACAAAATTCAGTGGGTTTCTGTACTTTCTACAGTCTTACTAGCACTGCAGGCAGGGAAAGTGTTTACACTCATGTTGGTACTGCCTCTCACAGCTCTCCTCATGATTAATGGGGTGTACGAAGACACGGGCATCAAAGACACCTCCAGAGAGCCCTGCAACAGGCTGATACCAAAGATGGAACCAGAAACCTGATTATTTCCAGTCCCACAGCCTGGCGCCCTCTGCAGCATGGCTATTTGCAGTTGGGTTGCCCTGCAGCAACAGACTACCTCAATCAGGTGATCGCCAAGAACCCTCAGAGCCCATGAGCAACAAGACAGTTACACGGAGAGGCAATGTTCATTAATGCAGAAGTTACGATTTCCATTGGGCCCGAGGAAATTTAGCCTTGCAATATTTTATTCTATTTGTAGGAGCCAGCGTGACTCAGCCTCTTCTATAAAAGCAAGAGGGACTGTGCTTTTGAAGACAATACATGACATCTCTTCAGGTAAATTTTAAAAATGGACCAAGCTGGCACCTGCAGGCCAAACTCTGCAGTTTCTTCGAAATTCAGGAATACTAAAGTATGTCACACACAGCTGCTGTAATTCCCCAGGCTGGCACTTAGTCATCAGTCAAAGCTACTCTCACAGCACAGAAGTAGATTTCTTTCTTTCCCCTTCCTTGCTCTTTAATGTTATTGAAATAAAAATAGACGGAACTGTGATTTTTCACATCTGATGTTGTGTCCTTGTCTAAGCACTAAACTTTGGCTTCCCTCAGTTTAGAAGATGTGCCTTCTATAAAAACATACTACATCTGTGCTGGAGCTTTCTTTGCAGTGCCTGAAGGCAGCTTATCAACAGGAAGGGGACTGACTTTTTACACAGTCTGATAGTGATAGACAAGGGGGAATGGCTTTAAACTAAAAGGCGAGATCTAGGTGGGATGTTAGGAGGAAATTGTTCACTGTGAGCGTGGTGAAGCAGTGGCACAGCCGCCCATAGAAGCTGTGGGTGCATCTTCAGGCTCAAGGCCAGGTTGGAAGGGGCCCTGGGCAGCCTGAGCTGCTGGGGGCAGCCCTGCTCACAGCATGGGGTTGGAGCTGGGTGGACTTTGAGGTCTCTCCCAGCCCAAACCTTTCTATGATTCTATTATTCTTTCTTTCTAATTCAAGCTGAGGTTAGCAATTCTTATGGCCTGCTCACCACGCACTGACCTATTTCATGTCACCGCAGCAGAAGCTTCATTCACACTCAGTATTTGTTTTATCAAATAGCATCAAATTGTTTTGCCAATAATCATTTTGAGCAAGTCACCTGCTTTTCCACAGTCGCACACTTCAGCTTAACAAATTATCCTGCTGCCAAAACTTTTACAGTGCCCGGCAGACACTAAGGGACACAGCTGCCTGCAATTCTCTTGTGTTTTCCAAGGTATGCAGCTTTATTACAGATAACATGGAATATGATAGGTTTTGTTGGAAAAATCCATGTAACACTGCCTAATGATGAAGACGGATACAGTTTTCAGGAGCATAGCTGAGAGCTTTGGAACACCAGGTCTGCTATCTAGGCCCAGCTGCACCGAAATATGTGAGTGCCTCTGGCTGAGCTCAGAAACACAAATATCGTCACTGATCCAAGCTAAGGGTAAAGTCACTTCAAAAAACTTTACTGAAAATCTCAAATGTCGTCATTCCTTGACTGCATCATTGGTTTCTAAGCAAGTAAGACATGCAGTTCAGCTACCTGCAATGAATCTGCTCAAAGTAAGTACATCAAACAGGAAAATCCCTTAGCTCAGATGCTGTTTACTAACTCAAAATCTGGATCAATTCTGTAGTGACAAAAAAGACTTTGGGCAACTTTTTAATAAATTAAAGTAACTTTTTGAGAAAATGTGGTGTTTATGATCATTTGGAAATCATAAAACCAAAATAAATAAATGTTTAAATAAAGCTATGGCTTATATATATAAATAAATTTAAATCAGGAGTAATATTCAGAGATCACAAATACATAAATAAATAAAGACTGAATACTGAGAGTCCAGTAGAAATTCGCTGTCATCTTTTTCAGGTTTCCTTCTTTGCATAAGACCCAGGAGATGTGGACCCATGTGAATGGGAACAAGCTTTACATGACTCCCCATGATCTAAGAACACCATGTTTTATTCAGCTGTAATAAACACTGGCAATATTAATGCTTTGCCTGGTAAGAGACTTTTACAATTCTACAAGGATTTTGTGAAATCTTATCACTTTTGCCTAACCAGTGATGCTGAACATTCTATCTCAAAAATGCATCACTTTGGATTTCTTGAGCTTCCTTCATGGCCAGTGAGTTTCTGCTTTTCTTTGTTGCCGGCTTAAACCATGAATTTAAGTGGGCTAGGTACTACACTGACACGCTCCATTTTAACATTACAGGTATGAGAGTAACTAGTACTTTTTGAGGTACTTTGTGATAGGGGAGGGAAGCCCAATTCAGCTGAAGAGCCATCCAAAAACATGCAAACAAATACTTGGTAAAAGCTGTGCAGAATGAATACATGATGGCCAACTGCATGATGTGAAGCCTTGTTCATGTGGGGCTAGAACACAGAGCCTGAGCCTAGTGTGTTCCCACAGGAACATGTGGAGAACATTCAACTCCCTGAGAATGAATAGCTCAACAAATGAGTTATTAAGAACTTAACTACACAAGTCCCAAGAGAAACCCACTGCAGCCTTTTAAAAATGGATTTGGAATTGCTCCTTTAAATGGAAAATACACTAATTACCAATACTGCAGGACCTGCCCGGATTAAGAGAACATAATTGAAGGTCACTGGAAAGTTTGTATTCCAAGAAGCCTGAGACAGCACCACTGAAAGAAGAATCCAGCCTGCCTTCAGGGGAAAGTGTCAAACTTTGACCAGCCTCAGTGAAACAATACACCAAAATCAGCCAAGTTCCACTTGGTTCATACTGAGCCTATAAAAATCAACATTTTGATCACAGCAGCTCAAGCAGCTCAGGAGCCATATTAATTTCCCTTGTTCTGGAAAAGGTGCTTCTTGGCCAAGCCGACCCACTTACTGCTGGGTATCAGCCTTGGGAGACGCTGAACATTTCAGGCCTGAGAGTTCATGATGCCATATGCACGCTGGTCCCTGGCATATCACTTGAAACACAGACATTCCCATGGCTGTACGGTATGCGAAAACCAGGCACACTTTTACGAAGATGGCTTTTCTGTAGAAATAGAATGAAACACCTGTGCTATACAATACCACTCCTCTCCAGTTACAGTTTCCTGGTAGAAGACATCACTCACATAAAAGCACTGCATTTATTTTTCTATCTACTTTCTCTTTTACTTCAAAGCAGGTCTGCTTGAAAATGATCTGATCACAGGAATACCTAATTACATTCTGCCACTACAGTGGAGACCAAGAAAAACAATCATGTTCTCTGTTGCTGCTGGTAATGCCTTTCTCTCCTGGACAATCTACTTCTGGGACTCAAGGATTATCTGGAGAGATTGCTTATGGAATGGCTCTGGCTGCTATAAACTTTTGTATCCTTCAGCAGTTTTCCCAACAAGACACTTCGGTTCCACAGAAACATTATTTCTGTGGCTATTTCAAATAATGCACAATGAAGATTGCAGTATACTCTAAGTGTAATTTTCAGGAGCAGTTTGCAGACATTTCTAGCAAGTGATCATAATGGAAGTTCTTCAGCAAGTTTCAGGAAAGTGCAGGGGAACAATGCAGAACAGTGGAGCAGAACTTCAAGTCCTATGCACAAAAGCCCTGACAGGTGAACTAGAAGGGCTTCCTTTTTCCCTGTAGGGTACACACACATGAACTGTCAGTTCCAAACCTGTATCTACCAGTGACAATGGTAAGACGCACTGAAATTCAAATAAAACTCATAGAAAATGACTGCAATACACACAGCAAATCATGAGCCAAGTTTAAGTACAGATGAATCTTAGAGATAAACACAATAGAATGGGACAGAGCAAAGGACAGAGGAGTTAAAATTGTGAAGTGATCACAAGATAGGAAGTAGAAAAAAGTGAAACCTCTTCCAGAGCAGATTTTAAGACACGCTGCTAAACAAAAGATATGCTATTCATTTATTTACTAAGTTCATATTGATTTGGAAAAATAGCAAAAATATTGCAAAATAAAAACAGAATTAGAAAAGCCTATGTGTTGATGAGCTTGTGCTTCCATTATTCGCAGAAGTGCATTGACATTATCTGTGATGGGACTCAATAAACAGAATTAATATAACATGGCTATCACTCAACATTTCCATAATGTTTTATGTCTTCACGCTGCTTTGCAATATAAACTTAATAAATTAATCTCTATAAGGTAGGAAAATCTGATTAGCCTTATTTCACAGATGAATTAACTGAGATTTGGCAGAAGTTCTGTCACCCAAAGTAGTGGAACAGAATTGAGGGAAAAGAGTAGCAATTAGTATAGCAATTTGAGGCCACAGAGACTTTGCAGTTCCTTCTGGCTGATGATCGTGCACAACTTTCTCATTCATACTGCAGTGTTAAATTTAGACATCTGCCCATCTGTCAGAATTTCCAACATCCCTCAAAGCATTATCAATAAACAAACAATCTGACCGAAGAAACTGGATTCTGCTGTACAAACTCACATCATATCCTGCAACCCTCTAGTTTAGTTTGCCAAATGAACACAGGAACAGAGGAAGAGATCTTCTGGCTTGCAATAGCCCATGGAAAGTAGGCAGTCCCAAAGAAACACACAAAAATTAATCCTTAGAGAAGAGAAATGGTATCAGCTGCAAGCCAAATCCTGCAAAACTTCCATCAGAAATTGGAATGAAAGCAGACATTTTGCATGTGTTCCCCTCTCATTATTCAACTTTCCCATTGAAAAATGTGTTTGAAACAGTGACAGCTGCTTTGCTGATCTTCTACACAACCTCTATGGAGCTACCACTTTCTGGATTCAAGATGTTTCAGCTTCCCCTGGAAGATTTACTTTGCCATTGGCATTCATTTAGATTGAGTATCATGCCACACTGATTCAATGGAAAGGGGACATGGATTTCTCTTGGCAATGGCATTTTCTGTCAGGCTAGAACAGCTGTCAAGGGGAGAATACATCCAAAGGTAAAAAAGAAGGTCTTTCTCACAGGCATTTGAGTAGTCATCTAGAGTGACTCTCCCCTAAATGAGTAGGAACACCTACATCATTTGTAACATAGAATGACTACCCCCCATCCAAATATACATGCCCTGATTCTTTTTCTACAGGAACTAAAATTCTCTACAAGCCTTCAGGTTAAAAAAAAATCTGTGACTATCATATTAGTCCAAAAATATGACAGAAGTGTCACAACAACAGAAAGGCAAATAATAGGGCTTGTCAACAAGCATCACATAGACAAATATAACCTCGGTGCATCTTGTAAAACTGACTTATCTACTGGCTGTACAACACAAATGATAGCATGCAGGGAGTTAAATAAGCACATAAATAACTGGAGTACCATCATTCAGGAAATTACAACGTGATCCTGAATTTTGGTTTCCCACCCATTTTTCCCCTGCTAAAATTTACTGCATCAGGTTACAGCAGCACCTCTTCCAACTACTACACTGGAGGGATGGAAAACTTGTGTCGCACACTCATACACTAAGGGTGACTTCTAGAACACTAGAACACTCGTTCTGCCTCAATTTTCCTTTACTTGTGTCCTAGATGATCTATTTTTGGGACATTTTAAGGGTAGTTTCACGAGTTTGAAGCTTTGTCTATATCCTAGAGGAAGAAGATGGAAAGAAGTAGTTCCAAAGTCTTTCTTCATTTGCAAGATCCCTACCTTAGGTAAAGATTTACTGGATAGCTGATAGAACCCGTGGACACAGGACTGTAGTATTTGCACATGCAACAGAGACAAAATACCACTGTAAAGCCTAAGTTTACTTTCACACAATCCTTTCTGTCTTTAAATCTGACTGCTGACAATAGCAGAATACTCTTCTCTGTATAACAGAAGATAATGTCTTTGGCCATGAAAACTGTCTGGAGTGGTCTTAAATGGACACAAAAAATGGAATGCTGTTGGAGAAATGCCAGTGGAATGCTACAAGTGCTGACACACTTAATGCATACATCCAGACAAGTATATGTTATCCCAGGGCAGACAACAGCCACTGCAATTTCTTGAACATATTAAAAGCTATACTAGAAGCTTAGGGGTATCCTGAATTCACGTTAAACAATTTGTGTTAAAATCACAGAACCACAGAACATCCCAAGTTGTAAGGGACCCACAAGGACCATCAAGTCCAACTCCTGGCTCTACACAGAACCACCCAAACTCCAAATCCTATGTTTGACAGCGTTGTCCAAAGTTTTCTTGAACTCTGGCAGCTCAGGGTTGTGACCACTGCCCTGGGGAGTCTGTTCCAGAGCCTGACCATCCTCTGCTGCAGACCCTTTCCTTATCCCCAGCTGCCCTCCCCTGACGCAGCTCCATGCCGTTCCCTCGGGCCCTGTCGCTGTCACACAGAGCAGAGCTCAGCGCTGCCCTCCGCTCCCTGTGAGGAGCTGCAGCCTCCATCAGGCTTCCCCCTGGCTCCTCTGCTCTGGGCTGAACAGTCCAAGGGACCTCAGCCACTCATCATACACCCTGCCTTCCTCATTTTCATAGCACTCCTTTGGATGCTCTCCAATAGTTCTGTGACCTTCTTATAGTGTGGCACCCAACCCTGTGCCCAGAGCTGGAGGTGCAGCTGCACAGCACAGAGCACAGTGGGACAACCCCTCCCCTCCCCCAGTGGTAGTGCTGCGCCTGGTGCACCCCAGGGTATGGTCGGTCCTTTGAGCTGCCACTGCACAATGCTGGCCCACATACAACCTGCTCTCCACCAGAAGCCCAAATCCCTTTCTTTGGGGCTGCTCTCCAGCCTCTCATCCCCCCCATCTGTACACATAACCGCAGTTGTCCCTTCCCAGATGCAGAATCCAGCACTTGTTCTCATGCAGCTTCATGTGCTTGGTGATTACCCAGCCCTCTGTAAGGCCTCTCTACCCCTGAAGGACTCAGCAGCTCCTCCAATTTAGTGGAGTCCTCAAACTTAGCATACATTTGAGTCCTGCATTCAGACATCTCCAGATCAAGCCCTTTCCTCACGGATGAAGCATCTGATCCTGTAGAGAGGAGGGCAGTTTAAAATGCCTAAAGAACATCATTGATTTTGTTAGCTTGCTTTCTAAATTTCTATTTAGATAAATTTCTATTTAATATTAAAAAAAAAAAAAGATAGGAACCAAAGAGGAGCTGCACATTTCCTGTCTACACTATCAGGAAAATAGACTTACATGTCATTTTCTAGTTGGACTTACAGAGTAGCATTTGGGAGACTACAGACATTGCAGAGCATCACCTGGGTACACAGCTACTCCCTTGCAGAAGACACTGACATCACAGAACATTTGCAAGAAATGGCTACAAACTGGGAACTGATTGCTATCTTTTTTTTGGTTAACATTACCTGGAAAACTGATTTCTCTTCCCTCTGCCCTCTGCCTTGGAGAGGAGATGAAGATGACAGTAAATGTTCTGATCTTCATTTCTTTTTCTTGTCTGTTTCCAGGTATTTTCCAGGTATTTGCTTAGTAGAAATATGGATATCATAGATTTGGGTACCAGATGAGTTTGAACCCATGGAATGGAAAGATAAACAAATCAGGATATGGTGAATCTATTTATTTCAATATATTTATAACATACCTTGTTTTAGTCAGCCTGAGCTTGCAGGATTAATCTGTTAGACTTTTTTAATACCCAATTTAGTTTTAGCTATTAAATGTCTTCCGGTATGTTGCTGTCTTTCAGTCCCAAATTGATAGTAACTAACTCTTCTCTTTTGTATTTCTCTTCTGCTATCTCCCATGCTTCAAGGGACATGATGCTTATTACAGGTGAAGAGTTGCCCTTAAGAGACAAGAGATGGCGATCCACCAGGGGAGCAGACGGGTGGGAGCCACGCAGAGAGTGGCTGATGGGCAAGACGGAAGGCAGAAAGACAGTGGCACCCACCACTCAAGCACCCTAAGAAAGCCAGCACGCAAGCAGGCACTGCTCTAACCCTGCCAGACCCTTCTGCATCAGGGAAATGTGCCAGTCCCTGGCCCCCTCTCTGCTGCCACCAAGCAGAAGCATGACTGCTTTTCAAAATGCTAGGAAAAGATAGTTTAGGTATCAAAAAGTTTTTAATTTTACCTGATACAGGAAGTTTTTCCCAGGGAGCTTATGGAATTAAGAACAGCATTTCATACTTGTACTCAAAAGCTGCAGTAATTTTTATCATGTTCAAAATCAATTTATCACTTAAGGCTATGGCAAGAAAAAAAAGGCTTGAGAAAAAACATCTCTCCTAGTCCTAAAATAAACTTATTATAGCACAGGCAAGCTGCTACAAGATGAATTAAAAAGAAAACAAACTCTAAGAAGTGCTCAGCACTTTTTGGAATCTTTTGATGTAGACCTTACCTGACATGAGACACATTTTACATGCTCAAAGTGCAGTGCAAACTATGTTATTATTCCTCACAATGTGAGACAGGTCAGTAGTATTACATTAAGATGGACAGGTTAACATTAAAACTCTGAATTACCTCAGTGCTTCAAATGGCATCCTGGGTCCTTCTGGCCACATCTTAAAGGCTTCAGAATCAAAGCTCTCCATTTTAAAAGTGATAAGACTATTTGATTTTTTTGTTTGCTTTATTTTAAAAGCAGTTCTAGAATCTCAGAGTGAGCTTTGAAAGAGAGGGGACTGCTTTCTTCTTGTACATCCCTACTAGTAATCGAAAGTATGAAACTCCTATTTGCCTTGCTACTTTGTTTTCACATTATATTCTCAACTCAACTTGACCTGCACAACTTTTGGCACTTGACAGTTTTGAACACCAGGCCACTTCACATACAAAACTGAACTTAGCACGCTCATTTTCTAAAGCCTGAAAATTGTGACAGTTTATTGTAGAACAGAACACTGTGTCAGGCAATTACAGGATGAACGTTTCTTCTTTTAATTTGCAATGTTGTGGGGCTTTTTTCACTCCCTTCAGGCAAAGTGTTAAAGTGCTGCTCTGCTCCTACCGCCAACTCTGAAGTGACACTGCAGGATTCCAGTTTTGATTCCATCATTGATTAATTTGTCAGTTTTCAAGGCAAGACATTTTGCTAAATGCCAGACTTCTCCCCGAGCCTCTAACATCTGTGTTGTCTTTTCACACATCTTTCCCAACAACCCTGCCTCTAGAAGATGGTACTACTGACAGTGTACAAAGAAGCAGACTGCAGCTTGTCCTCTCACAGCTGTGCCACCACTACACATCTAAACTAAATTCAGTGGATCATCAAGTATAGGTCAACCCACTGGTGAGGCAAATGTAGTTATCAGCTCATGAATCCCAACCCAGGCCAAAGGAATGAGACACAGAAGTGTTTGAGGGAGTGCATTCTGCTCTATAAGAGGAAGTATAAAATTGGCCACTTCTAAAGCAGTAACTGTGCTAAGACCAACATGATATTTCTGGACAGATACTCTGTCAGTGAGTCAATCCAGTAGAAACGACCACACAAGATATTAAACAAAGGTCTTTGGGAATTCAGAAATCTTTCTATAGCTGTAGTTGGACCACCTCAGTCTGAACTTGTTGGCTTCTGTGCTCCTTCACTCTGTGTTCTCTTCACCTCAACTTCCCTCCTCCTCAGAGCACTTCAAAGTCATTTCAGTGTTTGTCTTCTTCTCAGGCCCTTGGTTTTTAGAAAGGTCTTTCAGGCATGCTTCATTTTTACCATAACTTCTGTCATAAATGGACCTTATTCTTGGCTTCTCTTCAGGCACTGCTGTGTAATGCGTTATTGCTCATCAACATGGGTAATGATAACACTAATTTTACAAATGGATTCATAACTGTTAAGCACACAAATCACAGGGTAAATTTAAAGACAGTGAATGTTACATACTAAAGACAGTCTCATGTCAGCCAGGTCATTGCTAGGGTGTTCCTGGACTGCATTTCTTCAAGCTACTGTTTGTGCAACCATGTGCAATCTGAAATGAAAGGGAACTTCATGAGCTGGGATGCCTTGGAGAGGCAGCACTGCACTCACTACCTGGTTGTCTACTTGAGAGAACTGTACACTCAATTTCACTATGGTTGACAGCAAAGAGACCTTTTCTTTCATCCTACTTCTTGCAGTAGGTTAAAAAACTTTTAGCAAACATACCTGCTCAGATTCCATCACCATAATGCAGAGTGAGGGAAGGGGTCATGTCAAATATACAAAAGTCACCTTCTCAAGCTTTGATCATACTCTAGCAATAGGAAAAGATGGCTCTGTCAGGAGATTGACAGTGGGCCATCTGGAGTACTGCGTTCTGATCTGGGCCCCCAGCACAGGAAGGGTGCAGACTTGCTGGAACAGGTCCAGAAGAGGTCTACAAAGATGATCAGAAGGCTACAGTACCTCTCATAAGAAGAAGATTGAGGGAGCTGGGCACATTCAACTTGGAGAAGAGAAGATTCCAGGGAGACATCAATGCAGCCTTCTAGTACTTGAAGGGAGATTCTAAGCAGGAGGGGGAGCAATTACCAACCATCATTTTCAATAGAGTCCAACAAATCTTTGAAGCTATTCATTCAGAAGACACATTCATGGGCACATTTTACCTGTCCGTTTTTCAGCCTCTTTATTGGTCTAAAATGACATTTCTCTTTTAAAAAAATACAAATGGAAAAATTATTCTTAATAGGTTGTATTACAGGACCTAAATTTCCAGCTAAATTGGATGTCTTCATTTTATTTCAAGAACTTTCCACATGGCACAAAATTGAGCCAAATTGTTCAATACATACAGTGTTTGTGCCACATTAATTCCAATTTAAACTTGGCTAACATAAAATGACCAGAAAGATTTATGTGGATCTGTCTATGTAGACAAATGCATATTATTGTCTTTGGCCTCCAGACTCTCACATGCAGTATTTGCTCTAGGATTTAATGAATCATTGCTTTCCATATCCTGTGAAAGCAAAGCTGTGATTTGTAACCTCTGATACGATGCTTAGTGAAACTTTTTCCAAGGTTATATATTCATCTTTTTCACACTATAGCTACGCAAAAATTTTCCTTAACTAATTAGACAAACATGCTCATTTGCTTAGTTCTTGTAATTTACACCTTTTTAAGTACCCGTTTCTCTTAGGATGTATCACCTAAACAGTGCTATCACCTGACCTAGTGATGATTCAGTTCTATCTTAAATTCCTACTTACGAACTGCAGACCTTCCTGCTAACTGTATCGGTCACAATCATCTCTGATACTACCAGTCTCCACACGCTATTACCCTGTCTGGCAGCATCAGCACATCAAACAACACAAAATCCTTATGAGAATGATGCAACAGGTTGAGAGGAAAGTAAAGAGGCTGCTAACCATCTTCGGGGCCTCTCCTGTGTACAGGTAAAACACTGCACAGGGGATATTAATCCAACATACATAAATAAAATGTACATAAAATATATATATTTTTATATAATAACAACTAATTAAAAAATAGGGTTGAAAACCACAGAACAACAGAGAATGTATTCTGAATGTGAGTGACTTTCTGCTTTACAGAAATCCCAAGAAATCTCTGGTTTTAAAATCCATGCATATGCTAAAACAGTGACTTCAAACAATTGCTACAAATTCCTTATCTGACGGCACACTTGGTTTTCAAATCTGCGCAATGCCAGCGTGTGGTTCACTCTTCAATAGATAATGAAAAGAGTGGGATTTTATCAGCAAAAGCAACATCGTCCCACAGTGCTGGAGCTAGGCACATGCTGCTAACTGAAGACAGGGTATTGACAGGAAACTGCTGTGACAAATTTGTTTCCCCAAGCAGATATGACAACAAGGTGATGATATCAAGCCCTGCCTGATGCAAGGGAGTAAGGAAAACAAGGGAAGGAAGAAGAAAAAAACAGCACAGGAACAAGCCCAAAGAACTGAGAAGTGTTCGCAGGCGATCTCGGCTCTTATATTTTAGGCATATGGGTTTTATTGTTGTTACTTTATTTGCTTTTACTCCTCAAAATGCTTTGCATACAGCACAGACTGCTTTACTCAGCACCCAACTTCACCTTCTTTTACCTGGGGGGTGAAAAATCCTGCACCAAATGCACTGAAGTATTTAATGCGGCCTCTCCCATCACTGCTTCAAACTCTTTTAAAATGCCAGTTTGTAGTTTTTGCTGAGATCTTCTGCTAACTGCAGAGCAGTGGAATTGGCCTTCCCACTGTTGACATAGTAAAGCAGTTTTTGATGCTGGGATTCCCTCTCCCACTCAGGATCCTTCTCATCTTTGCAGCCCTCAACAGCTCCAGCCTGCAGGCCTGGAGTTGGAAGGATTCTCCTCGCCCACAGGGAGCAAAAACCAGCACTTCTAAATAGGTAAAATAAGTTAGTTACAAAAGGCAGAGTCAGGTACTGGCCTTTTGTTCATGAAACAAGATTGTGACCCTCGAGAGCAATTAATCAGGACTCCAGAAAATGCCTGTGCTGGGTCATACAGACAGACATGGTATTCAGCATTTTCCTGAATCCAAGAGCTGAGAGGGCAGATGGTATGGCTGTAGTTGGGAGATCCCAAGAAGAAGCAGGGTTGCAAGTTAATCGTGCCACAGGTGGCGAGATACCAGAGCTGGCCTCATGTCAGCAGCTCAGGCCCTGCCAGACTTCTTTGCTCACAAACAAAACTGCTGAATGAGACTTTGCTGCTTGCAGGGCCAGCTCAGCCACTCGCAGGCAGTCCTGGGTGTGAGCTGGCTCTGTGCAGAGCCATCCGTGCAGGCAGCCTGGCCGCCCTTGGCAGGTCTAGGCATTGCCTCTATCACCTCCATGGCGATCTGAACATTTGTGCTGTTTGGGGTGCTTCTGTCTCCACAGCCACCAGTTACAGAGCTGGTTCCATACTCAGTTTGCTGCATTGGTCCAGCCCCAGAACAATGTGACTGGGGAAAAGAAATGTTCCTGTCCACAAAGCGATGCTGTCCCATTCTCAAAAGTTCTTTAAATATGTTTTTAAAATATCATTTTCAAATAAAAAATATACACAGCAATATAATTTTTGAAAGGGTCAATACTTAACTACTAGCACTCCTACTGCGCTCCATGCTTTGGAAGGAAAGCAGTAACGTCAAAAGAAACACACTGGTGCTGAGCCTTTGGCAAACAAGCAACCAGGATGAGCACAAATACTAAACAGCTAAGCCTAAACCCTCTTGCTCTTAACCTTTTTTGAAGACCTCCCATAGTACAGGTCCAAGGGTGAAACAGCCCAGCTGTCTGTGCAGATGAAATGCCATCTGTGCCATGAAACTAAGCCCTTTGTGCCTGAGGCTCTTTAGCTCGAGTGGTAATAGTTAAGCAGAGCAGGAGAGGCTCCTGCCTAGAAATTTTATGCTTACTGTAACATGGAGCCTGCCTGCCCTCCTCATCCACATGATTTATATTCCACCTTGGAGAAGGGAGGTCTTGGTCCTTCCTGAGAACTACCTATGCCTTTCTAGACCTTTGACAGACTTGCATTAATCACACAGCTTAGGGTTTTCCAACAGTTAACATATGGAAAAATAATTATGTGCCCACAGGCCAGGTGAAAATGAAAGGAATTAATGAGCTGACACCTGGGCGACGTATTTACTTAGAATTTAACCATTCCAAGTTTACTTCCCAGTTCAACTTCACTATGGCTCAGTCTTAAAGATTTCAAGCAGCAACAGCTCTCGGACTGCAACAGCTTGTCTTAATTGAAAACAAAGCTTGTCACCCCCTGGAGAAAATAGATCACTCCTTTCTGTGCCTTTGGACCTTGAGGCTCAAAATAAAGTCTCTCTTCCCCTGCTCCAAATAGCAAAATGCGTGTTACTAAATGAAAAGAAAAACATTTTGAAAATTAGAGTAGATGAAATCTGCCAAGGGACAAATCTATTTTGCACTCTGGCAATTTTCCTGAGGTTTTACTTTAATGTTTATTGTTTAACTTCATAAAATTGAGTAACTAGCGTAACAGCACCTCAACAGCCAGACACAAAAAGTCCATTAAAATATGATGCATCTTGTTAATATAACACATTCGTTAGAATCAAAAAATCATTAAGGCTGGAAAATACTAAGATCTTCTAGTCCAGCCACCAGCCCATCACCACTATGCCTACTAAACCACGTCCCTCAGTACCTGCATGTTTGTTAACACCTCCAGGGATGGTGATTCCACCATCTCCCCAGGCAGCCTGTGCCACTGCCTTCTCTTTCAGAGAAGAAATGTATCTTAATATCTAACCCGAACCTCCTGTGGCACAACCTAAGGCCATTCCCTCTTATCCTATCACAAGTTACTTCATCAGAATGCATCACAATTCCCCATAAACTTGTAGTGTTAAGACGAGTAAACACTTCTAACAATCATCAGTAAGCTCTGATATTCTTAAATAGTTAATTATTAAATAAGTTCTCTCAGAAAAGGTTTTGATATCACAGCTAAGCAATAAGACAAAAAGGAAAGATTCAAATATGGCCATGTTCTTTGATAACCTTCCAGGGGTTTGCAAAATGAGGAGGCTCAAGAAAATCCCAGTGATTACACCACAGCATCTCACTAATGTTAGTTTCTCCTTATGTCACCCTGGAGGCACACGCAGAAGAGTTTCACCAAGCACAGGGCAGAACAGGAGAGAAGCAGTCTGTCCAAAACAAAACAAACACCTCGCATTTAGGTAATGTTGTGCTTGAGTTATTGGTGAATCTTTTTTGGGAATAGGGATCACATACACTAAAAAGTATGATTTATTTTTTCTCTGCTCCTCTATCTCCAGATCTGATGTGCATGTCCATTGAGATGAGAAAAAATTCTTACCCATACCATGTCTATAATGGGCCAAAGTGACACTAATGGCTGCAATTATATTACTTTGCATTAGCAGCCTCATCTCAATTCACCATCACAGATTAATCCAGTGGACTTAAAGCCTTATTTTCACTGAGAACACACTACCTAATGTCTCATATTTGTTGCTATATAGCACCTGTTTTCTAAAGATCAGGATTTGACCACATTTCCCATTTAGAGGACAGCACCAGGCAGATGTCTTCTTTCCCACAGGCCTGCAGGGAAGAACAGTGCACAGGGCAACAGGAGAAGACTGAAAAATAAGTCACGCAGACTTCCTGCAAGTTCAAGATAGCAGACCCAGAAAAGCAGAAATCTGCCCTCTTCAGCTGACCGAAGACAGAAGCTGAAATGTCTCTTAGCATCAAGACCCAAAGTTGAAGCGTTTCATCACAAGACTGTCAGACTAATTAACAGATTCCCTCCATATCTTTGATTTGGATGTCAAAACTGACTTTTTTTTAAAGGTCTTAATTGTCAGAAATCTGCTGCTCTTTGGCCTTCTGGAGAAAAAAGAAACCAGTCTTTTTAGTGCCATCAGTATTTAACAAGTCAAGTTATGAGCTGGTTCCATGTTCTTCAGAAAACATGAGCCCTACTCATTATCGATCTCCCTGTAGAAAGTTATTTGTTTTGCTTCCTTCTGGTATCTTTTACATTGAGATTGATACAATTGCTTTTATCGTTCCTCCCAGAGTCGTTTCAGATTAACTCACTTCGCTGAATTCACTTGCCTAAATACAGCGCATACCTGAAGGTCTTCCGAATTCAGGATGGACAAAGAAAACCTGGATGAAAAAGCAAAACTTCAGAAAGTTCTGGATTCAGAATAGGTTGTCTTAACAACAGTGTGACTGGTGTTTTTTCTGCAGATGGCATTGTGGAATCTAGAGTTAGTTGTGCAACCTCGCCTAAGCTTTCAGTTTGTTTTATGTCATCACTCAAATTTTTCTTCAATATTTTACTTCTCCACTGAAAATTATTTCTCAGCGAAAGGACCTTGATTTGAATTCTGAACTTCAAATTAAGAAAATGTTTATTTAAAGAGCTCTCACATAAGAATGTGAATGGCCAGTAAGTTTCCCCACAGAAATCTAGGATTGAGGGTGTCGCAATTCCCCACAAATAATCTCTAACTCAGTACACATTCCTACAATCCATTTGATTAACACCATTTTTTTAATCCACTAAATTTGTTCAGGCATTCAAGGTAATGTTTTGCCTTCATTTCTGACAAGTATTAAATGTGAAAATGAATGATACATTTAGGGACATATGACCTCCCACCTAGAATTCACCATAAAATTTGCCTAGGACTTCATATTTGAAGTTTTCAAGTGAATGTAAATCAGGTTCATGTGAGTATGATATTAAAACGAGGATTTAAAGACACTTCAAAGGCTAATTGAAAGCTGATTAATCTAAATTTTGTTTCATGTCTTTTTCCTTTGTACACTGAAAGCCATCACAGCTTCCTGCAGTTGCAGCTACAGGAGTGTTTTTCAAGAACATACTTCTCTTGGCTAAATTTTGCAATTAAAAAGAACATAATCACACAAGTAATATAGCTGTTGCAATTTTCTACTACCAAACGTATTTGCAGTTTATGAAGAGTGCATTATAAGACAGATGCACCAGTAACACCTCTCTATTGACCTCTGCAGCCCTCTTTCCATCTCTCACCTGATCTAAGATGCAAGGGGCTGTGTGCACACTCTGGCCATTCATAAGAGATGCTCAGTGCAGTACAGCCCCATTCCTTACCATGCCAGCTATGTTTCCTTGCTAGAAAAGTTGTTCTGATAATGTCAGGAGGCTTTAGAGCATTGTCCATCCTACAGTTGCTTCTAACTGTGTATTTCATAAGCCTGAAGTACAAAAACACCGCTGTGGGTTCTTGTTTGATCCCCACCCACAGCACAGACAACAGAACTCACCCAGTGGTAGCCTGCTTTGAATCGCTGACCTGATGGGTTTTATCCAAACGTTATCTTTCAGAAAACATCCAGATTTGGGTAGCAGATTTTATCTCTCTGCTAAGCTTATTTTAAAACACTCTCCCTTTTCCTTTCCCCTTTTCCAGATAACTCAAACTGGATGCAGGAATCTTATCTATTTGCTGCTGCTTGTACCAGCTTTTAAGATAAACTGGTTACACACAAGATCTGTTTTTTTTTTTTTTTTTTCTGATCTAATTAACAAAGAAAAAAAAAATTGTAGGCTTTCACTAGCTTTGGATTCTCTTTTCACAGAGCAAGGCGTGGTGCCCAGTATTTCAAGGACTACAACAAAATGAAACAGACTTGAGCAGATTTTCTGCCTCCTCTGTCACAGTTTCAGAAGCCTTTGCTGCTCCAGATGCCAGTCACAATCCCATACTGTACAGGTAAGTCTGCAAAGTGTAATTTTGTCATGTATCTTCTATTCACTCATTGATCCAAAAGCAAGTGGCGTGTTCGAGGGAAGCCATGAGAGCTCCCTGAGCAGCAGGGCTGAGAGTTCACTCAAAACTACACCATGCATGACGCCATCAAACATCGTGTCAGTTGTCCAATTCCTACAGATACTGCAGCTGAATACAAAAAAGGGAATCAAGAAATCATTTGTTTTTCATTTACACATACATATATATGTCTACACAAATAGGCTATGCAGGCCAACAGTCAACAAACACATGCAGCCAGGCAACATGCAGAGCAGACCACAAGTTAAATTAAGCTCACTTACAATTCTTCCATACTTGAAAGGATATGAAAGAAACACAACGCTGTAAGACTTCATTAATGGGGTAAGTTCAACAGGAGGCTTTTTTTCTGTTCTTTCTTCTTTCATTACTAGTGCTGAAGCACCTAAGCACTTGGTCTGCTGCAGCACGCTTTTGACTGTTTGTGTTTCCCCAACACAGGCCACCTCTGGTTACCAATCCTCTGCCTGACCAGATGTGCATTGTCTGACTTCTTTTATTCCCTTGTTCCATGCCCCAATTTTTCTGCAAAGGTCATCTCAGCAGCTGAAAACATACACAGGTCTCTAACTACTGTTCAAATGACCACTGTCTAGTTCCTGCAGTGCCAGGACAGGGAGTAGAGTAACACAGTACTCATTTGAAAATGAAAATTGCATTCACGTTTTGCCCCCTCTGCACAAGGTAATGGGAACCTCAGGGCTTTGCCTAGCAGGATCCTACAATGGAAGCAGGAGGCAGACTACACCAAACCACTGATCACCAAGGAGAGAATTTAGATGGGATTAGGCAGAACTAGCAAACAATTGCTCTTGAGAAAATATATATAAACTGAATTGTCACCTGTACTTCTGCATCTCACTACCCTCTGCAGATCAACAAAATCCACATAGTTAAAATGCATACAGAGTGCTTACGGAATACACATGGAATTTACAGCTCTGATCCACTTTGAAAAGTGTCTGTGAAAAATTATTTAAAACTTATTTAAAAAGAAGCTGCTTATTTCAGTAGCAGGACTTTGGTATGGAGCGCTGGATTTTATTTTCTTTTTGTGACAAACTACTATATTCCTCCACAGCAAATTACTTCAACTTATTTCAGTAGCGGCTATTTTGCAAATGCAAAGAATAAATGAATCCCAAAAGCATTACAAAACTTCCGCTGTAAAAATGTAAATGGATTATCCCTCCATTAATATCTCACTAAACAGCAACACTTTAGAAGCAATGATTCTTCTGTTGCTCACAACATAAAAGCCAAATGAAATTTTCCCCATAAATCACTCAGCCATTAGGAGATTACTGTACAAAGGGGCCGAGTCTAAGACAATAACATCTTTAGATCATCTTGCAAGTACATTTACAAACCCCACACTGGTGTTTTCAGCTCTGTTATGATGGAAGTAAAGTCTTCTGTTCATATGACTGTTTTAGAGAAGAGTGAACCTCTACACTGAATTTGAGCAGCTTGTGTCTATATGTTTTTTATACAGTAGCAACTGAAAATAAAAGGTATATCCATGCTGCATTGCCCAAAATTCATTTTGCTTATAGTGAAGGCAGTAATTCCCAAAAATACCAGCTGGTATGAGGATGTTTAAACATGCATCACTTCAATTACATTTCTGCATATGAAAATGGACACAAGTGTGTAGAAGTCTCAGATTCCACTAGGAACTGCTGCTTTTCTTCACTTCTCTAAGCTTTCACAATCCTCAGACTTACCTTTCCATTCACTGATTAGACCAGGTAATGTATTTGGGAATCTAACTACTTGGAAAGAAGCCATAGGACATACTATTCACATCAGCAACCAGATGAGGTCTGTGTGTGTTCTGTTTATCAGGTATCTAACTATATGATCACCTGGTTTCCAGTACCATTAGTGTAGGTCCTGTGCTATACTTACTGCAAAATGGTTCATAGTCACCCGTTGAGGGAGGGGTCAACACTGACACTTGGCCACCTGGGCATACATCCTGTCACAGCTTGACTCTGCCTGGATTGTCTCTCAATATATGTTACAGCACTATGGATGCTTCTCTAACTTGCTCCAGCAGTCAGGAATCATCAGAACTAAGGAAATCCAAGCTGTGCTCTCTCCCCTTATTCATCTTGTTGGAATAGGCTACGGGAAGAGGGAAGTGTTCCAAAGACAACGGCAGAGGCTCTCCATTAGCAGGAGAGTTGCTCACACAAAGCACAATGCAGCAGCCTCCTAGGTGCTGATGATGCTGTAACAGATTTGATATTTGATTCCTGTATATCCCTAGTGGCACAGTTAAAAAAACTCAGCACTTTAAGCTTCCAGTCTCTCTTGGTTAGAATTTCTGTAAAACCAGAGAAGTAGAGTGGCTCAATGCTAAACAGTATCTTACTATTCAACATAAAACTACTGATCCTATCTAGTTGCTAGGTCAGGAAAACTCATTTCAGCTACAGTTGCAGTACCAAACCAGGCAAAGAACATCAGAACTGTATTTTTACCTGCTCCTATGCTAGGGCAATTCTGTCTAGAAAGGCGGGCCTGAACACTGAGACAATGTGTTCCAATATAAAATCTCTTCTCAGATTAGGATAAAACCTATCATTAGATAGTCAAGTACAGTCTGCCTCTGCCTGAACATACCTCAGCGCTCCCTTGAACCTTCAGATCTAATCCTAGACCACAGTACTTTAAATCACATTAGGTAGCCTAATTTCTCTTCTAGAAAAAAGCAGTTTCTTAGTATGCAACAAAGACTTTATTAATTAAAGGTGTATGGCGCTCCATAGCAGGATAACCATTCTGCAGCACTATTCTGGTCACTGTATAAAGAGCCAACAATTTGCAAACTACTCTGCATAGTTTTTGGGAGACTACAACGTTCTAACACACCTCCTGGAGGTGGAAAGTACTTTTGCAGTCTGGACTGTAATTCTGTCACTCACACTGAAATGTCCATGGAATCACAGCCGGAGTGTGGACCAGTATTCCACAGACTTAAGTTCATACTCTTAAGAAAGATGAGAGCAGTAAGAAAGCAGACATTTTCTCCCAGATTTCCTCTAGCAATGATGACTCGCCACAAACTCAACTTGGCAACTGCATGTGCCAGCAATGGATTATTTATGTCCTGCTGAGGGCTGCTGTAACAAGTCAATTAGAAAATAACATCACGTTCCTTCTTCATTAGACTCAAATGGACTTTGAAGTGTACATTATCTTCATCCTACTCGGATGCCTGTTCTTCCATCCACACACAAGCTCTATAACACATATTGCTGGTTTACTCCTTGCTCCATTCTAGAAGCTGCGTTGATCCAACACCACCACAAATGGGTTTGGCTGTAGATGGGACCACAAGGGAACAGCAAACAGCAGTACACAAGTCTAGCATCTGGCAATGTACACACAAACCTGCATGAAATTAAACGGCAGACCTGATCTCTACCTCACGGCCCCGAGTAACCATTCCATTCCCTTTCTTCTCTCCAGAAACTACTTTGGATGTAAATGCAACATAGCTACGGACAGTGCCTCTTACACATTACAGAATCACAGAATCACAGAATCACAAGGTTGGAAACGACCTGCAAGATCATCTAGTCCAACCACCCTCCCATTCCTATCAGTGCCACAAGCTACTAAACCATCTCTCGTAGCTCCTCATCCAGGCGCCTCTTGAACACTGCCAGGGATGGCGACTCCACCACCTCCCTGGGCGGTGGAGACAGATAAAACTCAATTTTGGATTCTTCTGAATACGTGTCCACATGCATCTACCTCTATACTCCACTGCCATCATTTTTCATGTTATGGATTTTAACAGCAGCAGCCTCACATGCACTTTTGGGACAGACCACTTTTTCATTCAAACTAGTAGTGTGATTGGGGTTTCATAACAGATAAATGTCTATTTAAGGCGACTGATCTGCCTTAACACTTAGACCATATTTGGCCACCTGCAAGTCTGTCAAAGTCAACTGAAGGAAAACACAGATACATATGAATGCAGCACACAGAATATGCCAGTGTCAATGTCCAAAGATTTGATTGTTCAGGCCAGCTGGATTACGTAATTTTTAATGGGATCTTTGGGTTAATAAGAGCTCCCCTCGTTAATGAAGACTAAATGCAGACTAAGTCAGATTAAGTGCTTTTAAAGAATTCAACAGATAATTTAGCAAAATAAGACTTTCACATCCAGAAGTGAAGTTCCAGCTAAGATATTTCTGTATGTCCTAAAATGCTTCCTGTAAAATGACGCACGGAATCACCTGATGTATGGTAATCAGATTCCCAGCTTACACGTCATTCTGCTGCATGGGCCTATGCAAGAATGATATTACTAGCTGTGGACCTTTGAGCTGCTTTATTTATAGGCTTCTCAAATCAGGGCAAATTATGAACGCTGTGCTGTGAAACCACATGTGAAACATCATCTATATGCTCAATTTTTGCAAAACTGGACTGCTTAACACCAATCTGTAAGAACACCCAAGAAAACACTCACAGCGCTAGAGGCAAACAAGTGTAGAAGTCTACAGGCTGAAGCCACGGTATGTATCTAATTGTAGTGCGTGAGCCTACAGTCTTTTGCAGACACAAAGTTTTACACTTGCAGAGCTCAGCTTCAAGCAGGCATCACTCCTCACTCCTTTGGGACTCACAGCTAGCAACTGGAAAGGAAACTGCGGCAACCCCAAGCAGAGGAGCACTGCAGCTTCTATCTCAGAGCCCTTCAGACAGTAACCACAAAGGAAGTGCTGTATGCATAAATCTCAGCTAGCTAAGGTGTAGGAAAGTTGGCTTAGGTGAGACTGTAAGAATGCCACTGCTTCGTGCCTTGCTTTTTCTCAAAGCTTACATTATTTACAATTTTTAAGAGGTGATTTGGTAGAGAAAACAGATTGTAATTACCTGATGAGGCATTTCCAAGCCAGAAGCAGATATAAAATGGAAGGCTTATTATATACTGCTTGTCAAATGAAGACTCACATAATTCTTACTAGACTGTCTGCTGCAATTTTTGTTAAGAAACTCTTGAAACTAATTGGTATCACTTCCAAGCAGAAGTTAGATTTACCATATTGAAAGAGTCGAAGTTTAAAATAATGAAGAAAGGCATACATTTGGCTCTTGCTGAAGTTACACATGCCATTAAGCAGCTGCACAATAATGATCTTTGTTTTACAAAATGGGCAGGAGCGTGACAGGAAGAATCCAGTAATCAAAACACCTTTGTCAACAAAGATTCTCTACAAGAACTGATGAATTTTTTTGCTGTCTGACATCTCAAGGGGAAAAAAAGGCTGAAGTTAGAAACTTCATATTCAGCTATTTTTATGGAACGCAAGTCAGACAAACATCAAGCCAAGTTTTTAGAAAATTGATTCTGAACTTCCATTCTTGGAATTCTGAAATTGACAAGACTCTTAAAAACACATGCTAAGTTTGGATGGTCGCAGTAAAAGAATTCTGGAAAAGAAGATCTGTTGGTAAGACTGGCTGGCAACTTATGCCATACAGGAAATCTCTTGTGAAAGTGGAGATTGGACTTTCAGAGCAAAGAAATAACTTTCTCTGAACATGATTTGATTTAAATTAATATCTAATATTGCATGCAGAATAGGAAGTGACGTGCCAGGGTTGGAGCCTCTCTGGTGCCCTACAAATGTGCAGCAGGGAGAAGCATCTTTTAAGACGTATTTGTGCAAGCAGAAAGAAAAAACATGCAGGTAAAAGGTGAAGCAGCACCAACCCTTCTGAGTTCTCCAAACATTTTTAGTCAACCATACACAAAATCTATGATTGTAAAACAGGAAAACGGATTTGAAACCCAAGTACAGTATTTTCAAGCAAGCTGTCAGGACCGAGTCTTTCTGCCTGAGTGACTATGATCTATCTTAGGCCAAGAACTGGAGAACACCTCTCAAAAAAATATGGGAAACAAAGCTGGATGTTAACCATGATATTGAAGGAAGCCTTAGAGATCCAAACCCCTGCCGAAGATTGTAAGGAATACAGAACTTTTTTTGGTTTTCTTCGTGACTGGAAGACTCATTGCAAAGGAAATGTGGGGAACAACTCCATCTCCCTGGCCATCTGCCCACGAAAGGGAGGTGTTGCTGGGAAATTACAGTACTGGAAGTCCCATTCCTGGAAGTTTGCATTACAGATTCTTCCCAGCAGTGCAAGTCCTGAAGCAAACCAATTCCAAATTTATAATCTGCTCTGGAGAGAACTGGCTGCCGCTCTGCAACGGATTAACAATTAAATGACCCATACATCACTACTCAGCTACTAAAGCTACCCAAGTGACAAGAAAAAGAGATCTCTTACAAGTATTATAAAAAAGAACCAAAGTCTCATTAAAAGTAACATCAGTACTCACAGAATCATACTTGGAAGCGTAATTTGTCCCTAAATTCATGAAGTAAAGTTTTTTCTTTTCATTTAGCAGTTGTCTTTGTTAAATACCACTGCTTGCGATTAAAAGCACCAGTAGAAAAAGAGCTTTAAAGCATGGATGTCCAACCTTTTGGCTTGCCTGAGCAGCACTGAGTGAAGAGGAATTGTCTCGGGCCATCTATAAAGTATATAATACAGAAACTGAATTTATTTTTTTTTCCCTATTTTTTATTAAAACATAAGAGGGAGCAATAACAAGATAAAATGTAGAAGTAGGATACTTTAGCTTATTTTTGTGAAACTAATGCATCAGTCTGATTCAATGGCAGTGGCTGCAATTCTTAGTGACCTCTTGTAAGACTTATGTCTTACAAGACTTATGTCTTAAGTCTTATGAAAGTCTTGTAAAGAGACATGATCACATTTTTTGAATTAAATATCTGATTGCAATTTTACACATTCTATTTGCAAATTCACAGGTAATTTATTTATGTTGACTGAAAGTGGAGTCACAAATATTCAACAAAATTGATAATTTCTTCAGAAATCCTCAAACTTGTTCTCAAATTCCTCAGTCAAAGTGGAAAACATGGCTGCATATTTTTCATTGTTCACGGGACTGTGTTTAGCCAGTGTATCAAAATGCACACAATTATTTGCAATATTTTGAGCTTACCACAATTTAAGTTCATTTCATAATGCTGTTATGGTATGAAACATAGCACAGGTAAATTGTTTTTTACCTTGAAGACACGTGTTTAGCTCATTTAAATCAGCAGCTGAATCCACCAAAAATGCTAAATCTGTGACCCATTTTTCATCTTCGTGTTCTGGCACAAATTTCCATTTTGGTTCCATACATTACTAGATTTTATTCTGCACGTCATAAAATCTTTTTAGCATTTTACTCCAACTTACCCACTTTCCTTTAGAAAATGATGTCCCCATAATCAACATCCATAGTTTCAAGGAACTCCTGGAATGGGTGATGATTCATTCCTTTGGACTTAATGAAATGGACAGCTTTGATAAATATTTGCATGATAATATCTTTGTTTTAAAGCTTTCACATATACATTTTCTTGATGTACAATGCTGCCACCAATTGCATCATCCTCTGTTAATTTTATAAGTCACTCTTTTTTGCCAGTCATTGCGATATGTTGACAGAAGTTAAAGAAAATCACTTTAATGTAGCTTTTACTGCTTCACACAAATCAAGAGATTTACTTGTGTCTTGTAAAGGCACCAGAGAAGCCATTTCTTTTGTAAGATTATATTTGTTATCAATACCTCTAATAAAAATGGCAAGTGGAGCTGTCTTTTATCTATGGCATCAGTTCTTTCATCTATCGCCAAAGCATAACATCTGAAATTAGCAGCTTTACTCTCCAAATTTGTTTTGATAGATTTTCCTATTGCTTCAGTTCATCTGGCTATAGTCTGGTGAGACAAAGTGATTGTAGAAAAATCCGCTTTTTGTGTTTCTTTTTTTATGAGGACACATGATATCTTCCACGCTTTCCATACACTGCATAATACACTCACCACTAGTAAGTGGTTTTTATCTCTTTTGCAGTAAGACTTGCTACCACACAACTAGATTTTACAATAGAACGTGTTTGAGTTTTGAACTTTTTTTTTTTTTTAATTGTGGATGACAGATTTTTTTTCAGTTCTGCTCTTTTGTCTTTACAAAACATCCCTTGATATGCATCAAATATCACAGCATGTTTCTGCATTTAATGTATTTTCAAATTGTAATCTTTGAAAATTGACAGTTTCCTTACAAATTAAGCATAGTGCCAAACTATTAGCCTTGACAAAAAAGTACTTATCTATCCATTTTTTGTTGCAAACTCCTTCTTATCCACAATTTTTTTTTTTGTAGGTTCTGTTTTCTTCTGAATGACATAAGTGAGGTTGAAAAATTAATGGCAGTCACTATGTTTTACTCAACAAGAGGCGCAAGTGCATATAATGTGCAATACACACAGGTTTTGATTTACCCAGAGTGTGTGGCAGGCATGAGAGGCAGTGTTAGTACTGCACTGTGTCCTCCCCTGCTTTCTGACGTGCATTAACAGTGCATCGATGTTTGGTTTCTGCTGAACGATGGATACATGCCTGTGGCTGAGCCAGGCTGCTTGGCAGGGAAGAGCTGCTGCCATGATTGCATGGGGCAGGGCGCAGGCCACACTGCCAGCTGTCCTGGGCCATGTACAGCCCATGGGCAGTGGGTTGGACACACCTGCTTCAACGTAAGGTCTGAAGATAAACAAACCCACCATAGGAGAGAAGAAGGGGAAGCCAGGATGAGAAATAAAAGCGTGAGCTGGTAGCAGAGTAGAGACACACTGTGCCAGCAAGACAGCAGAATGTGTGAAGAATTCTGAAGAGATTTTAATTCATCCTTTTCAAGCTATATCTGTTTGTTAGAAAGTGATTAAATAAGGCAATATATAATGGATAAGTTTATATTTCAGTAGTCTGACAGGTTGCTTCATATGCAATATATCCATCAAGTATCTGAGCACTTTCAGTCAAACGTGCTGCATGAAATCAGCCTATGTGGCTCACAGAAAAAAAACATACACCTAGGTAGATTCAGAATATATTAGATAAAAAAGGCATCACAGAAACTCCAGCATCATGGGAATCAAGTAAAACGCTCCCTTAAAATATGTTGAAGGCTCCCGCTTTGTCATGCTACTAAAGGACTTTCACAGACTCCCAAAAACACAGAATGTCTTGGTTTGGAAGGGATCTCAAGGATCATAAATCTCCAACCCCCCTGCAACAGGCAGGGCCCCAACCTTCCACAGTGCTTCTATATTGGAGCAGCTGAACTTCTTGCAAGATCAAGGCCTTTCACAATGAAGTCTGCCTGCATTAGTACTAATGCAATTATCATTAATTTTTGATAGAATAGCAAGCATATTTCAATCTTTTGCTATCTACACTGCCTACACAACCAAACTTTAGATTGGTCAGGCGTTGAGGTGCATCAAGAACAGCATTACTAGCTGACTGAGGGAAGTGACTGTCCCATGTGGCCTCACCCTCAGTACTGTATGCAGTTTGGGGCACAAAAAGACATAGATCTATAAAGAGTATCCAAAGGAGGGCTACAAACATGGTAAAGGGTCTTGAGGAGGAGACATATGAGGAGTGGATGAGGTCCCTGTGTTTGTTCAGCCCAGAGCAGAGGAGCTGAGGGGACGCCTGATGGCGGCTGCAGCTCCTCACAGGGAGTGGAGGGGCAGCGCTGAGCTCTGCTCTCTGGTAACTAACGAAAACTCAAGGGAGAGGCTTGATATTGTGACAGAAGGGGGTCAGGATGGGTGTAAGGAAAAGGTACTGCACCAGAGGGTGGTTGGGTCCTGGAACAGGCTCCCCAGGGAAGAGTAAGTTTGGTCATAAACCTGAGAGAAGAAAACTCGGATGAAGTCTGAACTGCAATCCGGAACTTCTGCTGTAGAGTTTCACTATAGTTGCCATCTCCCTTCCTCATAGGGGCAGACAGACACACAGACTCACACACACACTCTCTTCTTTCATGAAGCAATCTATTATATTGCCACATATGGGAAACAACAAGTACATTTTCAGCAAAACCAGAAAATATTAAAATCAGACTGAAAAGAAACATTTTCTGCTAAGGTAAAGCATACGAAATGGAATAGAAAACAAGGATGGGTTCCAGGACCCAATCTGATACAGGATTTAGAGTTAGAAACATGGTATTTCTAGCTCTCGTTGATCTCTCCATTTGAAATTCTCATTATTCTCATTTAAGGCACTATGAGGATTAGAGTAATATCAATACTTCTCTCTCACAGGATGTTGTGAGGACTGATTAGTACACCTACATTGCTGTACAAATGCAAGGCAAGATAAATGTTATACATTATTAGCACTGGTAGAACACTATATGGTTTTCTATTAACTCTGCATTCCCCATGCAGATAATAATTTACTACTTGAACGGTCTCTCCTCCTTCCAGCCTTCCTCCCAGGTCTCCCCTATCTCCCAAGCTGGTTACTGAACAAGCTGTAACGTCATTGTAAAAGACTAACAGGTTTCCCAAGGGAATAAATTTCTGAAGACAAAACATCACAAGCAAGCACTCCCATTAAAACACTTCTATGCACAGATAGTTGGGAAAGCTGAAATAAAATGACAGTAGAGGCAATTGCATTTCTGGTACAATCTCAATTGTGCTTAAAATAACTAGGAAATATAACACTTCACAACAAAAGAAGCCAGCTTTACAAGATCATTTCCTGACTGAATTCAAATACACATTCGTCTGCTAATGGGAATATACAAAATTGCAAAAATGATTTTTTTCTTGCACATACCATTTTCCTAGTAGAAAACACAAGAAATCAGGTGTCATTAAAATTATCACTTTGATAAGGAATTAGCTGATGCATCATAACCAGCAGGCTCACCTGTGTCATCAAAATTGGAATTGAAAAGAAAATTAATCTTACCATCTAGCCATAATTTAGCATTTCATGATTAAATTTATTGAGTCCTTTTTAACACTTGATTGGTATACTTTGATTTCACAATTAAAGAAAATTAAATTATTTGAAATGTTAAGACATTTTCTCCACACTGGCTGCACTGGCATTGTCACCTTGTGTGCTGTTATCCTGTTTCAGCTGCTAGAGATTTTCTTATGGATTTCCTGACTCATCTACATCCTTCTAGTCCCTGAAGAATCCTGCAACCTTACAAGTAAATCATTAAACAAATGTGCTTTCAGCTTCGTATGAAGCGTCAATCTCTCATTTTTAAGTCAGATGGACTCTTGTTTTGTTTTATTCACCCTCATGCCCTTCAGCTATGGTGAAACTAGGATACAGTGTGGCCAAAGTAAATGAATTCTTCCAGAACCTGGATTGTGTTCTGATAGAGAATTTCATTCACATTTCATTAAACTAATACACACTTAGGTTTTCATTCAGTGCTCCTTCTTGATATGAAGGTGCCACTGTACAGGTGCAGCTTGTGGTCCAGTTCAACTTGCTGGGCATGGTTAGTCACAATTTGGAAAAACATAAATCTCTGATTGTGCTGTGTGCCAGGAATGGGTTACTCTAAAACCCTCAGGTAGTTGGACACATATCTTAGCATAAAAAGCAAAAAGTAGAACCAAAAACAAAATGGATAGCCATGAAAAGGCAATGATGGTGCTTGAATGCAGTCTGGAGCAGAGGTCTGCTCAGTGAGGACGGGCTGTAGTAGGGCAAGAGAGAGACCAAACTTTGGGAGACCAAAGAGCTGCCTTCCAGTATCTACAAGGTGGTTATCAAAAAGACAGCCTCTTCACAGCAGCACGTGTCAGGGTGATGACTGGCAATATTGTCACGACTAAGTGAGGGGCAGACTGGATATAAACAAAAGGTTTTTTCACTGAAAGAAAGGTCAAGGAGTGGAACAGATTGCTTGGACAAGCTGTGCAGTCTCCATCCCTAGAGATTTCCAAACCCTAGGAATCCAGTCTGAAGTCAGTGTCTGCCCTGCTTCTACTGGAAAGTTGGGCTACAGATCCCTAATGTCCTTTCCACCTGAGTCTGTGTGTTTAAGGAGTTAAGCCATTCCTTTGGCTGGCAAAACCAGTTTCTCATAGTAAGGGAAATGGATTCATTCAGCAGACTCTGCATTACCAAAACACTTTCTTCTAAAGACATAAGGCAGCACTCTGATGCCCCAGCTGAATGCCACCTTTGCCACTAAGCCTTAGCTTTGGCTACCTGTAAAGTGTGGATCACATCACTTAAGAACCAAAATTGAGCTAGTTTGTAGCCTGAGGGCAACAGAAAGGATGGCAGGGGCACCAGCAGATGCCTCGTGCAGCAACACACCCTCTAAAAGAGGGATTTTATTTAGGTTTGAAGGAGTTAGAAGAGAGGTAACTTGCATAATCAGTTTGAATAGTTTAAACAACTTACTGTAACGGCAATACAAGGCAATGCAATTCTAAGCACTAAGAAATAATCTCGTATTCTTTGGAATTTTATTAGGTACAAAAATAATCAAGTTTTAGAAATGCATCAGTGTTTAAAGATAATCACGTTAAAGAGTCCACAATTTAATAAAAAAAAAGTAATACAAAAGTTTACTCTAAAATTTAAAGTCACCATTTACAAGCCTGTTTTTTTGCGGTGCAAGTTCTACTTGAAAAGGTTATTTACTCCAAACAATTTTACAGGAACTGTACAGAAAAGTCTCCTTCAGCCATGTTTTCTTTTAGGTCCATGAGTGGATGATTTGCACTCACACGATATTATGTGTTTTCAAAAACATATCCCCCAGATTTTCCAGGCATCAAAAGGAGCTCTTTGGTAGCCTATGTGGACCAGTGCAGAAAGAAGAGTGTGGTACAGATGTTGGGGTACCTCTCTAGGATAAAAAGCCCATCAGGGTCTCAAACATAGCTCATCTTCCAGTGTAAAAAGAGGCAATACCATTCTAAAAATACCTTCTGAAATTCTAATTATTCTAATAATTCTAAAAATACCTTTCTGAATTCTGAAAGTGGTAGATTTACCGCTTGAAGAAGCCCGTAGGCTTTCTCTTGCAGTCTATTTTTTTCAAAGTACTACAATCTCCAGTTCCTTGGGAACACTGGGACATGAACAATTAACATTTTATGGAAAAAAAAAGGAGGAATTTTGCTACATTAAAACAGAAGGAAAAAAACAGTGCTTCACTCATTTTATTGGTTCAAGAAAGTCTACTTGGATGTTTAGAAGAAAACTGCAATGGAAAGCGATCCTTTTAAAAATAGTACAGATTTCCAGTCGTGTTTAAAATACAATCTATGCCACTTCATCTTTTTTTCATAGGTGCTACTGCATCACTGAGCAACAGGAGTGCAACGGGGAGTTAAGTGGCAGGGAGGAAAAGGGGACAGCATAGGGACAACCGCTCGCTATTACGACAGTTATTGATCTTGAGGACACAGGCATGACAGCTGTACACGGTATTTTTGGGGCTGTGCAGTTCATCCATCATTTACCCCTCCGTCTAATCTCCAAACATACTGCCATTACGCAGTTCCCATCAAGCTGTGCTAAATGATTCTTTCCACAGACGCTCACAGGGCATGACCTGCTCCTCCTCTGCAGGCATCACAGACACGTCTGTCTGCTTGTCACCCCGATGGCTTTCTATGGCCATCCTGAGCATTCTTTCAAGGGAATTTTTTTTTCTGCCTCCTTTGCAATTGCAGGACAGGCAGACAACAGCAAAGTGGGAAAATGCTAATTGCAAATTAGCTGTGCTGCAGGTCTTCCCTGCCTCACTTTTATCTCACCACTACCTTCTAACCCCTGATTTTCTGGTCTCAGTGTGCTGTCTCTTGATTGAATACACAAAAATACTTGGAACCATTACCACGGTGACAGACAAGCAGCAACCATGTTCTTGGCTTGAACAATTTCAAGGCTCTGTGTCCCAGGCATTTCTCAATTAAAGGAGCACAAAGTGGGTTTAAGTACTTCCTTTACAGCATCAGATTTGAATGCAACCAGATTTCAGGAGATCCGGTTAAAAAACTGATTTCAAATATGGAGATGGGGGGAAAATGGCAATACCTAGAATGATTGGTTGCAGAAAAAATGCCCAGTCTTCAAAGCTCTGAAAAAATAATCTCAAATTAGTGAGTAAGATCTCGTATGTGTTCATATGAGAACACACAAACAACTGTTTGGAGCCACACCAAGGATCTAAACAGGCCTGTTCGGTCCACAGCAAAAAATATCCACTCACCCACAAACACAGACACAATTAAACAGCCCTGGTAAGTGGATACTTATCAAATTACAAAAATGAGTCAGTGTGTGCATACAGCAGCACAAGCCTCTAACACTCTCCTGGGCTTCATTCCACTTTCAACACAAACATTCGTAAGATGAATGTCACTTCCATGCTTTTTTTTTTTTAATGTTTCAGTATATATCTCTCCTTTATTTCATCCAGCCTCCCCATACAAACTTTTGGCACAGGTACCACGCTCCTGCAAGCAGCTCCAAGATGCTTGGATCTCATCCTGCTTGCTGTGAAGCTGGTTCCCAGTAATTTCACTTGAGGTTGTGCTGCCTTCTGTACTAGAAGCAGCAATGATACAACCTTCTTCGTCCGCCCTCTCTAACCTGCCCACAATTTTCTAGCCCTCCATTATATCCCTTCACTAAATAATCTCTACCAGACTCAGCTCTCTCAGCCATTCCCTTGCTCTGATTATCCTTGTCGTGTTTCTCTGAACTTCCTGCACAACGCCTGCTGAAATGCTGACTGTGCAGCACTCAGCCTGCACTCAAAAGGGAGCAGGAAAGCCCCTGACCTCAGTCAGGGCTGCCATCCGTGCACTGGGAAAGTGGCAGTAGCACACTGGATCCATGGCTTCTCGTTCCACTGCACATTCACATCAAGAAGAGCACAGAGCAAACAATCCCACTGACACAGGGGCCCAGTGGAGATTCAGTGGGGCTGCCCTCCAATTCGAACCTGCCTGAGGCAGGAGAAATGCCATGCATGCTTTGCAAATTAATGCATCTCTGTTCAGAAGTCGGTATGCACGAATCTCTTTCTGACTATGCATCCAGATCTGCCCATAGATCAGGAATCATGTTTATTTATTTCAAATGTGAATTCCAATTATAGCACCAAATTATTCTGAGGGGGTAACAACAAAGATGCTGCTTTTGATCCAACATGGATTTATTTCAAAGCATTTCCAACATGCTGCTAAGCAGCAGAAGTTGTAGAATTGTACAACACAAGGCAGGCTGCCAACACCAAGCTCTGCTGCAGCTGAGCAGGCAGAAGTTCAACATAAACAAAAATAATTGAGAATGAAAACTGGGGTAGAGAGAGGGAAGGGGGCTAGACAGACAAACAGCCAAATGCCAATGCTGAGAAAGAAAATCTAAAAATCACAGACATTCACAGCAAGAACAGCCATCCGTTGTCAGAAGGCAGGAGCTGAACTATCAGTGTGGCTGAAAGTGAAGCCCTCCAGAAAGCAGGAGCAGATTTAATAGCATGTTTTCACATCACTCATTAGAAGAAGAGCACTTAGCTTGCAGAGCTAATTGCTTTAAAAGTAAGATAAACTGTTTACTCACCTCTGCATATTTGACTCCGGCCTCTTAGTCGCCTTTGTCACTCACAGGCCTCGGAATTATAAACTTGTGGGATTCATGTCCATAAACTGGCAAACTGAGGTTGACCAGTTGTAATTTTACAGGCAATATACTTGCTTTATTTGCCTTGACCAGGGAAAGATGGAAGTGGATTCTGCTTTTCAGAAATGCCAAAGAAGTGCTTGCTGGAGACTGCTATGTATGGATTTTGCAACTGCAGCCCAGGCAGCAGGGCCAGAGGTTGGATGAGGCTCTAGGCAACCTACTCTAGTATTCGATCTAGCACCCGGCAGCCCTCCTGCTGCAAGGGGATTGGAACTTGACCATCCTTGAAGTCCCTTCCAACCCAAGCCATTCTCTGATTCTATGTTTCCATGAAACCCTGTTGTGAAAGATGGGAATTGCTGAAAGAGATGGGCTCCTCAGACCAACAGAGGGACCCAGGACAGAGCTCTAGTGAGGGTTGACAAACTACTGAGCTCTTTTCAATGGTCCCAGGCCAGAATAATTTGTTTTGGTACATTACAGGCAGCTTTTTCTGAACTGTCACCATTTTGTGGTGTTAAAATATTGCTCCTCAGCAGACGCACACAGAATGGAATTTCAAGGAAAAGATATCTGAGAAGGCATCACTGCAATCAAGGGGCCAGGCTGAACTCAGAGAGTGCTTGAATAAGTCTTAGGTTTCCTTAGTGAGACAGCAAGAGTTTCTCATCAAAAAACTTCAGGTTAATATATTTTCTTACAGCTTTGCTATCAGCATCATGTACTGGTGTTCAGAGACTTTCTCAGCGGGTTGCTCACGTATCACTGAAACGAGCAGAAGGAAAACAATATGCATATTTACATATCTGTAGACAAAACGTGAGGGAAATAGCCTTCCCAATTCTACCCCCACCACAACTGAGATTTCAAAGTATAGTATACATTTTTTTCATTTTATAAATGAAAAAACAATTGAGGCAGCACTGGGCAAGATCTATAGTGGCTTTGTATTTTCTTTCCATTGTCGCATCCCAACATCTAGTCTATTTTTTCACTGAGAGTACACAAGAAATACTTGTAGGAAAAGTAGGGTAAATAACTGCAAAATCTACTGCTGGGCAGAAATAAAATCCAACAACATAATAGTTCATTGTGGGAAAACCCATCACACCATCCCCCAAAAGATCAAGAAATGTGCTCAGCATGAATGGGGCAAACAAAAGCTAGAATCTTCCCAAAGGAACAAGAAAAAAGCAAGCACTTAAAATATTATAAAATATTATAATGCTAGCATAAAAATCAATGCCGTGTGCTCACTTTGGATACAGATTGACTGACCTCCATAACTAAACAACATAGAAAAGTAATATAGGGTCCTGGAGACAAAGACACACAACTGAATTAGGAATGACTGACCAGATGGGAGATGCTTATTTGAAACATGACAAGAGGATGGAATAAACATCGATATACAATATAGAAAAAGTTAAGTAGGAAATATTTTTTACTTTCTAGCACAAAGTCAAACAGAACTTAACCACCTTCCCAATTGAAACTCAGCTTTAAAAAACAATGAATGGATAATTTGTGGAACAAATTGTCTTGAAATACTATTGATGCCAATAAACAACTAGATTAAGACACAAGTGTTTAGGTACATTAATCATTCCCACAGTTCAACTAAAAGCAGTGATTAGCAAATGAAGATTAAGAAGGCATTCTGTAATGGAGAGATCATTTCTTGAAAGCTTATGAAATACATGTCCCTCTGCAGCACCCTACACTTGCTAATGTTGACAAGGTAACACAACTAGATGAGACCTTCATAGGGTTACTTCAGCACTTGTTTCTAGGCCTGTTACACTATGAGAACTATCTCATGGAAACACACAATAGGTGACTGTCAGATTTTAGATCTGGAAGGACATGCAGTGTATCCTTCAAGGACTGCTTGTGCTCTTATCAGCTATCCTGGATTGGAAATGCCAAACTTCTGTGATTAAGGCAAACTCTTTGTAATTTCAGTTCTGGTTCCTAATGCTTAAGCAAACTAGTCCACACCTTCTGATTTTCTGAGAGTTTATTTTTCATTCTATCCTTACAACTTCAATTTCAGAAACAGACTGTAGATAACAACACAGACAAGTACAGTACACCTTGATCACGCTACATAAGCACATATATTCATTTTGAAGACAGTCTCCTAAAAGTATTAGGATTATTTGTAAAGAGGGTACCCTTCAGTAATGGAAATGTTGATAGCCCTGACAGCACACACAAATGCTTGAGAAAGGTAGGCAATAAACCAAACAACAGGTGAAGTAATCCCCTTCTTAGCCAAACTTGGCATGATTGCAATAGGAACTGAAAGTTCAACTTTGCAGAGTTAAAGCAGTGGCTATTTATTATCTCCTTTTTGTCCCAGCTGCATGCTTGCAAGACTTGACTGCAAAGCATCATGACTGCAAACACAGCTAAGCAAAACACATTTTTAGTTATAAACTTGTTTGTTCTTTCATGTTCCATTGTTGGCTGGTCTGATGCTTCAAAAGGAGAAAATGTGATAGTTGAATCTGCATTTTTATTTGCCCTTAAAGTTGGCAATGGCTGATTTTTCAGTAAGAGATGATCAGTTTTCACAATGAGTAAAAATGTGGGTGCACGTGTAGCGCAATGTTTATGTGCCTTCTGAAGTTCCAAAATACCAGAATACCAGAAGGACTTTTGAATGCAACTGTAATGCAAATCTCTTTATTAACTACCACTTTACCCTACTGAACAAATATCATCATGTCCCTCCTGAATAACAAATGTATTTCTAACAGCAGCGATCGTATTTCTCAGTGGAGAACTGAATTCACTGGCAATAAGGGCCAAGTTCCTGGAAAAGAAATGACTGTGTTATCTAAACACAGATTGGATTTTAATGAGCAGAGGAAACACACAGGACCCAAACCTAATACCACTGAAGTCAATGGGATGTTTTCTACTGATTCCAGTGGGTTGAAGTCCTATTTTGTATTTGTCAACCTTCCAGTTTCAGTGAGACTCAAAGAACAGCTTTCTTCAACAACTGATATTGTGACTTTCTACAACATGAGAATTGCTCCTTTCTTACAAGTAGGAAAAAATCAATTACTGACAATTTCAGACTGCATTTTCAAAACAACTTTTTGGGATGACATTCAGTAAGCTCACCTTGTGCCAAACATCCTTGTGAAGAAAATGCAGTTAAGTGCTACAGAGAAATTACAGACCTCTCCACTGATCACTTAGAAGTGTCTTGCTGACAGCATATTTTATTTTCAAGTTTACTTACTGTAGTAATCATGTGTTACAGCACTGGAATCTGTAACTGGTGGAAGGTGTTGGGACAAATCAATATATTGGAACAGAGATGTAGCACAGATGATGATTTACATAAGACTTTTTCATTTACTTTAAAAGAGCTTATTCCCTATCTATATGATATTTTTCTCTTTACTATTGAGCTCTGAAAGCCTTTACTTAAGTATATGCGTGACCTGATTATCAAGGAAGTTTGCTAACGAAATTAATAAAGTACATGTAAGCTTTGAGTTGAGGACACAGTTTTTCAGTTAAAACTGCAATCAGTCATGATGGTAGCATCTCTCTAAGGTGCTGCTGCACTCCATTGGCAGTCTGCTATGCAAACACATCAACAAACAAGTGTTCTTCAGAACCATTTAACAGCATTTCCTTCATCTGATATCCCAAGCAATCATGAATTCTAGCTCTTATTCAATCAAACTTTCCACTGCTTTGGCTACTTGGTTATCACAGAATAGGTGCTTACATAACCTTTTGTTGACGATGCTTCCTTTCATTCGGTAATTACAATAAGGAAAAGCAAACAGTAGAAATTCTCCATAGCAAGACTAAAAAGTTAGTCCAATTAGTTTGAATTTGCAAGTCAAAGCAGATCTATTTTTATTTTAGAAAGAGAATCCCTGCCAAAAATTATCATTAAATGAAAGGGGAATCAGAAACAAACACATGTTAATTTGAAGCTGCTATAATCTCCAGATACAGCAACTTTCAGGTTTCTGGAGTAAAGCACTGTCACACCAAAATCCATCACAGAACTCTTGATTTTAGGACCAAGATTTATATCCTTTGAGAAAGAGCACATTCTTGGTGTCCAACACGCTGCTTGATGAGACTGCTCACCAGCTGCAGGTCCCTCCATCGGAGAGGGAAATGGTACAAGGGATTACCTGGGTAGGCACCTCCCCTTCAGGGAAAGTGTTGGCACTCTGAACACATTTGAAAATCTAACTACAGTAGCAAAATAGCATGCAGGAGTTGTGGTTGCACCTGTTTCTCTTATGCACTTTTTTAAATCTCTCAGAGAAGGTTGAAAAATAAAGTGTTTAGTGAATTCTTTTTTGGTCTAAGTTTCAGAAATATGAAACAGGTCTTATTTGCAGAAGTGCTAAACACAAACTTCTGAGAATTGTGGCCCTTTATAGCCTCTTAATTCAGTTTTCCAGAAATGTTGGTAGCCATCTATGAAGATATCAGCCTGTTTTAATTATGGTGCTTTTTCCTTGTCTACATTTTTCACCTTTGCTTTCCTGACCTTTCCACGCCTTTCACTGGCCAGAGCCAGTGCTCCACGTAAAATTCAACTGTGGCAGAACTGTGTTTTTTAAGTCAAGAAATTTCACCCTGTGAGCACACTGTCCAACTCAGAAACATAACTGTAAGTTCAAAGACTTGAAAAGTCTTGAAAGAAGTGCTATGATATTCTGAATCATTCTGAGTCTTCAGCTAGCTTATGTGGATAAGGTCACTTGGACTTTTGGGTCTTTACAAGTAGAACATCACTAGAAACAGGAGAAGCTGTTTGCTTCAACTTCTTCCACATATGAACTTCTTTGCTTCAGCTAGAAATTAACCATCATGCATCCTGCAACTCTGTGAGCTGCTAGAATGACTGCAAATGAGAAAAATAAAAATGAGAAAGAGAATAGACACTGAAACTGAACGTAGAAAAAAAATCGAGTGAGGAAAGAAATACTAATTACCCAGAAAAAACCTTTAAAATAGATACTGTTCTGATGTTTTGTATTGATTTTCCATTCAGTATTTGCCTAGGTTGATATTTCTGCATCTAGTACGCAGAAATGTTCTTTTCTCCAGAGAGAGTACATTGCATATAACTGAATTGACCTTGTGCATTAGAGGGAAGATTAAACAGCAAATAAACCCAGGTTCCAGGCATATTTCAAAGACAGGAGACTGAAAACTGCATATATTTATAAGAGTTGGATAATTATGCAACAGTGAAGTAGCTAATCTACTTGTACCGAATCAGATTAGAAACTTATCCCTAAAATCATAGAATCATAGAATCACTCAGGTTGGAAAAGGCCTGAAAGATCATTGAGTCCAACCAAAAATGTTCTCCACCGAGCTGAAACTGGATTTACCTGAAAGTCTGCACAAAGAACTGGGTTAGCAATCACAAAAGACCTTAAATTTGTAATGTTAAATATCTCCCACTTCAGAACTGCATAAACGCACGTTGACTTTGCAGCCCCAAATGGCTACTACAGTGATCTGCCAGGCTAACATTCACCCTCACAACTGTAATTCATATTCAGGAAATGGACTATAAGAGCCCAGAAGGATCTACTGAGGTCTAGAGAGGAAACAGCTGTTTAAAAAGCAAAGTTTAGAAATGTGCAGATATTGTACACATTTAAACATACATGAAATAGATATTGCCATACTAAGGTATTATGAAGACACCATTTAATCCAGTATCCTGCTGATAGAATTGTCTACTAACAGATGTTTCAGAGCTCTATGAAATACAACAGTGACTTTTATAAATACTGCAGGTTCATAATGCATACTGGGATTTCATCACGACCCGAAGCAGATGTCACTTATGTTTTAAAGCATGAAAATTGACAGCCTTTGCAATTTCTGTGTAACCACAGAGGTTTATTTGTCTGAAAGACACCCAGTACTGCAGACATTTCACATCATGCTGCACATTCTAGTTAGCTTTTAGAATATTTCCTCTTGGACTGATAGAATGGAGAAAGTTGGTCCCACTGGTTTGTTTCATCACTTTCATTTTTTAAACATCTCTCATTAAAACTTCATTATTTTTTTTTTCAAATGAAATTACTTTCTGTTCAATGACTTTTTTCTCTGTGATTCAGAGCATCATCTTCCTCCAAAAGCTGTGCACTGAAATACTCATGACCTAACTCTTCAAACAGTCTGATGAGGAGAATTAGTATTACGATCTAAAACAACTTACAAAACACAAACTCTGTAAGTTGATTTTTCATAGTGTCCCATTAATTTCCAAAAAATTCCTGGCTTCTATGAATGATAGCAAGGGCATCATTTTGAACGGTCTGGACCACACAGTGGGAACTACTAATACTCAGAAGCTCTGAAAAGTGAGGACTCATAAAACCAAACCCACAAACATTTGCATTAGGAAACACTAGGAAAAATGTCTGCCTAACTGATACAGCTCACAGTTGGCTTCGAGAAATTGAGTCTAGCCATTAATTTAATTCAAGAACAACTTGAATATTCTGTGACATCCTCGCTGGTTTTCACTTGCTCAGTGTACATCCCACCTATTCAACACAACTGACAGTAAAACCATGACCCAAACTGATGGATTTCCTGTGTGCCACCCCACTGTGGCTTCAGACACCCCACACAGTTCTTTGGCTCCTGGTTTACCAGTCTGTGAGATGAGAAAGCCAGCGTCTCTGATGAGAACCATGAGACCATATATAGTTATGAAAAAAGACACAGAGCTCCATTAAATCTATCTCCCTTCTGGTGCTCGTTCACAAAGTATGAAAACAAAGTACTGAGGTATTACCAGGTATGAACAGTCACTCATTTCCTTACTACCCATCCATTCGTCCCACACATGCACTAATGGACACAAAAATACTAAACAAATCTTTTATTCATCCTCAGAATATTTTTTAAAAGGTACCTTTCCCTTGCATTTCTGTCTGATGCCTGATAAATAATAGATCATTTGCATGGTGTTAATGTTAATGTTAGCAGACAGCATTTGAGAGAAGAAGGACGGAAACCTGAATTCTGGAGGTATTTAGAGCACCAGCAGCCACCATCAAGATGTACATTCTGCAGCCCAGGTGCATCTCCATCAATATGCAACTTAGAGACTCCACAGTGACATGATTTCTGTTCATTTTACCCAGATAAGTGGATGATCAGCTCTTAATAGAACTTGGCAACAATTTTCTTCAGCTATTTAAAGTTAGCTGGTAGGTTAAAATACTAAACAATGTGAAGACATTGTGATCTACTCCACGAATGATGACATTTATTTGTTGTGAAATTAAAGCACATCTCGTTTCTTCAGCTTAAATGCTGACATTTTCCAGCAAGAAGACAACTAACCTGTGAGCTGCTTAATACTTTGTCTCAACTTTAAGAAATCTTCTCTAGCTATAACATGTCGTCTGGGTTTTTTCCCACAAAAAACATGTTCTGGATCCATAAAATAAGAGCAGCAGGATTTATTGCTATATCTACCTCTCCTTCCAGAGCAACACTGCATAGTGAAGAGGGGCTTAAAAATACTTTTCCTCTCGTCTCTCATTATGTTAGCATTACAGATTTTATGTTTGCTGAATGAATGAATGAATGAAACAATTACAGATCTGGCCATCCTATTATCAGCCTTTACACAGTTTTTGATGCTCCATTCAGGAGATGAGAACAAACATCCGTATTTCCAACAGGCACCATGTGTGCAGTTCTCAACATGCAGAGGACAATGGTGTCCTTCTTAAGCCTGAGAAATGCTTGATGGCTGTCTATCTCAGTACTTTGACAACCTCCTGTGACTCAAATGATTCTTGCAAGACGTAAGCCCATGGTACTAGTTCTACTTTCCCAAACAGATTTCCATGAAGAATTCAAGAGAACTTGAGAAAAAACTCAGAATTAGTTACAAAAGCATTCTTCACGGTGCTGGCATGCTACAATAAATAAACTTATAACATTTCCATACTAAACATAATTTAAAAACTGACTAAGGAGAAATGGTGCAAAACCTATAGGAAGGTTATGTCCATTTGCTGAAGTGAAACTAGTTTCAGGCACAGATTGAAGACCTTGCCAAAACACATAGCCTTCCCCAGCCACATTCTCATCTAGCAACTCCAACGTGCAGGACAGGCAACCATTGGCAGTGGCTTTGACAAGACTCACTCTCCTTAACTTCCCAGTCTGTTGAGGAGGGATGACCACCTAAGATGTTAATCAGGGAAAATGGATAGGGTAGAGCTCAACAAAAGCAGAGGGATATTGCATCCTACTGTCAAGGCAGAGAGCAGAACCGAGTGAAAAACACGTAGGCAAAGGCAGATGGAAACAGAGCAATGGATAAGGTGGAGGAAATTCTTTCCAGGAGTGATACAAAGAAATGGTCAAAGCACTAGGTGAAAAAAAGGTCTGTCTCATAACATGCAAATTTTGCTTCCACTCATGCTGCTGAGTAGAGCACTTTCAAAAGGCACTGTTAGAATAAACTGATTTCAAGCTCCTCAGAGAATGCCATATTTAACATCAAACAAATGTGATTACAAAAGCTTTCACTCTATCTCTGACGTATTCTGAGCCATTGTAATGCTTCTCAAGCTCTAATATGCTCACAATTATGCACCGCAAAAACAGTTTTGCACAGTAGTAGTCTTAACCTCTTTGTCTACAAGGACAGAGAATCACTAAGTCTTACCTGAACTTACCAGTACCCACAAGCCTATTCCTAACCTCTCTGCATCCTCTGGCAGCTGACTCGTTTAGCCATTTTTCACCGGCCCACTGCTTGTCAATAAATCACTGTGCTAACTCTGCGATGCCTCCTGTGAAGTGCTTTGGGAACTGTATCACAGATTTCTGAGCAGCGTCTGAGACCTGGTGCTGAACGGCTGACTCCAGGTTGACATGATGAAAAAAGGTTAAGCTCTTCAGCCGAGCAGCATCTTAGAAAGATTCATTGTGACTCCAGCTATCCCTTTTCTATAGCAAAGCTATCCTCTGTATCTGCCTGAATACATAAGGGAGTTGACATTTGTCTTCCGTGTGGCTCATGTACTTAAGTTTTCCTCTCTTCTCATTACCCATGAAGGGTGATTACATTTCTTACGGAATATCACTGGTGATACATCACACTTCAGGACTGTGTTCCCCCTGCTCTAATGGAAACCTGTGGTTACCTCATCTTTCTCCTTTCTTCAATACCAGTCCTCCCACAAGTCTGCATGCTAGCCACCAGCATCCTACCAAAGAAGAATAATGGGACTCCCACTAAAGCTCATTAATAGTAAATTATTTTCAGTTAGTGAAGGCAATTTTCTCAGTGAAGTCTCCAAAGAAGCAGGACTGCACAGCAAACACTGTCTGCCCCACAATTGATTTGAATGTAGTGGTCTCAAGGAAACCTCAGACTTCAATAGTGAGCCATTAATGGCTATTTGTATGGTGCTGGTCTGAACACTGAGAAAAGGAGGAAAGGTACATTCTTTCTTTTATGATTGGTTGATTATTCTTTTTTTTTCTTTTCAGACAAACACTGGAAGGTCTGAATGAGCAGTCACAAGTGGTGGAAAAAGCCCTAAGTCCAATAACTCCCACTTAATCGCATAAAGCAAGATTTTATTTAGTTTTTCCTTCTTGGTAAAACAAAAGAGAAGGCATTTACTGGTATTTTTGAAGTCTGTCTTACTGGCAGATGAAACAAGAGATGCGCCCAGAATAAGCAGATGATGAACAGTTCAAGGACATGCTGTTTCTAAAGGACAGACACTGTCCCTTTCTGACTGCTCTGATAGCTCATTATTACAATTCCAGATTTAGGCAGGGAACAGTTATTTTCAGGACTTCTGAAGCAACCTGAGGAAATTAGGCATATGAATCCACAGTGGAATTCAAAAGCTCTAGGCCAAGCATTTAAAAACCTTTGAAGAAGATGCTTAATAAAAATTTGCAGACAGATTCCAAGTCTACACATGTACACACATTAAACACAGCACTGAAAAAGTATACTTCCATATCAAACAATACGTTCTGGCTCGTGCTGTAACAGTGTATGCTCATATTTCCTATCTCTGACCTCACCCGGGAGATACTATAAAGAAAAGGAACAGAAATGGTTGAAATTCAGAATGTCTACAACATTAAAGAATTAAAGTCTTTTCAGTTCAAATTTCTCAAAAACAAAACCAAGCAGATGGCTGGCCTGTGCTCAGTGATTGCTCCCACTACTGCACAGGATACTTGGAACAACCGAACTCAGAAACAGCCCTGGCAGAGGGCAGCAAGGCATCGAGACTGCTATAATATGAGAAGTCCCAGATACCCCAGAGCCATTTAGCAACCAGCACAGCCCAGACACCTTGTATTTAAAGGCATGAGCAGGAGACTGAGCTCCTTTATATCTAGGGAAGTAGGATGAAAACCTCACCACCTCATCATATAGGTGGCAGATTGTCTGGACTCTGGCAGGACATGACCAGAACTCATTTGTCTTCAAAAAGTAACTCTGTCAGGGCAGACCAGCGTTCCCTCTGGAGAAATTTGGTCAGAAAGTCCCTGGTCACCCCTAAGCAGGAGCTGCTATGAGTGTGGAACTGCTGTGGAACTGCTGTTTCTATACAGCTGTTTTCGAAGAAGAAAAAACAGGGATGAGAAGGAAGTGGTTTGAGCCACTCTGAATGTGGCTGGGGTTGCTTCTGAATGCAAATCAGGCAAATACCACTGGCTATCCATCAGGTTGGCTTGGGGCACTGGGGAATGCCTGACACACACAGATCAGGATTGAAATGCTCTCAAAAGCATGCAGCCTCCATCATAGGCATGTTTTCCAAATTTCTTTTGTTGTAAGGCAAAAGAAATTACTATCAAAGTTCTCCTTCACAGGTAACATTTTTCCAGGTTATGACAAGAAAAAAAGAAGAGGGACTGAGGGGCAGTAATGTAATGAGGCTTTAACTAGCCACAATATGTTCATGATCTCCTGTGACAGTTGAAGAAAAGGTAAGAAGTCAATCCATGACCAGAAACAGTCTCCCAAAAATTGACTTCATGACTTTCACTCATTTCATCAAATGAAAAAATTCCAGAACTGGAGAACACAGTTCATTAACAGCAAACCAGTCCTCTGACAGCTATTGTCAAAAGCAGCTGCTGTGTTTATTTTGTACAGAAGCTGCTGCTGGGACTTTGTCAGTTCAGCAGATAAAGGTAATCTTGAATCCCACAGCAAATTGTAAAGTGCTCAGGCTGAAGAATAACCAGGCGTTCTGGGACTGAAGTGATTGTTTTAATTTGTGTAATATCAGCAGCAAGCAGCACTTTAGAATTATTCTGCCTAATTCATCTGCGCCAGGAGAAAGACAAAACCATGATAGAAAAGAGTCTTCAAGAAATGGGCCCACAAGAACCTAGTAAGATTTAACAAGTGCAAGGTGTCACACTTGTGTTGGGACAATCCCAGATAAGAGTATAGACTGGGAGAAGGATTCCTTCAGGGCAGCCCTGTGGAGAAGAACATGGGAGCTCTGCTGGACAAAAAATCTGGATGTGAGCCAGCAGTGTGCACTTGGAGCCCGGAAAGCCAGCAGTATCCTGGGCTGCAGCAAAAGAGGGGTGGCTTACAGGGATAGAGAGGTGTGGATGAGAGAAGAAGCTGTGGTGCCCCATCGCTGGAGGTGCTCAAGGCCAGGTTGGATGGGGCTCTGGGGAGCCTGAGCTGGTGGGTGGCTCTGCCTACAGCAGGGGGTTGGAATTGGACAAGCTTTGAGGTTCCTTCCAGCCCAACCCATTCTGTGATTCCATGAAATTAAGCAGATCTCAATTTGATTTCATGTATGTTTTGATAAGGGAAGGTGCAAGAAATCCAGGGATAAAAAGGAAAATAATATTATTACATAGATTCTATGATTCTATGCTTTGACAGAACAGTCAGCAGGATCTGACTTTTCCCTGTCACATCTGTTCTTTTTATTATTTGGGAAAGAAGAGGTTGCCAGAGTCCTCATAAAGTTTCCAAATATGAGGCAACAGTGCACCTACCTAACAGCATTCCAGCAGTCAACACACTTCCCCTTACTTCATTTAACAGACTGTTATAAACGTGCAGATCTCACTGCAGAAGTGTGCAAGTAACTCACTCAAAAGCAAGAATAAATGTTTCCTTACCTATTCTGCACTTATATTTTTAACAACGAAGACGTCAAAATGCAGCAAATCAATTCCACCCACCTCTTACTGTCTCCCACACTGTTTTTCTGTGTATTTTTAGTTGTTGTGATTAAAAATTTACCCCTCCAGTACCAGTGAGGACACACTGCATTTCTTGATTACAGTTTTGTATACTTTTTTTCAGCCAACCCCCAGATCTCCCTTACAAAGAAAACTGTGGAGGCATACCCTTCCTTCCTTTCCTTCTCTTTCTACAGAAAAAGACACATTAGAATGAAATTTTAAAGAATCAGGTCCCAGACTGGTAGGAAATCCACCTCTCTGTGCAGAACTCAAAAAACACTTCTTCAGAATAGGGATGTGAGCCTGTCACACTTGACGAGATTATGCAAGGTATCAAGGAGAAAGAGATGCAGCATGCTGAGCAGGACTGCTCTCCAGCCTCTCATCCCCTGGTCTGAACACACAGCCAGGGCTGCCCCATCCCAAGTGCAGAATCTGGCACCTACTCTTGCTAAACCTCAAGTGTCTGGCAATTGCCCAGCTCTCTCATTTGTCAAGATCTCTTTGCAAAGCCTCTCTGCCCTACAGGGAGTCAACAGCCCTTCCCAATGTACTGTCATCCACAAACTCACTTAATGTGAATTCAAGTCCTGTATCCAAATCATTTGTAAGAACACTTTAGAGAACTGATCCTAAAATGGAGCCCTGGGGTACCTCACTAGTGACTGGTCACCAGCCTGATGTAACTCCCTTTACTATCTTTTTTCTTTACTACTCCTGCAATTTCATGTGTGTGTGACTGCAATGCTTAATTTCATGTCTCAGAAACACAAAACAGTGCTTGTGCTGGAATTCTCTTGATGTCAGCTGTTTTGCTTACTAGAGGCAGAGACTCTTCTATCCTTTGATTACCGTCCAGCCAGTCTTCTATTTCTCCGTAGTGAAGACTATTTCCTTTCTGAAAGTCTTAACCACTGTGAAGGGGACTATTTTCTGACTTAACTTCTGAAGGAATTCAGACTGATTAGAAATAAGTGATAAACAGAAGATCTGCCATTGCAAAAAAAGTAAGTGAAAATAAGGGAAAAAATGACTGATTCTTCTCCTTTTAGTATCAAAGGATTCTCTTTGTTTTTGCAAATGTTTGTTCACCAGAATGTTCCAAAGTGAAAAATGTCAGTAGCAAAACCTTATTCATTGTGTATTTGCACAGTAATGCCTAAAGGTCCCGGAAGATCTCTGAGGATTTGAAAGAAACAAATTCAGCCAGGTAGCAGAAACAGTGCCGTTACCTTCCGATGGCTGGTCACACATGGGTCCCACAGCACTCAGGAAATGACAACTCAAAGCAAATCAAAGTGAGCTGATTTTACAAAACATGCACAGACAATAACATTTCACTGATTGAATACACGAAAAAATCAGTGTTTGCAGCTATTGTTTCAAGTAAAGGAGATCTTAAATTTGCAAGGTGAACATTGGAAAATATTTTGCTGACTGCTATTGGACATTTCTTCTTGATTCAGCTTGTCATACAGGTACTCCAATACTGTTCCTGCCTTAATTTCACTCAATTTCCTGGGCATTTCAGCAAAGCCACAACTAGCTCCTCATATCCATTAATTTATTCTTCATATCGCCTGGATATCAGGTGTGATGCAGCCATACTGTGCATTATTCACACTGAGTGAAGTTACATCAACTGTAGTCTCAGCCTGGTATGGCACTGATTCCACAAATACCTTAAAAATCAGGTGACAGTGGATCTTGGGTCACACATTGGGTCACGCTGCTCCATGATGGTCTTTTACGCAAGGAGAGATGAGAAGGTATCAACAGCAGATGGGATTGTCTTCTGATCTGACCAGTCTCGTGTATAACTCACTCCCTTTCTCAGATTCATGCTCTGTATGCACGAGCCACACCTCATATGTGCTGCTCCTCCCCTACTTATGTAAGCCCTATTCCCAGATTTCCCATATGGATGGAAGGTCAGTCGATCCCCTGACCAGTTCCCTGGAATCCCAAAGATTGTTTAGCTGCTGGGATCCATAGGGCCGTCTCCTCTTTTGTGATACCTCATGAACACATTTGTACCGAGTAGGGAATATGGGATTGCAGACACCTGAGAGGTCCATGTTCTCCTTTCAGTTCAAAACTTTTGAATCAAAAGGAACATATGTGGTTGGAATAGCTGAGATGAAACTGAAGGGTTCTGCGAATCACAGGACTCTTGCTGAGCATCCCGACAGTCATCTTAGTTTTCAGAATGACTTCACCTACCTCCATTCAGTTAAATTCAGTTCTCTGCTTGGAACAGAGACCTTGGATTACTTTGCTTTGTCTACTTGCTGACATGGAATAGAGAGGAACAACAAAATTCAAGAGAGGTAAACACAGAAATGTCTACACCTCCTACCTAATGCTGGTATTTTACTTTCTGATAGGGAAAACTTGTTTTTCCACCTCAAAGTGAAATGAATTTCTGCTTGTAACAATTTACAATTAATCTAGCCTTACCAGGCTGGCATCTATCACAATTAGTTTCAGCTGTCAAGGAAAACAAAAACAAAAATATCTGCAGTCTAAACCGAACCAAAAGTTCATTTTCTGGAAAGCCTTACTCACATATCTCACATTACTCAGTTTGCCTTAATGCCGTGTCTTGTTTAGTTAAGTTTATCTAAGAGGCACTTAGGCTGGAACATTTCTTTATTAACCTACCACAGCAACTCGGCTTTCTCCTCAATTTGTGCCTTCCATCAGGGAGAATACTTCCTGCTGGATCTTTAATTGCCTGTGCTTTCCTGGAAGACAGCTCAACGTCGTCACCTTATAAAAGTGGATAATCAAGAAATGTATATATTTATACATCTTTTCCCAGTCGTGTATTCCTTGTTTAAATAATTACTTGTCTCACACTTTTTTCCCTTTTTAGGTTTCTGAACCACAGAAAAGTCTGTAGATAACTACAGACTATCACAGAGACGGCCTCTATGAAGGATCTTAATTAAAAGATATTTTTTTATGTTCTAAATTAGTTTTATTTGTATAGCATTTTCTTTATGGTCCTATAACTAAGAAAGGTAGTTTTGGAAGGAAAATAAGACTACTAGATGTCCTAATTCATCTCCCCTTTGCTTCTATTTGCACAAAACTGGTACATTTAAAGGATGTGAAGTCTGAATTTTGATTTCCAGTAATGATTAATTATATACATGAACATACCATGCTGCTTATAAGTAACTAACATTCAAGACAGTAGCACTGCTGGCTTGTCTATCTTAAACACTTTTCTCCCATCCTCCATATCAGAATCACTACAAATTCAAGATCATGATTACATGCATCTAGATCCATAACATTCAGATCCATAGCAACACTGAGTATCTCTTTATGTTAATTTCTCTGCCCAGAGGCTTTTCTGCAAAACCAAATTAAAGAAGCCGCTGTACAGTTCCTGTAACAAGGCAATTATCTTGGAATTAAGACTAAGCAGAACACACTTCTTTTCAAAGAGTCAGTCTTCCAAAGGCTTTGGAAAGCAGACAAAATGCTGTCATTACAATGCCATCAATTGCAAAAGTTTCATATTTGCACACACCCTGTTCTAAGAAAAAAGGGCATAACCATTATGGCTGAGGTACTCTTCATCTGCAATTTTTTTTTCCTTTTTAATGAGGTAGATAATCTCCTTAGACTGCTGTTGTTGTTGCTTTTATAATGGAGTGTTTTAGAAGATTTTTTTTTACTGTTACTGCGTTTGAATCAATTGAAGGGGCTGCATCACTTACCAACAATCCCTTAGTGACACCTGCTTCAGACCTGAAGATGATAAATGCTTCCACCCCATAGTATCAATGCATATTTGGACATCCGCTGAGTAAGGGCTTAATTGCTTTAGGGACAATACTAGGAAAGTCCCAAATTTGGGTGAAAACTCTCAGTGAGGAGTCCATTTCCTTCCCCACCCATTTGCATAAGTTGCAGAGGGAAGCAGAGATACATTCCTTGCAGAGGAATAAAAGATCTTGCACTGACGAACTGTCCTCCCTGGTATGTATTCAGGTATATGTCTGAATAGTACAGTATAGTATATAGTATACTATAGTATACTATATACTATAAGATATATAAGATATATACTATAGAAAGTATATCAGAAAAGAAAACACATACACAAGAAATTCAGAGCACTGAATTCTGTTCCCAGTTCACCACTCTACTAAAATGGGAGATACTATTCTAATTAAAGGAGCACAACCCATGAGCTGAGTCGTGACTGATGCAGCTTTGCTACTGAGACTTCCCTTGTATAAGCAGATTCCTGAAACCAGCTGCAGGACTAAGCACAGAATAACACTGTCTCTATGAGAGGCCACAGAGAATAAGATTTTACCAAATCTTTATCCTTGGTAGAGGTGCCCATGCTACATACAAGCTTTTCCCCCAGGAGAAGACGTAACAACAAAGGTCATCACATTGAGTATCATCAGAAAGAGTGTAGACTGAATGTGGAACAGAGGTGTTGTACATACAATAAATATTCAGCACAAGCAAGCTGAAAGGATAAGCACCAAAAATGGGTCCAATATCCCAAATTCTGCAGATCATTTTGATGTTAATTATAATACCATATCAGAACTGTCAACATATCAAATTCATAAGAATAGGTCAAATTCCTGAATGTAGGAATTAATCATCCATAAGTGTTGGAGCACAACACAAACCATTTCCCATCATCTTCAAGCAGATTTAGAGTTAGATTTAGAATTAGATTTGCTACCTGCCTTTCTAGAGCCAAAAAAAAAAACAACAAAAAAACAAAACCCACAACCAACCAACCGAAAAAAAACAAAACCAACCCACTCTCAAAGAGGAGAAATCATTTTAAAACCCAATTGAGTAGCCAGCAGTGTATTTACTTTTTGGTTTTGGAAAGAACAAATTGAAAAACAGTATACATGGAATAACTGATGTTTGTCAATTTTTGACACAACTGATACTATCTGTAGGACAAGCACCCTGCACACCCAGAACAGTTGTGCCAGTACTGTTAGATAAACAAAAAGGTATTTTCAAGCCTGAGAGACTGTTCAACAGCACAAATAAGCATCAGAATAAGGAATAAAATGTATTTTTTCTGCCCATTGAACACCAACAATAGTTTTCTGCAACAAATCATTATTATTCCTGATACTTATAGTAAAGGTCAACTAGTGCATCTGTACTGGAACAAGAAAGGAAGAGAACAGGGAGACCAACCCTAGCCATTATGCAAAAAGCATGAGTGGGTTATCAGACATATTACAGATCAGAGTGCAGTGCATTGGCAGACGTAGTGAGGAGGGCTCGCTACTGTTCACTACTGTTGTATACTCAGGTGTAACACAGTGTGATTGCAGACTGAATACCACAATACAGTAATAATACAGTAATAATGCAAAAGTGAAATTCAAAGACAATGTTTATAAATGAAAGCATTTTTTTTTGCTGAAAGTGTTGTAAGAACGTTTTGGAAGTAAAAAAACAAAATGCATAGACACTGTAAGAATCAACAATTTCTTGTTGTAGAGAATTAAAATATTCCTATTCTGACAACAGGAAAAATATGTTCAAAGTTTCACTTACTTTGGATGGGTATATTCATCCAGTAGGACAACTTTTTCTATCAGGTCTCCACCAACACTTCGGGCCAAGTCATAGAAATCATTCTTAGAATACGTCTCAGTAGGCAGCCAAAAGGAGATGTCATTGATCAAAGGTGGGTATCTGCTGAGCGGCTAGAAAAATTACAAAAACATACTTTTTTAAGTGCTTGGCCTCGGCAGGAATCCCTGCGACTCTGTTTTGATCTGATATAATACACACAGCATAAACTTTGAAAGCCTTCTGAAATATTTTTCGAAGAGCACACTGTTCACACAAACAACTGAGACGCAAGATTTTGTACTAGGAAATGCCTTCTGGAGATCACACAACCACTTTGATTCATTCAGAGGAACATGACTTCTAGCTGCCATTTCCTATTCTGTTTAATCACCCTCATTACTAGCCAACATCACGCAGGCAGACAACAAAGGTGACATCTTTGGTCCTTCTTCTCAACTTCATTTTTTTTAAAACACAGTTGAACTTACAAGGGCGCTCAAGTAAAAATGAAGATTTGCAGACAGGAAAAGCATCATTTCTGCAAACCGTGAGCAAGGATCAGGTTTGGTCTTTGTTGTTGTTGTTGTTGTTGTTCCTAGATGTTTTGGCTCTGAGATTTTAGAAGGAAGGAATGAAATAAAAATCTTGCTTTGATCCTGAACACGCTTCCAGATTAGAGCTGCTTAAAAAGAGGAGTTCATTTCAACATGTTTACTCTTCAGGTAAAATTGCACTTTCAAAAAGCACTTTTCAGGTTTTTCACAAATTTTCATGTGTAAAATGTCTACATATTTTATATAATTGTTAAATACCCTATCGTTATCATTTGTCCAATTTCATGCTAAAAGAAGTCTTACAAAGAGGTGCCTGCTCATCAAAGGGTTACAGTCAGAAACATATTTTGGCTTAAAAAGAAGTATCAGTTCATTTTCCAGTGAGTTTTATAGACAACCAAATATCTATAGCAGAAAGAAGCATTGCTACTAGCATAACTATTAGTTCCACAAATACCACAACAGTCTATTAAACACAAAGGCAAAACCATAGCATCTTTAATCTAGATAGAAAGGCCTCATCTTGTGGTTAAGGCAGTGTAATTTTTTATTTGTACAAGTAGGAAGGTTAAGAAAACAAGACAATTCACAGTTTTTATGTAACTTTCTTGAAGTCAGCATATTTCAGCTTTGCTTTTGCTGAAACGTTTTCTCCTTTAAGGAAAAAGCAAATGGTAATGCTCTTCTTTCCTGCCCTCTGGGTCATGAAATACCTTGGTTCTGCCTTTCATTAATGCACTAAATTTAAATGAACTACTTCTGCAAAACTTTTGGGGGCCTGCAAGAGTTGAAAATAGCTTTTCTTATTTTGTTTATATGTTTATGACAGCTGATGTGTATACTCCGGTCCACTCAAAAATGTATTTCATACCTGGGAATGTTTTATGACAGAACAGTGAAATCCTAATACCTACTGAAGCAATAAACCTCTTAAAAAGGCAAACTTACAGCATGCTGATCTACACAAATCCTGTTCTGTACTGTGTAAACCAGTCAACACACGTATGATAAAGAATATAGTGCAATTTTTAAATTAATAGCCCCTCCTGTGAATTAAGTTGTGAATCACAAATGATTGTTCAACTTATTAAAGGAATTAAGTTATCAAATGAACCCATTTCCTGTACATCAAATAAATAAGGAACTCCCAGCATAAAGCCATCATTCAAGAGCTCTCGATGAAATACCAGAAGCTAATTAAATGTAAACACCTCCTCTGCTACACCAAAGTCATGGCTATAAATGCTGAAGAAGCTTCTCAGTCAATGACCTGCTATGTGTCTTAATGTAGATGAAGTTATGATCCTGCAGACACCTCTATTCTGATCTCATCCCAGTCTACCACAACATTTACCGCTGCTGTATTTCAGCAACCTACCGTGCACATTGCAGAGCTTGCAGGGACTGAAAACTCCCAGCTTGCCAGCATTAAGTTATTTAAACAGAAACTGTGGCTCACAGGCCTAAGCATGACTGAGCACTCACTGCATTGGGGTAGGTGATTTCTTTCACTCCCACAGATTCAAAGACGCTAGAGAAAAATAATTAAATGTTCAAGTCAGTCAGTAATACTCTAAAACTCAAGAGGAACAGAGTATCACCAATTCACAGTGAGCGAGTGGTAGGAATCAATTTCAAAAGCAGCAGGCTTATGTCAGATGCATGAAAACAGCACTCTTAGTTCTACTCAAAATGTGGCGTGCACAGGGATCCAGTGTGGCCAAATCTGGTAAAGTTACCTGAAGTCTGATTAGACTAACAGTGTAATCAAATTCAAAATGAGCAAAGTTACTGAGAGATGTAATAATCTGCAGGATCTGGCCCACCTTCTAAATAATGAAATCTGTAGGAAAACTGTTTCATTGAGTTGATCCACTGAGTTACTGACTTTGAGACAGAACTGCAATTTTGTGTGTGCACAAATGCATGCTTGTGCATGTTTTGGGGGCATCATGTAGATTGGAAGAATGAATGCAAGTAAGTGCAACGTTTTTGTTATTAGATACTAATACATTATCAGAGCCTTCTAATACAAAAAAATCTCTTATGGTAGAAGACAAGGCAATAATCCTATATTATACTTTCACCACCTGGCTACAGTCAATACCCTGCAGCAAGTTTTGTATCAACACTAAAGTCAGTAAAACTCCTAGATCTCAGATGTATTGATCTGTTTGTTGTAGAGCTACATAATTGTTTATTAGCCGCCCTTAAAATGTGAAAACCATAGGACAAGCATTTCCAGGTGGCAGGCAAACATGAAGTTACTATGTTTGTGCTGAGACTTCCCAGCAAACATCTACTGTGGGTAGGTCACCCCTTGGGTGGTTTTGTTGGTTCTTTTTCTGTGTATGTTTTAAAAGACTATCAAGTGACCCAATAAAGGTTCAGAAAGCAGACCTGAACCTACCTGCATGTAGCTGCTGCTAGATGCCAGTCAGCCCTAGTGGACAGCACTGCTGATGCACAGAAATAAGGATACAATCTATACAGAATTTTAATGCAATGTAATGTTCTCATTGAAATGAAAGCTACCTTCTTGTAATAACTAAACCTCTCTTAATGCATTCCAGGCTGAACCAACATTCCGGGTTATCTCAGGAAATCTAAACACGCAGCAGGCATGAAATTTGAAGTTGCAAATTTACAGCTGCAACTTAGCCCCCTCACATAATGAAGTTTTCTGTATTAGTGTGTAAGCTCATAGATTTACACTTCTGTATTTATTACCAGCGTAGACAAATTAGAGTTGCTGCAGGAAACATAATTTTGAATTTCTTGGCTGTCATGGCTTAAAATTTGCAGTCACGGTGTTCCCATAGGATAAGCATTCTCCCTTTTCCTTCACCCAATTAATTTTTTTCATTAGCTATGTATAGTAAGTTCCATATACTCATACATGTGTACACCCACACACATATGCATATATTCATGTATATATCAGAGCTCACACACACACACATCCAAAGGAGAAAACAGAGAAGTTTCACCAGAGAGCTTTTACAAATGCGGATAAGCAGATATGCTGTGGGATTGAATTTTTAAAAGCAGTGTGAATGGATGGGTTTGGAAGTGATGCACTGCTCTGTCCTCCTGTGGGGAGCTGCAGAACAGTGATGCTTCTCAGTGCACAGGGGCAGTGACTGCACAGTAGGATCTGTCCTCTTTGGACAGTAGTCTGCTCCCCAGGCTGTTTGTCTCTGCAAGCTCACATGAAGGTATCCGTTGAAGGTATCCACATGAAGCGTCCATTGGAAAATCCCCTTTTCTCTTGATTTCAGGCACTCTGCTTGTATGCAGGGACCATTTACTGAGTGGAAGTGGCTTCCTTCGCAAATGGATGAGAACGCTCTGTCCTTGGTTTGAAGATCATGCGGGTGCTTCAACTGCCCCAAGTAACTTCCCACCATGAATTTATTCAGTGTTGAAACTGATTGCTTCTACTTCTCACGGAAGCAAGAGAGAAAGAAGAGAATGCAAAGAAGGCATCAGCTTTTAAGTGAACAAAAGAGTGCACTTTTCTCACCCTGTTGAAACTAAACACCTGTTACAGGAGAGCAAGGGAAAAACTGAAAAGGGACTAAAATTCATGGTGGACAGATCCTCTAGTAACTATGAAACAGTGATCCAACTGAATTTTTGATTCAGCAATTCTCTCATCACTGTAAACCAGATCAGTGAAATTAAAGAAGGATCACACTGTTTCCACACTTGCTCTGCTGTTTGCCAGCACAGCAGACAGTATACTTGAGCCAGATGGTTAGATACAGGGTATCAGGTCTTCTGTCTTCAAGGAAATTGCTTCTTGCACAGCATTCTGCTAACTATAACATTACTAAACCAAATATCCTTTATTTTCTTACATTGGTTATTTTTCATTTTAAAGAATTATTAAGGACAGCATAAAGAAGTTGAGCTATTAAACAACCACGTGTATATGAGATTACAGTCATCTCTGGCATGGCACAGTCAAGTGTTCTAGAGTCTCTGGAGCAAGGGGAAAGAGGAAGGATTTCCCCAACATTCCCACAGCGGTCCCCATTTTCCTTTCTGTTCACTTTCTAACCAGGTTGGTTCCTTCTCATTCCCAAAGGTTTTAACTGGCGGTAGCTGACCGAAATATTTAGTTTCTAAGATGTGTTCAGGAGCCCCAGTTCAGACCCTGCTCTTTCCTTTCAGAAGAGAGCCCAAGTGAAAGCCACATATGCCACAAGGAGCATTTGCCTTCCAGTACTGCAGCTGACTAGACTTGCCAACCACAGCCACAGCTCAAATCAATTAAACAGTATCCCAGTTCTCTACTCTGGCTACTGTAGTTCACATTCCTTCATGGAAGCAAAGAAAGGGGGATGGATGTCACACCCTCCTCTAGAGATCAATACCTTGGGAAAAAAGTTCTGTGTCCGGAAGAAAGGCTCACTTGTTTGTCAGCAGCAGCCTTCATCATAAAACAAAACAGGGTTACAAACAACTGTGCTGCCTCACCATGGCAAAACACTGTCCTGACTTCTCTCATTCCTGAAGGAAAAAGTGACAGAATTACAGAAATAAAGGAAAAATCTTGGGGGGGGGGGAGGGGGGGGAAGTAGGAAGGTGCCATGGAGCACAGACTGCTTTTTTTTAGCTAAGTCTCAGCAGCCTTCAATCAGGGAGGAATCCATTCCTCTGTGATTTGGAGGTAAGGATATGGTGAGCGACCAAAACGTCCTGCTTTAAAAAGGCAAGTTCCTCTAGTCACTGCGCCAAAGAAGGGCTCGTCCGGGATTTGAACCCGGGACCTCTCGCACCCGAAGCGAGAATCATACCCCTAGACCAACGAGCCGATGCACTACGCGGCGCCCCGCCCATGTTTTACTCCCAGCGCCCTGACGCTGCTGCTACACCTGCAAGCACCAGGATGAGCAGTGATGCTATAGCAAAACAAAAACCTGGAAAGCTTTTAAGTTAAGAAGCCCACCCAGAATTACTGCTGCTTATTACACCTCTGTGTGCCACTGGAAAGGGACAGTGCTTTCTTAAACACGACGCTGTTTTATGCTGCAAGCATTTCATTTTAAAGTCACGCTCATTTAATTTTGTCATGGGCAAGGCTTCAAGTTTAAAGCTGTAATACGATTCTGAGTGCAAATATATACTTTAAGTAGACCTTGCAGTCAAAAAACTGAGAAGAAATGCATGTCTTTTGTGATGTTATCCAAGTACAAAAGAGTTACCTCTATTGTCACAGAATAGGCTATTTTTATATGACAGTGAGGAACTGAAGAAGTACAAGAAGGACATAAAAAACAGAATTGACCTCACCCTATGAAAAGCAGGGTTATCACAGTCTTACAGTGCATACAGTGCAAAGATATTTCAAGATACGCATGCACTTGGGTATAGGGATATGCCTTGCCATTTGCAATCTGATTATGAAAAACTCCAAAAAGATAAATACAGATGATTCCTCAGTACTGATGACAGATGATCTGCTCTGTGCTTGAGTGGTCAGAAGTATTTTCTCATTCCCATAGAAGAGGTAAGATTCGCAGGCAGAAGTACCACAAGGGAATGTTGTCTCTCTACTACTCACTCTCACATCTTCTCAATTTCTTACAAACCCATCTGAAAACAGCAGGGTAAAGAAGAGATCAGTCTTACATGTTCCTATAGCAGCAGCTCTAGGTCTACTGTGCAAAGATACAGTCTGCTCATGCTTCTTCCCTCAGGCTATTGGTTCCCAGTCGATGGCCCACTGAGCAAACTAGCTTCATGGTGCTAAACTTCTCCCATTTCAAACGCACGTACATCACAGCAAGGCAATCAAAAGCAAATTAAAACTGTTTATGGAATCTCTTTTTCATCTGAGCAGTTGCTATCAGAGAATTGTTCTGACACAAAGAGGAGCAGATGGGACAACCCACGTTGTGGTGTTCTTTACAGAAAATGAGCAAGGTTGTGTTGTGGGGAAGGAATTCAGTAGATTTGGAATTCTCAAAATGGTAAACAGTATTAACTCTTTGTGGTCCTAGTCTCTGTCAAGAAAATTGGATGGAGATGTATTTGTTTCCGTAGTCCTGAAAATAACCTCTTATGAACAGAACTTGGTGACAGCTGCTAAGCCAGCATTAATGAAGGTCTCAAAATTGACAGCTACAACTGCCCTGTCCATCTGTCCATATTCAATCTGCCCTTCTACCCAAATCTCCAACCACAGAGGCAGAATCACTCTGTCAGGCTTTTCTTTTTCTTTTTCTTTTTTTCTTTTTCTTTTTCTTTTTTTTTTTTTTTTGTAGCAGGTATAAAAAGGGGAGAGAAGACACAGACCACAGAAAACAAGTTGACAATGAATGAAGATTTCATGTCCCAGTCTTGTACTTTTATAAGAACGATCTGCCATGCCTGCAAGGAACAGACAATAAAGTGGTGTAAGTCTGTAGGAACTCAGCTTCTCAGCAGATACTAAAAATGCATTCCTTGGCTGTGCTGTGCACCTGTGACTCCTGCAAAAGGCATTGGCTGCAGCTGGCAGTCAGTATTTCCCACGCTCAGAAGTCAGGTTTCCTCCTATCTGTTGGTTTGGTTTATACGGTTTTTCATCATAATGCTTAATAACAGTGCTTAGATAAATAGCACAGTGAGGTAAAATACAGCAGACATCAACGGTTCGTGTAAAAGATTTCTATCTAAATAAAAAATACAAGAATTCAGAAAGAGACTGCAGTAATACGAAGACGTATTTCTTCCAACTACACAGTGTAACAATAGAAACAAATTGGACCCAACGTTTTATTACAGTTTAGACGAGAAAGCTCATAAAACATGTCACTGATTATATTTTCTTTTCTTCTCATTAAATTCCCAGCTCTGGAAAGTTATTGTTTAAATGGTAGAATCTCCAGAACACCTGAATATGGCTTGCAACCAAAATAAACATGTAGCCCAAATCTCAGAGGCACATGCAACACCTTTGCAAGATCTCTTTGTCCTGCCTAACAAGCTGTAATTTTTTTCTCTTCCTCCTAAAAAGCAGAGACTTCCAGAAGTGATGCTGATGCCTCATACTTTTTCCCCACAAAATTCCCCCAAAGTACAAAACCAGCAACAAAACACAAGGGTAGTGCAGGAAGCTTGAAACAATATCCAACTGTAAAGAACAGCAGGTAAACTAGAGAGAAACTGAAATGAAAGGCTCTACTTTCTTGTCCAAAGAGAGAGAAAAGTGTTATTTTGTTATTTTTTCAGGTGAACCCTGAGTCCTTCCAAACAGAAAGCTACAAAGATGCTACAACAGACCCAGACAACACCAAGACAAAAAAGGACAAGAGCTACGCAAAGCATTTAAATATGCAATTACAAAACATAAAGAACACTTACAGTGTCAAGTGCACATCCAAACTCCTATGTGCAGAAGGCTATTTTGTAACACTTCTCCTTGTTTTACAAGAAATAGAAAATGGATTCATTACTCCTGATTTAGGAGAAGGGGTTATGTATGGAATAGTTTGCAACATGCATTTAATGCATCCACAGGAGGATGCAAGAATCCCCAACTGAGGTCATTTATCTTCATTATTTAATTTTTTGAAAAATTGCAAAAGCAAGACTAATCCTCTGCAGCAAATGCACACCAAAGCATTACTTATTTTTCACTTCCTGTTGCAGGTGGTCACTACTATGGCTCATGCAGATGAATGCAGTTCAGGACAAGCATAATAAAAACAATAGCCTTTTCCAACCATGCCTTGTGTTGTTTGGCTGTTCTCTGTAGCTTAATTCATATGCTGATCAGAGAAGTAGTAGCTGAAATTCAGGGTTTTTATTAACACTGTGTACTTCTAAATGGTGCTCTTGTTCATGCATACACATACATGCACCCAGACACGTTCTCCCCAGCCCTCAATTCCTAGTGAGGCTCTACGGTTCAGCTGCAATGGCTCTAATCATGATGCAGACAATGGCTGTAAGGGTTTAAGCATGATTTTAGAGACCACTTTACCAAAAGCCCTTTCCAGGATGCATCTTTCATGCACAACGTTTGCACAAATGTTAGAACAGCTATAAAGTTTGTCACCTTTGACAAAACCCAACTTCTTAAACAAAACTGGAAAAAGAGTTCCAGCGCATGGTTTCCTACTGATACCAAGATACACATACATATTTTGAACATTTATTTGGAAGTGTATGATTACCAGAAAAGACCTCTGAATTTCCAAAGCCACGCACTTACACAGTACAAGTGCTTAGGTACACATTAGAACAGGAGCTTTTCTTTCATTAAATGATAATGTACACTTGCAAAGGTATATTTAACTTTGCTTCAGGCAGTTTTTGTGATAATTATCAAGGGCTGATAGCATTCCCATTAGGTAGGCAGAGCACAAAACTACTGCCTCAGTTCTGAAGAGCCTTCTGAGCTAGAGAAACCATTCTGAGGCAGGAGGTACATGGTGACTGCAGGACAACTGTAAACAGCAGGGAAAACAGAACTATTGAGTAGGGAAATTGATTTAATTCTCAGGTCAGGGCCAAAGACTAAAGTGAAGATAGTTCCTGTGCTATTCTTCTAGAAAGAATTCTATTCACTGCACTGTAATTAAACCTACATTAGAAAAACATTGGCAAGAGCATGTGAATTACCCTCCTTATTATCTACACACTTCTGCAGGCAGTAAGACTGAAAGCACTTAACATCTGTGGATTCCTGCTGTAACCAACAGCAGCTGGTTGTCATAACTTGACATAACCAATACAAATTCTACTGTTATTTCAGATTTCCAGGCTTACTCCTTCTTCACCTAATATTAATTTAATGTGGGTTTCAGCATATATATCACGTCTGGAAACAGTTTCATGTCTTATTTGATCACTCCTTCTACCCATTATACTTCATCATTTGGGATGCAATAAAGATTGTTTGATATATTCAGTAGAAGAATTACTCATTTGTGAGCCATTTGTTTTAAAGAGCCTAAACCAGCCAAACAGCAAATAGATGAGGTTTAGAGATCAGAGGGAACCACAATAACACATGCTTCTGGCAGCTTAGCACATTTTGCTAAGCAATCATTTAAATAGTATCAGGTGGACCTTATAGTGGGTTGCACTGGCTTTTGCCTGTAGCAACATGATTTTACTGACTACACTGCAGCAATACTGGGAATTGGAAATTCATTTCTCCTTTACTTCATATTGGAAGGGTGCAGTTGCTCCTTTTTGCTTTTAAATCTTTTTTTTTATTTTTCCAATTGGAAGGAAATCCCTGATGGTTTGTTCCCAGCTACTGGGAGTCTTCAGTTTGTACTGACAACATCCCTGTTACAATTGCCATATTTTCTAAGCGTTCAGCGAGCATCCTCTTAACAAATGAAATGTTCTACATTCACTGACACGTGAAATGGGCATTCTTGAAACACTGTTCTTCCTTCTGTTTGTGCCAAAGCTTTTTACTGGATATGCTGTGGATGTTATCCAAAAAGAATTGAGAGGCTGGGTTTCTCCCATTTCATTTCAGCTTTCAGGAGCAAAGAGAAGCTGAAAAATTGTGACCTTGACTCTTTTATTTGTTGTTTTAAACAGGTTATGCTCCTTTTATGTGACAGTATTTTTACATTAATTGTTCAGAAGGACAATGGAAAACACCTGGTTTGGGAAGACAGAGACACACAGGACATGTTTACAAACTCTGTGGCCTTTGGATCTCATGGTTATTGCACAGGTGTGTCTCACATAGGATGCCACCACTGGAACCTAAATAACAAAAAAACCCTCAAGAACAGCTGCATGAGTTCCAAGTTATTCTGTCCTTTCTTCACCAGTCCTTGATGTTCCTTTCAATTACTTCTAGAATTCATTCTTTCCTCCAGGAATGCAGTTTTGGATGTCTGAGCCAGCAGTGTGTGCCTGTGGCCAAGAAGGCCAACAGTCTGCTGGGGTGCATTTAACACAAGTGCGGCCAGCAGGTTGACCACCCCCCTCTATTCTGCCCTGGTGAGGCCACATTTAGGCTAATGTCACCAGTCCTGGGCTCCCCAGCTCAAAAAAGACAGGGATCTCCTAGCAGGAGTTCAGCAGAGGGCCACAAAGAGGGCCTGGAGCATCTCCCATATGAGGAAAGGCTGAATAACCTGGGTCTGTTCAGCCTGGGGAAAAGAAGACTGAGAGGGGATCTAATAAATGCTTATGAATATCTAAAGAGAGGTGGGAGGCAAATGGATGAGGCCAGGTTCTTCCCAGTGGTGCAGAGATGTGACAAGAAGTAATGCAGTAAAAACTGAACCGGAAGTTCTGTACTAATATGCAGAAGAACTTTATGATAAGGGTGATGGAGCACTGAACAGGCTGCTCAGAGGGGTTGTGGAGTCTCTTTCAACAGAGATATTCCAGTCCTGGCAGGACACCTGTCTGTGTGACCTGCTGTATGGAACCTGCTTTGTAGGGGTTGGATTCAGTGATCTCTTGAGGTCCCTTCAACCCCTGCGATTCTGTGTGAAAAGGCAGACGACTCCCATGTAGAAGAAACTCTTCTTTCTATCCTCATCTGTGACATTTCTCTTGCAGGCCACAATGTTGTGGCACACTGCTTTGTGGCATAGCCACCTTAATTCTTTTTTCTCCACTTTTCTGAAGTCAATTTTTGTTTGTCCTGCCTCTAAAAACAAAGGTGCTGTCTCCTCAGTTGTGGGGATGGGGCAGAACTGTGAAGTGGATCTGGGGACTGATAAGGCTTTCAGGAAGCATAGAGATAAAAAGGTCCCTGATCTACTGCTTCTCAGTGTAGTTACACACATAGCTGCTGCAGTGCAACTGGAAGAGCAAAGCAGAAAAGCACACAGGAAAGAACAAAATATTATGCCTCTTATCCTGTACTGAGAGAACCAAGGCTCTGGGAACAGGCTGTAGATAATCACAAAAGCATCAAAATCTTTGAAACGTAGAGGAGTTTAAATTGCTGTGTCTGACTGGAACTACGGTCAAAAGAAAGGACATCTTCCAAGTGGGAATAGGAGTATTTCACATTTCAAGCTTCCAAAACCTCCATGGCACTCTCTACATTTATTATAAGGCCCTGTACTTCCCGCATAGTTGAGAATTTAAAGAAATAAAGAAATAAATGCAACTTTTAAAATAATCTGCCATGTCATAAAAAGTGTACTGGTGTACTCCACAGGTCAGACTGAGCAAAGCTTAAAGCCAGGTGGATCAAAGGTTTGAGTCTAGTGCATTGATGTGCATTCACCAGAGGGGAATTATTACCTATGAAAGGTTGTGGAGATCATGAGAGATCCCCAATGACAAGAGACACGCAATAGTGCCAGACTTCAGAAAAGCCAGGTGGCAAGCCAGTGAACCAAAGGCTGGTAAGCTTCACCTTTGTCATGGAAAACCATGCAGTGGGTCATCTTGAAACACATTTCTGCACACACGGAGGAAAAGGAAGGGACTGGAACTAGTCAACATGGATTTACCAAAGCTGAATCAAGCCTGACCAACCTGAATGCTTCCTCTGACGAGATTTCTAATCCAGTAAAGGGAGAGAACAGCAGCTATAATTTACCTTTTTTGATTATTAATGATTTTAGAAAGGTTTTTGGCATTCTCTCTTGAATTCTTGTGCAAGATAATAATAGGGATAATGCAAGATAATAATAAGGATAAATGCCATGTTCTGTACCTGAAGGAAGAGCCCCAAAGCTGTAGCAAGAAGACAGACTGAAGACTGACTGGTACACTGAACTCCAAATGCCTACAACAGCCATTTTGAAAGTTTTCTCAACTTCAACCCTACAAGGCACTGATCACTCTTGGATCCTAGTAAGTAAGAGAACTCTGACCCACACCTACTAAACCATTTAGGATATACCTGACTTTGAGAACAGGAACTAACTCATTGATTTAAATGGGATTACTCACAAGTTAAAAGCTCAGCATATGCTTCAGTACTTTGCCTGTCTGAGGCCAGAGGACTCAGGTTCCTGGAGCACTGGCTATAAATTATACAACACCCTGACGAGAGAAGACTTGGTCAAGCAATTTCTAATCCAATCATGCAGTTCAGTACATGGCCTCCCAGAAAAGAAGGTATTTTTGCCTTCTTTCTTTGCTTATCCAAAATAAAAAAAACAAATTTCACAATGTTCTGCAGAGCTTACAGACAAGCCCAAGATGCTACATGGCACTGTAAAGGTTTTACTGACATTCATTTAGTATGATCTACAGAAGTCACACACAGGAAAATTCAACTTTCCCAAAGTCATGCCAATAAAATATTTATGCTATTCCATCACCTATTCTGTTGTACCTCCACATGTGTATACACACACACTTTATACATCTTCAATTACAGTAAAACTAATTAGACAATAAATCACAGTTGAGGCTGTACCTCATTTGTTCAGACATCCAAGTTGAATTTACATACTAATGGCTGTGCATTTGCCTTTAATAGATGCACTATTAGAAAGTAAGCATAATAAATGAATAACCATTTAAGTTTGGAGTTACCTAATCTTGATGAAAAATATCTGAAAATGTAGCACCTAGTGAATCCATTTATTTTTTTATTGGAAAATAAAGCTAATCACAGAATAAGAAGATAAATATAAATTACATAGTATAGCATTCTAATGATGGATTAGACAGACTCATTTTTTGCTCTGAACGCAGTAAGATTAAATTCGTTGAAATAGTTGGCTTACACGTGAAATGATCTGTTTTCCAAAGCCTGGAAAAAAGAACATAGATTAAAAAGGTTTAATTTATAAAACATTTCCCATGGACCTGCAAGTGAATTTTATATTCATAATCTACTAAGGCTTCAGGACAAGCTACCTTGTCTCTCAGGAACAATCAGTTATGTGCACAAGAAAGATGCACAGGGATGATGACTGCCTCAGTAAACCAAAAAGTGCACAGTAACAACAACATAAAGATGCTCTGTGTAGGGGTCTAATTCATACAGCACACTGAACGAAGGCAAATGGAAGTGAGGTAACCTTTGTTACTTTCCATAGGAGAATGATAGAATCACAGAATTTTAGGAGTAGGAAGGGTCCTCTAGAGATCACTGAGGCCAGGACCATACTAAAGCAGGTCTCACAGGAAATCATCTGGATAGGTCTTGAATATCTCCATAGGAGGAGACTCCATCGCCTCTCTGGGCAGCCTGTTCCATGGCACCATCTCTCTCATAGTGAAGTTCTTCCTTGTGTTAATCTGGAGCTGCCTGTGTTTCAGTTTGTGCCCATTGCCCCTTCTTCCATTGTTGCTCGCCACTGAAAAGATTCACCCCCAATGGACCTGACTCTCGTACTTTAAATATTTATAAATAGTGACAAGATCCCCTCTCAGTCCTCTCTTCTCTGGGCTGAACAGCCCCAGGTTACTCAGCCTTTCCTCATAAGGGAGATGCTCCAGGCCCTTGATCACCTTTGTTGCCCTCCACTGGACTCTTTCTAGGAAATCTGTCTTTTTTGAACTTGGGAGCCCAGAGCTGGACACAGCATTCCAGACATAGCCTCACCATGGCAGAGTAGAGGGGAGGATCACCTCCCTTGACTTGCTGGCTGTGCTCTTTTAAACGCACCCCAGGAGACCATTGGCCTTCTTGGCCCCAAGGAGCACACTGTTGGCTCATAGCCAATCTGCTGTCCACCAAGAGAAGCTCACTTTGTGTAATGAATCATTTATTTCTACACAACATCAGCTTTCTGAAGCATCATCCCTTTTCTGAGCATCATCCCTGCTAACCTTGACTGGACACTTCTCAAAGCAGAAACAGGCTCCTAATTTAGGACTACATACATCATTTTGGCTACAGCTGTGTGGGAGGTGAACAGTGAACAGTACAAGCTACTCAGCTCTCCTCACTCCCAGCAGAGATGCTCTAGGAGCTCCATGCATCCAGTCTCTATTAAAATGATCGTGGTTAGGAAGTCTACTGTTATAAGTAGAAGCTAGCACTGTTTGGAAGAAACAGTTTGGAGAGACTGCACGTGCCAGCAGATACAAGGAAGTAGCAGCCCCTTCAGGTGATGAAAGAGGGTGCTGAGATGTAGGTGGTGCGAGGGCTATTGTAGATATTGCAGAATAATATAGATACTGCAGAAATGAGGAAAACAAGAAGAAAGCAACCCTTATAATCCCACCTAGGAAGTCCGCATTTAGCTAGGAATCAGATAGTGCTTCCTTCAAAACAACATAAACATACTTCTGTCTGACCTGAGACCAGTCTACAAGACTCATCTGCAATCAAAATACTCATTTAAAAGAACAGCAGCAGCAGCAACCGCCAGCATCAGCCCAAAGTGATTTTGTGAGGCAAGAGTAGTCAGTGGGCACAACGTGCAGCTTGCTCAGTCTGGCAGCGCAGCGATGGAGGTTCTGGGAGCTGCCCTGTCTCCAGAGTCCATTCATCTTCATCAACACCTCTGGGCACACTGCACTTCACCTCAACTGTGAGAGTCTTCCTTCCCTAAATGTCATTTCATTTTTGTACCTTTTCTTGTAAGTTGTCAGCCCACAGACATATCTTTTTCTTTTAAGAATGCAGGTTCAACATGGGCCAAAAAGTGATTACACGCAACTCTGCTCAGAACTCTGATGAGCAGAGAGATAACAGTGTAGTAGATCGGATCCAGGCCATTTGTTTTACTACGTTACGCCTTGCAGGTGCTTAGTCTTTCCTGCCCTGTCCACCCTCAGCTCTTCACTTCACAGCCTGAACAGAAGCACTACACATAAGTGACTGAAGGCAGCCCCATGCTGCTGTGACTTCTGTCAAATCATAGCTGCAGCGATTTAGGTAATCCAAATCAACACCACAAGCTGATCTGTGGGGAGCAGCACTCTAGCACTGCTGTGCTGAGTGACCCCAATGGTACAAGCACTGTCAGCTTTCCCAGCAGCTTTCTGACCTACTGAAGCCTACATGCATCAATTCAGCAACTGATGACGTAGGAAAAAACTTGACACATTCAGGCTGCTTAAAGGCACAAAACATATATTTATGTCCCAGGAAAAAGCTCAAATTAAATTCCATTCAGAACAAGAATACGTTTAGCCAAGCTATTATTAAATGTTACTGCTGTTCACCGTGGTCTTAATCTGTTTGAAGAACATTTTAATGAACAGAAAGAAAAATACTTCAGTTGGTGGATAATATCCAGATTATAAGAAGGGACAGTGGAGTATCCAAAGGTTGAGAAGTCTATCACAGTCAAGCACATTAGGATGGACATTTCCCCAGGCCTTGTGAGGCTGTAGCATTAAATTCGAGCAGCGAAAGGCTCTCAGAAAATGTAGTCCATACTGCTTCAGTTCAGCCAGGCTAAAAATACTGCACTGCCTTGTATATAGAAAATCTATCACCTTTCTAATATCCTTCAAGATTTCTTAAACATCAACAGTGCAAGACGGACTAAAATTTCTCTTTCAAATAAGATATGAATAAACCCCAGGATAAATTAATTACATCTCTTTAGAAAGACAGGTGCAGAAGGTCTGCTAACCTGGCTATACAGCATAGCTGAAACCAATTCTCATCAATAAAGACCCAACGGTAGCAGCAGAGATTATTTACAACATTCTCATTCAAAGAGTCATTACCCTTAAAATGCAATGTCAGTATATATAGGTAGAAAGTACTGAGCTCAAAAGGTTCAGCATATGAAGGCTGAATACAGGCTACCTTCTGAACAAAAAAAGTCAAGCCAGACACTAGCAGTCTTGAGAGACAGCACTGAAAATTATAAACTAAGGGTTACAATGATTTTTTTTAAGAAGTTTTTGACACCAGAGGAAAAAAAAAAAGCAAGCTTTCTGAAACATTGGACAGACTATTGCTGTAGAACAATGAAAAGAATTTAAGTAACCCATCTTTCTATCCTCTCTGCTCCTATCTCACACTTTATTCTCCCAGGTTTTCAACGTTTTCACTGGACTGTTTACTGGGGTACAGCAACTGCCAACACATTATTGCAATACAGCAGTAATTAATGGTCAGGTAATATTACTGCAGTCATTCTCTGTGGTTTAAGACAGAGCACAGTGGCAGCTGATTGTTCCTTTACCTTGAAGACAGCCACTATTACACCGCATCTCATGATTCATGTTACCACTTCAAAATGTGTTTAAATCAATAAAGCTCAATTTTGTGACTATCTCTACAAAAACAAATGGCCAGATTTGCTATAAGAGATACAGGAAACCAGATCCACTTTAGGAAAAGTGGCAAAACTGTCTTCTTTCTGTAAGCAGTAACTACTGTCTGACTGCCCCAGTGATAGTGCTAGAGAAGCAAAAGGAAAAAAAAGCCTATCCAAACACTGTTTTGACTCTATCAGACAAGATCACCAAATCACAGGGGTTGGAAGGGACCTCAAGTCCCAGTCATCAAGTCCACCCCCCTACTAAAGCAATACCCTACAATGGGTTGCACAAGTAGACATGCAGATGTATCTTGATCATCTCCATTGAAGGAGATGTCACCACTTCTTTGGGCAGCCTGTTCCAGTGCTCTGCCACTCTTACTGTAAAGTTCTTTCGCATGTTTGTATGCAACTTCTTATTTTTAAGATGTGTCACAATTGCCATGAACTCAAAAATGGATGCAGCTCTGGTTGGACATGATGACTGCCTCAGCATTATCACTGTTGATTTTCCCTTTAAATTTTTCACTTCTAAAAAAGGTTAATAAAGCTGTTCACAAACAAACCAAGGAAAATGGTAAAAGGCAACAGCAATAAGCACTTTCATGCTCTACTAATTCAGAATTTGTCAGACATCTACGCAGCTGTCAGCTCAACTCCCCCATAGACCAGTGATCCCAGCTGATTTAAGCCTTCCTGCACTGATACTGGAGAATATTATGGAAGTAGCATTTCCACTCAATCCATTTATGCTTGACTACTTTGCTACTACAAGTAGTAAGACAAGTTGCCAACTACAAAATCATGTGAAGTCTCACCAGAGGAGTTTCAAAAGGAAAAGTTGAGACTACACTCCCACCATCACCACCAGTTGGAGAAAATAGCCAATGTATTGAAGACAGTGGTACAGGTTCAGAAAGCATTTTATCAATGTTAAACAATGCAACTCATGCTGAATTCAATAAATTTAGAGTAAAAACAAAGGAGAAAATTAGATACATATTACAATAGTTGAAGTGTCAGTATCAAACAGGTTTTTATGAAAAGAATTCAAGAACACAATCAATTCAGACACACATCTTATTCTGGACAGATTTAAAAGTTAAATATGTGTTTAAGTATTATTCAAAAGAGAGATATTCATGGAGTATCAGCAGCAACTCAGAACATTATCTGGCTGAAAACATGTTATTATCAACAGCCAGATTTTGTTGTTGTGTATCAAAGAACCATGATAGTATGAAAGCTTATGTTTAAAAATCTGACCCATTAATGATCCAGAATTTTAATTATACTTAATTATACTATATTCTTTAGGCCTACACATACTTCTTACTGACAGAAAATTATTGCATACATATTACTTTACCTGGAATTTTATTTTTTGGGAAATATGAGGCACAATAAATTGCTTCAAGAAGCGTTCATCTTCACTCCAGAACAGTCTGATGTCAGGGATATCATACAGGATCATGGCCAGCCTCTCTAAGCCCAAGCCAAAAGCCCAGCCAATTTTATCCTGAGCACCAGCTGCAACACACAAACAAGATAAAAATTCAAGAGATTAAGTTCACAAAATCAAAAGTTAATAATAAAACATTCACCTATTTCCTAAGAAAAGAAAAAAAATGTAAAGTGCCAAGACAGAAACGCCTACAAGTAATCAGCAAATGAAAGATATACAGGCCACTGACATATCCCTCTTCAACCAAAACGGGCAGATCACCGGGTCCAGGAACTAAAATAGGTAACGAAGCTGCACTCTGTGCTCTCTGGTTCCAAAGTTTCAGACAGATTTTGAGAAAGGCTGCAGAACGCTACAAACATGTTTCCCTCGTTATTCTTCAAGCTTAGCATTTCATGTGCAACTTGACTGTTGTATAATCAAGATGTTATAATCACAATATAATCAAGAGAATTAGGCAAAGTAAACAACAATCACAAAAGAGAATAAGTGGAAGAGCTTACCCTTTGGCTGAGCTCACCAGAAGACACCAAGAGAGGTGATCTCCAGAAGAGATCCTTCATTACTGGTAGCCAGCTCTTCAATAGGTCTAGGAGGGATGGAGCCTGGCTCCCCCCCTTCCAGCAGCACAGAATTGCCTTCACCTGTGCTCCTCTGGCTGACTCATGGCTTGCCTCAGCTGATCAATCAGAGGTTCAGGCCGTGACTCAGCAGTTCCCATACAACTGTGTTTTACAAAATATGCAAAATGTGAATTTCCTATTCAAGATATTTTAAGTGGACTGATACACCAGCCAAGACCATGCGGTATTAACATCATTGTCAGCATTTGAGGATCAAAATTGCCTCTGTTGAGGCACCTGGGAAAAGCAGGGCAGTGTGTTGCTAGGCCCTGTCACATTGGCATCACACCTCCAGCAGGTTACTCCTGGGATGCTTCCCCTGGAGAAAGCTGCTGCCCCCATATACACAAGTCTCTTTTATGCAGCTCTAAACATAAAAAGACAAGAATACTTAATCCACAAGAGCGTTACAGATATTAATGATGCAACACTTCTGTCAGGAAATATTCAAACCTTCTTCATTTACAGGGCAAGAGCGCTGAATTATTAAATTAATTTTTTTCCCATGTCACAAACCATACCCATGTTTACTCATCATTCCAGCAATTTTGAACTAAGTTGAGAGCCCAGCAGCTCCACAGAGGCTCACAGCTTTTTCAAATTTAAACAAATTCCTAAATAAACACTTAGGCTAAAAGGATGTGTACATGTGTGACAGGCTTGGACTCTTCCGCATCAGCATTAGCAGTGTGCATCCAAGTCATACATTACCATGCATCTCACGGCTGCCATAGAATCACTACAGAATTACAGAAACATTAAGGTTGGAAAAGACCTCTAAGAGCATCTGGTCCAACTGTCAACCCATCCCTACTGTGCCCACTAACCACATCCCTCAGTGCCACATCCACACGGTTCTTGAACACCTCCAGAGACGGTGACTCCACCACCCCAGCCTGTGCCACTGCCTCACTGCTCTTTCTGAGAAGAGATTTCCCCTAATACCCAACCTGAACCTTCCCTGGCACAAGTAAAGGCCATTACCTCTCATCCTATTGCAAGTTACCTAGGAAAACAGGCAGACTCTCACCTCACCACAACCTCCTTTCGAGGAGCTGCAAAGAGCAGTAAGATCTTCCCTGAGTTTCCTCTTCTCCAGACTGAACAATCCCAGTTTCCTCAGCCACCCCTTGCAAGTGTGCTCCACATCTTTCAGCAGCTTCACCGCAATTATCTGGAAATGCTCCAGAGCCCCAACATCTTTCTCGTAGTGAAGGGCCCAAAACTGAACACATTACCCACCAGAGCCAAGATCCTCCCTGAACATCTCTCTGCTCCTGCTGGCAACACTATTTCTGATACAAGCCAGGATGCCACTGGCCTTTTTGGTCACCTGAGCATACTGCTGGCTCATGTTCTGCCGGCTGTCAACTAACATTCCCAGATCCTTTTCCACCCCACAGTTTTCCAGCCACTCTGCCCCAAGCCTGTAGCATTGCACAAGGTTTTTGTGACCAGAGTGCAGGACCTCTCTCTTGGTGTTGCTGAACCTCATATAATTGGCCTCAGCTCATAACTCCAGCCTATCCAGAGCCATCTGTAGATCCTTACTGCCCTCAGACAGATCAACAATTCCCCCCAACCTGGTGTCATCTGCAAACTTACTAAGAGTACATGAAGCAAACTCCTTTTTGCCAGGAGTCTCAGCACAAGCTCCCTGTTCACTCAGGCTGGTCTTTCTCCACATCAGCTTGTCTTAGGGCACTTGAGGATGGCTGTTCCTGTTCCTTTAATATTTCCTTCTTGAGAAACATCCAGCCTTCTTGGATCCCTTTGCCTTTCAGGACTGACTCCTAAGGGACTCTCCCAATCAATCTTCTAAACATCCCAAAGTCTGCTCTGCAAGGTAGCAATTCTGCTGACCTTCCTCTCAGATTGACCAAATCAATAACTATCATCTTGTAGTTGCTATCCCCAAGATGGCTTCCGACCACCACATCTCCCATCAGCACTTCTCTGTTCATAAAAAACAGCATTTAGCAGGGCATCTCCCCTGGTAGGCTCTCTTATCAGCTGCATCAGGAAGTTATCTTCTGCTCACTCCAGGAAACTTTTAGGTTGTTTCCTTTCTGCTATATTGTATTTCCAGCAAAAACCTGATAAAGTTGAATCCCCATGAGAACAAGGACTAGCAATTGCATGACTTCTGGCAGCTGCTCACAGAATGCTTCATCTGCCTCTTCATCCTGGTGGGGTGATCTACAACAGGCTCTCAGTAGGACATCACTTTGCTGGCCTTTTTCTGATCTCTACCCATAAGAACTTAACCTTACCATTACCAGCACTGAGCTCTGCAATACTAAAACACTCCGTAACATACAGATCCCTTTAGATCAACACTGTTCTTGCACCCTTACGTATTAACTTAATTATTTTTTTTTCATCTTTGGACTCAGAAACTTCCCCACCATCACACAGGAGGCTGGGGGCAGAAATCTATTTAGTGACAACTATCTCTTATCGGAAAGAAGACAGAGTGCACTTATTTGGGTTTTGGTGGTTGCATTCAGTGATGAGGCAGAACAGTCCAGACTCTTTTTTGAATAACGGCAGGCATAAAAAGTTTGGGAAAAGAGACACAGTCATCACTTTTCATTCTTTTAATTAACATGAATCTGCTTATTTACTCAGAATACCTAATTGATTTGCAATGCATTTTATTTCTGCAAAAAATGTTTAGATTTCATATCAGCAACTTCTTGGGAGGACTACATCACACTGCTTTGCACTATCAAACAAAAAACTACTCGTCCATGTACCTACAAACTCAAAGCATTGTCATCTGAGCTATGAATAAACAGCCATCTGTTGGATGATCCTTATACAATTATCAGAACACAAAATGCTTCAGTTCCAGAATTCAAAACCGTATCAGTGATTTCCTTTCTATTCAGAAAGAAAACATAAAAGTGTGGACAATTGGAATTTCTCCTCAAAACAGCAATAACAAATTTCCGATACATCCCACATCTTCATTTATTTTAACTATGATCTCTTCTCCAACCACCTTTTTGTAAACCTCCTAGCCCATGGAGCATAAAATATGTGATCAGAAAAACTGAAGAATAGTCCTGAACATATTTCTGTTTGGAAATTAAAAGTTAACCTTTCTGGTGAGTGAGGCGACTCCAAACCTTTTCATTGTGAACATGTTCTATATACACTGAATTTTGATAATCAGGACATATAGAAGGTACATCTGTAGAATGTACAAATGGATAAAAAGGAAGGTGAAGATGATGGAAAAGAACAAATGACTGATGTGCCAATTGGAGAGAAGGCTTACGTGCTGCTAGTTTGAACTGGCAATGTGAATCAACATGAAAGAATGAACAAACCCAAATAACTTAAAGCATTCTGTTTAAGAGATGTAGCCAAAGCAGCAGATTCCAGGGACCTGGTGAGGCAATCACAGTGTCACTGCTTGAAATAATGCAGCCCAATGGATAAAGCATTCCTGACAATCAAGCTTTACCCAAATAGCCCTCAAAGGTTTGTACAGCGCCAGGTTCCTGCTGCCTGACATGAAAACCTTGACCAGAAAACCAGAAGAAAAAAAAAAATGCTGGAAGGTTTGCATGCCAGGTGGCCAAAGAGAGAAAAGGAAAGGATAAAACTATCTGACTGGCTTGCCACACTAGAAGCTGATTCAGTCCAATCTCACTATAAGAAAAGGTTGCATCGTTGCAACTGTGTCTTACAAGAGACCCTGAGCCCTTATCTTCAAGAAGTCAGACCTAAGTGCCTTGCTCTCAAGCTTCCAGACCAGATGAATACACGGATCTACTTAAATATTGACCAACTGAGCCATTCTCTAAAAATAATTGTTAACTAAAAGCTAAATTTCATAAAGCATTTTTCATTCACAATTGAAATAAATAAAGAAATAAAAAGTAGTTCAACATTTATTTGCTAATGTAAAACCAGTCTTTAAAATAGAGTTTGAACTGCAAGAGCATGTCCTTGCATTAGAATCAACCACTATATAGTTTTCTGTGTCTTATAATACTATTTCTAGCTTCAACTACATCAAGCAAGATGGGAAGCTTTGCAATTCCTCTGTGAGACATACATAAAGTCTAGAAGAACTCCTGGATTATATCCACGGAATCCTCAGAAATACCCACAGACAGAAACGTTCAACTTCCCAAGGAGAATAAGGCAAGATGTTACAATGCACAAGACTCTTAAAGCATATTTCGCCATGTAGCATTAGGAACAAGTTGACAAAACTTTTTTCGTTATACACTTCACCCACACTTATTTTTGTATCTATGCTGGCTTTTATTTAACAATTTTTGAGACTCCTGTAAAGCTGCCAATAAAGAAATCTTGCTTTCAATACAGCCTAAATTGGGTCTTCAAACTGTTATGCTCAGCAGTTACTGAAAGTGAAAGAAATTAGATTTTGATCTTGGATCGAGGCAAAGTCTGGAGCATCCAACAGCCCTGCATATGAGGTGTTATTCTCAAAATGCTCAGAAATGAATATATCCAAAGGGGATGAGGTCCCAAAGCTGGGATGAGGTCCAGAAGCAAAGACTCAAATTTCTTCTCCTGCTTTCAGTTTAAGTCATGGCTATTATTGAAACAGACTCACAGTGGGCACAGGAGTGAACAAATTTCAAGGATACACACACTACACATCATGTTTTAGAAGACAAATCAGTGTTTTAAACTGTGTAGAACATAATTTATGTACTTAATGAACCCAGGCAGTCTTGTCCAAAGTCTCAACAGCTGCACTGAATAAAGTACACCACAGAGTACAGCCTAACAGTATACTGCCTTGATTCACCAGTGCAAAACAGAAGACAAGAAAAACCAAAGCTAAAGGATATAGACTTCCTCCTGTGCACAAATCAGAGAGAACAAAGGAAACAAAACCTCGGCCATACCAGCTACCTAGCAGTGTACAACACCTCAAAATGGGAAGTGTGCTTCACGAGCTTCAGTCTCAACCACATGTTCTCATACTCTCCTCAGACATCTTTTCTGTTTACCTTCCAGTTCAAACTGGCAACACGTAAGCTTTCTCTCCAATTGGCACATCAGTCATTTGTTCTCATCCATCATCTTCACCTTCCTTTTCATCCATTTGCACATTCTACAGATGTACCTCAACAGATCACCAAAGAGCTCTTTACCTGATAATCAGATTTAATTGTGACTTGACACAAAACTTCAGAAACTCTAGAAACAAAGACCTATGCTCATATTTGAGATTAACGGACAGCTTATAATCAAGGGTTTGAAAATAGCTTCTGCATCATTAAGATTTGCTTATTAGTATAAGTTAAGAATGCACATTTTGCACCACAGCAACGATGTAAACTGTGCTTACCTGTGCTAGAAATAAAACATTTTAAATGGCTTCCTACTTTAGATAAAACTCCCATATACTGAGAGTCCAAGATTTTACATGGCAAAAAAACCAACCCACTAAGGTATCAGTATAACACAGAAGAGCTTATGGAACTGCGAGGTCAGGTGGCTTGTTATTAAGCAACTGAGGTCAAAAATCTTACAGAAGTTTCTTTCCTAACTGCTCTCTTCAGCAGAAGCAAAAATCAAAACTGTCACATTATTCTCTAACTCCATTAAATTGATGCATTCAGGCTCCTGTGTGCAATCCAGTCTAAATTAACTCCTAAAGTAAGGACTGGGCTTTCAGACTATGCATGCTAAGTAAGCCACTCCTCAAGAACTTGAGACAAGAAGTAAACATTCAATTATGCCTATTCTTGTTGAAAAAGAACTTATCTTTCTAAATCTCAAATGTGGAATAATTTTCTAACAGTAACAGTCACTTTGAGACCACAGCTTTGTCTCATGGGTCAGACTGATCTGTTCTGCTTGCTTCACTTGAAAACTAAGCAAAAGAACTTTAAAGGCTTTGATTGAGTTTTTAATATTTATGTTTATTTTTGTTCCATAACCAAAATAGCCTCGTACGTACATATTAAAGGAACAGTCTGTTAAAAACAAATTTAGCAAGGGAAGCCATCCACTAGATTCAATTTTCTTCTAATACGTAATTAACACACATTCTACCATCTTTTTCTAATATTTCATCAAGCCAAATAGCTGGGAGGAAAACCCTTCTGGTCAGGAGAAGGTGAGGTCAGGAAAGTGGGTGAGGAGGAAAGAACAAATCAACCAGAAGGAACTTTATTTTTCACCTCAGCCTGTCTTTATTTTCCAGTAATTTTATCTTTCAACTTCCAAAGTAATGAATTCTTCAGTCCATCTCCCTTGCTTGTTTCCATCTACCTCCCTATGCCCGAATCCAGTTCTCCTGCACCCACAAACACACTTCTAAGTACTTACAACAGGCTCAGTGACAAAACTACCATTAAACCAAACATTACCTAAAACTACAGTTATTTTTTCAAGGTTCACAACCACAATGCAGTAAAATTTATCCTTTGAAACGGTGAAAGGTAAAGTGACTGCTTAACTTCCAAGTACAATATGAGATATTATATTAACTACAAACACTTTTATGGTATATGGTCTTTCCTCTTCCTTGTACTTCAGTCCACAGATATGAATAAATGACTTGCTTAGTTTTCTTTTTTTGTCTTCTTCCTTTATAGAGGAATATGTTAAGATTGAACATCTTCCAAGGAGGGCAGTGCAGTTTGCTTTCTTAATTTATGTCACGGAGCACAAAACAAGCTGACATTTGACAGGTTTATTTCTCCTGACTGCCCGTGGGTTTTAGCACTGCTCTTTTTGTTCTGTGCATGAAAAAGCAAATGCCATTTGCTTTGATAATGTTTTGTTCATTTGGGAAAACATTGGATTTTTGAGTTGTTGGGTCTTTAATATTTTTAAGTAATGTTAATCTCCCTAGACAATGTGACCACGCAGGTCTGAAAAAATAGAAGTTATGGAAACTACACGAGGGGCTGCCATTTCTTGGAAGGACTGTGTCTACAGTATTGTTCAAAAATTCAATTACAAATCTCATTTTTCAAGCGTGTAAAAACAGCTGGACAAAATTCACTCCATATATACTCATTGTCCCCAGATGAAAGCTTCTTGGCAAGATTTCCCCAATACCTACATTGACTATTTAGCATCTTATGAAATGGTCTTTTCTTCAAGAACAAGCAGAGCAAGGAACAAGAACATGATGACCATCACAGTGTGATATAATCTTCAAGAGATTAAGACACTTCCAAAATGTACAGAGATAGAAGTTTATGTGCATCACAGCACTGGATGCTATTTTTCTTTTGTTTGATATTCCTATTCAAAAACCAGACCAGACAGAGCACTTGTACATTTCAAAAGGTTAATAACTGTGCTCAGCTACTAGCAGCACAGCATCAGGTTAGTCTGATAATGCACAGGGAAAATTCAACTTCTACAGGGAGAACTGATATTGCGTTCTGTGTTTGTACAGCACCTACCATAATGAAGCCTTGAGGTCATAAATGGGTCTCCTTTGCTCTATGGTATCTAAATCAACACAGAAATAAGGTTTATGATTTAACATCTACACTCTTCTGCCATAAATTCATTCTGTGGAAAAATCTCAAGATTACTCATATAGGAACCACCTGCCCTGTAACTAAGATTGAGTTCTGTCGAGGTTCCAGGTACACACATTTAATTCCAAAATTGCAACGGGAAAGATCTAGGTGTAGCTAAATGTATGCATCATCAGAATGCATAGGCCAAGAAATCTTTGCTCAGAAACACCAGCCTCGACCTCTTCTGTTCTTATAGCAAAAAACTACTCCACTGGAATACTCTTCTTGCATTCTACAAAGTGTCTATAGGCACTCTTCAAGAATTTTATAACTTATGTCACCAACTTATCTCATTCACAGCAGTACTGCAGACCTTCATGCTCTTCTTGCCTCCTAGCTGTAGTATATTTAGCTATAGACTATTTCTATAATTAACCCATAATATCCACACAAAGCAAGCAACGATAAAGTAATGAACTGAAGAGGAAGTAATTGTTGTTTCTTAGATGTTCAAATCAACACATTTTTTCTCTACTTTCTAATTCATATGGAGTTTCTGAGCTATAGCATTTATTCCTAAAAAATAATGTTTTCTAAATAGCAGCACTAATTGTATTACACTGGCATAGTGTTTGAAGGAGTTTCACACACTACAGTATTAGCAGTTTCTATACTGCTACAGTTGGAAGAAGGGTAACATTGTGATGTCCCATGTTAATAAATTGAAAACTATAAGAAAAGTTGAAAAAAATAATAAAAGCACGAGAAGAGGTTTTGCTTGAAGCCCTTGAAATAATTTGTGAAAGCATCTCAGTTGCACACTTTGCACAGGCTTCTTGCCCACTCTTGTAGTGCCATTGACACAGCATGTAAAGGATGACAGAAACAGATGCAGAAGCAATAAAACATACAAGTGAAGCAGATTATGCTCTGCAATTGTTGCGAGCAAAGAAGCATGACTACAACAACCTTATAATAAATGAAATAAATAGAAAAGAATCCTACAAGAGCTTGTTTTTCCCTCAGGGACTAATATCATGCCAAGACTCCACTGTTGTTATAACTTCAAAATGAAGTTCATATGTAGTCTTTCAATGTCAATTCTAAATCCCTCTTTTATCTCTAATAGCATTTCCTGGTAAGGTGTATCAATAGCAAATTGCCCCATTTCACATGCAGGGCAGTTTTCCTAGGGATGACAGGCAGCTGAGTAAATACATGTTTTTGCTGAAATAAAAACTAAAATCTTGCTGTATCAGATCCCAACAACCCCAAAACACGGCCTTTAGACAACAGCAACGTTTCCCCAACAGAGTGGGGTGTGCATCAATGCACACCTACTACACCAGCACACTCCTCCTAGGCAGGGCTGGACAGTGATCCACGTACTGGCTGTGACCTCCACTAAACTATGTGTATGCTGAATTTCTGATACATTTATGATGTTTATGAAAGCACAGCAGTATCCCACAGCCAAGGTCCTGATGAGTTACTGCAGTTATAGCTGATGAGCAGAGTTGCCTGGCTAACCAGCAGCCAGGAATGAAGGGAGGGCTCACTGCAAAGCAGCGTGCTGCAGGATAACCCCATAACTACCCTCTTCCAAGGCACATGTATTGTACATTACAGTCCACCCCCTTACAATGAGACCAACAGCACAAACCAAAACAGTCTTTGCTTTTGAGGGAGAAGGGATTTCCTGAGAAAATACATTCAAAGAAGGCGAAGACTGCAGCATAGCTGCCTCCAATGAGCAGTCAAAACTGCGACTAAGGTGGGCTTGAGAAGAAATCAGGCTTTACTGGAAGTAGACTCAAAACTATGGGTGCATATCAAGAGCTCACCTGAAACCTAATGAAAACAACAGGGGGCAGGGAGGAGGGGAACAAACCAAAGCACACAGACTTTAGTAAGGCATGGAGAGATGCCTGCCTTACAGCCTACCACCCCACTCAGTGCACTGGGCAGATGCACAGAGTCAGAATCCTGGCCTGTTTGGGGAGAGGTGCGTAAGCCTGTGAGTATCACTGCACCTAAATGTGAGAGAGCCAAGAATTACTTTGAGTTTTATATCTTCCACATAAACTGTTTTCTTGGAAATGTTCTGCTTGCACGTAGAATGCAAGCAAAAGGTTACTGCTTTACTATTTTACTTAGTTGCTAAAATATTTAAATGAATTAACAGAGAAGGCTACTCATCTGCTTGTCTTTCTGGAGGAATGAGTATATTAATAAAAATCTTGCTCAGTTGAAAAATTGCAATTTAAACTCCCTCTACAAAGAGATTCCTTTCTCAAGATAAAGCCCACCAGTTCTCTAATGTTCCTTTTTCATCACTGGTAACTAATTTGTCGTCATGAACTGAACTCAGTTTTGGGGAGGAAACGTGAACTGACACAGAATAAATGTTACTCTCCCTAATTCTATAATTACTATGTAATAACAATTAATGAAATACTACTTTGCTAGGTGAAGGGGCTCCTGTGCTTTTAAGATTTACTCTCATGATCAACTGTATCCCTTACAGCTATTGGAAATAAAATTAAAAGATTTTTCCTAAAAAATAAACCTGCACATAGCTCTTAATTACATCTTGCTTCTTTTGCAGATTGAAATCTGGCAGTAATTGCTGCAGAAGCTCATAGCCTTGCTAATATCTTCCCTGCACTCCTTTAGAGAAATCCATGCTGAATCTCAGTCCCACTCGTCAACACAGAAGAATTTGAAAAACATCAGCATTAGTTTTAGTGGACAGATACTAATTGGGTTGTTATTTTGTCACTGTGTAAATTCTCAGTGACCTTTCCAAAAAGAACTAACAAGTCAATAGAAACTGTTTCTTCTTGACTTTCTCCACATCCTTGTTTTTTGTGTTGTTTTTTTTTTATTATTATTATTTTTATTTTTAAACAGCCATCATGATTCTTCATCTCTTTTGAGCTGCATTTTTTTTTCTTTCACTTTTCTTAAGGTAGAAAGGATAAGTAAGTTGGTTTCTTGTTCATTTCCTTACTTCACATTTTATGTTAATGGACATTTTCTCAGTTGCTAACTCAAGTAACCCACTCAGTACTGAAGGCAAAAAACATCAGATTTCCAGCACCAACTACGTTAAGAGCTCAGTCCACTCCTCAAATATGAAAACATAACAAAAATGCATACAGAAGGGCCAGTTTTCAGCAGCTGATACGCATTTGTGTATCTTGTAAAGAGATGACATCTCAACAAACATAATCTGTTTATGTCTGCATACCCACTGAATTTACCAAATACTTATTCGTAACTACAGGTTACATCAGCACAGTTACAGACAGAGATTGAACCAGCTCTGCACTCAAGTACTTCCTCTGGTGGGCAATGGGTCTTGCTAACACTGCAGAAAATGGAAACCCAAAGTTACTGTTAGGAAAGAAAAAGATGGCATGGAGAGCTCTGCTCTTGGAACACTATCTATCTCCTGAAAGCAAATGTTTGTACACACTGGGGAACCGTGGGGAACAAACAGGAAAAATGAGAAGTCTAAGAACAGTTTCAGAACTGTGGCCTGACCAGGATGACAGCATTACAGCCATGGTGGAAGAGCTGGCTTGACAGCAGTGCTGGAGGAATGAATGGATGCAGGCTTCTTTGACAGACTGAAAACTGGGTTGAACAAAGCTCAGTACAACCTCTTTTGCCTGGACACACTTTGATCATACAATCACAGAATCACTAGGGTTGAAAAAGACCATCTAAAGGATCATCTAATTCATGATATGGACTACTGGCCTCCAGAGGCTCCCTTCCAACCCAAAAGAAGTTTTGTTTGTTGGCTTTTGCTCTTGTTTTTTAAAAGAAAACACTCAATTGCTTGCATTCACTTGTTAAAGAAGAATGTTGCAAGTGAGATGCTTACAGGGAACAAAATACAAACATGAGATGTTACAAGTTTTCACAGGTTACTGAAAATACAATATATTCACCCACACAAGATAGTAAATTTTGCGTAGTATGCAGTGCAAATTGCAGAAGTTCACTTTGTATAAAATCCATACAATCCTTGCCAATCATGTTACACAGTGTTCTTTGCTTCTTTCCTAAGATCCTTATTCAATTTCTACGTTAATATTTTGGGAAGCAGAATCCTGTTAGGCATACAATACTTCACATCATAATCCTGAAATAAATTATGCCTTCAAATTAAACATATTCCAGTGGAAAGAACTATCCAGATCCTCTCACTTGTTCAGCAAAAAATTCCCTGATTTCAACTCCACAATTCCATTAATGTTCTGTTTGGGAACAACTCACATTACTGACAGCATCTTGATTTGCACACTGAAAAAGTGAGTTTGAAAGTATGTGTCCTAATATATTAAAAAGCAAACTGGAGATCTTCGCAAGACGCCTTACCAAAAAGGACAAACCAACAGAAACTTTTCTGGCTGAACTCCCTTGAAATTTTAATATCTTGTTGTCTCAGTCTGTGAGGAAAAAAAATAAAAAGCTTATAAAAGTACCAAATGCCAATTAGCAATGCCTCATTCATACATTTGTTTGCTAACTGGAAACTGGACGTTTTTATACTGTGCAGTATAAGAAGTGTCTGGATTTCAGTTAAATAAGAGAAACAGTAGCAGTCATCAAATGAACACACAGGTACGCAAAGCCATTCAGACCCAAGGGAATTACACACCGCAACTGCTTCATTACTAATACGGGATTGGAAAATTGGTAATACCAAGCAGAAAACTCCCTTACAGGGAGATCTCACCATCTGGCTTATCTGAAACCCACAGGGAGTAAAACAATAAAGGCCAATAATTTTCCATCAGCGATGCAGCAGCACAGAGCGGAGGACAAGAACCAGACAAACCCCAGAGAGATCCATATTTTGAAGCATTTTTTTTGCTGGATTCTTTATGTTTTCTTGCAAACATTAACCCTTAGGGAGACACTATGAAAAAAGGTGATGATTAACCTTACCATAGGAATCATGAAACTTGAAGCATATCAGTAATTTCCTCACTGAAATCATATAATTACTAATTGAGTAATACAGCTCAGAATCATTGACTTCTAGAACTGATGCCCAAATCATGAAAATACACTTCAACACAAGTTTGTGCACTCTAACTTTCTGAAGCTTTTGAGCTTCCAAATGTAGTAAATCCTACATCACAATGCCACATTAAGATAATTAGATACTTTTAAATAACTAGTTTAAATCTAACCAATTACCTGCTCATTCTGTTTATGAGGAATTTGTCACACACTGAAAAAATAGGAATCCACGATGTGTGCTTTAATGTCTTAAACAGCACATTTTATCAAAAACCACAGACTATAAGACTTCCTTACTCTATACCCCGTTAGTCATACAGGAACAAGTTTCACTTGTCAGACAATAAAAACATGTGATTGCAGGCATGCTGTATATTATACGAGTGGGATAATAAGCAACATCAAATTTACCCTTGTCAGCTAACTGCTAAGTGTTGGCAGCTAGAAATAATGCTAGAACCAAATACATACAATATTTGTCTATCCCATTTATCTACTGCAGATTTTTCCACACATATTTATCTGATAAAAATATACATGGTCATGAGGCAAAAGAGCAAAATGGATCACTGCTCAACTCTGACAGAGAACTTGCTGACTTTCATCATTTTTTTTCCATTTTTATACTCCAAATATACATGTATCTCTAAAAACACAAACTACTAAAAAATCACAATAGTTGCATGGGCATGACTTGGCATTAGAATAGTACAAACTCAACAGAATCACCACATTTTCATTCCCCTTGTCAGTTCCCGGGATGTATTGTGCACGAGTGGCACATAATTACAAGATGTTTTTAGCTTCTAAGCACCATTATCATCATGGTTGCCTGCTTTCCTGAACAATTTAAGACGTTACCAACCATTAAAATACAAGCAGATTAATCAAGGTGTCCTCGGATAATTACCATGAGAAGTTTGCAGATACGTTCAGCGTAAGCTTTCATTCTACAAAATGCACAAAATTCCCTTAAGCAAGGTAAAACAGCACCACCATATAGTAGAGCAGATCCTCTTGTAAATGTAAATCCTCTCCTCTTTTTGTGCCACGATAGAAACAAAAGTTCTTCTAACAAACTCTAAAAAAGAATAAACATCAACAGCAGAATTCAGTAGGTATTCACTGTGAGTCCTCCAAAATGGCTTGAGAGAAGTCCTGAGGAGAAGGATTTTGGGGTGCTGGCTGATGAAAGATTCAATATGAGCTGGCAATGTGCACTTGCAGCCCAGAAAGTCAACCGTACCCTGGGTTGCAGTGGGATGAGCAGGTCGAAGGAGGTGATTCTGCCTCTCTACTCTGCTCTCATGAGACCCCACCTGGAGTACTGCATCTAGTTCTGGAGCCCTCAAAAGCACACTGAGATACTGGAGGTCCAGAGGAGAGCCATGAAGATGATCAGAGTGCTGGAGCACCTCCCCTACAAGGACAGGCTGAGAGAGCAGGGACTCTGCAGCCTGGAGAAGAGAAGGCAGCTCCAAGGAGATCTTACAGCAGCCCTCCAGTACCTGAAGGGGCCGACAGGAAAGCTGGGGAGGGACTTTTTGTAAGGGCATGTAGCAACAGGACGGAGGGAAATGGCATTAAACTGGAAGATGGTAGATTTAAAGTAGATAAAAGGAAAAAATGATTTCCTGCGAGGGCTGAGATATGTCTGTTGAGGCACTCATAGGGCACCCAGGTCCTCCTTTCTGACCAAAACAAGGGCTCGTCCGGGATTTGAACCCGGGACCTCTCACACCCTAAGCGAGAATCATACCCCTAGACCAACGAGCCAACTTCTGAAAACACCCCCAAGGAGTCGCTCACTCCAACTCCTCACTCCACGCTGCACCGCCCAAAACTCTCCTTACACCTCTCACAATGCTGCCCGTGCACTTCTGCAACTGTGCACCTTCAGCCTCTGCCCTGCACAACACTCCTGGAAGGACACCACGGCCTCACACACTGCATCACACCTCATCATACCACCAATGTTGCTGCTCACCTATGCCGCCCAATTTCATGACACATCTCTCTCCATCACGGCGACTCTCTGCAGCCACTCATGGGCCACCTTTCCTAACTTCAGTCTCTAAGGCAGCTTTATACGCTTCATACGCACTAAACGAAAACACAAGCAATCAAACATATCTCAGATATGGCCAGACGTCCATCTGGCACGTTACTCTCTCTATGCCACGTTACTCTCACAACAGCTTTAAAATCCTATCAAAATCAACCCGAGCGGATCCAGAGGGCCACGGAGATCATCAGAGGGCTGCAACACCTCCCCTGCAAGGACAGGCTGAGAGAGCTGGGGCTCTGCAACCTGCAGAAGAGAAGGCTATAGGAGCACCTAATAGTGGCATCCCAGTACCTGAAGGGGCCTACAGGAAAAATGGCGAGGGACTTTTTATAAGGGCGTGCAGAGACGGGATGAGGGAAATGGCTTTAAAACTGGAGAACGGTAGACTTTGACTAGATCTTAGGAAGAAATCCTTTACTGTGAGGATGGTGAGAAGCTGGAACATGTTGCCCAGAGAGGTTATGAATGCTCCCTCCCTGGAAGCATTCAAGGCCAGGCTGGATGGGGCTTTGAGCAACCTGGTCTAGTGGGAGATGTCCTTGCCTGTAGTGGGGGGTGGAATAAGGTGATGTTGAAGGTCCCTTCCAGCCCAAAACACTCTGTGATTCTATGAAAATCTAGTGAACAAGAGCCTACTTGCACAGACATATATTGCACAATTAAAACTAATTTGAAGGAAGAAAAACTAAGCAAAATGACGAATCTTCATTTTGCATTCGTAATAAATTCTCTCAATACCTACGTAAAGGTACCTAGAATCAGATATGAATAGGCTTTTGGATTCATATAAAGAAGCCCTGTTCTGAAACAGCCCTGTACTTTATGTACAGTCAATGGGCCAGCACTGGAGTTTGCTCATGAGTGGCAGAATGAAAAAAAACACCAAGCACACTAGTGCAAGATGGAAAGCAGAAGGAGAGAAGGAAAGAAGGAGAACAGAAGGAGATAAGGAAGAAAAAAACACAACAAAACAACACTTGCACAGACTGGTTTGCTGAACATGTTCAGCTGGTGTGAATTAGTATAAAAGCTATTCCAACATCCGTGAACCTGTGCCAATTCAGACCAGATGAGATCAAGGCTGTTGTTAGCCAAATGGCAAAAGAAAAAAAACAGGCCCAGCTATTTATTTATTCTAATTTCTATGCATGTGCATATAAAAGATGTAACCACTGTTATTCATTTCTCAATTTGTAAGTATCGGGATCAGAAGTTTTGTGTTTCCATGGGTTTGCTCGCATTTATTGAATGCACAACTGCTTGATCTATGTAACAAAATTTCAGGTAAGATTCACCTTAATTCAGATTTCATAAAAAAACACAACAAAGAGTTGGGCCAGGCAAGGCAGGAGGATGCCTGCCAAACTGTATGTTTTATTAGAAGCCATGTGATTGGCTTTGGAAAACATTCTTAAAGAAGTCAAGAAAATTCAAGCATCGAAAACACAAAAAGAAACCTAAGAAAAGCATACTCAGGACAATTCCAATCCCTCCTCAACACAAGAAGAAGGTTTAGACAATAACTGGAGTGTACAGTCATCATACTGTTGTGTGCGGCTGATACTCATCTAACGGCAGCACAGTGAGGAAATGAGTTCAGTCAAACTGCTAGTCATATTGTTCACTCTTGGCTTTAATTAGTTACTTAGCCATATGTTTAGACAAGTTTTTTAGGCATGCAAAATAACCCTTTCCTGTCTTTCTTTTGCAACCACAGTAACTGCAATGATGTCCGTGCAACCCACGAAGGCTGAAGGTTCATAGGATGCTTCTTAACCCAGCTCAGCCAGAGGCCAGTTCCAGTCCAGTCAGGCCAACAAGAAGCTCCAGGAAGAAAAACTTACCCCTCTTCTTTCTAGCCAAGGTGAATGCATCAGCTAGCTGTGCCACAGTTAGTCTGCTTGTGGCAGACATACCTTGAGGCTTGTTTGAGATTTACCCCCATTAACCAAGATTGCAGAACACTCCCATTCTCTCACTAACCCAAAAGCCAGTTATTCTCAATTTTCTGTACCCACCACTAATCTCATTATAAATTCATAATTACTTCAGTTTTATTAGACCAGCTTGAACTAGCAAATCTGCCAGCTATTACCACAGAACCACAATGGAGTCCTGACCCTCCCCAATTTCTGACCTTAAAATTCACAGCCACACAAATATGCTATGTAAAGGAAATTGCAGACTGCCTGTATCGATCTTTTCTGTCCTTGAATCCACACAGTTCAAGAAAGAAAGGCAGATAAATTTGCACAACTACAATTCAAGCACTGCACAGATAATTATGTATGTATGTACGTATGTATGTATAAGAAGTACTGTTCTCTGCCCTTAAACTGCTCTGTTTCCAAAGGCCATGAAGATAGCAAAACCAAACCAAACCAAAACCCAAAAGCTACCAGAATAAAATCTTACTTACAAAAACACTTCCAGGAGATGACATACAAATATTTTCTATTCCTCTCAACCACCACTGAAAAGAGAAAGTTTTGTGTCTCATAAATACTGTAAAACTGCTCTGCTTGCCCTATGTGCCAAAATGGAACACAGCATTAGGACACAATTTGAGTGAAAAAAAAATATATATATGTTGTGGGTACAGTGCTGATGATACCAGGTTTGATACTGTTTGACTAAGCCAAGAAACATACATTGTGATCATCAACATCACTGTGGAGCTCTTCTGTGTATTTGCCATGGTTGATGAGCATGATCAATAAAGATTTAGAAGTATCCCAAGAGCTTAGAAGCTTACAGAGGTCTTTTAAGTTCACACGAGCATAGGTTTCTCAGGTGAAATAAAGGCACAAGGCTATCACTCAGGCTGTTAAATGGTGCCTGTCAAAAAAAGAGGCAGGCCTGATTACTTCAACTATAGCAGCTAAATCCATCTGGTGCTCAGTGACCATCTCAGCAAGCACTTATAAACTTCAGAGGACTGAGTTACTATGACATGTCTTCAAGATCTATGCAAAAAAATCATTACTAACAAGCTTTTATTTCTTAAGCCTTCCACCTTAAAGCTTAACTGGGTGACAACAATGGTCTGTTACTGAATTGAGAGCAAAATGGGAGTAGGCTGGTACTTCTGAAGCCAATGTTAAACTCTCTGCACCCAAAGTCATCCTATCTCTAATGCCGTGAGATTTGATTTCGCTGTTCAAAGAAGTGTCTTCTAACAGCTATGCACTGGAGAGGCACAACAAAAAACAAGCTGCATGTTGCAGCAGCTCTGGTTTCAAAAACTCCATGATTTCAAACCTCAGAATGTCTACTTTTGGTCGCCACCTCAGCCACAGTCTTGCAATTCAAAGCAGCCAGTAACTGGCAATCACTGACACTGATGATACTCTAAGGCAGAGAGCTGTGGGGACCTTGTAGGAATGGGACCACAACCGTTCAATTATCAAGCATAGCAGCAGAACTGATCACAGTGAAACACACAAAAATCAAAGCACTGAGACATAATTCTCTTAAGAACCTCTGTGCAACACACAGAATTGCAGAGGGACCTCTGGAGATCATCAGATCCAATCTCTTCCTCAGGCAGAGCCACCTAGAGCCACATGCCCAGGTCTGGGACTAACTGAGTTGTATCTCTACAGATAGTGACACAGAACAGTAATTTGCTATTGAACTGACTAGGATACACTGACTTTTTTTTTTTCTTTTTTTTTTTAAGAAACAGTCAATAAGTCAAAATACTCCAAACCTAGAAAAAGACAAGATTCTGTATGCCCATTAAAAATCCTAAGCCTCACAGTGCAATCCCTGCCTCCCAGCTAAAAAAATGAGCAGGGAAAACATATCCATGCAAGCCACTGGATTGTAACAAACACAATAGAATATCCATCTGAAAATAATGAATGGCAGCGCAGAAAACAAGAATGCATCACACTGCTAGAGAAAGCCTCAAAACTTTTCCAAGGACCTTCACCTGGTTTGGATTCCAGATGGACAACACAAAGCGTTCACACCTCTCCATGCATTTTGTCTGACATCTTAAGATTTCCATCTTTCAGAATGGATCTGTTAAGCGATAAAAAGTCTATAATAACTTTATTTAAGGACTACCAGAAACATTCCAATAAAAAGGCAAAAGAAAATTTTCATCCTTATGAAAGGCCTCAATAGCAGCCAAAAACAAAGTATTATTCTATATGACTCCCAGCTGATCTTCTCAATCAGCAAAAAAGAAAAGAATTATTTTTAATCTGTCCTTCCTTGCAGAAAATGCACAAGGTAATGTTTCAAAAGGATAAACATCTGCTCTGGGTGGGGTACATAAAAAAAGAAATCTTAAGCCACTCTGCAAAAAAAAACCCTAAGTGCATGGATTTAGAAGAGACCATGATAAATGTATGTTGATTATTTGCTTAATACATTTGGAATATATTTTCTCATTTATTTAATAGGTTTATTCTTTCCACAAAGAAAGATCTTCCATTGGGACTCATAAAGGCAGTAATATTCTGGTAAGTTACTATTACACTAAGAATAGTAGAGATTGTCTTGCATTTTCTTGTTCACAGCTTTATAATTAACAAAGCAGAAATGTAGGCTGTTATGTTTGAAGGAATTTTCCCCAGAGAGATCAAATAATCCAAAGCAGCAACAGCTTTCTACAGTTCTGAATATAATTAGAAGAGTCGATTTCTTTTTATGGTGTAAACAGTCAGAGTTAAGTAGATGTGCCTTGGTGGTTGTCGCTTCATTCTTAAGGGCACCTGTAAGAAAGTCAAGATGCTCTGTGCCACATCTGTAAAGTATTACTGTTAATTCATGTCATACTAACAAATGCATTTTCATAGGTAGGAGCACTCTGTCACCAACACTGCAATGCTGAATCTGGAATCAGTACTGCAAACAGAAGGGCAGATCATCAGCACAAGGACTGAACAAACCTCTCCACAGAAACACAGTTCTTCTAAACTCTGGCTCTGTTGTTAAAAGAAACATATCTGCTATGCTTAGTGGAGCCAAATATTACAAGTGTGATTACATCTACAGAACAAGGAGCATCTGTATATTTACATATAGAAATGTATATATCCCACAAAGACACACCTTCTGAGCTAGTATTTCCAGGGTTACTAAGAAAAAGCTCCTTCTAAGCTCAAAGTAAGAGCTAAGTGTGTGGATAGAACACAGGGCTTTCACTCGAGGGTAAAGCTTAGCAGAGATATCACAGAAGACAACAGTGCAGGACAGCACAACACTGGAAGAGCAGCCTGCAGTATAGTGCCAAGGCAGGAACAACAAGCAGCTTCCCTCTCCTCCTGGTGGCCTAACAGAATGTCACACTGGATGGTGCCACAGGCCTTTGGGGTGTAAAATGTGACTGCAAACAAAGCAAGAGTAGTGCCAGCATTTCTCTATGAGTGCTCAGGAAGGCATGCTCCTACAGCACACAGCACCAACATCAAAAGCGCCCAATATCTGCTGTGGCTGTGGATACCACAGAAGTTCTCAGTCTGCAGCTCCTTAACAAGGTCATATGTTCTACCTTAGCCACATACAGCTAAAAAGCTCTCTTTTCCCACCACTGCATCTACCTCTCACAAAGAAAAATATTCCTACAGACATCATTTCCGTGCTCTGGACATCTTTCCGCCTCATCACCACCTGGCTGCCTGCTGACTCCTGCCCTTTCTCCCTCAGGATCCATCTCAGATGAAAACAATCTCTGGAGAGATTGGAGAGAGGAGCTGAGTGGCAGCAGCATGAGTTAGAATCATGAGAGCAATACATCAACACTTCTCATTTTGAGTGATCCTTTTGCTCTTTGTATATCAGGTACAACAACAAAATTAGGGATGAATCGTCAGCTTCATTCTGTATGATGATGCAGCATGGCGGCTATCGAGGCTGCTATGATTTTCAAATATGCACAGATCTTTCTTCACCACTCCAACATATATTATCCCCACAAGTGTGCATATAGCTCAGCACTATGCTTTTCAAAATGTATTACAAGAGATTACAAAAAATACAAACACCTCTTGTTCAAATTGCTTTATAAGGGCTGCACGCCCTTATAAAAAGTCCCTTGCCATTTTTCCTGTAGGCCCCTTCAGGTACTGGGATGCCACTATTAGGTGCTCCTAGAGCCTTCTCTTCTGCAGGTTGCAGAGCCCCAGCTCTCTCAGCCTGTCCTTGCAGGGGAGGTGTTGCAGCCCTCTGATGATCTCCGTGGCCCTCTGGACCTGCTCGGGTTGATTTTGATAGGATTTTAAAGCTGTTGTGAGAGTAACGTGACATAGTGAGAGTAACGTGCCAGATGGACGTCTGGCCATATCTGAGATATGTTTGATTGCTTGTGTTTTCATTTAGTGCGTATGAAGCGTATAAAGCTGCCTTAGAGACTGAAGTTAGGAAAGGTGGCCCATGTGTGGCTGCAGAGAGTCGCTGCGATGGAGAGAGGTGTGTTAGGAAATTGGGTGGCATAGCTAAGTATCAATGTTGGTGGTATGATGAAGGGTGACGCAGTGTGTGAGGCCGTGGTGTCCTTCCAGGAGCGTTGTGCAGGGCAGAGCGTGAAGGTGCACAGTTGCAGAAGTGCGCAGGCAGCATTGTGAGAGGTGTAAGGAGAGTTTTGGGCGGTGCAGCGTGGAGTGAGGAGTTGGAGTGAGTGACTCCATGGGGGTGTTTTCAGAAGTTGGCTCGTTGGTCTAGGGGTATGATTCTCGCTTAGGGTGCGAGAGGTCCCGGGTTCAAATCCCGGACGAGCCCTTGTTTTGGTCAGAAAGGCAGGGGATGAGGTGGCACAAGTGCAAGTGCAGGGCTGTGCAGGTGTGGGAGGGAGAAGAGCGCGTGGGTACAGGTGAGAGGCGGACCTGCTGGGAAGAGCTCCGCAGAGAAGGACCTGGGTGCCCTGGCTGAAGGACAGGCTGGCCATGAGCCATCAGGGTGCTCCTGGGCCAAGCAGACAGAGGATGTCCTGCGGTGCATTAAAAAGAGAGGGCGGTCACCGCTGCCCTTGTCAGGCCACATCTGGGGTTCTGGATTTCCCAGTTCAGGGAGAAGAGGGAATTTCAGCAGAGTCCAGCTGGAGAGCTGTGAGGATGATGAGGGGATTGGAGCTTCATGAGGGAAAGCTGAGACGGATCCGGGACTCTTCAGCCTGGAGCAGGCTAAGTGGGGATGTCATGGCTGTTTACAAGTACCTAAAAATGCAGGCATTCAGCTGATGGATGCAGTCTCTTTTCAGTGCTCAGTGCCATGCAGCAGTAGAACAAGGGTCAGTGGACACAAACTGGAATGCAGGACGTTCATTCTGGACAGGAGGAAGAATTTATTTCCTGTGAGAGTGACAGAGCCCTGGAAGAGGATGCCCAGAGAGGTTCTGGAGTGTCCTTCTATGCAGATGTTCAAGACCCACCTGTGCTCCCTACTCTAGTGAGCCTGCTTTAGCAGTGGGTTGGACTCAATGATCTCCTGAGGTCCCTTCCAACCCCTACAATTCTGCAGTTCTGTAAAACAAGGTAATCAGAGTCTGCCTTGATCCCACTCTTTCGACCAGATGTCATGGGAAAGGAGAACAAAGGGCTACAGTTTCATAAGCATCAGCTCACACACACACTTCTTCTGTCACACGATAGCCTTGTTGTCTCTGAGAGTCTCTGGCCACAGAGCAAGGTGCAGGTATCTGGCAAGAAATAACTGCGTTTGCAGTCTTTTGTGGATCCCAAGGATCACACATTCTAAGGTCTCTTTTTCTCCAGCCAACAAGAAATACACTGAAGTTTCAGACAGTGTCTTGTTCTGATAAAGAATATACTTCTGGAGAGAAAAAGCAACTAAGGTAAGTAACCATCACGTTTGCCTTTTAATATTTAATATGGAATATCCGTGAGCAGAACTTTTGATTGTGGGACAATGTGCTTGCATCGTCAGTGAATATGTCACTGCATGCAATTAAGCTTCTGAAAGAGCATGAATAAGTAACACAGGAGGAGAATGGAATATTCAGCAAAGACCTAAGGAGACCAGAGACCATCACATTAAATTCTGATTCATCTGCAAAGGAACTATGTTACACTGAAAAGCATAATTATGCATTTTGTCTTAATTAAATATGCTCTTAATAGTGTAACAGAAAGCTTCTACGTTCTGTTCTTGGCAGTGGATGAGCGCAGAGCTTAGAACTAGCATGCCCTACCTGCCAAGTATAAAGTCCAGTACATTTGGTTTTTTTATTAACTCATTAATTACAGTTATGCTGCTTTTGAAGCATTTACCATGTAATAAACGTGACAACAAATGCAATGGGTGAAAAGTATACAGAACCAGTGGTCACTCATACAAGCAAGTCATGCAACAATTTGAGCATCTTAGGCAGATGATATGAACATGCTTGCATGCTTAATGAGAACATACACCACAAGCTTTCAATATAAATAATTGCTAAGAAGGTGAATGAAATCCTTCTGAAAGCCTCAGGGTATTTTCCATTTCCTCCTGGGACTACAATGCACCCCATTTATTACAAGCTTTTTAACAAATATTTGCTTGAAAAAGTGACAAATGCTATTTCAGATGGATTCAAAAATGATTTTACTATTCCAGCATCATATAAAACTGTCATACTAATTCTGTACATTGGCTGTGTCAAAATCTTGCACCACCTCTTTGTTCTGACTGGTTAGTGCTAGTGGATTCTACAGAAAAAGGTTATTCAGGTCAGATTTCAAAGATGACCAGCTCTTCAGATAATCTGAAACTTCAAGCAGTGCAGAACAGAGACTGTGACAGAGAGTAACCTGAAAAATAAAATCTTTTGTTGAGAATTCAAAGCCTTCTTTTAGTAGGAAAAAATACAAGAGGATGCATTCTTTAAATATACATCATTTAGCCTCATGGCCTTAATCCACGAAACTGTGTTTCATCACAAAGAGCAGAGCCAATAGCTGGCTGTTATAGGATGGTTTTCCTCATGCCATTTTATTTTTGAACTTAAAAGGATACTAAAACGCCAAGTACCACTTCATGTAGTGTTTCATTACTGGAAAATAAATACTAAACCTAGTCTGAACAAGAATTATGTAACAGGGAATAAAAGTAAGGGGAAATAATACTAAACAACAACAACAACAACAAAACACCAAACAACGACAACAACAACAAACCAGATCTGTAAACTTTGGGCAATGACTGAGAATTAGTACAGCAGATCCATCAATGACGTGTGAAACGAACTGCCCAAAGAAAAGCATTCAAAGCAGAATCAAGAGGAAAACTGTTCTGTAATTAAGCATAAGCATAAGCATACGCAGCCCTCCGGATGCATCTTGTCAGAGCTGAGCAGGGGAGAAGGATCACCTCCCTCAGCCTGCTGACCACACTACTAATACAACCCAAGGTGCTGTGAGATTACTGCTGGCTCACAGTTTGCATGTTATGCATCACTCTATGGAAAACAAACAGGTGTTCTAAGATACTTTTTCCTATCCCTCCTGGAACTATCTTATTATTTCTCACCAAGACTTTAAGTGCAGTTCAGACAAAGCAAACTGTTGTGTTTCCCTAAGAAAAAAAATTTCTTCACATGGAGCTGGATGGCCATATTTATTCCTTCCTAAATAAATATAACCTGTAATATTCCTGTTTTTTGGCGTGCAATATTTAATTTCATCAGCTGGGATTTGGCAGAGCGCTCACTATGCAAGAAGACTGAGCCAGCAATGATACAGAATCAAAATATGGCCCCAGACATATTTGTGATGGTTCTTCAGTCCAATTTTTCACATATTTTTGAAACTCAAAACCTGGAATGTAACTTCTTTCTTCATAATATGCATATACAGTCAACACAGAAAATGCAAGATAGCATACAAAGAAGACAGATAAAATTTGACACCACCTGTGACAAGCATGAAATATTCAAAAACAGAAGCTGTCTTCTTCCAGTGTGAATCTTGAGAAAGAGGTCCCCGATTACCACATGCTAGCGGAGCTTTCTTTTCCCACAAAAGTGGCATCACATACTTACATCCCAAAATGCCTTCAGCAATTTGGCTTAAAGTATGCTTACCAGTTCTCAAAACCACCGTAACTTGGACTGGATCAAAGAGGCATCCCCTAAGCATACGAGCACACTGTGACAAATTGTTTCTTCAACTCAGATCAAAATCCTACAGAATAAGTAAGGAGAAAACTCTATGGTCTCTAAGTAAACATAAAAACAATGGAATAGAAAGAGGAAATTCAAACAGGTGAAATATGAACACAAGTTCAATTCTACCTAGAAACCCAACTTCATTCTTTGGTGTCAGAGCAACATTTATGTTGTACTCGTTAAAGTCAAGGGTTTATTCTGGCAAGAATTCTTACTGGCAGAACGTTGCTTCACAAAACCATGTCTTGTTCTGTTATTGTGAAGAATCTGTGCCTTTATCACAGGAATTATGGAAAACAAACAGAAGATCAAAGGAGATCTTTGACATCTTTATGATTGTCTTTGGAGTTTTAGAGCAAGTCTCCATTAATTCTCTACTAACTTTGGGAAACTCTTAATGTAATGATTTTGCTGATAGCAGCACATGCGAGACTATACTAAGCTTGAAAACACATCTCTTTGATGAATGAAAGGAGACCCAGAAGTGCTAATTCTTCCAGCATTCTTCTCATTTTCCATTCTTCAACAAGTTAACCAGAGAGTGGCTGGAAAAACGGTGTTGTATCATTCCATGATTTACCTTCAGAAAAATGTTGGGGAACAACAGTTCATTTTCAGTCTTTTGGTGGTTTTCTTGACAGAAGGCATACATATAAACATGCATATTCTATTTGTTCTATTAATACAAGCTTTTTAAAAATTAAGTATGATCATTAGAACTCAAAGTTTTCCCTTTCCACATTTAATGAACTTAGTTACAAAACATAATAGCGTATGTGGGTATTAGAGTACTCCTCTGCCAGTTGAAAGATAACTTCTTTTGCTTGAGGCAACCCTTTACAAGTACACCATCTGGAAAAGTGAAAATTGCACATACAACTTTATATTGTTATTACACTCTGGAGTTCCGGAATGCAGAAAGACCAGGACTGCTCGGAAGAATTACAAACATCAGTGAAGAGCGCAGTGTCAGTCACTTATTACCTGGACATAATCTAATCTAGCACAGCAAGACTCAAACAGTAGCTCCTCTGCATCCTGTCTTTGAGAAATAAAGAAGACACTTTCAATCTCCTCTGCTCAGCAGCTAAATAAACCTATGTCACTAGAGAGGTAAGATGATCCCTTTTTATACTTTGTTGTTTTGGTTCTCTTCAATAAAGGAAAAAAGAAAACCCCAAAACAGGCAGATTCGACCCAGGAAATCTCAGTTCCTTTGTTTCTGTGGAGAGGGAGAAAGAATGGGAAGAATAAAAAAGTGAAATAATCCAAGAAGACACCAGTCATTCCAAATGAGAAAGCACCCAGTGAGCAAGAAATTCATCACAACTTAATTGCTCCAACTGTCTACCTAGAGCTGGTGCCTTCTCCTTTTAATCACAAAGCCATAAAGGGCCTGCTTGGTCCTCTTGGCAACACAGTCCTCGTCCTCTTTGATACAGTCATAGCCCCAAATGATAATTTCAAGTGCAGGACTCATCATAGAACACAGCTTGCAGAACACACATGCAGCTGCACGTATATGGGCAGGGCTTTGTTCTTTTGCCTCTTACTTTCCCAGGGAACTCACTTTGCTTAGAAGCAAAGGATCTGGGAAATGTTTCCCAAATCCAGAACCACTTCAGCAGCACAAGGACTAAGCTGTTTCAAATCTTTTATCAAGAAGAAAAACAAAATGGCTTTCTGTGTTGCTGGCTCACCTTTCCATATTTCGCAGACTTATTTGTTTTTCGCCCAAATTCTGACATGAGTGTAAAGATTTCACAAGTTTAAAAAGTCATGTTTTACTCTTGTGGCTGTGTAAAAATATAGCTTAGAAGTAGAACCAAAGAAAGCCAAACCCACAATCTGTATTTTTAAAATGCTGGGCATTGGCTATGATGTTTTTGACCAGAACTAACATTCCTTCCAACGTGAGCTGGGCTGCAGCCAGGCACTAAGCTTCACTTGGCAAGTTTCCTGCAAATGCTAAAAATTCAAAAGAAAACTAAGAATTATTTGCCTTCTCTATCATCAGTATCATGTTGCAGGAGTGAGCAAATTCAGGAATATTTGACATAGGTTGAAAAAAGGTAGAAGTGAAATTTATCATCAAATTCACAGCTTTTTAGGTTTTCAAATACAGAGCCAGCAGTGCCACAGAGCATTCTGTGCAGAGCTGAGTTTTTGAAGACATTATAGATGGCTAAACTGCATGCTTGGCTAATGGAAAGGGGAACAAAGAGCAAAGCTAAGTCAGATCATGTCACAGACATCACTTCAATGCAGTGGCTGAAATAGCAGCTAATCGCAAAGGCCTGTCACTGAGATATTATCCCAAGACATAGGACCTTAAGCACACATAGGTAACAATGCAACTCAGTTACTTGTGGTAGCTCTCAAGAAAACGCAAAATGGCTCTCATATGAGCCCAGACATTAGCCTCCCATCTGTTCCACCAGACCATACAAAGTAAATTACACATATGTCTCAATGGAAGCAGTTGAAGAAAATCCAGATATCACAGGCAGTTCTTATAGTCTTTACTACTGTGACAGCCCAGTTCAAACAGATGTCCTACCTGGGACTGCAGCTCTGACTTCCTGAGCCCTCCATAAGCAAACACTAGTGCTCCAAGGAGGTTACAGCTTACATACACAAGGGGAAAGAAGCATTCTTAATCCCAGTCTTCAGATGATCGAGTTATAAAGAAGTATAACATACTCCACAGTCAGGCCCATTCTATGTGCCTGTGTGCTGTTGGACAGTCTAAAAAGAATCATCATTCTCAAACTACTAAAGAACACCTAGGAACTAAACTGTAAACCTCCCTTTACATAACTGAACTGACTTCCACAGCTCCAGGAGACCAAGTCCATTAGGCACAGAGTGTCACAACACTCAAACACCTCACAAGAACTCACCCTAAATGACCTGGACATAGTCACTTACCAAGTGAACACAAGATCCTTGACCTTCTGATTCTTTACCCACAACAGTACTAAGATTTTGTGCAATTTTGTGGGTAAGGCTTTTGATTCTCACTATATATGTTAAAAATGATCCAGCAAGCTGAAAAGGGACACAGGATATTGAAGATACCCATCTTCAATAGATGAGAGCTCTTTGTGTCCTTTAAAAGATGGTGCATTACAAAAAAGGTCAGGAAAGCATAAATCAAATTTCACTTCTGCAGCATTACCTTCTGCTGTGTTCTGTCTTTCTGCAGTTGTCACACCGTTGATGTGCCCTGTCAAACAGCTACAACACTGCTAGAACATAGCCACAATGAGCAATCAAATTAAACACCCCTGTATTCAGAGCATTTTAAGATCTGGAAAGATTATACAAACACAACTTTGCTTATTTCTATACCTTTGCACTGATTTTTCCCTGCATAGGAAGGTAGAAATGATTCTAAAATATCTTAAAAACACGAGAAACCAAAAAGTCAAAACAGTTTTTTCCTTTCAGCCTGTTATTTTGGAGCTGCTCTCATTGATGGCTAAACTCCATAAACTTCAGTAGAATTACTGCTGATATGCATGCACAGAAATCAAATAGGTACATTCAAGATTTTCTCTCATGCCTTTATTTACATGACTATCGGCTTAATTAAGGACAAGAATTTCCATTGCCATTTTGATAGTAGTTTAACTGTCCATAAGGAAAACTAATTTTATTCCAAACGTAGCAAAGTGAAATAAATCACTTGGTGGACAGATCTCTGTATACTGCAGTAACATGTTTATTAATTCGCTATTCTTGGGAAATAATCGCAAAAAGAAGAACATGAAGTTTTACTTGTTTTCTGAAAGTATATGATATGGTTCCTTTGATCGAAAACTTAGGATCAGGACATTATGCTGAGCATTTAAGAGATACTAAGGGAAATAAAAGAATTTTCAATGATACCAGTGACATTCATTGTCAATGTTAATAACCTATTTACAGTGATAGCAGCTTAATAGGCTTTTAAATGGCAGAAATGAAATTACACTTCAATATGGCATTACTATTAATATTATGAAGAAAAATCCACAGTTCCTTGTCCTCATCATGCAGCTACTTTAATTCTATATTTCAGGGGCATCATTAGGACAGATTTTCCCTCCTCTTTTCACTGCAGAGGAAAATTCCAAACAGTAAAGTCTTAAAATCTGCTTGGCCAGCATAACAGGCACAGCTCCTGATCTTTACAAATCTAAATTCCAGGCTGGCCTTTCCTGCCCTTCTTTCACACTGGATGAAAGTACAAGTACCAAATAGCAATGCAGCAGCTTACCGTCTGCGACGTTCAACTTGTATAAAAGAACCAGTCTGGTAGTCTCCACTGGAACTGGAAAGCTCAATCCTTTCAAGGTGAGAAGACCTTCCCACCTTTAAAATCCTGATCTATGTAGCACAGTTTGATCCTGTCTCCAGTTGTCTTGCGCAATTTGCTCTTATTGTCTTAAAAATGTTATTGAAAATGTGAGACCACGTGTAATCTTTGTGAAGCACCACCACTATCTATTTGCTAACGTGGACAGAAGGCTCCCATTCACTGCAGGAAACCTGGCATCGTCTTCAACTAAAGAATCCCTGCCACATAAGAAAACCAAGAACTCTCTGTAGAAAACGCTCTGTGAATTGCTTCCTTTTTTCATGTGATCAAAAATAACATTTTCCTTTTCTGGCATAGTAGGTACAACTAAGTACAGATACGAAGCAGCGAATGCCGGAAATGTTGTGCGCCAAACACTTCTTTAAACTGAATAAAACATATTTTTTCTTGTCCTTTAAGCACAACCATTCCATTTCACAAGCATTTTGGAAAGAGCTTCAGGAGAGAATAAACATGGGCACATCCAAACTTACATTTCAGAAACCATATCTTAAAGTGAAAAATATCAATCCAGACATCTTTAAAATGTCTGTTCATTAAAATTCTGTATACTCTACCCAGCTGCGCATGATGCACTTTTGAATTAGAGTATTTACAATCTTCTTTCCTTGAAGTTTTTGAGCACGTTAAAAAGTAAGGACACAATGAAAGAGTTACCTGCTTGGAGGAGCCTGATATGGAACATTTTCTAATTGCTCTGAACCAAAGACCATTTCTGGACATTTATTAAATGGACCAGTGCTACTAATCAAAGGCACTTGGCTGACCAACTCTCTTGACCAAGACCACCTGCACATCCAGAGAGCCTGGGGATCACAGAAGAACTCATCCAGCTTCCCCCATCATTCTTAATCACCTTCACTCTATTCTCGAGGGAAAGCTTCTACAAGAAAGGCCTTAACTTGGTTTTGGTTACTCTGAAGAAAACACCAAAGGTTTTGATTACTGCCAATTGCTCATAGGTGACTGGTGACAGACTGGCAACCTGAAGGTGAAAGGCTCTAAAGCCACTTACCGATCCCCTGAGCCATGGACATCCCCTAGCTGCTTATTTCTTCTAACCTGATATTGATCAGAAAATGGAGAAGCATCAGTACAACAAATAGTAAAAGTGTCGCTATTTCCAATTCCACTTTTAATTTCAATAAACAAATAAACAAACAAACAAGGTTTCAAGTCCTTTTTGCACCATAACACACTGTTACTCCTCTAGTTCTTGAGTTCACACTGAGAAAAGAGAACAAATGCAATCAATTCTGTACCTTTTGATTACACAGAAAATGAAAAAGACAAATCCCACAGTGCACAAGACGGGATGCTATAGCTTTGTACCCCATGCTAGTACATTGCACTGCATCAAAAGTAGTAATGGAAACTCTCTGGAGCACTACAGCATGCACAATAAGCCTTCACTCTTACTGTCTATTCCACTCCTTGTCCAATCAGATGTCAGGTTTCCCCAGTTTCCAGGTGAAAGCCGGTCTACAGTACATTCTGCAGTCACCTACACTAGTCTGCCAACTTAGAACTCTATAAAATTCTGCAAGCTATCATCAAGGATATCAAAAGCATAGAACAGAGTAATAGAATGGCCTGGGTTGAAAAGGATCTCAAAGATCACCTAGTTTCAACCCTCCTGTCGTGGGCAGGGCTGCCAACCAGCAGACCAGGCTGCCCAGAGCCACATCCAGCCTGGCCTTCAATGCCTCCAGGGATGGGGCATCCACAACCTCCTTGGGCAACCTGTTCCAGTGCTTCACCACCCTGTGTGTGAAAAACTTCCCCCTAATATCTAACCTAAACCTCCCCTGTCTTAGTTTAAAACCATTCCACCTTGTCCTATCACTGTCCACCCATGCTGGACTTCAGCTGAGCTGCAGTTTAAATCCTTCCTTTCAGCAATACATGTGACTCAAACAGTCCCATGAAGATGCACGCTATGTACCTGTGACAAGATTGGTACAACTGCCATAAAACCATTACTATAGATGTAGGAACAAAAAGAACAGGCTGAAGAAAAGTATGCCATCACATTTCTAGGACTACATTTTAGCAAGTCGTCACTCTGGAGACAAAGAACTTCTGAGTTGCCTCACAGTGAACCAGCAAAAACTTTAGGTCTTTTAGCCCAAGAGGACCTGAAGCGACTTCTGACAAGATTCCCAGCCCTTGCTTCTCCTTTTTGGCACAGGAAACCTTCCATACCACAGGAAAGCAATTCTATTTCATAGCAGCAATGAATGGTAAAGGAAAAAAATGCAGCAGGAAGTGAACGAGATGGCACAGAAAGGGAATGAGGAAAGTAACACAGCACCTGAGACAAGCCTAATCAGCAACAATACGAAAGCACAGACATGAAAAGGGACCGTAAGAGAAACTGGCACAGCAGCAGGCAGTGATGCAAATTAACAGAGCGAGACAATCAGTGGATGCCCAATTGGATTGTCACCCTCCTATCCAAAAGATAAGATATGTCATACTAAGCCCTAAACATTAAATGTTTAAAACATTAAAATATAAAACAGATCTTGTAGACAGAGATGCCAGCTTTAGTCACTGGATAAAAAATGAAAAGATTTCACTGCTAACCAAATTACATAAGAGCAAGGTTGCAAAAAAAAAAAAAAAAAGAAAAAGAAAAAGAAAAGTATTGACATAAATTGGTTAGCTGTGCAAGATTTATCAAGTTAGAATAAAGTATGTTTTCGGGCTACGTTAATTCGAGCTTCAATTATACTGAGAAAGGCACTGAAATAATCAAATTATGAAACCCCAAAAGCATTTAATAATCACAAAAGCGAAGCAGATGCACTAATAAAATTAACACCAATAAACTAGGTCAGGACTGAGAGAAGGAAAAGAGGGATGAAGGAGGAAAAAAGCTCCACCCCAAGATCTCAGCATGGCCCCTTGTGCCGCTGTGGTGCTGCACATCAGGCTCAGTGCTGCCCCGACTGCAGATGATGCAGCTCTTTGACCTCTTTAACACAGACACTGCTCACACCATCTCTGTAGGATCCCTGCTTGCTACAGCCAGCATCTAAACGACTACTTAGTATAGAAACCTGGCAGGAAATGCTCCCTCTACCAGAAGTTTGTTAATCTTCAGATTAGGAAAGAAGGCCTTTCAGCATTGCAGGTGTATCTGCAGTGCAGCGGAGCCTGGATAGATGAGCAGAGGACAGTCAGGAGCTCCCAGGCTCTCGAGTCACCCTGTGATTTTTGGGCTCAAGAAAGTAATTTTGTCACTGGGTCTCAGCTTGCTTCCTCCTGCGGAAGTGTAACATCTACCAGCTCACTTTCCCTAAAGTGTTTAGAGACGGGAGGAGCTAGGATCCAGCTGTGCTGCCCCTTCCTAAAGCTGAGCAGCTCCTCAGAAATCAAACGAACACAAAGTAGTTCTCACATCTGCTGGATTCCGGCTTGCGTTTCAGCACGTAAGATACAGCTCACAATCTGGACTGCGGAGTGATGCTGAGCGGTAGCCAAGCTCAGAGGAGAATCAGAACTGCTCCATCTCAGAATATGACCTTCCCGTTATAAAACAGATGCATAAACGATTACAGCGATTATGCAGAGGAGTGAGATTATGCAAGTGCTAAACACTGCTGCTGTAATACAGATACACAAACAAGTATGAAGGGGTCTAGGGATGGTCTAGGGATGGTCTAGGGGTCTAGGGATGGTCTAGGGTCCAGGTGTGGAGCCCTCAGTACAAGAAAGACATAGAGATTCTGGAAAGGGTCCAGAGGAGGGCGACTAAGATGATCAAGGGGCTGGAGCACCTCCCCTATGAGGACAGGCTGAGGGAGTTGGGCTTGTTCAGCCTGGAGAAGAGAAGGCTGCGGGGTGACCTCATTGCAGCCTATCAATACCTGAAGGGAACCTACACCCAGGAGGGGAGTAAACTCTTCAAAAGGGCTGACAACAGCAGGACTAGGGGAAATGGTTTTAAGTTGAAGGAGGGAAGATTTAGGTTAGATGTTAGGGGGAAGTTCTTTACTAGGAGAGTGGTTAGGCCCTGGAACGGGCTGCCCAGGGAGGTTGTGGATGCCCCGTCCTTGGACGTGTTTAAGGCCAGGTTGGACGGGGTCCTGGGCAACCTGATCTGAATATGTATGTTGGTGGCCCTGCTAGGCAGGGGGGTTGGAACTACATGATCCTTGGGGTCCCTTCCAACCCGGGTGATTCTGTGATTCTGTGATTCTGTGATAGGGATGTGACCTTTTTTTTCTAGCTTTTTTAGGAAGAAAGAGAAGGAATGAGAAAGAGGGGGCTGGTTCAGTGCAAAGGTATTTATTTAGGCAGGACAGAAATGCTGTCTTTCTGTCAGGCGCTCCCTTGCTCACAGAGGGAAAGCTCTAGAGCAGCAGAAAAACAGCAGAGGGAGAAACACAGAGACAAGGAACTAAACTGTTCATTAAAACTCAAGACTGGAAAGAGCTGACAAGCATTACAGTGCCGCAGAAGATCATTCTTCTCAACTTCTTGGCACAAAAAGTCGGGAACAACTGCCAGTAAAACAAACAAACAAAAAAAGAACAGAACCATCAAGGACACAGGAACAAAGTCACAGGGCAATTCTGAAGAGTGGAGAATGGTAGCAGAGATGAACAAGATCTGTTCATTTAGGCATGGCAAATTCTGGAAGCTTTTTTTTTTTTTTTTAAAGAAAGCTCAACTGCAAATGCTACAAATGCTGATATTAAAATATCCACTTTTACATCCCCTTCATCAACGGTAGGTTCATACAATATTGTAAAGATTCTGAGACATTTTATGATGTAAAAGCAGAGCATGTACACGCACTGGAACAGGTTGCCCAAGGAGGCTGTGGATGCCCCATCCCTGGAGGCATTCAAGGCCAGGCTGGATGTGGCTCTGGGCAGCCTGGTCTGCTGGTTGGTTGCCCTGCACATAGCAGAGGGGTTGAACCTAGATCATCATTGTGGTACTTTTCAACCCAGGCCATTCTATGATTCTATGTAGAGATGTGTACAGAGGACAAACAGGTAACTCCAGAAACTGGCTACGGGCAAGCCTGTCATTTCATACTAGTGTGTGTGTGTTAGTCTATAGAAAAAAAGTCAGGACAATAATGCAATAACTGCAAAAAGAACATGTAAAAAATCAAGATCATTCAATTATAGTTAGTTGTGAGATCGGTTATCAAAAACTTCATGCGTGCAAACCTTCAGCCTCAGGAAGCAGAGCAGCTCAGCAGTAGCCCTTCATCAGAATCATAGAAGCCATTCCCACTGTCTTCTCCCCATTCTGTGCCCAAAGCCTTTACAAAGATGCCTCTGGCTTGTGTAATCTTTCTATTCTGTGGCTGTGGTCAAGGTAGACATGGAGATTTTCAGGTTACGGTCCATCAGTGACCCATCACTGACTTCCCCTCCACGTCCCTCAAGCACAGACTATGAACACAGCTCCACAAGGATGGCCCATGTATACCAGCCAGGCTAGGGACCAGCTCTGCATAGGGACTCAAAGGGAAGAAAATCCCTAGCAAGAGAAGGAAACAAACTGCTGAGGTCAGGAATCATTTCAGATTGCACAGCTACAGCTCAGAAGAGGACTTTTGACCTTAAGAAGGCCGAAACATCCTTGAAACTCCCAGGGTCAGGGGCCAACTCAATTCTGTGCCTCGGCACATGTGGAGTCCAGCAATCATACAGATCTTTTCGTAATATTAGAAGATCCTTCTCCTTTCTCTCTTTTCATTACTAGGATCAGCAGGTTTTAGGAGGAAAAAAATCAGTAGAACACTACCTAAAGATTGCTCAGTATTTACTGAATCACAGTTCCTTGTCTCAAAAGGAGGTGATCCTACTCAGGTAACATAACAGAAGATCAGGAAGACATATTTTAATCCATAGCCAATATTTTCAGTGCTGCTATTTCTGAAAGCATGCACTCTTTGCACCTTATTGACTGCATGTCTAGGTCCAATATGACATTATTAGAAATCCACTTTTTCATATTATTACTATATTATTATTTTACTAAAGTCAGTGAGTGATTTTAAATCATACTCCAAATGCCACATATTTAATACCACACTGTATGGAAAGTCCAACAATGACATACACACAACTTCAGTGAGTTACGAAAAAAAAAAGCTTTCCTTTCCTATGAGAATTGCAAGAATCCCTAAACACTTTCTACCTTGAATCCTCCCCACCACTGTAGCATGATGTGACCCATCTACCACTGTGACAAAAACCCCTCATCTGTAGACAGTTTCTCTATTAAGTGAAAAGCGTGTAACTAACTGGTGATAGAACAGAGGGAATGGCTTCAAGCTGTGCCAGGGGAGATTTAGGCTGGACGTTAGGAAATACTGCTTTTCTGAAAGTGGTCAGGCAGTGGAATGGGCTGCCCAGGGAGGTGGTGGAGTCACCGACCCTGGAGGTGTTGAAGGAACGTTTGGATTTTGTTGAGGGACATGGTTTAGTGAGAACTATTGGTGATAGGTGGATGGTTGGACTGGATGAACTTTTAGATCTTTTCCAACCTTGGTGATTCTGTGATTCTCTGATTCTGTGTGGTGGCACATTTAACGCTTACAGGAATGGTTTTCAACCAGCTTTTTGAAATTTCCTTCCTATTTCTCAACTTGCCAAACCAACTTAAAGGTTTGAAAAATCACATGACTAAAGAGTCTGCTTAGCTTTTGCTGACTACCAAAAACAACGCTTGATAAGAAGTATAGGTATATTGAAAGACTACTTTGGGCAGCCTTTCTTATGGCCAGTAAGGTATATCTCCGTTTACTGGTCATATAATTCCTGCTCTTTTCTTATAACAAAGCCTTACATGCCTTAGCTCCAAAAGCTGACGAGTACATATTCTTAAAATGTATAAGCACACTTATAAGTCACTAACAGCTGATTTTCCAGGAATTTTTAGAGGATGGCATCCTGTTAGTAGATGGCTCATATCTATTTTTATACTGGAAGGTCTTCAGAGAGTCTGATTGTCATTTGAGACTGTGTGGTAAGCGCCTAACAAGGAGTGGGTAGCACCATAAATTTCCTAAGTGTCATTATGCATCACTGTCAGTATTCATTGCCCTTATTTTTGAAAGTTGAAATAACATCTTGTGTGTAGGACAATGCATTTAGTTCAATTAAAAATCACTAAATCTTTATTAAGTTTTCAACTACCAGCAGTATCAGTGTATTTATTTTAGAACACCCACTCCTTTTACAAGGACATCTCAAGGATGAACCTAGAAAGGATACACCAACTTTCCGCCACAGGAAAGGTCCAGAATAAACTTCTCATATTCCTTCTCCGGGGAATATTCTCTCTCAGATAATTATACATTTTACAAATATTTTTGGTCCAAAGGGGAGCAAACGGATTGGCAAAGCAGTATCCTCAACAGATTACTCAAAAAGAGTTTTAGTGGTTTAAGTGTTCAATGGTTTAAGCATATATACCAGGGTATTTTTCCCTAATATTATCATCTCAATACAAGATGTTGTTTTTTTCTAGCTCCTTGAGAGAAAAAAAGTCTCAAACTTAGAAGCTTGGAACCTGAACAATTCGAAATTACACAGGTCAACAGTGAAAATAAAAGCATCAAACAGGCTTTTAAAAATGGAGGTAAAAACAGAAACTAAATCATGTTTTCTGTGTGCTGAAACAGTGAGCAGGAGAAAATCCTAGGGCAACTGCCATGTATATTATTCTATGGCACAATCAATAGGAAAACCAGTCACAATACTGGACAGCACTGCTGTATTTTATCAGTAAGGACAGCTTAGGTAAATTAATCAAATTAGGATACACTAGATGCAAAGACTAAAACACACGCTTGATATATCAATTTGCTGATATGAAAATAGCAATTCTTATATTCCACTATTTTGAAGCTGCTATTCTTTTCCATTTTTGAAGAAATCAAGTATCGCTCTTTCAATTCATTGACATCTTATAAAGGGCTCAGCTGCAAACTCACATCTCCTTTAATACCTGCATTTCATCTCTTTTGTCTAGGAACTTCAGCCCCTAAGCAGGAGGATGGGAATCTTCCCAAAGTCATTGACATCCCCTCCCCTTGTCATTCAAGTTTGACAGAATTTTTCCATTTGCTACGCAGCTCTTTTGTTTGCTTATGCATTGAAGTGTCAGGTGCATCGGTGTAACAAGGCAGTACACTGGGTCAGATCACAGTATTTTATGAAAACTCCTTGAGCCTGTCCCAGTAAGAGCCAAGAACGTGTACGAGGGGGAAAAAAAAACACCCTGCCCTCATTCACTCACATATAGGCTGCTGAAATCACAGACAGAGGTCATCTCCTCTCACCACATAAACAGACACATTACAGTTTCTCGTGTGCTGCTCCTCCAAACCGTAGCATAAAATCTGTCCCCCAGTTTACAGTGAAGATAGAACTTTTTTTTTCAGAGTGTTTCAGACATAACGTACAGGAAGTGTGATACTTTACCTTTCAGTACAGCTCACAACAAACAAGAAATCAAAACATCTCATGTCACAAAGCATCAAAATGGATAGAAGAGGACATTTATAGAGCAATGTATCATGACAATTCCCTCAGAAATGACTCAAGTCCTTTCTACAGGTATCAATTTAGAATAAAAATACGTTTTTCAGCTCAAAACACCAACAGCTTAATGACAGAATTCCTTGCCAGTTCTATACACCATCCTGTGAACTAGTGTTTTCACACAGTGGAAGCAAGGAGTGTCCATCTGCTTCCTCTCACACTTAGCAGAAGCAGAGTCCTTTGGGGGCCACTTATTCTCCTGTACTTGGGCTCCCAGCATCACTCTCTCTGCCAATCCAAAACTCAAAGTGGATCCTGGCTGACTAGCAATCAAGAGCACACAAGGCAAAGAGTAATCAATACAGCTCTGATTGTAATTCCTTTATGACCTAAGGTAAAACACTAATTTACTCAAGAATTCAGGCCACAGGCTATTCCCCCTCATGATCTGACCTTTTTTTGCTTATGCCTGCCTGGTCTCCTTAGGCTGAACAAATATTTGAAACTGATAACTCAATACATTACTACAGAGCAAGTGATGCTGTAACAGCCACCTGAATATGATGTTAAGAAGGATGCGAGACGTAACCGACAGCCCCATGATCTTCAAAGCAGTTCTACATGGAAGCAAACTAAAGCACCCAGACCACTCATGACTTGTCAGCTAATAATGTACTCACTTCTAATTCTAATACTGTGCTGTACTACAACCCAATCATTTGCTCTGTGAGTCTTCCAGCAGAACTGCATAAAACAATAACCCTCCTCCAAACATGACATTTTTATTTCTCGCTGTACGTGAATTAATTGAAATTGAAATTCACATGCTTTGTGTGTGCACAGTTGGAAGCTTTTCCTGTCTCTTAGTTAAGTGTGCTTTCTAACTACCAAATACGACCATGCTAAATTGTCAAATAAGCTGGGAAACAATCTCCAAATAAATTATTTTCAAGGCACTATCTTTATTTTAAGCAAGAAAGAAGTATTTATGCACTCAGCCAGTCTTTCTTATGAAAGAAGAACTCATTCCAACACATACTACCATTACTTCTAAATAGGCAAAAGCCAAAAATAAAAATGTTTTTTGCTTGAAGCTGCTTAAAGGCCATAAAATACATGGACTGTAGTGTGAAGTTACCATTAAGCTGAGCCAAAAGTTAACCTCTACATAATCCACCTGTCTCTACTCTAAATGTCAGCAAAGATGGAGAGGAAGTCAGTGGTTGCCAATGGAGGTACATCTGTTCCAGCAGTGAAGGGAAAGATGAGCTGGGGCTGGTGGAGGAGGTCCACATGCCTGCTGGTGAGCTCAAAGGGCAGAGATGGATGGGGAAAAAAGAGACATGTAAGCTCAATTCGTCTTTTCTGCATCTCAAGTACAAATCAGGGCTAGAAGAAACAATCATTATGAGGAGAGAGAGTTGCAAACCTAAGCTTCCTTCATTTGATGGGAATGTACACCACATTTACTACTACTAACGGGGATGAGATAGTCACCTTCCCTCCATCTTCCCCTCCTTCCTATAAGTCTGTCCTGAAAGCATCTAAACCTGCCAATCAGTTACCATCAACCTGCAGTAAGCACACAGACCAGAGAGAGGAAATACACTACTTCTCATCTAAAAAGAGTAAAATATCTACAAAACAGCAGTTGGTAAATTATTATGATAGCTTTCTGATAGATGACCACCTTAGAGGATATCATTGTGCTTCACACTACGGTAAAATCACTTTATTTGAGAGGATGTTTCCCAAAATTAAGAAGTCATATAAAACAGATAGGAACATCATCTCCTATTTAATGTTGCGATCATTTTGGTCCTTTGCCTGAAAGGCATGGTGTAAACGAAAGCACTACTGAGAAAGTGTGCATGGATGATGAACCTAGAGATTGCACAGGCTGGGTTACTCAGAGAGGAAAAAAGAACTGAAGGACCACAGACAAACTGGTCACCCTCAGAAGAAAATTAACTCACTCCAAGAGGAAAATTAAGACTTTATAATTAGCTTGTGCATTTCCAGCAAGTTCACTTACAACAGCTTCCCTGTGGAAGTATTTTTAAAACACCACATTATGCATAAAAATCTTGCCTTCCCTGCAAAAAAACTGCAAAATGCCGCCTGCACTTCCATCATGAGAGGTGGGAATGGCAGTAGTACTGTTGTATATATCCCATATTCCACCGTAACAGAGAAATGCAACTATCTTGCTCAGTTAACCAGTGATTGTGTCAAACAGGGCGTGCGTGCCTCTATGTTGCACTGAGCTGAGAGGTGAATGAAATAAAAGGCAGTTTGTGCAACATCTCAGCTGGGTTCATGACAATCTGCACCAACTGAAGATCTCTCTCCACACATTCATTCATCCTTGAAACATTTGCCTTGTGCAACACACAATGACAGAGGAGATGAATGACACCTGCATCTTCTTATCAGGTATGACAGGTTGTGACACTGAAGTCTGGAAAGTGCTCACAGATTAGAGATGAAGTATTAGCTCTGAGTAACACAACCTTGAGGGGAAATCCTACGAGGGAAAACAGAAACAAAGAAGCAGCAAACAAACAAACAAAGAAGAAAATACCAAAACCCACAACAAAAACAAATGCTTTCATATGGCAGCTTTATATGAGAGAAAGAAGTTAGCTAGCTAGCTTATGAGGTGAGTGATGCAAACAAAGTTTCAGTAGAGATGGAACTAAGTGGTAGAACATACATTATACCCTTGCAGTTACAGTATATGTGTTTTTACATATATGTAAAACAGTATGTATTATACGTTAACATGTATTTTTGCCCATGGCTTTACCTTCATTGTTTCTGCATGCAGCTCTACCCATTAGTCTTACTGACACATCTACACATTGTCTGTACACAGAGACATAACCCTCAATTTATCATGAAATTCAGAACCAGTGACTTGAAACATGCTCCCAGAGAGGAATGTGTGCCTCACAGTCAGTCTCAAAGCATACAGAAAACTACCAGTTTCTACTCCACTACCTATAAAGGATGATCATCATAGGTATCAAAACCAAGTTCATTCACTGGCTTCTTACACGTTATCGGCCTGAGAGCAGAATGATTTTTCTCTTCATTAAACAGAAGAAAAAAAAAAAGAAACATTTAAGACGTAATATGATTTTTAGCAGATGATAACTATCTCAGCTTTGGTCCCTTCTGGGATATTTTTTCCTTTGTAGAGAAGAAAGCGATCTAGTAATTACAACATGAAGCTCCAAGTCCAATTAACAATCAGCAACATGCCCCACTTCTTTATCCTCCACTGGTAATGCTACAGGCAGCATTAACTGTCTAATAAATAGGTGAGCGCTGCTTAACACTCTGTAAGGTTTCAGCATTTCCCTTCACCCCTGGCATCAATTCTCTCTTTCCCCTGGCTATTAGCAGATCAGTCTGGCAGTATGCAGATGCTGTTCTGTGGTGTGCTCCAAGACACATTGCCTGTGGGCTCCCCTGGGCTCTGGAAGGCAGGTGGCATATTCACGTTCTGACAGCAAAGCTTCACTAATGACCTCGCAAAGGTCTCCACGAGATTTTTTTTCTAGCTAATCAACTGGACAAAGGATTTCCTTCTGCTTAGAGAGGGTAATGTTTGCAAGCCAGCTTCCAGTGGTAAAGGGCAAATGTTAGAAGTATTTTTAATATACTTCTATTTACTGAGAGCTACATAGATCTGTGTGAAGTGCAATATGCTGTGCAGAAACACCCTAAGTGCACGCACAGTGTCAGACTGTTTAGGACAAGTGCAGGAGCACTGGTCCTGTAAAAGTGACTCAAACAGACGAGCAATTTTAATTTGTTAAATTAAAATTTCTATTCCTGTTAACATTTGCCATTTCTGTCTGGCATCTTTTCCAAGGCTGCAGTATTCAGGCTCTTTTTAAGTATTTACTGACTTTTACAATGTGTGCTCCTAGATAATTTAATAATTGCACTTTGTAGTAACATCATATCTAAAGAAGTAAGGCTTTCAATCAAACATGCTAGTAGGTTATACACACTAAAGCAAGCAAGCAATAAGACAGCTTTCAATAAATCATTTCTCTGTCCTCCCTACATCTTTACTGATTTAGATTCTACATAAGAGATTTAAGAAAGGCCAGGGCTAACACACCATAATCTGTGTTTTACCTGTAGACATTTCTGCTACTTCAGAGAAATTTGGAAGAGTGTATGTATGCATGTGTGTGCACTCAAATATATAAAGAAAGATGCGCTTACATAATTATACATTCATGTACTCTATTAACATACATTTTAATATTTTGTGTCTTTTTTAACAATTGGTTCATACAAATGCTCTGAATTAACTTCACCCTCAGCTTTCCAGACTAGCATCAAGGTTGAAAGAAAGACTGGGTTTTGAATGTTTTATCTAGAATCAGCTCTCCTTTTATGTTGGCTAAGCAAAAGAGAACTTCATGAAAGTTGCTAGCTGAGAGCATCATCTTGCAGTTTCTTTGTTGGCCTACTATATCCTGAAAGAATCATGAGTGGACCATGAAACTCAATCACTCCATTTCCACCCTTACAAATATTGTACTGCCCACAAATCATGAAATCTGTCCAGGTAATGGTTCAAATTCTTACCAAAAAAACCTTAAGATCATACTAAATTGTTTTGCACTACCCCAAGGAATAGCAATGTCATTCCTTAAGTCTTCATTCCACATGGCAAAAACCTGCTTTAATTACTACCAACTTGTTGAGCAAAGAGAGACAAAAAACCAACATTCTCCAAAACAGAGAAACCTCCTCTGTCTCCTACTTCTTCCCCAGCTCCCTCCCCAGTTCTTAACATCCCTCCAGCAAATCAAAATCCAGAAGGACCTTCTTGGCAGAGGCACAGCCAAACACACATGTCTTAGTAGCTTCCAGTCTGGACTTGTCTGGCAGATACCAGTGAGTGCACAGCCAAAGCCAACACACCAGTATCAAATATGAGCATGGTATTTGGGCCAACATACGCCCTTTCCATTATTTTTTATAGGCTGGCCAAGCCAGAGGTACATTCACAATGCAAAACAGTCTTTTGAACTCTTACACATATACTGCATAGAGGAACTATTAATGCTGTACCTTCAAAAGCACGGGGCTTTCCCACATATGCAACCTAGCACTTACTCTTCTTGTTTTACTTTCACTTGACCTTCTGAGAAGAGTATTAAATACTCATGTGGGAACCTCAGATTTTCTGTAAACAACAAAGATAATGAACAAAACAGGAAAATTTCAGGTTAGGATGGGGAAAAAAAAAAAGAAAAAAGCAGAAAGTGAATGCTGTATCAACAGGTTTAGTTCCAAAATCCCTGGGCCTTTTTCCTCTTGTACTGCTTCCCTTCACGCTGCTTCCAAAGGCAATCCTAACAAGGATTAACACACTGTCTTTGAAACTGAAGCACCCTAAGTAATTCAATTCTCAGAGCCACAGTGAGAAAATTCTGACATTTGGGGTGCTGTGTTGCTCCCACCCAGTTCCCTGTAAGCAAAACATGATGAAAATCACACACAGATAAAATAAGATATTCCTCACTGCAGACCATGGCTTGAATTTTGTCTAGAAAGGATGTATCCTCACTGGAAAGATTAAAAGAATCACCTCAAGTAGCTTAAGTTTAGATACCACAGAGTTCAGCATAACACCCTCAACTTCTTTCTAGTCAAAATGTTTACTCTCCTACAGGCAGATCTCTTATCTTGTCCCTATTTCAAGCTTGCTTTTTCTGCCAGTGAGCAAACATATTCTGGATTCACACACACTGATCCAAGCAATCAACCTCTGCACACGCTCCATCCCACCCCCTGACCCCAAAAACACCCCACACAAAATTCTTAATTACACTCTCGGTCACGGGTGTGACATGAGTAACAAGCACTGTCATATAGGGGGCATCCACTTGTAGTCTTAAGCATTCCTACAGCACTTACTGATGTTGTAACTGCACAATTAAGCCTAATTCTAACCAAATTTAAGCCAAGTCACTCTTACTCTGTTTATTATGCAGGCACAGCAAATCAGACTGATGAATATTAACTGAATTTAAACAGACTTTAAGCAGTGTAAAATGTGATGCATACTAGGCCAATGGATCACCCAATGTAAGAAGCCCCAAGCAATACCATATCAAGTACCGAGTAGAAATTAAAATCTTTCCTTTTATGAAATAATTTTCCCACCAATTAATCTTGTTTTGTTAATATTTTCAAAGACTGAAAAGAAATTTTTGTGGAGTGGTTTAGAGAAGATCAGGACATTAAAATACTTAATTGAACTTTCTGACTTTTGTCTGACAATATTTCCCCTATGAAAAGACATCAGTTAACAATAGGAAAAAAAAAAAAAGGCAAAAGTATTTTTAATACATTATACTCATACATATGATTTAAAATCTCAGAGGAAATCAAACAAAGCTTAGTTAAAAATGCATCTCAAATCATCTCATACGACTTTCTTCCTACTAATGTGCTGAACTGTTACGTTAATAGTCTACCTAAATGGTCTCCTAATCACTTAATAGATTGCTTAATAAAGGAGTAACTTCCATGGCTGTCAGTTAGTTACGTCATCAGCAGACATTTGCCATCCCTCAAACAGCAGCACCAAATCCAACAGCAAAAAATCAGACTACTTCAGGGAACTGGGGGAGCATGAAGGGGAAAAGAGAAGAAAATGAAATTCATACGGTTAGTATTTTGTATCACCTGTACAGACAGTATTTGATACTGATGTATAAGCTGGTTTCATACCAAGCTGGCTTTATCCCTCTGCTGCAAGTTTATAGTGCACTCAACTCCTTTTCTGAGCTGCCAGAAGAGGGTGAGAACCTGTAACAGATCTCACCATGAGTCAAATTAAATAAAACAGATAAAAAATTGTCTATTTCAATGGATATTTTGGAATTACGTTATTTCCGTATTGTCCCTAATATCCATTACTATCAGAACACAACGTCAGCTTTTGAGAGATGCAGATTTAAAGTCCATCCTGATAAAAAAAAAAAAACAACTTTGTTGCTACTTCTCTGAGGATCATGCAAACTGCAGATAAATAAATAAAAAAGAAAGAAAAAGTGATTACCTCCAACCAAATCCAGATGGATTCCAAATGCAGAAGTATCTAAGATGGGAGAAATGACTGAAAGAAGCAATCAAAGAAGCAGCTCTGACAGAAATTTGGCTTCATTTACTCTGTGACTTCCAATACTTCTACTGATGATGTGACTGACAGTAACTAGAACCTCCTGCAAGTTTTTTTACGTGCTATTAAGATCTGGGCCAGCTTCACTCAACCTTCTCTATGGATGTATGATTATCAGCGAATGCGATATGCACTCTGTCCACATCTCTTTCCATGCAAATGGACAAATCCTGTCCCCACACACCTTTTCCTTCTACTTGAACTACGTTTTGAAAGCTACATTGAGAACAAGACGAGGCCCCTGTGGGCACTGAATTACGTGCATAAGGGTCATTGACATCTTTGTTGCCCACTGATTTCACAGGACTTCTTCATTTCTATGTGCTTGAACCTTGAGCTCAAAGTACAAATCGTGTTCTCTGCCAACAAGAGGGCAAGAACCACTGTGTTAAAAGGTGGTTCAGTTGCACTTCAGGCATTGTCACACTGTCAAATTAGCCATACACACAGGACTCATGATTGAATCTGGATAAAAATATTGACATTTTAAACAAGCGGGTATTTTACTACTGATTTCACTGGAAACATATCTTTAAATCACCATGCTGTAACTTCAACACTTTCACTGGGATTTTTAAAATGAGAATGCATGTGACACTTACACCAGCAATCTGAGGATCTGCAAAAATGTTAAGCATTGCAGATCATAGTAGTAATATACCAGATTAAAACTGAATCCTTATGGCAAGCCTAGGTGCACATCTTAAAAGCACCTTCTTTAGAGTCTAAAAAAGGAAAACAAGAAACAAAGAGTGAGAAGGAAGAACTGTCTGCAGTAGCTATAGATGAAATTAAGCAGTGGCTATAACTCAATCCATCAAACTGTACTTGCCACTTTGCGAACAACAGACTTGTCAGGGAGCAGTATATCAACAGTGTAGTAAGCAGGTTACTTTTACTGGACTAGAAAGGGCACACAGTTGGATAATTTGGAACAGACTGTATGCTGATGCAAACCATTTCTCCTTCAAGACTTTGTCACTATCTGACAAGCACTGGTGCTTCTTTTCCTTTAAAAATCTTTTGCCAGATCATCTATACTTGCTCCCTCTCGTACCTGCACCAGAGCTTTTTGCATCTCCACTCTGAATCTTCTTGCCAACACAAAATCTAAGTAGCAGAAAAGGATCACTTTTGGAGCCCCAAAATAAAGTTACAAAACGCAGCCAGAATCATGACAAACAGACACCAGTTTTTTTACTAACTGCAACATAAACAGGCAATGAAAGCATTACTTGTGTGACTGCATGTCTGCCTCATCGGGCAGACAGAACTAAATCCTATGAAGTCTGAATATTGGGTGAGCAAATATTTATTGAGAGTTACTCAGCTGTGATACAGAAGGGGATTCATGGCATGGTGCATCTGGACTCCGCTCATTTTTTATGAGATAATTGAGCCACGGAATACCTCAAACGCGGCGTGACTGAAGGATTTGCCTTTTAAATTTAAAAACATGGAACGGATAGGAATTAAATCCGTCATGCCTCCATGTAGCACACAAAGGAAGAAGAATATAAATAAACAGGCAACCAGAATGGTGCAATAAGAACGGGATTAATCCAAGTGTGATTAATTCAATGTCAGATTAAAATTGATAGTGCCAGCTGTATCGGGTCCACTCTGCTGCATTATTCTCGCCTGTCATTTTTTTGTCCACCTACCTCCCATCTCCTTGGTGGATAAACCTGCAGGAGAGTTAATTGTCACATACATGGGTTTAATCACATTGTCCACAGCATTTGGGGGCCTTGCCTCCAGCGATCCATGACTAATTGTTGTGGTAATTTTTCAATCATTAACACTGTCACATATGCTGCAGACAAATCCCCCGGCACCCACTAAGGCCCCAGTGGCAAGAGGCACACGCTCCTCATGAAAGCTGTGTGCCCCGGCCCCTTCCCACTATCCCCATGGTGCAGCCATTAATACGCCATCCCTGCCTCGGGGAGCTAAATGGGAGGCAGCTCTGGGCTGCACAGCTCTCTGCTATTTCCTTTAAGGAAGGAGTGCTGTGAAAGGGGCAGGGGGAGATGAAGGGAATCCAGACTCCATCTGGGATGGTTGCTGGCAGGTCCCATCTCCACACGGCTTGCTTGCCACTTGTTTTCTATTGAGCTCGCGTGCTTCAGCAAGGGCCCTTTCTTCAAGTTTTGGCAGGATGACCGATCTCCATGGCAACCGCTGGGGCTCATCTGCTGCACCATGCTGCAGCCGTGCTCCTCTCGATGTGCCCAGCGGGACCTGCGACTCCGCCGGTGGGACAGGAGCTGCCCCAGGGCCCCGTCAGCAAGCTGAGGCCCTGCTCCATCACCACACCAACAGCGGAGGCTGTGTGAGCGCACACTCTCTTCCAGGCTCTGAGAATTAATGATATACATACCAGGTGAAACAAAAGGGTAAAAGCTTCTCTGGAGCTTGACAGCCAGATACAAAAAAAGCACACAAGCAGGTAAATTGCTGCACCGACAGACAAGATTAGTACTGCAGGAGCTCGGAGGGAGCTGCTAGGATTATGTAAAAGCGCTGCGGCTGGTCCAAGCTAAATGAAGTAACCCCTGAGCTCGGCTGGCAAAAGGCCCGGGGAAGGAAAGGCCGCGTTCCTGTCACCTCTGTGCTTCCATGTCATAGGCATGCCAGCCAGCCTGCTCTCAGGTATATGGCACCCACCTGCCAAGTATGCCTCTGAGCCTGGAAATCAGCACTCAGCCCAAGTGGCTCACTCAGGTCACCCCCTCACCACCTTGGTAACACATTAAGCCATTTTATGAGCCTGCTTATAGATGACACGTACCAGCATCCCCAAAAGGTTTGAATGGGGAAGAAAAAAAAAAAAGAAAGAAAAAGAAAAAAAAGATGCTATTTTGGAGCATCTCTGCTTTGAAGAGACCAATTTAGAACCAAGCGGCATTACAGCAGGCATCCAGGTGCTTTAGAAAATGCTGATAAAACATTTAATTATTGAAAGCAGTAGTAGCAGCAGTTCTGAGCATGAAAATGTAAATGTAGGTAAAGGAGAAAAAAAGAAAGAACTATAAACGAAACAAGGCAGGATTAAACAAAAGCAAGAGCCCCTGCTTGCTTGGAGTGAGGAAAGAAACTCTGGCTACTCTGAGGGGTAAACAACAACGTGTCAGGGTTGAGCTTCTGATGTGAGCCATTAAAAAAGCAGAGGGAGAGAGAAATTCCATCTTTTCTCTTTAGTTTTGATAGCCATGGCAGCAGCACTCTTATGCAACTGTTATGTAAGTTATGATGGGACCAACGCCACTACTTCTCCCCACAGGGCCCTGAGAAGCCAGGCTCCCTGGCCTCCAGGTGGGGATATCAAGCTCTCTTCTGCTTGCTCCTGACCTGTAGATGAGGTGCCATGCACAAATGCATGACAATCCTTTGCAGTTTTATTCATTTTGACAGCTCTCTCCCACCATCCGTGAACTAGTTTCTGTGATGGGGAACATTTAATGGCATACAACTGACTTCATCTTCCATGGGTTTGGTGGTTGTCTTCCCCTTCCTATCCCTGAGAATGCAGTTCCCTCAAAGCAAAAGAAAGGCTGATAACAGGTAAATTGTTTCTTACCTAACTTCTGCATGTAGCAAAAGCACTGTCATTACCGTGCTGTATCAGGTCGGTGTCACTGACATTAAAACTGCACAAAGTTTATGGACCTGCCTGGAGCTTGCTACACATGACAAAAGCTCCCAGCAATGGCAGATGGCATGTGAATCACTGTAAAGGCAATTAGCAGCTAGCTGCCAGATTTTGACGTGCTGGGGAGGACAGAGGGGGTTTTCTCTGCTTGGAGCAGTTCTCACCAAAGGGGCTGGAAATAGGCATTAGTCTCACTTTGCCCCCACAGAGTACTTGCAAGAGGTGTTGCTGGTTTTGAGGCTGCTGTATCACTAGGTACCTATAAGCAGCCAGCAGAAAGATTTGCAGCAGCAATAAAAACGCTGTCTTTTTACCTTGATGGGCACAAGTCACAGCTGCTGCAAGCTGGGAGCATTTTAAGCAGAATAAAAAAACACCTATGCAGCAAAGAACCACAGCCACCAAGCCAAGTGCTATGAAAACATTACAGAACACTGTAAGCAGTGATTGAAAATGCATCAAAACCCTCAAATGCTTCTTAGCAACAATGATAAATGGATTCTGGAACTGTTCAAGTTGGATAACTTGCAAAATGAGTTTGCATGGTAGACGACGGTCCTAAATTTTGATCAGAAAGCTAAAGCAGAACTTTTCAACGTGAGCCTTGTCAGCGTATATCTTCATCTTGAAGTCAGTAATAATATGAAAATGTCCTAATAAAATAACAGCCAGCAACGTCTCGTTTGTGTGGCTGTGGTGCAGACCTTGGATAACCTTGAAGCAGAGGACATCATTCTGGGCAGCCTAATAGCACTGCAACCAGTAACACTCAGGAGCCTACTAGCTTACTTAGGAAGCCCAAGGTGACAGCTTTCATCAGTTTTTCCTACACCCATTAGGTTCTTCACTCATTACAGGCCAGATCAGTGCTAGTTTCTGTGAGTGCTCCAGTGAGGATTCTTCTGTAATTTTATTTGCATAGTGCATGCTCAATAACAATAATCCCTTTTTTGGGGCTCCTCAGCACTGATGCAATTAATAGCATTATCTACAAAACCTCAGAGCCCCACAGCACAGATGTTCGTCCTCCAGAAGCGCAGCATCTGCTAACCGATGTAGAAGAAGAATCTCTATCAGCTCTCACTGGTGGCTGGAATAAGCAACATTAGCCACTCACAAAGGGCAGCATGCCTGTTCATATTTGATCTTCCCAAACCAAGCATGCTGGAATGTATTCAGCATTGGCTAGGTGATGCTGTCTTACAAAGGGACAAGAATCTATCCCTATCTATCCTACCTCTCATCAACAACCAGCTTCTCTATCATACTGCTCAGTTTCAGATTTCCACAGGGTCAAAGGCTGTACCTCTCTCAGAAGCCCACAAGCCCAGTGCTATGGCAGCCCTGCTGTACACTGTTCGCTATCTGCTTACAAGTCAAAGAATCACTCAATTATAGGGGCTGGAAGGGACCCTGGACATCAAGTCCAACACTCTCCTAAAGCAGCTCCTTACAGTAAGTCACACAAGAATGTGTCCAGACAGCTCTTGAATAGAGAAGCAGACTCCACAACCTCTCTGGGCAGCCTGTTCCAGTGCTCTGTAATCCTCAAAGTAAGGTTTTTCCTCATGCTGGTATGGAACTTCCTGTTCCAATTTGTGCCGTGTTCTACCATGCGCTGCACTTCTTCACAACCAGACTACTTTGTACCTCCTGACTGACTTCCAGGTAGGTATGACAGTATTTTGTAAGTGCTAATCAAGTCTGAAACAACAGCAGAAAGTCAATATGCTGTTACCTTCATTTTGTACGTAGATAAATTGAAGAAAACTGTGAATGTGACAAAAACGTTAAGCTGCAGCAAATCCTATTGAATACATTTAACGTAGATACTGGTACTTCCATGCAGTTATGCAACTTTTGTGCGGAAAAAAAACCCCACAAAACCAAATAAAATCCATTGTTAGCAGTAAGCATGCCTGTGCTCTGATCTTATTCAATGCAGTAAAACTGCACATACTGTATATAATTACTTTACTGATCACTAGAGCAGAGACAAAATGAAATATCAGTGTATAAAATTACATACCATTCTGCACATAGAAAGTGGACTGTTTTTCCAAAATAAAAAATCCACACACTGAAGAACCGAATTGAAGTACTATTAATTTTTATCATATATAGGAATCTTTTATAATAGGATTGGCTTTACGGATCTATCTGCTTTGGTATTTTGCCAGCTACAGAAACCAGAAATTGTAATATAGTAATACAGGTGATGTTTCAGCATAGCAGCCATAACTCCAGTAGTCAGTGAAAATCTTGTCACATGCCACATCCCCAGTTTGGCAGCATCTATTACCTATAATGTGACAAGTGAAATCAGTGTACTGTGGAATTCTAGATGAATTGGTAACAAGAAATCTCAGTGGGTTTTCCAAACCTTTAGCAATGCATTAATCCAAGTACACCAATCACATGTTACATGAAAGGAAAGAACAGTCATTGAGGAAAGAAGATTTGTGGCTATTAGAAAAAACCCTGGGGATCTCAGGCAGTCTACTCCCTGATTAGACTTTACTCAGTGTTTGTTTTGCTTCTTCTGACTTGGAGCTTTTGAAGTAAAAAAGAACAACAAAAGACAAGCCCAGCACTAGCAAACTTTCTGAGTCAGAAGATTAAAACATTCAGAAAGTGACGTAGGAATGTAAATGAACACAGAAATACATAAAGCAAAAAGTTATGTTCCAAGAGGAAGGTGACAAGATAGCAGTAATACTGTCCTTACTGAGAACAAACTACCAAAGGGAGCTGAACTCTTCCACAGTACATGTCAAGGTGGCACTGACACGCACTACAATTTCCCCTGCTGTAAAACAAGGCTAACAGTACAGCTTTTATTAAACAAACTAGCAAACAAAAAGCGACAGTTAAGGCAGGCCAATGAAAAATACCATACAACAGCACTGTTCTTACTGTTAACCAATGGAGGGCATCTAAGCAGAACAAGGATTAGTCGCATTTCCATCACCGAGGACAGCCAGAAGCACTGCTTAATTAAGAGATTAATTAATGGAATTATGTTATTCCCATATACCTAGATCCACGCTCCCCCTGGGTTCATCAACCAGAGGATTCAAATGACAGAAGCATTTCAGCAGCTGGAGAGGCTACAGTGTTAGCCTATCTGTACATTCACCTTTTTTCCAAGCTACAGAGTTTGTAAGAGATCATCCAAGTCTGGACTGGTGCCACAGCACCACAACACAAGGCAATTTACATGATGGCTAATGAATGGGGAGTGAGGAGTTTTTCAGTAAGGTAGGACTACGCCGCTGGGAGTTTCAAGTCTGTTAAGGGTAAGGAATAGTGAAAGAAGAATGCAAGGTCTCAGGAGAACATTGGTCTTCCATATATCCCCTTAAAGCCATCAGATTTCACATCCCACATTTAGTTTTTTGGTTGACATGTCTTTAGAAAAACAAAGTAAAAAATCCTCTGATTTCATATAAGAAACAAAGAAAAACAAAAACCAGGGGCTGACTCCTCAGCTTTTTACTCTGCTCCACTTACAGCTGCTCCAATGTCTAAATTTCAGCTGCCAAGGAAACACGAATCCATCTTCTTCACTCCCTGTTCTCACTGACACTCAACTCCTTACACTAATTTGTAATACAGTACTTTACCCCAATCCCACACTGAGCCTCTTCATGCTTTTTCACTCTCCCAGAGAAAGACATCAGCTCCCACTTAACACCTTTGCAGACATGGCAAGTAAGTCCACACAGTGGATTATCCAAACAAAAACTGTCACTCTACCCAAAGAGACTGAGAGTTGAGCAAGAAAGTCAATGGATCAGGGCTCAGACCCTCAACAGAGGTGTTCAATCACCATCTCAAATGCTTTTACTATTCAAAGCCACGTGTCTGGAAACAGGAGAAAAGCAAGCCCTGGGACAGACTTAAGCCCATTGAATTCACAGATTTGTACAGGTCTTCTACAGGTAGCAGAGAACAGAGCTTATGAGCTCACGCAGGTATGTCCCCTGCTGTCACACTTCCTTGACAATTTCCTCAGCTGTGGTTTGAAAATCATCTTGGGGCTGTCCTTCAGCTGCCAGCATACTTGCCACAATTACTCCTTTCTGCTATGAAGCCTTTTGGGTGCCTCCAGAGAGCCTGGAAAGGCCCTGCCAGCTCCATCTTGCGCAAATGTGAAGAACAGATATAAGAAATTACAGATTCAGTGCCCCTTAGTTCACCTTCCTTAAACTCTATCTATGAATTGTACAGCTGCAGAGTTTTGCCCTAACTTAAGGTGTATGCATTTTTATTCAAGCCCTGTGAAAAAAGATAATGAAAGGGAGGTGGGAGTAAAGAAGCAAAAGGGTCACTGCAGGGGAACTCCAGCTTTTTCATATTGGAGCCTTTCAAGGAAGGAGTTACTGATTTTCTCTTCCTGCTGAGTATCATAAGGCAGCAAGGAGGTCATTGCAGGGGAACACAAATTTGAGCTTTTCAAGGGAAGAATTAATGATTTTCTCTTACTGCACAGAATCACATCTGCAGGTGTGGTGGAAAGTAATGAAGACAAGAGGCTGGCTGTTGAAAATGACTGAAGGATCTGTGCTTTTTTGGGTGACTGCGACTGGACTTTTCCATCTCCAGGAACAATTATGCTAACTCAGTCTAAGAAAACAATGCCAACTTCCTCTCACAGCTGGGGCAGGTGTATCTGGTAGAAAACCCCAGGGCAATAAAGGTGATTGTGAATGGTTTGTTACATATTAAAGGGGCAGTGAACAGCCATATCTGTGTAAACACGATGTCTGCTAATATAAAATAACATAACATTTCTATTCTCCTGCTCCTACTCCCCTGTTCTTAAGACTCTGTGCTTCAGTGAGAGCCCCAAAGGTGACAAATACAGAACTACTAATGGAACACCACAAAAACCACTTCATCTTTTTTTTTTTCATTAAATTACAGTCTTATAATTACACTCCTCACTAAATTACAGTCTTCCTTCTCTTTGTCCCAGGTTTCTGTACAGGTCTGCTTTTATTGAGAGTATTTTGTATCAATTAACAGTAGAAAAACAGAAAAAAATAGAAACACTTTTTTGAGCTAGAAACAATTCTGGTCAGCTTCATGAGCTGTATAAACAAAGCAGCAGCTTGTTTCTTGCCCCAGCAGCACAGCAGCTCCTAGGGTCATATTTAAAGAAAACAGAAACTCATCAGTGCATCCCCGTCATCAACTGGATACTATTAAAAAGCAAGAAAGCCACGTATATGGCAGAAGACAACTCAGAGGACTCTGCAAAGGGTGCTACAACATTTGTCTAATGTTTGTTCACTCAGCCACATGCAGAACATGGCAAATGCTTATGCACAGACTGCTTGAGTTCATTATCGATATGTGAAAACTGATAGCAACACAAACAAAATACATAAATATTGTTTTAAATTATTGCATGATTAAGTGCACCTTTAGATGGATTACATGAATTCTAGCTTCCTGTAAATGCACTTTCTTAGTTCCTCCTGCTCATGGGCCTGTGATGCACTAGAGCTGCAATCTAGCTAAACTAATAAACCTCCTCTGAAAATGACTAGAACCTCAGATAAGTAACTTCAAGAGAACAGGCACAGGACAATCTGCCTCATGTGAGCAGATAACCCTTGGGAGAGCAGCCCTTCCTTTACAAGATGAACTTTGGTTTCTATTAAATAAACGAAAATAGCAGAAGCAGGGGCCAATACAGGAAGAATCTTCCTATTTAAGATCACCATCTTGTTTGCAATACAATAGCTTCTAGTACAGTAGCAGAGGGATTTTCGCAATTACTGTTTCTACCATAACACATGTGGCAGTATCAAGAACAAATCCTTTCAAAGATGAAAAAGGTTTGCAGTCAAGAATTTAACTGTCACTTTTGAAAGATGCTAAATAAGCCTGAACTGATGGGAGAAGAGGATTCCCCTCACTATACTTGTTTGTTGGAATAACTCATAACTTTTCAACCTCTACAGTTGAAGCTGAACTCCTAACTGGTGTCTCTTGCTTTATTTAAATGAATCCTATGAACTTTTCTTCTGTTACAGCCAGCACAGGTATTTTGCATCCACCACTTTTTGAGAAGAAAACTCAGTAAACTCAAGTTAGTTATTGTTTTTAAGAGCAGAAAAAGTTCTAAGCCATAATCTCAGCAGTAACCTCTTGCTTCTAAGCAAGAGGCAACAAGCCTCCTCCCTGAACCTCTCCTCCAGCTTGGCCCCCAAACAAGATCAGTACCAGATTACCTCCATGGCTACCTCTTAAATTCTACTTCTTGTTATATACAGAAGTTTAGTGGAATTATGACAGAATATTTAGGATCAAACTTATTACTGATGCTCACTACACAGTCATCAGACTACATAATTTATGGCATCTGTTCTGTTCAGGAAAAAGGAGACATTGCTGTAATATCCATTAGTAACCTGTCATGGTTATTTACATGGAGAGAAGTGTTAATACAGGCTGACATTTTTCCCTGATTTATTTCAGTTCAACAGCAAACTCTGCTTGTAACTAGTTGGTACACTACCTGGAAGAGCTGTCTGCAACCCCTAGTCTGCACCACGGAAATGCTCCAGCAGAACAGAAGAGCCAAATCTGCTCCAGATCTTTCCTTCCCTCTGGAAATGTCATCACCCCTTACAAGATAATCACTTCCTTCTAACACTTTCATGTTCAAATGCTGTATGTTTTATCTTCTCCTCTGTTCATAGAGATTTCCCTGTTGTGAACAATGAACTGCAAAGCAAATCAGGCCAACTGCAGAAGAAAGCAAGCAAAATTCGAGCTAAGTTATTTTTTATAATACAAGTCGCAAACAAAATCAGCAGAGCTGACTTAGGTACTTCTGTGAAGTCTGAGTTTATGGCAACGTAAAAGGCCATTCTGCTGGCAGGAGTGGTAACCAAACTCTGGCTCTGGAGTTGTTCTGTATTTGCTTACACACCATTCAAACAAATTTCCCCAGCCACAGCTCACACGTGTGGTTAGCAGTGGATCACGAGGTGCTCGCACACAGTCAGCCAGGCAAGCCAATCCTGCCAGCCTCTGGCCCAAACGAGGCACATGAGCCTGATGTCACTGCCTCAACCTACACACTGTCCACAGTGGCACGATCAGTGGGAAATCACCATTACATCTCTCAACGAGAGGTTGCACAACAGTTCTGTTGAAAGAGACTTGGGTGTTTTGGTAGCAGCAAGTTGGCTGAGTCAGCAATGTTCCCTAGCAGCCCAAAGGGCCAATCTACTCCAGGGTGCATCAGGCCCAGCACTGCCACTGGTAACAGGAGGGGCTGTCCCCTCTGCTCTATGCAACTGCACCTCCAGCACTGGGGGCAGGTCTGGGTGCCTCCATAAAAGAAGGGCATAAAGCTATTAGAGAGTGCACAAAGGAGAGCTATGAAGATGGAAAAGGGTCTGAAGGGCAAGTGTCTGAGGAGCAACTGAGGTCACTGAGTTTGCTGAGCCCTGGCAGAGGAGCTGAAGGGAGGCCTGATGGCGGCTGCAGCTCCTCACAGGGAGCAGAGGGGCAGCACTGAGCTGTGCTGTGTGTGGCAGCGACAGGGCCTGAGGGAACAGCATGGAGCTGCGTCAGGGGAGGGCAGCTGGGGGTTAGGAAAGGGTCTGCACCAGAGGGCGGTGGGGATGTGCCCACCCAAGTGTCCAAGTGCTGGAGTTCAAGGAGTGTTGGGATAACAGTGACAGATATGGTCTGATTTTTAGGTGGTCCTGTGTGGATCCAGGAATTGGACTCAGCGGACCTTGTGGATCTCTTTCAACTCGGGCTATTCTGTGTCTATAAATTATATGACACACAAAGGCTCCTTTCCACCAACAGTTACCCCCTATAGACACATGCCTCACAACTCAGTGACATGAAGATCTTGATGAATGGTACCTGTTGGAAAAGCCGATCATCCATATACTGTCAATAGTTTGTTATTTTCTTAAAATGTAAAAGAGTATTTAGCCTCCAACACTCACACAGGAGAAGTGAATTCATTCATTCCATGCAGCAGCTAGAAATCTTAAAGACAAGAAGAGACGCACAACAGGAACATCCTAACCAAAATTTCTCCCTCCAGAAATAAGAAATTAAGTCTGTGTTTGCGATCTAGTAACGAGAAATACTTCCTAAAATGCTTGATATAACCTCAGCTGAATTGAAACTGTCTCAGCTGAGTTTTGTGTAACAGCCAGGTACAGTTAGCAGCATGCCAGTAAAATCTCCTCCCCACGCTCAGTTGGGTAGTTCTGATAAATGTTCTGCGAATAGCAAAAACGAATATTGCAATGCAACAACAACAACAACAAACAACAAAAACACCCATGGGGTATCCTAGCTTGATGAGGATATTAGGCTCATTGGACTAACTCCGAGCTGATTAAATCCAATCAGCATTCATCAAATAACAGGGTGGTAATTCAACAGTATTATTTGGCAGTATTTTCATTTGCATAAATAAAGGCAAGGGAAACACCTTCTCTGTGCTATAAATTGTTGCTCTTCAGGTTTCCAAGAGTAGCGCTTTCTTCTTCTTTGGAGTTGTTTAATAAACTACACCATTTAGCCTTCTCTTGTGTGTGGCACTCAGTGCCTCCCTGCTGGATCCCATTCACATCACAGTGAATTACTAAACCTTTAATTTACTTTTGATTTTAAAAAAATTGAAGGGAAGGAGAGGTAATGCATACACATGGGCAGAGCGTTTTAAACGCAATACAAACATTTGAAGATGATACTATGCATTCTATGAGATAATTTTTTCTTTTTTAGATTCCAAATAGACTAAAATCATGTTCACATGCTAGAAAAAGCTTTCATTGCTAGATGGAAAGAAGTACCATGTGCCAGACAATCAAATAACCACTCTTGCTGGTTTCAAGATTGATGTTAGACTGAGTTAACACTTCTCCACAGACGTTTTTGGGCAGGAGAAAATGAAGCATGAAGACAAAGTAGTTTCCTAAATTGCAAAGATAAGGAACATAAATTTTATCTTAAAATGTGGTCTTGCACCATGAAAGTGAAATTATTCTCTAAATCTATTGACAGCACTACTCAGCTGGCAAAATCATATGAAGCCACAAACTCAAATGGCCATCCAAGTTCTATAATAACCACTCACTTCAAAATCCAATCCTCTACTTACTTCCCCACAAAATATCCCTGCAAATAAATAACACATTTCCCAGAAATAGGTGTAATAGAATTGTCATAAAATGGAATACTACATTTGTTCATTCTACACAAACACGCAGAGATTGAGAGTAAGCTTATACTAATTCTTCTGAAGAACACCAGCTCTAACATACATAATGAGTCTGTCAAGGGTAATAAAATCAGAGAAAGCAACATTTCAAAAATTTTATGGGTTCCTTCTGGATGAAAAACTTGATGAAAAAACAGTTTCAAAAATAGAGCTGTAAATTAAGGAGGAGACAACAGGCAAGTTTTTTGATAAGAAAAAGGGAAGGGTGGAAGAAAGGTATTTTATTACACAGTACTCACATCAGACTTGGTGGTGTAGCCATGGGTAATGGGTTAAGAGAAAGTAGTAAGAAATAAAACAAGTACTTTGATCGACCACAGCATCAACTCTGCGCACCTCACCTCTACGTTCCTGTTTATCAAGGCAGGACCAAGACTTCCTCCAAGTCAGCTCAGAAGAAACCAACACAATTGGCTTCTTCTGAATTGGCAATCTTCAGGTAAAAGAAGGAAACAAACTCCCCCTGATTTCTTCTTTCAGTGGAAAGAAAGGAGATAGAAGAAATAGATTTTCTGCGTAAGAGTCAATCCAAGTCAAAAATACTCTTTAGGAACTCAAACCTTTATGCTCCCGAGAGTCTGGATCACATATGAGAGGCAAGAGGGCAGTGGGTACAAAATGTGCTGGGAAAATTCCAGTTTGATATAAGAGGGAAAATTTATACTGTGGGAATAATTAATCATTGGAATAACCCGTCCAAGGATACAATGGATTCTCCAGCACTTGATTTTTGAGATTTAGCTAGACAAAATGTTAGACAATCTTGCCTAGGTCTTGGTTTCAACATGAAAGGTTAGACCAGGTGATCCCCAAGGTCCTTTCCAACCTGGGCTTTTCTATACATTCTATGTCTGCAAAAACTTTAAAAAAAAATGCTTAGGTGCAACTCAAAAAAATAAGGAACAGTGCTTTATCAATTCCCTTTTCTGGACTGCAACACAAGCAGAGGCTTAAGCTTGTGATCTTGAAGGAAGCTGTCACCAACTGTTATCACAAAGAGGTTCAAAAAGTGGCTGATATTTCTGACGCCCCTGCCTATGGGTGACTCTTTTCCAGTCAAGAGATGCGCAGTCAACTAAGAGCAGATAATTTCTCTCCCAACCCCAACAAACAGCTCAACTTACTTGCCAGGACCTTTACACGAGCCAGAAGGAGGCTGAATCACCACAAATTTTGGGGGGAACTCGGGTCCTCCATCCTATTACTTATTCCCTTTTAAACTTATCAGCAGTATTTCTGACATGCATTTTTCTGGATGTGCCATGACCACACAGCTGTGGGTATCTGTACAAAATGTTGTACAAACATTCAGTAATAGCTTTTTCTAAAAACCTACAGCTCCACACCAGCTCTATATCTGATCAGCCAGAGCAAAATTTCAGTGGCTGCCAGTGGAGTATCTCTGGAATTAAGCAGCTCTGACAACCTGCTATTATGTTTACACTGGGCAGGGCAGACCACAACAAGAATGATAATAAGCCACATTTGTCTCATTTTCTATTTATTTGGTCACCCGTTTTTTGTCTCTGTGAGTATATCACATACATATAGGTAAATACATGGATGTGCCAATGTAATCTCTAGAGTGAGACGAAGGTAACTCAGAAGTTGAGATATAAACCTTCAGCTTGGATTCAGCTCACATTTCTATCACAGAGAGCAGTCACTCAAACCCATTTGCTTCCTCATTTCCCATTAATTTCATTTAATCTGAAACACTGATGGCTTTACCTTCAGTTACCTGCCTAAATCAGGAGAGGAGGCTCCCCCTGCAGCCAGTCACAGAAAGAGGCTGCCGGTAGCGTGATCCAGAAACCCTGAGTCATGCCTTCAAAGTATGGTGGTAGACCTCCTGTCTCTGTGGCTATGTAAGCACTGTAGAAAATCAGACTTTCTCGCTGAGGCAGCTAACACCATTGTCTACAGTATGCATGCATGTGTGTCAGTCTCCTGTGCTCTTCAGTTTCAGGCCATAAAACAGGGATGATGACACTTCCCTATCTCATAACCATCTCGGGAGAACAAGCACAGAAAAGACTGGGAGACATCCAGGTACTGCAGCAATATGGTTGCATAGGAGACAGACAGTGACCTAAAAAGAACAGATTTCAAACACTGAAAGGTTTGTGATGGGGAACTGTGAAGCTTGCTCTGCAGACTTAAATCTCTTTGCTGGTACGTACTGAGTGGGAAGAACTGCAGCCCACCCAGCATCCCCCATGCTCGTTTTTATCCCATGTTCTTGGGAGGCTCCAGCTGTTCAGGACAGCAACAGACCTCTGCAACTTCAATTTCACCTTGAAGCATTGCAGAAATGTATTTTAAATGCATTATGTTTGCCCTTATACGCTCTATCCATATACACACATACAGTTCTAACTATTTCAAGGTCCCCACAGAGAGCTGTTAGCATAGACAGAACATGGGTCTGCATACTATTTAAGCCACATGCACCATCTGCTCCAAAATTTTAATGTAATTTACCAGGCAAAAGCCAAACAGGAAAAAAAAACCTGCTAGATGAAAGATATTAAATTTCCCCTTCCCCAAAACACCTCCTGCTGATTGATATATGAAACCAATTCACCCTTAAATAAAATTGGATTTAAGAATATGTTCATTAAAAAAAAAAAATCAACTCCCCTCTATGTCAAACAAGGTAACACTGACATAATTTTATTACTAATTAATTACTAATTTACTGCCCATGAAGACTGTCCGAACCCAATAACCCCTTTGCAAAAAAAAAAAAAAAAGAAAAAAAAGAAAAAAGGAGTGGGCAGAGTATGTCCTTAAATATGTACTTAAAGTTGTTAATTCCCTTCGTACAGTTTTGAAGATCTTCAATAAATGATTAAAGAAATATTTATTTGCTGCAGTGTTACAGCCAAGCAAGTTGGACGTGTCAAGACGTGGATTTGGCTGAAGGTGGCAGCCCTGGGCCAAGTACTGCTTAAATTTTGGAATGAAGTCCTGCTGCTGATCAATAGCAAGGCTTCCAAAAGCAAAACAAGCTTACATGTCAAGAATCAGGTTTATCCAAGGAGTTCACTGATGACAAATAAGCTTCCACCTCTTAAAATAAAAGTAACGATATGCAAAAGCTGTGGTAAACTCCTTTCTTTCTGTTCAACAGTGTTCATTCACAGTGACATTTAGCCAAGGCTGACAATTTCCTCTCTTCATGGAAAGCATACACAAAATTGATAAGTACAGCAGCAGGGAAGCTGCCTTTGTTATAAATTCAGGATATCACACACAATTTGAAGGCCAGGACTGCACAACAGTTTTTAAAACTGTAACTGTATGCAAACTGCTGACATAAAGATCTCATCAGGGCCTTACTGAAGGCCCAGGACCTACTCATTTCCTCACTAAAGCCATGACCATCTCCTGCCCATACTAGGGAAAAAATGAATTAAAAAAAAAGGGAGGGAGCTGTTTCTTAAGATTGTAAACACCAATGTTACTTTCTGATGTGGAAGGAAAAGAAGTGTATATGTGCCACAAAAAGGTCTTACCAGCTCTTCCTACTGATAGGCTAAATATGGCTGCCCTCACAATTTATAATCCTAGGAAACAAAACACCAACCTGAGCTCATACCCAGAACCAAACTTCAGTGCTGCCGAACACCCAGCAGTGCCCAAAGGGTTCATCTCCCACAGTTCTCATGCAAAGCCTTCCTTCGTTTTTCAACTTAAGGCTCATTAAAGGTAAGTAGTGCAAAATGAATGCTAAGAACCCTCAAAAAAGCGAAAAAGAATGCAAACTTTTTATGCTGGTGTATAAAAACACTGTATGCCCACAAACTGAACAGTAGATGTAGGCCTCCTATGATGAAATCCTGGAAAAGATGCAGGTAAGAGTGATCACAAACATATGGATCAGCTCCTACACAGGAGGTGCCTGTATGATAGCATCCTTTGGCCTGGGAAGAAATAACTAGCAAGAGTTACAAATCGCAAGTGGCATAAGCAGGGGAAAGAAACTATTACCCACATGTCTCTTCTCATTGTAACTGGTAGATCACAAGGTCAAAAGAAGATGCTGTAGGTTTCCTGGGACTCAGAATAGCACTTAACAAATTAATGGAAGCAATAAAAACAAAAGTATTGTTTTCACCTCAGGAAGCTGAGAGCTGCGAGCGTGTATCAGAACATCCGTGTCCTGTTTCACTCTTTAAGCATCTGCCTGTGATACCGTACAAGACAGCATACCAGGACATGTCCAACTTAGGTTTGATCTGATATGCCATCCTGGGGTTATTTCCCTGAAGAATATCAGAAATTCAGAAACACATGAAGAGAGCCTTACTAAAAATTATGGAATTATCCTGTCTCTTTTTGTTTTTTCTTCAATTGGGAGATTTTTTGTTTCTTGGTTTGTAAGGTAACATTGAGTTGTCAAATGTTCATGTTTCTGTCCCAAGCTAACATACTCTGCAACAGCGAGCACCAAGAACATTGCCATTGATTTCAATCAGCAAAGAACCACACCCTAACTGCTTCCAATTTCACAGGTACCTTTTTTCCTTCCCCATCAGAAACATTGGTGTTTACAATCTTAAGAAACAGCTCCCTCCCTTTTTTTAATTCAAGCAACACAATGACCACAGCCTCTGAGTAAGCAGCATCCCGTATTCAAAAGTTTTAATCACGTAATTCCACACAGATCTGGGAACTTCAGCACCCACCAATGAACACAATATTTGCGAATCCTGAATGGTAAACTCCTGCAGCACAGAAATAAATACCTTATGTGATGTTAACTGACATTCATTTCCTCATCTCCTCTTCACAAACCAAAAACTGAGAGTACTTGCTACTATACTGTGAAGTTTCTGTGTTTTTCTGCTGTTATCCAGAATAAAAATAACTTTGCTTTATATTAAAAAGTGTCTACAACATTCCTATCAAAGCCACGTATGTAGGCACAGTTTAAGATGAAAAAAGAGCACATAAAAATGAAAAAACTACACAGTAAGTTAGATTTTATACTTATCAAATACCAGATTACAATAGTGATCCCCCATGTTCACATTACCATATAACTGTTCTACTTCAGCATTGTCAGCCTTAGGGGAACATGTAACATCAATCCCTACAATTCCATGCATCTTTGCAGTAAGTGCCTATTTTTTCAACAACACTATAAAACAGTCACAGGGTGCATGTGCTACTTCTTCTTTCAAGAATAGTAAATATCACCGTTAGAAATAGTAAATATCTCCATGTTCCCATTTGGCAAGAGGAGGCTTCCCTTACAGCAAACAAGATTATTTAGTAGCTGAATTGGCTTTACTGCAAATGCTAGTTATGCTGCCTAGCAGATTTTATTTGCCAGCGCACACAGTAAGGCAACTGAACCTTTACTCACTGTTAACACAAATTCAGGATGGTTTAGATGAACAGACCATCCCCACTATGCAGTGAACAACTAAGAAAGAGGCTTGCTACCCCTCACTGAGCAAATCCTAAATTCACTTAAAAATTAGAAATATTAGTGAAACTTCAAAGGTGGTGTAAAACACTGTGGAAGTTGCATATGATGTATGGTCAGGTTGTGGTTGGACTTGGTGGTCTTTAAGGTCTTCTCCAACCTGAGCAATACTACCACCAAAAAAAGGGCTATTTTGCTTTGCTGCCTCTCATATTTTGGTTCTTTATCACATCTACACTGTGCAGATCTATGTAGAAACTAGAAATGTAGTGTGTTAAGAAGTATAGAGGGAGAAAAAAAAAAAGAGAAGCCTACAGAGTACCTTCACAGACCTCAAAAGGAAAGAGCACAGCAGGTCAACAGGTAAGGCAGAGTACTTGCAATACATTTAAACAGATTCACCAGTTTTTCCTTATCACAAATTCATTTCTATTTACATGTACTAAATGTCTTTATCACATTCTATTTAAAAGTGGCTAAAAGCAAACAAAGGTTCCTTCATACACTTACTAAAGCATCAGAAAATTTAACAAAGTACTATTATTTTCTGAAAATAACTTAACAAATTTAGCACCAACTCCATAGAGGCATTAGAGCAAGAATGGAATTCTACAATTAACACTAAAAATCTGACAAACAATCTGTCAATATCATCAAGATTTGCAGCATGGGGAGGGTAAGGGTCACCCCAAAGAACTACAGAGAAGATGAGGCAGGGAGATGTCACTGCAAGTGGACTTTTGGTCAGCATAAAGAAACAGCTCCTCATGGTCCAACATCCCAGCCCCGACGCAGGGCTTTGTCTTGTAATCCAACCACAAAGCTTCATCAGTCCTTTGTTATCATAGGTATCCAACTGAGACAGGGGAGGTTTAGGTTAGATATTAGGGGGAAGTTTTTCACACAGAGGGTGGTAAGGCACTGGAACAGGTTGCCCAAGGAGGCTGTGGATGCCCCATCCCTGGAGGCATTCAAGACCAGGCTGGATGTGGCTCTGGGCAGCCTGGTCTGCTGGTTGGCAATCCTGCATCTAGCAGGGGGTTGAAACTAGATCATCATTGTGGTCCTTTTCAACCCAGGCCATTCTATGATTCTGTGATCTAAGAAACAGAACAAAACTGGGAAATAAACAAGTAAATCAACTGTGCTGGCTGTTTAAATTACAGCCATCATCAATCAACAGGCACATGCACTTCTGCTCTGACTGATTGTTTCTGATTGCCTTACAAACCACTCTTATATCCACAAGCAGTAACAAAAAAACAAAAAAGGGAAGTGAGGATTTTGAAGGCAAAAGCTATCTTCCTTTCCCTTCTAAAAATATTTTCTCTTGGAATGAAAAGTCATGCTTACTAGCAAATATTATATTACAGAAATGTATTTGAACAGTGTATCAAGGAAAAAAAAACATAAAACAAAAATCCTGAATGCCAAGATATGAGAAATATTATGGATGACATAAAAAAAATCAAAATTTCTGCAAAATCATCAGTTTATTTGCCAGTTTTTATCACCAAGCTGTGCAGTACACCATAAAAAGATCTTTCTGTATTTACCTGGTGAACTGGCACACCAGTGAAATACTCCTTCAGCACAAGGCTAGCCATCCAAAAATGAGTAATGTTTCTTTCATTCAGCCCCACGGAGGTGTTTTCCAGTAGAGTCCTTGAAGAGACTGAGATGCACACAGGCAATCTGCAATGCCTGTCCTGGGCATCTGACAAAGGAGACATACAGAGCAGCAAGGTGTAGGCACCAGCATTTAGTCCTTCATAAAGGGAAATACGTCTGTAGCATGAGCCACAGCACTGAGGACAGATGTTAGACAACGTGATACTTATCTGAGGTAAAGGAAGTTTGTTATTAGTGAACAATCTGTAGGAGAAGAAAACACTAGTGTTCCTCCATAAATAGATTACAGACTTATGTTACGTACTCCTGAGTAGCCCACCCTGCTTTCCTTTGTCTGTAAATATCCATTTATTCATAACAATGCTGCCTCTTATACAGGTGAACAGGCAGTATTTGGAACAAATGCTGCAAAGACAGAACTGTTTGGAAGCCACAGGCCTCCTTCCGAAGTTTGATATATCTCTTATTCCTTGTTGATCTGCACTGGTTTGAAACTAAAAGCTTTAAAATTAAAACTTTGGTCTTTCAAAGGCTTGAAGGCACGAGACCAAAGTAATAGTTAATACCCACTGATTGTGGAAGCTGGAAGTGCTAGGGATGTTCCAAACGTAGCAGATAAGAAACTGTTCAAGCGTAAGATGGTTTTGAAGAACACCACAGTCCTGATAGCAAAAACAGATGAAGGAGATAGGAAAGAATTTTCACCTTCCTCGTTTTCCACAGAAAATCCTCTTTCTGGATTCCTGCTTTTGGGCAAAGGCAACTTGCTGCCACAACACACACACTCAAAAACCTACAAGTTAATAAGAGCAAACTTAGCTTCACCATAAGCAGATGCAACTTGCATGCCAGGAACCTACTGGGGTTTCAAACTGTTGTAAAAAAAGATAAAAGAAAAGAATGTTCCATGCAGCAGAAGACAAGGAAGACTTACACAATGGAAAATGTGAACTACCTTGTCCACATTGTCACTTTAAAACAAATAAGCTGTTAGCCAATACAAGTTATGACCACACTTCTTCCTCACTTTCAGCATACAGATATCAGTGCTTCAGTAAATGAGATTGATATGCATTAGACTCAGCTTTAGTAGCTGCCTATTTTCACAGAGTTACCAGAGGGAGTAGAAAAACAGAAGTGTAGTGGCAGAAAGTGCAACTCCTTTGAAAAATATCTTGCTAATAAAGGAATCTTTCCTTTTTCTGCTGCTGTTTCAATTAATAATACAGTCATTCAAAAGCTACAGTTGAGTTATTAAATTCATGTTTTCTTGGACAACTAGAATTATGATTAATATTTAAGAGAGTTTTGGTGCAGGAGACTAATTTTCAAGGCCATAATTCAGTGGGGGGGAAAAACTGCTGAGGCACATTAAATTGAAAACACTGCCTGCTGTAGAAACCTGCCTGCTGGCATTTCATGCACATTCATTCACATCCAAACATGTCCAAACACATTCAGTGGTGGTTTAGAGGCCACAGTTTAGCTCTCCACCCATACATCAAGGGAACCTAAACATAAGAAGGGAGCAACATAAAAGCTTTAAAATAAGAAAGCCTGGCCATTAGCATACTACATCTGATCAAAATAATATTACACAGTAGCCTTCCACTTCCGAAGCTGATCAGAACCTCTATTGTGTTTACCACCTCATGAACCTGAGAAAGATCATTAGCTTAAGGCATTAACACAATGGGGAGAAACTCCAGAGGTGGATTCATCTTTTTTAAAGGGAGATGATCGCATTAAATATATGCAAACTGATGAATATAAGCAGTGCCAAATAACTGGGGCGTTTATTGTTACTGTACTTGGACCAAGAGAAAGAATTCAGGGCACGTTAAAATACAATAGATCAGCAAATTAACTGCAACAAAATCAAGGGAGTATACCATGACTATCTGAAAGTATGCTTGTAAGAATTACACAGATCATATTCCAAAATGCTCCCACACTCAATAAATAGTACTGAAAGACACTGAATGATAGATGCCTGAGTGCTGCCCTGTGCAGAACTGACTACTGTCTGTCAGTCAGTGAGAAAACAAGTATGTTAGATTTTCACTGTGAAAATAATCAGAAAAACTTATCAGTTTCCCCTCTCTTTCCTTTGTACTCATATGTAAGTTTCAGAAAGCAAATCACCAGGTGACATTTCTTTGTAATAATTCCAATTAAAATAAATGATGCTGCTCTTACAGCAGTTTACAACCACTGCATTAGTAATGAATCTGAGGATTAAAAAAATGAAAGCTAAAAAGCACCCTACCTTTACCCAGCAACCAAATAGCAATATGAAAGAAGTCACTTTTCTCTTTCTATACATTAGAGATACAGGAGCACTCTCATATTCTAAATACTAGGGGATGTTATTTGATTATAAAACTAAAATCTTCACTGTGCATGCACATGACTCCCCTTGGAAGAAGGAAAAATGCACACCCCGATTCATCAGTTTCTCTTTTAAAGCCAAGATCCATCTGTCCCCTTCTTGCACAAAGCCAAAGCCAAGCTCTCTGTTTGCAGGCTCAGGCTCACACACTCAGAGGTAATGCTCAAATCACAGCATGCAAGCTCTGCGTTCCACCTGAGGACTATTTGTGGCAGCTGCTAACAGAGATGCCTGCACTCACCGGGAGAGAAGGGGGCATTTCAGGCTGTGAAACTGATTGCACTGGAAGTGTTTGCTAATAGAGATGTCAAGAAATTAAAGGAGTTTCAGTACCTGAGTTAACCAGCTGTTGTTCCATGACGCCACAGCCCAGGACCTCCAGCCATTCTCCTTGGAAGTTGATCTCCATCTCAAAGGAAGGGTGAGTAAATGGGAAGTAGCAGTCTACCCATCTGACTTGCAGTCCTGTAGCAGGTTTAAAAAATAAAAGATGTATGCATAAAAGGCCATCCCTCCAATTACCCATAAAACTCACGCTTCAACTAATGACACCAATTACAGCAATCCAGAGAAAAAAATTAGCAAACAAACAAATTTACAATACTTGTGCAAGGTGATAAAACTTGTGGGGAAAAAAATGACCATGTCTTTCCTAATATGAAAAACACTTTGTGCAATTCAAGCATCCTTTGAAACCAAATCAATCATTTGTCAAACTCTGGCAACCACCTGGCATAGAATGAAAATGAGCCAAAATCTTTGGAAAGTCAGTGATTTTGTTGTTCTCTGTACCAGCATGCAGTTTTTTCTGTGAGGAGAAGGTGCTCAAGTCTTACATTGGCGAGGCAAGAAATTTTTTTCATCAGACACTGCTTAAAATACATAGTTATTCTTTCTGCATATGTTTAAATACGAAAATTAAAAACAGATCAATGCACACAAATACACAGACACACATTTACAGCATTATTAAGGTATGCTCTATGCAAACACAGGCAGAGAACTCCAGACCTCAGGAGATCCCAGGAGCCTTAAACTTGGTGAAGTGCAGGAGCTCCCCATACATCTGAAGTCCCACTGAGCAGGGATGAGAATCACCTGATATCGCAGAGCGGTGGAGCCAGAAAAGGGCAATTCTGCACGGCTGCCAAACGCAGGGCTGTTGTCAAAGCTCTTATTACAACTGATGGGTTTTAGTTCTTATAATCGTTTACGGAGCATTCTTACCCTGAACAATTTTCTGTAGCCATTAAGTACAAGGAAAAACTGATCTCAGAAACAAGAGACAAAAAACTGGAAGATAACTGAACTGCTCATTTTCCAGGTAATGCCTTAACTCCAAGATCATCCCTCTCTTCAATTAAGCCAAATCCCAATCAGTGTAAGAGTTGTTGACAATTATACAGGCCCATTCTTTAAAACAATGGGCAGAGACGAGGTTCCTCGGGTGAAAGCAAATATTAGCGCCACAGTTTGGTCTGAGGGGCTTTTTTTGAGGATCTGTTTCATATAAGGAACTTAAAACGTGCAATTGCAAGATTTACCTAGAGAATTTTTCCAAATTAAAACATTTGCTGTAGCCTCAAGAATTAGATTTCCTTTGATCATTTCCAAAATGTTAAATTGGTCTACAGAAACAGTTACAAGAAAAGCAGGTATGTGCAGCCTAAAGTGACAGTCACAAAGTATTTTTCTAGAGCTAATGAACTTCCAAATGGAGAGGCAGAACACATTTGGAAGAATAAATACAGTAAGACTTCCAAATTTTCTTTCCTGCCTTAAAAATCAACATCAGGATTCAGATTTATTTGAATCTTCTTTGATAATTTTACACGCAGAATTCAGAAAATTGAAAATATTAGCAATTGTACCATTCATAACTGCACTGTGACTTACAGCCACCACTTCACTGCTTTTTATGTCCATGTAACAATGAAAACAATGAAAACATTGCACAGATGTAAACTGAAGCATATACAACCATATGATACATGGAAAACATGTTTTAAACTTTCCTAACTTTATACAAATGCTTGTAATCCTGGGGCTGTAGAAGCCATCATTCACCGTAAAGCACCGTACACAAAATATTTCCATTTAATTTGCAAAATTTGCAACTGCAGCAAGAATTACATTGAATATTTAAATAGTTTGATGTTCAGAAACAGCATTCTGAGTGTAGTTTTTTTTAATCTAATTACTTCAAAATGACGCTCAGGAGAAAAAAAAAAAGCATTTCTCTGCTCTTTATTTTTAATTAAAATAAATTTTAAACAAAAGTTTATTTTGAGTATTAAGGCAGATAAGTACTTTTCTTAAGGGACATTTGTTTTCAGTGTAGTAAGCAAAAAAGAAAAAACAAACTGAATATGGCAAAACAAATTCAAAGGAACAAACTCACCTTCATTTTGCTCTCTAAATTAACAGTGAAGCCCCATATGATGCAATAATTTTATCCATACATTAGCCAGGACAGCTGGTAATACATCCTTTTTTCTTTCTTTTTTTTTTTTTTTTTTACAGTCTTCTTTGAGCCCTGGCTCTGGAAGACTTTACTGAAGAGCAGAGGGCTCACCACTAACATTGAGCCTCTCCACAGAGCATCACAGAATAAATGGTTACATTTATTATTTAGACACAAAATATTGCCTTGCTGTTCAACATATTCCCAAGGAATACAGGACATTGCTTGCGCTCAGCAAATTAAAACACTAAAGGCTTATAAAGGATTACAAAGATTAGGCTTTCTGTAGTACTAGATAATTTACTTGATAAGCCCTGATTTATTTCTTCATATAAAGATAATGGCTATCTTAGAAAAAATGATCTTTAGTAAACATTTTAGGAGGCCAGGAGATGCATATCTGACTTACAAACCCAGAGGGATATTTAAACAAGTACAATACAGAATCTAACCAGATTCCAATCACTAGATAAATACACATCAGTTTAATCAGTTCAAAGATAGACCTACATTAACTTAGTTCACAGCCCCACGTTGTCCATGGGACTCCTTCCAGTGGGCATGTATCTGTTAGCAATCTAAGTGCTGCATCTCCAATGAGGAAGGAAAAAATGAATAGTTACTGTAATTGCTGAGTAGTAAATAAAAAAATAGTCCTGGCTTGCACTTACAACTAATGGTTATTGTTAAACTAAGAAAGTATCTGTTAGTGCTAGCCTAATTGAGTCTCCTAGTGAAAAAGTCTTAACCAAAGGCACTAAAAAAAGAGAACAACCAACCCAATAAAGCAGGGTATTGCCACTGTGTAGTGTAGTATTTTCCCATAGCAAAGAGGAGCTGGCTGCTCACAAACTTATGTTAGCTCGTGTTTTTCATAAGTCATCAGCCAGACCGTTACGCCATCAATAATTTCTTTCCACAACTCTTTGCATTCACAGATGTCAATGCAAGCTACAGAGATATCAGTGCAACAGAGTGCAAGAGACGAGCAGAGCATTAGACTTAAATGACATTCGGTGGCTGCTTCATGAGAGCTAAAAATGACAGAACTGTTCATCAAAATATGACATTACTTATCCATTCAACCTTCTGTTACAGATACCTAGGAATTTGTTACATGAAGAAAATAATAAACCACAGGAGAAAGAAAACTTCAGTGAGGAAAATCTAATAAAATACTACAAGACGATTTCAACATGTTTAGGGACTGTATGTTGTTTGAACACCCAAAAATCAGTATGATCAGCTTTGAACTCAAATCACTTCACAACTGAACTTGGCCAGGCAACTGACCTTCACTACAGAACTACCTGCTCTCCACAATCTCCACTTCTCAATTCGCCTTATCCCACCCAGCAGGATAAAAGCAACACTCATAAAGGCTGTTCTTTTCACAGAAATTGGATGGACGTCTGAGAACCGCTTATCAACTCCCTGGATTATTTTTGTTTGTTTCTTTGTTTAAATTTTAATGGGGATTTGCTCTCTCCTTATGACCAAACAATTTCTTGGAAACACAGAAACTTCCCTAATACGATAAAAATGAGAGCAACAGCTTGCTAGTTACACTTGTTCATTCCAATACATGTGGAATTCACAGCAAACACTGAAAAGAATACCAAACTGCTAAAGAGCAAAAGTTTAAGCAAAAACAGCAAGAGAACTGGTTTGGAAATGGGTACTCAAAAACCAGTATACTTGAGGAATATAATAAGACACACCTTTAGTTAATAATTGGAATGTAACCTGGACCTTACTGCCTATAAATAAGGAAGGCTTGTTTGGAGACACCATTGTCAAAAGCAGCCTTGACTACAATGACAGTAAAATCACAAACTTTAAGATATTAATGGTCAAGAAGAGATCAAGGAGCAAAAAAAGAATATAAAAATAAAAAATAGAAAAAGATGGTGAAATATTAAAACAGCTTGGTTAAACAGTAAGGTATATAGTGCGTCCAAATGCAAAGTAGTAGTATATGAGAGATGGAAAAGAGAAGAGACTTCCAGAAAAGGTAAACCAATATTGCCTGGGAACACACAGATGCTGCTAGGAAGGCAAAAGCCCATCTGGAGCTCCAACTGGCTTGGGATGTCAAGAATAACAAGGAAGCATCTGTATTTCAGTCAATAACAAACAGAAATACAAGAAGAAAAGGCTGTGATACTCTACGCTTTTTACTTTGGTCTTCACAGGTAAAGTTAGCCTCCAAACCTCTACACCAAGAAGCAGTTACAAAGAAACTGAAAAACTAAGGGGGTTGAAGTAGGGCCCAATCACACAAATTAAACATATATATGTTAATGGGACATTATGGGATGTATCAGAGAGCGATGAGACAAAATTAAAAATATTCTGTAAAGTAAAAAAATGAAAATTTAAAGACAGCTATCAAAAGATAACTTTAATTATGTGTCTCAGGCCACTTGCACTGAACCTATCTTGTACGTCTGGTACCTAGCATGAAGCTTGCTTCTTTGAGTATTACTGTCCAGTTCTTATTGATGGCTCAGAAAATCAAGAAAGTGAAGGAGAGAGAGCTTCACATGTACACAGATGAGGGGAAAAAAGAGACATAATCATATTTCAATCACTATCTATATGTCTTGCTTTTGTGTCTCCAGAAAAATATTGTGTGTATGAAGGCACCTACTTTCAGACTCTAAATCCACAATCATTTGTTTTTAATGTATTTCTAGCTATTATGTGGATGGTAGACAAGTAATAACCAACAGACTTAATGCTTAAAGTGCAGCATCTGTCAACAGCCAGAGAAGGATATCACTACAGTTTCAGATATCACTAATAAAACCTAAAAATTGCCACTTCAACATCTTCAGCATCTGAGGTTCATCTAAAATACACTTCTTCCTATTACTCACTTTAATCCTAATTTTGTATGCATCAAAAGGCTGCTGTTAAGCAAAATATAACTACAAGGAAAACTGATCTTGGGAACCTAAAACAATTATGTGCAGGTGGGATTAAGCAAAACTGGTAGAAGTCTCCCTTGCTGTAAGCTATACTTTAGGATATCAGAACAATATTCAAAGAGTCACAGACAAGACTTGCTACCATCATCAATCTACTCTTGGAACTACTGCTCTAAATTCAGTGGGCATCTTAAAAGAGCTTTGAAAGCAGCCAGCGTTCTCCATGCATTCTAATACTATTCACTATTTCCTCAACAGAAAAATGAATCAGTTTAGAAGAGCAGCCTCTTTGCCAGGAAATAGCATTTGGGCAGCAATTTTAACTCATGCCATTCATAAATTCAGCAGCTACCGAAACCAAAAGCAGGTATTTCTGAGGAGAGGATATTTCATTCTTACACCCTGAAATTCATTACCCTTCCTCAGTCTACGCTTAGTACCAAACAATTATTTTTCAGCTGACAGCATTTCCATAACAAGGCAGCACGTACACATACATATGTCTCCTGTCAAGCTCCTTGCTGTCACGTGATAGCTTGTAGATGGATCAGTTGTGTTCCTACCTGTTCTCACACTTGTTATGTTCTTGACTCACTGGCATAACCAAAACTAACTAACTAAAACCTCTTCACTAACACTTGGCTCACAGTTTTGTGTGTGTCAGTCTTTAGGAAAGCTAAGAGATGGGTATGCATGGTCTGTTGGGCTGTGTTTAGTTGTTTTATAAGTTACACGTATAAAAGTACTGAAGTCCATGTAAAATACAGACTACAGCTGAAAGGCCAATCGATATCCAGATACTCAGACATTAAAACACTCATTGATGAAACTCTGATAAAACTTTAGATGAAAATGTAAATATGAATGAAGCCTCATAAAATTACTACTGTGCTATCATTAAGACACATGGCTGTTTCAGAATGTCAACATCACCCCTAGGTCTCTTGTTTTCATTATACAGCAAAATCTCTATGGAAAATATGGCAGTCTACAGATACCAGAAGAGCAGGAAAAAAGTGCAAAGAACCTACCATCACCAAAGATGTGAGTCATGAGCTTTGTGAGCACTTGTTTCAGATTGAACTCCACCAGCCTCACTGCCTCCATGGTGTGACATTCTTGTTTGTGCGCAGTGCGATGCCCTTGCTCAAACAACTGGAAGCTTTCACCATCTTTAATACTGGAGAATAACTAGAAAAAAAACACAACAGAGTTTGGCATCAATGACCTCTCAAAACAAAAAGAGAAAATGAAGTTTTACTGATTTAAGGGGAATCTTACCTGCCAAGCCTGCACCATGGAAAACAAATGTAAAGAATGATTTTGCACAAACTCTGTTCACTAAACACTCTGACACATAATTATCACAGGAACAGAAATATTCAAGTAAGATTTCTTTTATTGCAATAATATGATTAGCTACAGAAAAAAAATAATTGATAAAGGAAATAGAAAAGTTGTCATGCAAAACAAAGCATACTATATAGTATATGTTAAATTTAACCCAGCAATTACAATATGCAATGGCATTAATCAGATCTTCCAATGTTTTTAAAAATTAAATTACTGACCTAAAATAAATACTTCCCTTCCTTTCAACCCCCCTCCCCGACCCCCCAAAAATCATATTTTATAAAAGTTGTAATCAAACTAACTTCCAAAAACATATTTATAGTTTAATGGGACCAGAAGCTGCCAATATTTGATTACCCTTCAGTACAGTTTATTTGTAGAAGGACTACCATCTTCATGTATTTTCCCACATACGGCACCTGTCATGCAGGAATTTTGCTGACAGGGCACTGAAGGATTCGTGGTTTTGCTCTGAGGTTTCCAAATTACAAAGCACATGGGCAGGTGATCCTCCTTATTGGAGATGGACCAACTTGTCCTTCATGCAGAGGCTGCTCCCCACTACATCTGCTGCAAGATGAAGACTTCTGATTTCCTGTACAACCTCACACATTTCTGTACAGGAAGTCCCAGCCAGATACACACTGGTCATTCTAAATGCTCTCAAAGAGACCAGTAAAACACTCTCACTAAGTCACATCCTCAGACATTCTGTGCCTCATTGAGACAAGCAGACAGTTTTATATAGCAGAGGATTTTGTTGGAAATCCTTACAGCTACATAGCTCTTAATTCTGGAGAGTAGGGAAATCTAATTGTGAAAGTGCCTCCAGGGTCCTTTTCTACCCCTCCTCATCCACCTTCCACATTAAATCTATCACACATAGAAAGGAAAAAAAAAACAACACAGAATACACATATTGATATTTTCTGCACATTGCACCTGCAAGCATAACTAGCTCTTATTCAAGAGTTGCCATGAACTGCATCTTAACAATCCATGGATGTGCACAGAAGTTTTAGTTGCAGCTTGACTTCTTCAGTGCATGAAATGCTTATAAAAAGTACAAATGAACCTCTAGTAGTTTACAAATGCTGGCCGCAATTAAATGACTAATTTATAGTACATTTTACACACACAACGCAGGCAGAAGGAGCTTGAGCACAGTACAGAAACTAGCAGCCAAATGGATACAGGGATTTAAAAAAAAAATTAATAAACACAACCCATCAGCAGCATTTAACTTTGTACTGCTAGTCAGGAGAATCGACTGGCAGATTGAGAAAACACTTTCAATTTCATCTCCTCAGTGCACTGCAGAAAAATGCAAATTATGAAGCAAACAGAGAAATACATACTGAAACAATTAGTCACCAGTCTAACAATAATGTCTTTACTAATCAAAAGGCCACAGCCTGACAAAACTAGGCATTAGGCTGTTAAATGGAACACTCTTTATTCAAGTGCTCACCTGAAAGTTTAAGGCCTCTTCCTCCATACTGGCACTACTTCTACACAGTCTGGAAGATGCAAATGACACCTACCTACAATTAATTTACTATCAGCAAGGCAGGCTGACCATCAACCATCTGGCTTTGAACACCAGAAGTTATTCTCAAAAGTCTGTCGTAGCCCAAGTAATGGATTTGTCGTAAGCTTCTGTAGTAGCCAATGGAAAGAAACTGGCTCCCTTGTGGCCATTTGGCATGGTCATGTTGGGCTCCTGCTCTGAGCTCCAAACTATAGGTAGCTTTTTTCTTTTTCTTTTTTTCATATGGATTAAAGAGACTATCCTCAATAAACTCTGGAGAACAGAGGAAACTACGGGATGTTAGAAGTTGCAAAGTTAGCTCAATAATTAAATGCTGCATGGAGAGATGTCCTGGCACATAGATAGGGGCAGGGGTACTTGGGCATCAGTATCAAACCATGTCAGGTCCCTCAGGCTATGGAAGCACAGTCCTCGTGGAGCTGGTCACCTATGGGCTGCAGTAACAAAAGGCCACCTTCCAGCCAGGTGCCAGGCCTCATTGCAGCTGTCCATAAAGGCTCTATCAATTCCTCAAGTTGACAGAGTGATATCCAGGAAAGAAAGACACCTTATGGCTGTTTTATTATTTATTCCATTCACAGATATCACTACGTCGAGACACACAGTCTAAACCTGGTAGACCAGTTTCACCGCTATGATCACACTCCTACGTTTCTATATGCATAAAGCCAGGAAGGTCAAAGTTTAAACAAATTATTATGTACAACTGCTCCTTTTGGGTGGCAGTTCTTCCCAAGTTTTCCACAAATGGAAAAAAAAAAAAAATCTATTAATCTTGGGGGGAAAAAGAAAGGCACATTGAAGATTTCACTACTTCACATACATTTATTCCACAGGAAATACAGTATTCTACTGAATTCAATATGATCAATTATCATCACTACCAGAAGAGAACTTTCATGTAAACATCCAGTAAGTACCTATGTTTCATTCTGTCTATTGCAAGGACAAGTTCTTTCTTTAAGTAAGTGCTCAAAAAATGAGTATTGTGTCTTCATGCAGAAGTAAAAAAAAAAGAGAAAAAAAATAGTTAGCAGTACAATAGCTATAGGATAATAATAGTATAGAATAACAGTTACCAGTAGTTTATCACCATATCTGACTGATGCTGCATTACAAAGAAGGCAGCACAAAAGAATCAAAGTGACCTTACCATCTGGCATGAACTTTGTTCTTACTCACACCAGGACAGCTCATAATAAGAATAAAATAAAATTTAGTAACATGTAGAGCCTGGAACAAAGAAAAATGAAGCTATGCTCCTTTGTAAGTACTTTACTGTATTTCTCAGCATGGCATGGAGTACAGAAGTCACACGTATGATTTCAACAAAGACCCAAAGACCCAAAGCATTTCTCCAGTCACTCAGCAGCCTTCAAATCTCACACCACTTCACTATCTGTACATTTAGGGTTCAGGAAAAGAATAATTTCCTCCTTACAGGAAGCTGGCACTTACATTAGGTTTCAGATCCAGAAGGTCTGTGACTACACTTTGGCCTTAAACAATGAAGTTGTTTATTACTCCTACCAGCCATGCATGCTCCAGTATTAAGATAATGAATACATCATGCTCACATACTTACCTCTATGAACAAAGCTGCATTGATGACATGAGGATCTGCATGTGACAACAGTCCTCCTTACCAAACCTAATAAAATATGACTCTCTGGTCCTGATGAATATCTCTACAAATAAGCAAATGGCTGCACTCAAATCCACTTAGGAATAGCAAACCATTACCACAACATCTTTAATGTGCTGTAACATTCAGCTGAAGGATTAGGAACAATGAAAATGATGCCATCTGAAGATACTACATCAAAAAGAAAACTTATTGCCAGCTCCAATCAGTCTCCGATACGATGAAATGCATAAATCTGCACCCCAATCCAGATAGATAGCTTCCTGTGTCAAAGAGAGATACAGGCCACAGGTGCACAATAGGATACTCTTTGCAACAAACCAAGCACTGATTTGGGGAGAGAATGGTGAAAATCACTTCGAGCAACAAGCCTGCAGAGTGGTCTCCTTAATTTCAGGATCCTTCAGTTTTCAGTCCTCCAGTTATGTGATATGTTTCAGTGAGACTCCCAGCTCCATAAGCTGATGCATGCAACCCTCTTGAGTACCCACGCCTGGATGTGTTTAAGATATGAGCCCAGCAACTGCTGGCACACAATACTTGCACCAGGAATTGTCACAAGCATGGATTCATGCAGGGACACACCTTGGAAATGCCCATCCTGATGTGAATTTTGTCACCTATTGAAGAGATGAATGGAACTCCACCTTATAACAGCATCATCTCAAAGAAGCCAGGAAATGTAAAATTCCCTCTGATTCACAAATTCTATTACACAATGGGAGGCAAATGGCCTTCCTCAAAGAGACTAACACATCAACCCAAGTCCCTGCCATCTGGCAATGGTTACCAACTCCTCACACAGTCCTTAGCCCTTGCCAGCTGATTCACTGAGAAGCACTGTCCAAATCTCTACATACTGGATTGATCCCTGGAACACAGTAAATTTACTTGAATTCCTTTGTGTGCGAGGAGAAAAAAAAAAAAGGGCAGGTTTCATTTGATGAAACGCCACAGCAGAAACACAGTGTCCAGAGCTGCAGTAACACTACAGAAAAGACAAACCAAAAGACACTGTCATGTCAGTCTTGTCAGTGAAAAGCAAAACCTGGCATGGCAAGCAATGATTAAATAATGAACTAAACAAACAAACAAACAGACAAAGAAAAGAGGACAAGATGTACTTTGATCAGCTATTCACACCTACCCCAAAGCATCTCTTTTCGTGGAGAATATTGTGAGCCTACAACATTGGTAAGCATGTTCCATTTATTATCTTCCTGTTGCAATAATCTTACTTAGCCTAACTTTCCTGGATATTTCTTAATTGTAACATTTGTACATTCATTGATTACACACGCCTTAACAAAAAATGTTTTTGGAGGAAACAGCAAAATTTCAATAAAGAATATATATCCACACTTCTTTCTCCTAGTTTCCCTACTGATAGTTTTCAGATGCTAGCATGATCAGATAAACTAATGAGAACATTATTTTCCCATCTGAACAATCTGATATTGGCCTCCATTGGAATGAACTTAGTAAATTAGAATAGCAATTCTTAAGTTTTTACATCTGTTCCCATGAAAATTTATGTATAATTCAATACAGACTATAAAATACCTTATAAAGTCTCTTCCAACGTGTAAACAATACTTGTTCTCAGTTGCATGTTTTGTGGCTGCCATTGGGTTTATATTGGCTCCCTCTGGTGGTGAATATGCGTGAAGTGTAATTTAGTTGAGGTTTTTTCTTCCTTTCCATAAACTGTGTAAGTAAAGAATTGCACCTAAAACCACTGCACAGCACAGAAATCATTTCGTTTCAGTTCCATGCAGGAAATTCCAACAAGTCAAATCTGCAGAAGTACCAATATTGTCAATCCAAAGGATTTTTAAAAACAAGTTGTATACCATCAAAGGAGAAAAATCTATGTGCCCTTTAAGAGGATAAATAGAGACCTGGCCTTGGTGTTGATTTTCACTTCAATACCAATAAGAGTTATACCAGAAGTTTCAAAGGGCAGAAGTTTTTAACCCAATCCTGACTACAGAACTTGAAAAGAAGAGATGCTTCTATATCTTCCTTATCCTGCCTCAAATTTCAGCTCTTTAGGATGAACTGACCTTTTTTGTCATTCCCAATCTGAGATGAGATGGCAAATTCCTCTCAATTCAAACTCCTCAAAAATCATTCTAGATTTTGAGTTCTTTCACCACTTCTCTCTTTCCCATCCTCCCCCATCCTGTGGTTGCTTCCATTGATGAAAAAAAACGAATGATACATGTACACACATCAAAAGTACAAAGTAGAGCAGTAAACCAGCCATAGCACATAGAATGAAATTCACCTAGGGCTTACAGCTAGGAGCTAGCAGTTTTTTTTCCTCTAGCTGCCTATCTTCTTATCCTCAGTACTGTGAAAATTTCCTCACTAGAGACTGCAAGTGTGGCTATGAATGAGAAGACTGAGATCAAGGTAGCAGGTCCTGACATTCACGTGTTTCTGTTCAGTACGTTATAATTCAAACATGAGTATAAATAACTGAATATAAAAATAGAATAATATTTCTCTCATGTAGTGTTACCTGCATTTAATCGTAGTTGCTTTGTTTTCCACTCAGACAGTTCCCTTTAGAATTATTTAAATTTTTGCATTATTTTGAACAGGCAACAAGAATATAAAACACAGAACCAATCTCCAGTGAAATTTCACAATTACACATTCATTTTTTTCCAGAAGGCTCTTGGGATGATGCCTGTAAGAAGTTTTACATATTGCAAAGCTCTACCACTATTCAGTCTGCAACTGGAGCAAAAGGGATGCTTCAGATCATCCTCGAGTTTAGAATTAATGCCTGTTGCCCAACAAACAAGAAATGTACACATTGTGCTCCATGCCACACTTCTTTTTTTATTCTTAGAAAGTTGGCAGGATGGACTTCCACTCTTGAGAGACAGACACATTCTCCACTTCTAACACACAGTTAACTTTGAATTCATCAACTACTAACATTCTCCAATCATTCTCTTGGGGAAAAAAAAAAAAAAGAGAAGGAGAAACAATCTATAATGCAATGAATCAGATAGTTATACATCCTGTATTACTAACTGACTAGGTAATGTCAGTGAATGTTTCTGTAAATTTCTTCCCACTTATTAAATCCTACTATTATTCCTGTTATTAAATTTGTGCAAGAAGCAGAAATGTTCTTTCCTGAGGGCCAGAGTTTCTTAAGAAGCACATTGTTTCACAATAATCTCAATAATTATATCAACCATGTCAACATTTGTAGAAATTCCGAGTGCAGATGTTATAATTTTGCAACAGATAAGATCTGGATGTTTGAACTCCTGCTGAAGTGAAAAACATGGCATGAACATAAAATATTTAAAACCCAGCATTTTCATATCCATTTTTCCATCATATATATCCTTGCAGGCCTATGAAAGAACAGCAAACAAGTTTTGGATAAAACTGCAAAATGTCAATTTTCCAGTGACCAAAGAAGTGGTTACAAGCAGTTTTCAATATCATACAGTGCCCAGGGCATCTCCAGATACAGGTAAGTTTTTCAAGGCACAAAAGGAAGTGGTGGCATGGGGTGGGAAACACCAGTGAAGACAGCATGAACCTTTCCCACTAGAAAGAAAAGCAGTGCACTGTGATTTCCCTAGTTTTCCTTCAAGCATCCAAACGCATCAGGCCTCCCAGCCAAGCTCCTGTCACCCACTGGCAATCACATTAAGAACAGGCAACATCTCAGTATTAGAATAAGCTGGTTTTAGCTATATAAATGAGAATTTGGCATTGCTACAAGCATACACAAACTATATGAATCAATTACTGTTTGGAAAACAAACTGGCTTATATACAGCACTCATCAATGATACCACAGAATGCTTAATGACATTCATGCATCTGCAGAACATGAAAGTTGTGCCAATAAAACGCACAAACTTAGAAGTCTTGGACATCTACCTAGCACTCTTTAGCTCATGTCTCTGGATTCCTTTAGTTTACTGTGTATGTACTGCAAACCTATAACTGCTGGCTGCAATAGATGAATTCTTCAAAACAGTTTTAGGATCAAATAAAGGATGGAACAATTCATTACAAAAAAACAATTCATTTACAGAAGCTTGGAGCTATTAAAAGAAAAAAGAATAAGAATAAAGAAAAAGAATAAAGAATAAAAACTTCATTCTGGATATAGCTACAACAGCTCACATCCACAAGTCCTTCAAGTACTAATACGACAAAGTCTGAGATGAAACGACTTTACTGGAAGGGACTTTTGATAGAACGACAATTGAAATGTGCACACTGTTAGCTGAGCAAGCTTTCTGCTTTCAGATACTGTTTTATTTTGTTAGCTTTCAATAATATCATCCTGGCTTTCCATATTTTTCTGAGGAAGCTCACGCAGTTGTTATCAAATTCCACTTTCTCACCTATATTTTTCCCAAATCAGAAGTATTACTACATGACCAATCACTTGATTCTTATCAACATACTGCGTAACAATTGTGCTGTAACTTGTTTATGTGCATGCACTTTCCTCATAGCAAATACACGATCAGGCAACTTACCCCAAATCTCTTTCAGTTCAACTAAAGAACTCCTACCTCATGACAGGAGAAGAGCCGAACTCCTTCCATCTGATGAAAGACTGGGTAGTGGGTGCTGTCAATTGTATCACGGCGATAAACATCTCCCACCGCCAGAAAGGCATCTAGACCAGAGTGTATCAAGTCCCACTGGTGAGCCGATGTGTGTGCTCTTAACATGTGACTGCGATTCAAGTAATAGTTATCCTCCTTTCTTCTGCTGACGTGGTCCTGTGGGACAAGCAACTTATCAAAATTCTGCTGCACTGTAACCACTGGAGAAAGACCATCATAGACAGAAAAGAGTGGATTCCCACGGCGTCCTGTGTATTGCTTGTAAAAGTGGTCCTTCACCTGCTCCTTGATCAGCCACAAAGGGTGATGCTTTTTGTTATGCAAGTTCTTCCCCACTTTGGAAAGAATCTTCTCTGTGACATTGCTGTAGTCATCCTGAGGGTAAGATTTACCAAACAGTTCCACAGTATTTGAGCAGGGTACGCTGGCAGCAAAATCTGAAGGTACAGACTGCCTTGAATGGGTGGGAATTCCTCTTACTTTTATTTTTGGTGGTAACGTTGTTTTAGAATACTTGGCTACTCTCATGAATTTCCAGAGCATTGCCATTGCAAACTCTCTTATAACCTAAAAGAGAAGAAAAAAATCAGAACAAAATTAAAGTTCGTATCTCCTGTCTTGTTGCAGAAACTGCTAGCACCTCACAGATAAGTGAAATTCAAATGTCTGATTAATATGACGAAGTTCCCATTACAAACTACTGTTTTGACTTTGGAGGAGAAATAACCTTATGATGAAATTTCAGGTAGGATATCTTGTCCAATTTTCAGTCTTTTGCACCACTGCATCAGCATTAATGACACTAGACCTAGTCTTAATCTCATTCCAAACACTGTAACACTTTACAAATGAGGAAACATTGCATTAAAAAGTTTCTTTTTCATTCTGTTAAAATATTAGGCAATAACAGACTACCGAACATGAGAAGCTCAGAAATGTTGCAACGCTGCTCAGTGGATAGAGACACGCTTATGAAAAAAGCCCTGGCATTAACACATTGTATTGTTTTTATTGCTTACACCATTGTACTGGATGAAGGCTTGATAGTTATCAGGAAGGTCAATGAAATGATATGATATGTGTCTATCTACCAAAGTACCATCTTTCCACATCCACTCTGTTTAGAAACAGGCTCTCTTTACACTTCATGCATAAACAAGAATGACTTCATAGTGTTTGAAGAGATAATTCTGTAAACAAAGAGGATCGCAATGCCTTCAGGCACACAAAACGTGTAAGCCCATTCTGAGATGTAAAATCACTTGAAGATCAATAGTTGGGCTTCACAAATATTGGCAGAGATTCCAGTAAAATACTTAAGCATTACAAACTGCTTATTGCAAAATGGGAAAACAGAGGCATTAGAAGTGACAGGGGCAAGGCACCTGCTCCAAACAACAAATTAATCTGTTTCTCAGGGATTCCAGGGCCACAGGTTTCTGGGCCAAAGAATTTCCCGAGAAAGTTTTCTTAAAGAAACAGGGAAAGAAAGGACACAAGAATTGAATAAACAATGATATTCAAGGGATAGCTTTTCATCTTTACAATAGCATTACAGAACACACAAGCTAAGATTGCTTTTTATGCTCTTGAACTCCAAAAACATAGATTAGAACGGGAATGTTTTAGAATACACAGGCCGTCAAAATCAGGTAACAGCTCTGTTTATATCTAGTTTCCATTCCTCTGGTCTGTATGATCTCTACAGATTTATTTTCTGAAGCAATTGTAATTCACTACGTCCAAATAAAGACAAGCTAGATAGTCATGGCACAGTAAGATAACTCACTTCAGTTCTTGGCCACTTCTGTTAAGGTTCTCCCATGGATCAATTCACACGCACACACAACAGAAAGCCCTCTGACACAGACTAAGCGATGGACAGCATTATGTTTCGAAAAGAGAGGCTCCATTTTCCCCAAACATACGTTCTCCTTCATGGAAAGCGAGTTCTCATTTTCAAACAGCTGCTTGAAATATCCAGTTCTAGTCAGATAATGTATTCAGCTTCCCTTAAGTAAATATCACCATCTGCCCATACATTTATTTCTCTAAAAAATTCAATTCAAAACTTACACATAACTGTAATATAAGAACTCTCATGACTTTATCATGAATCTCGTGATGTTTGCTTCTTTCCTAAATGCCATTCCTTTGAGAATCACAAGTTTAACGTTCACATAAACAGATCTTCTCAGGATTACAGCATTATGGAAAAAAAAAACAGAACATAAGTGCTTGAAAAAAAATAATAAAAGGGGTATTTGTTTGTTGGTTGTTTTTTTTTTTTAGATGCATGACTTCTAAGGGAGACTCTCAACATTTTCATTTGCTATTCAGCCACTGATAATTCTGAAATGTTAATTTTTCAGATCGTGTGATACATTCTTGTCACAATTATACATGGGGAGGAGAAGGGATTACGTTACTTCAGAGTTATTATCTTAACATTATGCTTATGCCTGAACTGCCTTACCATCTGCCCTTGTCTTAACCTGAAGAAAATCTACTGTAAGGAACAATAAAAAAAAAAAAAGACAAACTCAACATTTCTCAATGAGTTACAGAGTCATCCAGTGTCCAAGTACTGAAAACAACCAACAAACAGTAAAGGAAAAACTGGTGCAGAATCACACAACAGTGCCACAAACACTGAAGTTCTTCTTCACTGGCACACTCTTCTGCTTCCCTCTCTGACCACAGAAATGTACAAGTCATTTCCAGGATCAATGCACAAAAATCAGTACTGAACTTCCTTTAACTCAACTGATGACAAATTACATTTATGGGGAAAAACAAGTCACAAAGAAGGAAGGGGAAAAAGCAAGAAAATCTGACACCAACAAAATATTTAACAGGCTGAAGAGCCACAATAGAAAATAAAGGTCCCTTTCACCTTTCTAGTAAAAATAAATAACCGATGTTAAATTAAGTTCATTATTTCTGCTCATTATAATGAATAGACAATTATGTCTAGTAGACTTCAAACAGCAGGTGTGAAAAATATGTTCTTTTCTTTCTTCATTTCCACCACGTTTATTAGTCGGAAGTAACAAGGAAGTAATTTCTGTGCATGTTGACAAGTCCTGAATGCCACAACACAGACTTCTAGTCAGCTAAGCAGCAGCAGTACTGTAGCTGACAACAAGTACAGAAATAGGAAATAAACACTGAACAACCACCGACATCTGTGACCTAAAGATGGCATGGTACTCCATCAGGGTCACCAAAGGGGTCGTGAGTTTAGGGTGTGACAGTGGCTTTTACACAAGTGGGAGCCAAGGCACGTTTCTGGATAACAGCTCCTGGGGCTTCCTGCAGCACTGTGGAGGGACGTGCAATGGATAGGCCCACCATCTCCTGTCCCTCGGTTCCTTACCTTGCCACTGCCACATTCCTGACTGTCTAACCAGCTCCTCTGAGGAGGGTGTGGTAAAGGCCACAGGCTTGTCCCTCTGTGTCTACCTCCATGCCAATAAGTCTCACACAGTGGCTGCAGCTAGGATTTTTCTGCAGGTTAATACTGCATGCAGTGTTTTGTCAGTGCACTGAAAACATGCCCACATGTGGGTACAGTTTTTTAAAATCAGCTTTGAAGCAAACCAAGGAGCAGAAACTGGGAGCCATGCTACCCAGGGATGAAGGCCTCAGCACAACCCTGTCCATTCTATGCATAGGCCAGGCACACGTGTAATGGCGCAGGGGCCAACAGCAGGCCCTACTACAGCCCCATGCCATTTCTGAAGCAGTTATTAGCAGAGGGCTCCTTTATCTCTCACAGAAAGCCAACCATCTCTATGCAGGAGCAGAATGGCCTTTGCATAGCACAACTACACTGTAGTCAAGAGCTCAGCAGCACAGAAATGGCAGAACAAAGTACCAGTAAAAATCATGATTTTGGAGCACATTCAAAAGGCAGTAGGATTAGATGAGGAATCACACTGCTATAATGTAAACCACAGAATAGGTTGGGTTGAAAGGGATCTTAAAGAACATCCAGTTCCAATCTCTCTGCTGGGGGCAGGGCTTTTACCCATCAGATCAGGCTGCCCAGAGCCCCATCCAACTTGGCCTTGAACAGCTTCTCTGGGCAGGCTGTGCCAATGCCTCACCTCCCTCTGAGCTAAGAACTTACTACTAACATCTCACCTAAAGCTCCATTATTTTAGTTAAGGCATGTCTTTTCATGTTTAAATCCAGGTTTCCATGTCACAGTGCAGCAGGGATTAAGACAGCATTATCACAGATGCGCTGGAATTTGTCACAAGTGCCCTCAACTCCACTGAGTTTTAGGGAAGAATCATATACTCAGCAAAAGTCCCCTGTCTTAAAAAAAGGAGGAAAAAAGAGGGAAAGATTAGCATCTCATGATGCAAAGAAAAAGCCCTGTGGACCAGCACTGTTTTAATCAACCATATCTTCTAGGACAGTGAATGATATAAATGTTCTTTTTCACGCAAAGTATACCCCATCAAGGAACCAAACAAGCCTGGTTTCAGTGCCATTTGCTAGGTGTTTAGACCCGTAAACCAAAAGCATCCTCACTCTCACTGACCATTTCACTGTATGCCCTGCTGTGTTTTTTTTTTTACTGCTTATGGCTGCAGAAATACAGATGGGCTACAGCATACAGCAACTGAAGTATCTAACGGGTTTGAAACCAAAATTCTACAAAGAGTCTGTCTCCTATCCAGGAATAGCTAATTAATGCAAGAGTCTGAAGTGCCATGGAAAACGTTAGAAAGTTGGGCTGCCACCATTTTGTGATGTGACAGCTTTTATCTACCGTATGTGTGGGGAGGGGAGTTCAACCAACATAGCATATGTTAAGACAAAAATTATAAGCATATGCCAGGCTGCTAAAATTGGACATTTACCAGTCTACTTAGCAATTTAGCTAAGCACTGAATTTTAGTTTTGAAAACTATGTAGGCATACAGCAGCAAATATAATTGTATTGCCATGATCATATCTACATTGCACAGAATAGAGCAGAAATTATTTCATGTGCAATAGCAATAATGAACTCAGACTTTTTTAAAACTCATTTTAAAATTCAGCTATATTGTTGCACATTACAATGGACTTCCCCTCTTATTGAATATGCTGAATTCATATAACAAAGACCTCTGAAATAGCCTGGCAGATGATTTGGAATGAATTCATTTTAGAATATGACCTCCCAAGTGCAGAACGTTTTCAAATGTCACCAATGATAGCTGAACATTCAGAGAAACAAAACACTGCATACACTACAAATTACCAGGCAAGAAGCAAGATAATGTAGCCTGTAAGTATTTGGCTCTCACTTTTTTCATGTACTTAGTGTTCATACAGTTAATAATCCATTTGCAAGCTCCAAGAAACATGGAGGGTAATTCATTTTTTTGTTATTGTTCCTAACAGAAACAAAAATGTGTCACAGGCTGGCTTCCTGTCTGCTCTCTAACAGTGATCCATTAATCACAATGATGCCTTTGGCAACATCTTGAGGTTTGCAATATTGGGAGAAAATTGAAAACATTTTGTGGCATAAGAGAAGACCATGTTTTCTCTCAGTATTACATAATACTTCCTTAAATGTGAAATAAAAAGTATTATCAACCACATACCTTTTAAAACACCTGACTCAGAGGATGTCTATTGTCTTAAGAAATTACATGATTTTGTGCTCAGTCCTACATGCAGAGGCAAGCATAGAAAACATGAAGCATACCTTCAACCAACTTCACCATTCCTTATGATTGCAGGATAGGATAAGATATTCATAGCAGGCAGCTATGGAGAGGGGAACATACTTCTACAAGAACCACTTGGGAAACCAACAGTTATAAAACATCTCCAGTCGTCATCTTACATACATTCATCACTACATTTCAGGCTGGATTGTGGAATCAATGAGAAAGGACTTCACATCACAATGCAACAAGTTTCAGTTCCCTGCTGCCTATCAAAGTTTGCTACAGATCCTACGTCTTCTCCTGACACAGTATTACCAAGCTGAACCTGACTGCTTATCTATAAATTTCCCACTTTCTAGTGAAGATAACTTTCTAGTGAAGATTCAAGACAGGTAGCATGTGTCTCAATTGTGAACTTTATAGCTACACTGTGTAACTGGAATAAGACCATTTCAAAGATAGACGCAATGAAGTTTCAAGACATCTGGTAGTAATGGCTTATCCAAGAAGAGTAGAGTAACCATACACTGGAAATTGCAATCAGCAAGCTTATCAGTCACAAACAGCTTATGTAGGTCTTCAGCACAATTACAATTGGAATATTCAAGGCAAACAAATTCAAGTTTCTGGTTCTAGAAGATGAAAAGACGCCAAACTCTTAATACGTGAAATGTAGAAGTTTAAGGTGAGCAGTCCAAACAAAAATAATTTGGTTGAATACAAAGAAATACAAGGCCAGAGAAAAAATAGCTATCAGTGTAAAAGAACAGTTATATATACATATGTGAAAGCAGATTGAATTCAGAAAAACTCATGCCTGCTTAGACAAAGTATGCTTTTTTTTTTCCTGACTCATACCTTATTATTTTCTTTTCTAGTTTGTGAAAAAGAAAATTGAGAAGAGTTTGCTCATTACTGAAGAAAAGCCAATTAATCTCTTTAGTGCAAAATTTCCATCACATGCAAAAACGGAGGGGCACAAAATCCTACTGAAAGTTAAGCAGTCTTAATCTGAGCTCCTACTGACAGACCTGTGTTCTTCTCTCCCTCCACAATAAGACAAAATTGTTAAAAGCAAATTCCATACTTTAAATGAAAATCCTCATTACACAAGCATATTTTCAATCCATTACAAATTAGATTGCAAGAAAAGCAATAAATCACTGTCAGATATTGTCAAATTTGTCTCCTGCTTTTAGATGAATCTGTATTTTTTGAGGGAAGCAATCTGAAAAAACCCACTGCCTTTGTCTGAGGGAATGTTCTCTTTTCAGTACCTTGAAGAAGTTGCCAGCAAGCTCTCTTGCTTGGAAGACATACTGTAAATGACTGCCAGGTCGAAGTGACAGAGACAATCAAATAACCATAAAATTCTCACTTCAGTGAAGATTGCCAACATTTCTCCTCTGCCTTCTTTTTTCCATCAACATCTGCAACTTATCTTTATTTTCCTATAGAAGAATATGTCCTGAAGGATTTTACTCCTACAGATTTTCTTCTGAGCCAAAATTAATTTGGTTAGAAATAAGACATTAGCAGTACTTATGTGCAGGGGCATCTTTTCTTTTTCCCCACTGATTAAATGCACCATTTGAACATAAAATCATAAAAACCTCATCCTATCTTAGCAGGAAGAGGGAGTAATAATTTTTTTAAGTCAGTTATTAAATAACAAGAATGGGACATGCATAGACTTGTGCAAAGGACAGTGGAGGAAGAGCAAGTAATTCATTTTAAGCATTAGTGATTCCCTCATAGTAATTGAAAACTAAACTATAAAACAGCAGCTCTACAGTATGGAGCATGACAAACATAATACACGCTGCACTCCTAAGACAGTAGAGCTTTCTGAACATCTGCATTGCATTGCACTTATTGGAAGTCACTTATGCATGTGTTGCCATTTATCAGTGACATTGGTGGGATGGAGACACACATTGCTATAAACTTCAGAAAAGCATAAAGCTACACAGCTTTATCTTTACAATGGAAGGCAGAACTCCTTAACCACAGCCATGAGAATTGCTGGACCAGCTGATGGGCCAACTAGAAAGCAGCAGTTATTCCCATAGGAGAAGCATGCCCCTGGCAGCAGCAGTCCAGCCTTCTGCAGATGCTTGTGGCAGACAGAAGATATTGTTAAGTTCAAAAGGTATAATTCACTGATCAAATAATGACTGACAATGTCCTCCAAGTAGAAGGCAGAAATACGGCAATGTTTTACCTACCAGATTCAACACACAGGCTACATAATGGGTTACATTAACTTTCACCTGCAAAAAAATGCACTGCACCCAAATACACACAGTACAGGCACTTCATATGTTACAGTGACAAAAGAAAACCAAAGAAGCAAACCCGACCTAGCCAATACTAAGTAAACCAAACGACTCAGATGGGTCATGCCAGAGGAGTAGATTTAGCATGAATCACTGAACTGTTCCACATAGTAGGGGAAGTCTTTCTCTCTGCTTCAGCTGCTTAATCTCAGTATTACTCTGATTCCCTCCATCTCCTGTTACTGAGAACTGGCGAAATCCATGACTCACCATGCATCTCCAGATCCTCAACATGTTAATATTCTAGGTATGCTATAGTTTAAAAGAATGAACTTAGATATTAATAGCACATAATAAATAAAATGAATATTTTAGAACAGGGAGTTATTTCTTGGTTTCAATACACATATAATCAATTCGCCTTCTCTATCATTTTCACCCCTAAGTGTTGGGGGAGGGTGAGGAGGAGTTATAAATTTTCTGTCATATCAACTTTCTGATTCACCAAGCTCTAAATAGATCAATTTCATGTATTTGCTGTCAGCTTGAGCAAAAACATCACAGTACCACCAGAAATACACATCTCAGCCTTAGCTGTGATATGAACTTGATCTCAGCTCAAACTCCAACTCAGCAGCAGTATCGCTCCTTTGTCTGTCTCTGTTAGAGAAATAATGAAACTCTGCAAACAGACAGAACACTTACCAGAACTATGTATATTTCAACAGCCAACCAAAAAAAGAAAGACAGAGACAAATTTCTCTATGGATTTTACTTCAAAATCAATAAGTCTCACAGACTTCAGTATGGATAAAGAAGAGAAAATGTAAATGTTCACAGCAGAGATTCCACTGTAGCACGATGCTTCCTCGTTAGTAAACGCATGACCACACGTGTACAAAGAAGTCACCTCTAGCTTGAACTGCACTGTCTTCATTTATCTGTCACGGGTTCTGACAAAGCATTTAAGGAGAAGATTAGAAGGCTCCTAAGGAAGCAACTGTATTTCTGTGCCTGGGGCATACCACTTCCCTGAGCTTGGTAAGAACGGGGCTAAAATATTAATATGTAAGCCATTTGTCAAGGAAACTATGTAGAAAAGCTTGGCAACCACAGGGAGAGGGAAGCAATAAGAGATTGTAGTGCCCTAGCTTGATGTAAGTAGTTAAAAGGAAAAAAGAACACTTTCACTTGCTTGCCCATGCTTACAAACTTTGAAGGAAAACAATAAACGGATGAATGTGAGAAATTAACTATGAAAATTCATCATTTAGAATTAGTATTAACAAGTACTGACTTCTGCAAGGGACCATCACCCACTAAGATTTAGAATTCAAGTTTTCAACTCTTGATTTCTCCCAGAAATCTCTTCAGTGTAAGCAGATTAGAAAAGCAAGTAAAAAAGGCATCACAGATTAAAAAGACAAGTAATCTAAAACCTTTAGCAAAAAAGAAGGTGATGCTACTGGCAAACAAATGTTTAATTTAATTAAATGATAATATGATTTACCAAAACCTAGCCCTACTCAGCTTAAGTTGTTCCAGACTTGAAACATTTCCAATAATACCAATAAAACCCATAGGTTTGATTTCTGTTGGCACCAGTTGGATGTACTGATAGATGCACAGAACAGCACTGTACAACAGCATTTAGGTTTTTATTAAGTAGCATTCCACTCTTACACCACATAACTCTACACAGGATCGCAAAGATCTTTTCAGCCGTTAGCCAATTAAGCCTTACAAGATTCCCACAGGAAAAGTATTGTATTATTTATACCTATTAGTGCAGCAGCTCCTGATTCAAGAGTACTGTACTTCCACATGTTGTTTTCACTTATTTTTTCTTTTCAAACAGTTTTATTTTCCTCTCTGTTCAGAATTTTTTTTGTTGGCAATATTATTCTATAAACAGTTTGACAACTATAGTGGCTATTGTGAAAAAAATCAAAATGATTTTAAAGTAGCTTGCCAAAATTACCTATTAGAAATCATACTAAACAGTTGAGAAATACTGAGCCATTATTGTTGAAACTAATTACTGGAATATGCAAATGTTAAGTCTTAAATCTAGATTCCTTGAGGAAGAAATACAGTCACTGTACTGTGTCACAAAAACTTCATGGGCCTTAAAGTTACTGTAATTGTAATTCTGCACTTATTATGATTCACAGATCAATCAGAGAAATAGAAGGATTTCACAGAATCACAGAATTGTAGGGGCTGGAAGTGACCTCTAGAGATCATCAGTTCCAACTCCCTGCAAAGCAGGCTCCCTACAGCAGTCTGCACAGGCAGGCAGGTATGGAATGTCTCCAGAGAAGGAGAATTCACAACCCCCCAGGGCAGCCTGTTCCAGTGCTCCATCACCCTCACTGGGAAGAAGTTCCTTCACATACTGCTGTGGAACTTCCTATGCTCCAGTTTATGGCCATTTCCCCTTGTCCTGTCCCCACAGACCACTGAAAAGAGGTTGGCCATGTCCTTTTGTCTCCCACCTCTGATCACCATGTTTACCAGAACCAAAAAACATTGTTTACCTTGAGGAGACTTTTAGGGGCTTCGTCCTGGAAAGTTTTACCATCTGCTTAATTGCACTGCTGCTCTCACCTCAGGATATGGAGAATGAATTGCATCAGCCTGCCAATCCAACCATGAAAAACAAACCATTACATGGTGGGTAAGTTTTCCACCTGAGTAATTCCCCACCAGCACCTGACTGTCGGCTAAGATGGTCGAACTGCTTTCGACAGCAGCCTGCTGCCTCAATGCAGCATAAAACACACCATGTTTAACCAGCAAGTGGCAGCTACCACAAAGCCAGCACGTGTGGCAACTGCTGAGGAAGGGCTGCTGATGTGCAGGTTTTCTTCTCCTCCAGCTCCCAAGGCACATTATCTCACACCCACCTCATTAGCTTATTGTAATCCATTCCTTGGGTGCAAAACCTTTCCTTCATCCTCCAGAGAGGATGAGGTTATTCAAAGCAATTGAATTTCAGCTAATGACAAGATTCTACACTGTTTAAAAATAGCTTAACTCAGCTTTACTTGCCCTGAATCAATTGTGAGAATTGCCAGAGTCATCTGAGATTCTAATGAATGCAAGACAAGGCAAGAAATGAAGTTAAGAATCTTGAAATCATCTTTATCAGTGGAAACCCAACCAAAAGCATCAACATGCCATCAAGCCTAAGGACCTCGTTCTGCTGGGGAAAAGGAATCTGGGTCCCAGTCTGGCACAGCAGCTGATATTTGATGAAGTGTTTTGCAGAACTGGGGCCCAAGTGCTCAGAGCTTACACAAAGCCCAGTGATTTCAGCAGCAAAGCAACAGAAAGCAAACCTAACCAATGCCCTGAAACAGCAGAGCCATGCATTTGCTCTGCCTCAAAAAATGGTAGGAGCTCCTGCCTAAGAATTTAAAGGTAACAGCACCTAGAAAGGAGAAATGCAATGCATGGTGCAGCCAGCGCAGATAACTGGAAGAAGTGTGAGATCATCACTGAGAGATACCATTTACCAGACCTAAATGAATTCTAAATGATAACCCTTCCTATGACCAGGGGCCAGAGTAGAAATAAATCCCTGCTGGGATTTAAAAGCATTAGAGGATGCTCTGAGCTAAAATCCTAACTGAATGGAGAGGCACAACATGCAAGTCCCCAGATGTGCAAAAAGGTAGGAAATGGTGAATTTCTAAGGCTAGTCAACTGCATGGGATATGAGAAGACTAAAGTGAGCAAACTGAGGTAGAAGGCATGGCCAGAATTTCTCTCCTTTAAACATGGAAAAACCAACTGACTATTTCTGTAATGAACTGCTTTGAAATGTGAGGGCAATCAGGTCTCACTTAGTAAAAGAAAACAGAAGTAGCATCTCCAGAGCATCAAACAGGGACAAACCATAGATTTATAACATGTACTAATATATTTTTTTTATTATAAAACTCTGGTATTATATTTCAGGAGTTCCAGAGTCTACCATCCTGAGCACTTACATGAAAATCCTGGTTTAGAATTGCTATATCCTCTACACTTACTAATATCAATGTTATAATTTCCCAGATATAGACTATCACATAACCAATATGGTGACTAAATTCAATTTTAACATTTCTGTAACCACTATTTATCATTACCTTACCAAGTTCTTTAAAAATGGATTAACTTCATTTTTGCACTACCAGTGTATGACTACATATGTTCAGGGAGCCAAAAGAATTACAGGAAATTTGTACAGCTTGCTGTTCAATACAACATCTGGTCTAGCTTGGCACATCACCTCATTTTCCAGACAACATTAAAATAAGAATACTGACTTCACTTCTGAGCCCAAGCAGACAAAACCATCTTCATTGTGTTTGATGAATCTGATCCAAATGTCCAAAAACAAACTGACAATTTGTTAAAAAAAAAAAAAAAAACCTAAGTAAAACTGCAAAGATTTATATGCATGATTACAAACATCTAACTTCTGTAGAAATAAAATAATGTAGTAATTTCATATTTATAAATGACAGCCAAGCATTTCCAGTTGTTTACTTATTCCCTTCCACAATCCTCCCTGGTTGTTTTCTTGTTTATTACTAAAAGATTTCATTTATCATGCAAAACAGCTACTTTTTCTCTTTCTAAGCTTTCTTGAGCCTGAAGCAGTAGCAGACAACTCAGTAATCTATTCTTAAAAGATCACTGACAACTATTTTAATGAAAGGGTATTGTGTTTCTGTATTATGCTGCTAATGGTTTGAAGTTTCCAATATTTCATGGAATGCTAAATGAATATGCAAAGTGTTCCAGCAGAATAGGAAAAATACACAGTATTGAAAATAATTTCTACTGTTTATTAGAGTATGTTCAAGAAAACATTTTAGAATGCAGATCACAGAAAGCATAAGCTTTACTCTCCATGGCTGTTAAATGTTAGCAGTAACCCTAACAGTGAAAACAACGTGTTGTTCACACACTTGGTTCAGAGTTCATAACAACACTGGTGGCACACCAGTGAAGCCCTCCAAGCACACTGCCTTTGCTATGGCTGGCTTTAGTTCCAGTCACCAAGATGTACTGCTCAGTCCTTACCCCGTAGCACCTGGAAGTCCAAATGTTTCTAATGCTCTGTTTTGGGGACTGCTCCCAGCTAAGCCAGACTGGACTTAGTACACGTTTTTTAACAACGGTGATTATATTCTGTCATCTCACCATTAGAAGTCGCATGCCCAACTGCTGCCTTTGATATTTATTTAGACAAGGTAAAATTGAACAGTTGAACTTCGGTAGGAAATATTTCCATAAAATCCAACAGGTAACTGCAGCAAAGATGAAAAGTCTCAGAATGAAAGTTTTGAATTCTTACAAGCCAAAACCACTATCCACAACTATCTTGGTCTTTCATGGCACCTAGTTTTCTGCCCTTTTATTAAACACATTGCCATCTGAGCGGAGAACTCTCCCATTCCTTCCATCATCTGCTGGGAGGCAGAGTAGAATAAATGGATTGGCTCAAGCAATTGCTGGTGGCTTTCAGTGTTTCATTCATTCACTGGCACCACAGAGGGAAATTTGCTAAATAAGAATCAAAAGAATGAATAGGAATGTTTAAATTTTCTTCAATGAAGCTGAAGAGCAACACTGTGACAAATGGACATTTTTTGAGGCACGTCATTTGAATAAGATATTGGGTGAGTTCGTTGCACAGCAAGGTTTACAAACCTTGAATTTAAGCAAACGAAACTGAAGTCTGTCTTTCTATTTTCATTTACTTCTTGCTATAGGGCTAGGCAGAAACACAGCTCAAAGGAGAAGAAAAACAAAGCAATCAAGAGATCGAGTTAATATTTCAACAACCACTAAAGAGCAGCTACATCACGATAGGGCCTTCAGTCACAGAGTAGTGCAAAATCACATATAAAAGATGTTAGAATCAGCAACTCTGTTCATAATTATAGGAAGAGATTACATATCATATACAGTCAGACAGAAAAAATAAAAATAAAAAATAAAAAAGAGCAAACTCTTGCTTCCAGGCTGATGCTATTTAATTAAGAAAGAAGCAGGGGAAAAGTGGTTTCCAGCATTACTGCCAGTGCTGACCTGCTGTGGGCATTCAGTCCTCTTTACCACTACATGGACTTAAAATAACTATGAAGACTCAATAAGACATTTCAAGTAGAGGACTTAAAAAATGAAAACCAGCTTCTTCTCACAAGAAATTCACAAACTGGGGAAAGCTCTTTATTGTTTCTTCTCTTTTATACTTTCAAATGACTGCTCTTCTCTAGTGTTTATTTTGATGCTATGCAGCGTGAGTAACACAAATACTTCACCAGTGGAAAAAAATCTCAATTTCAGTCACCTTCAACTTTTTTGTTGTACTTTTTCTAAGTTTGCTTAAATAGAGAAATAAACAATAAAAATATCTCCAGGTATACCTGCAAATGATGTATGCTCACACTTAAGGCTGAAACACACTGCTTTGCAGAAGGATAGCACTCAACTCGTCCCATGTATGCCTTGCAAAGACAGCCATAAAATCACTTACAGCCCTTGAATCCCACACTAGACATATTTCAAATGGTAGGTGTCTGTAGTTTAAGACCTGAACTCAAATCTGACTACCAAGAACTTCAGAACGTGACCCTCCAATATGCAAGGGACACATAAGAAGATACTTTAAGTATCATCATATCCCTGTATGATAATCCTGCATTCAACTGTTCATGTAACTTGTGTTAATCTCCCTACATACTTCATTCAGTTTAAATTCCACCAGCATCAAATTCAGTACAACAGGACATCTGTCAACTTAACTTCTACCATTTCTTTCTCTCAAAAGTCCCAAGGCTGTTATTAGCAACCTATGGGCAATTAGCAGAATTAGCAGCAGATTTGGATTCATCCTCCTCAGTGTTTGTTCCAATTCCACAAACAAGCATGACAACACCAGTGAAATATTGATAGGACTACTGAGGACTTCACGTCTATCTACATCGTGCAACCACAGTTGGCCCTCACCTCAAAATAAATACAGCGAATTCTATGCATTTTTCAGCATGTCACTGTTTTTATAACATATGATTGAGCTCATGTTTCCTTCTATAAATACAAACGTTGAATAATTTTAAGAGTACACTGCATAATGACAAAGCATTATACTAAGTTGCAATAAGGCCTGCACAAATGCCTCCCTCCCCAGAACTCAGCTTTTTCTGAGCACTTTTACAGGTATTCAACCTCAGAAAGCACAGCTTTGATAATCAAAGCTATTAAAACAGCCTCAGAATACCTGGATTTCATCACCCAGCTACCAGCAAATATGGAATTACTGAGGTGCAGACAAGCACCTCCACATTATCTTCTCATTCTGTACTATAAGTCCCACTTTGCACTGAGGAATAATTATTTCCATTTCTTATAGTTCAATTTCATTAAAACATTCACATTTTCTTCTATCCCACTGAGAATGCAGTGGGGAGAAGACAGCAAAGGCACGTGGAACTAGGAGACTCCTCATTTCCCTTCTGTGCTTGCATTATAAAAGAAAAGGCAGCTAATCTGCTCTATCTCATATTACTATAGAGGCAAAATTTGTTGATTTAAGGACTCCCCACCCAAAACTGTCACTAGCTCTCTATCAAAAATAAAGAGGATACTGAGTGGGTTTTTGCTTTTCGCAAGGACCAGAATTAGTTTCAGGCAGTATTTTCACGAGCAACCTGCCTACCTGAACAGAGAATATGCTTAAGTCTGCAGATCATCAAGAGCTGACACTGCAGCTATGCTGGATAACAGGCTGAAATTCAAAATTATTCTGTCAACCTAGACAAGTGGACAGTAAAATAACAGAAAGATTCAGCAGGGGCAAGTGCAAGTTTTTGTACTTTGGCAGATAATCAACTGCACAGCAAGTGGCTAGATGGCGGGTGCTTCAGATGAAGGCACAGAGTTATAATAGACCACAAGCTGAAAACAAGTTCAAAATGTGATTTAAGAAGGAAATAAAGCTATCCTCATACAGGAATATAAAACAGAAGTATACACTCCATAACAGAGGAAGCAGTCCGGTCCGTCCATTTAACAGCAGTAAGAACACAGAATCAAACAGTCACGTGAAGAAACTGGAAAGATTCTTCATATAGCTACAGAAATTGTCACATCTCAAAAAGAACAAACTGTGTGGAAAGAATGAACACATTGGGACTGTTTGGACTAAAGAAGAAAGAAACTGAGGCATTTTCATCCTCATCAAGTCAGATGGAAAATTGCACAGTATAGGGAATAATTTAACCTTGCTGTACACAGCTAGTTAGGAAAAGCATCAATGTACCTAAACTGAAGTCAGAAGAAATTATGAAAGTTATTAGCAGCCTTCCTACAAATGGAGTGAACTACTGCAAGAAAGGGCTCGTGCACACCCCACTGTTTCATTATTTCATACAGATTTATGGAAACCTGCACATAAAGATAGGTATAAAATTCAGCCAACTTTTGGGACCAAAGAACTGACTAAATTGTATCTCGAAGGCTTTCCAGTCTTACTTTGGTTTGTTGCTTTGTAATGTCTGTGATCATCATTATTATTATTATTTAATGAAAGACGTAACAGAGGCTTACCCCTTACAGGTCTAAGCAAGTCTTTCTTTCAGCAGCAATTTTAATGGTGCTGATGGCTGTATGCTGTTCGTATTGCCAAAACTTTAGCAGGTGATGTATTTGCTTAGTCACTGTCATACTTTACCCATCTCAGCATTTATTCAGCAAGTGATTTAACACTGCAGAGTATGGCAGGTGTTACATAAAACACAGCACTATTTTCCATATTTTATTCCACTCACTGACATTCCTACTCTTAAATTAACTGGCAAGAGTACAAATACTCACAATCTTCACAAAAATGTCACAAACGGCTGTGTAATACCAGGAAACAGAACACACAATATTCTCTTCCTATTACAACACAATCTCTCAGTGATGTTTTGTACAAAAGGAAATAAAACTGCATACAAACTGCAGTGGTCACTCAGACACTGCTTGCTAATTGAATGCTGCACCAGCAATATTTGATTTACTTAAAACATATTACGGTTGCATTTCCACTAGACCCTTGGGCTTTATCCATGGTATAGGACAGGCAGAAAAATCAGTTTGGAGTAGGTTTCTCCATAATTCATCCCATTTGTCTTAAAGTTTTGTAGGTGGTCCAGACACAAATTCCCACCAAAATGAATGCAAAGTCACCAGATATGTCAGTGTAAATCACATTAGGCTGACAAATACTACTTACACTCCACTTTTCAAGCTGCAGCTGGACTTACTACAAATACCTATTTTGTTTTTTGTTTTTTTTTAAAGTAATCTCTCATACAGAAGTCAGGATTTTTTTCATTTGCACTCTTAAGCAACGTACTCTGCTTTCTTTTTAATCTCTTTTCTAAGAATAAGAGGACTTAAATACAACATTCAAGATCCAACATTTCAATGGATTATCACTGAAACACTCTCGCTGTTGTCTCTTTCTTACAAGTCAGCACTTCCCTGCTCTTCACTAACACTCCATCTTGGCTAATTCTTGACTAAAGCAAGATTAAGCACGAAGCACAACGTCAGTCTGTAAGTGTCTGTGACTTTATTGCTAGAAGGAATTGAAAACACAGTATTTCTCTTCTTAAAGCAACAACTTTTCAACCTGTGTTTTGTTACTTCAACATCTTAAGCAGGTTGAAACATAAATTGCAAGAAACAAGTTTGAATTCACTAGTCTTTCACTTTTTTCCCACAGCTATAAATACGAACAACAGTGGCCCCTAACTAGCAACAGCTGACATGCAGACTCCACTGATACAGAAGAAATGTTTTACTGTCACTACTGCTTTATTTCATGGTTAAAGAAAGTTAATGCAGGTGAACACTGGCAAAAGCAGAGGAGATAAAATTTTCTCTATCCTGTGCTACTTTGCAAATATGTGTATATATATGTACACATTTTCATATTCTAAAGTTTGTCATGAGTTAACAGCTGCTTCTTATAGCAAAATGCTCATAACCACAGAAAAGACATGCAAGAAGTCACACACACAGCCTGCGTTGGTGTTTTTAATGTTTTTATGTATTTCCAAGTGTATAATCAAGATGTTATAATCACAATATAATCAAGAGAGTTAGACAAAGTAAACAACGATCACAAAAGAGAATAAGTGGAAGAGCTTACCCTTCAGCTGAGCTCACCAGAAGACACCAAGAGAGGTGATCTCCAGAAGAGAACCTTCCCCTCTGGTAGCCAGCTCTTAAATAGGTCCAGGAGGGCTGGAGCCTGGCTCCCTCCTTCCGGCAGCACAGCTGAATTGCCTTCACCTGTGCTCCTCTGGCTGACTCATGGCTCGCCTCAGGTGATCAATCAGAGGTTCAGGCTGCGACTCAGCAGTTCCCATACACCAAGACATTCAAATTCATGTGAAGGCCAACTTTAAACAAGAAAACTGAAAAAACTAAAAATGCAATTCCAAAATTGGAATTCTTCTTACTGCATTATACACCATAGACTGCTCCCAGTGAAGAATTTTCACGATGCCCTTCTATATAATCACAGAATCTACTACATTATGAGCAAAGCTACTAATTTAATGACTTAGCAGTAAGACTGGAAAGGATCAGAGAATCAGAGAATCACCAAGGCTAAAAAAGACCTCCAAGATCATCCAGTCCAATGGTAAAGGCAAACTAAAAGAGAATATGTTGTTTCCCTGATACACTGTGTCACACAGGTAGACAGTGTCATCACAAAAAAAACCTCTGCTACTTAGCAAAATAGAAAAGTGCTGTCTCCAACATTCTGACGGTCAGATACGGCTGTCCACCTAGAATAATAAAGGAAAATCACATCTGCGTTTCATCCTACTCTTCCTGAACTAATGGCAGTCCTTTAGCACTGAGGTGCAGTCTCACCAGGCCATACCTCCATAGTGTCTGCCCCTAAGCAAAGTGGCTACCCACAGGAATTCAACTTCTAGACCTTTAAAAGGAGACACTGAGCAGGAATCAGGCAATCCTTCTGGGACATCCTCACAGATCACGTAGACTATGACTCTTGGGAACCAATTAAACCTACCATACTTCCAAATCCTCTTAAATGTTTAAGTTACTTCAAATGAACTTCACCCCTTGCAGGTATAAATAAATGAATCATATTACTGACCAAATAGCCGTTCCCAGTTTTCATGTTTTTACACAAAAATTAACACTTTTCTCTTGAAGAACAATTCTGACTTTTGGAACAGGACAGGCAACCATACCTTATAAATCATGAACCTATTTTAAAGACCTATCTCATGAACCCACAAAAACTTACATATTTTTTGTATGGGTGAAAGTAGAATCACAGAATCATAAAATATCCCCAGTTGGAAGGGATCCACAAAGATCTTACTGACATGATCTTAAGATTAGCACTTGTAACTTACAAATAACGCCACTCTCACTGATGCAAACTAGCAATGTTAAAACTTTTATACCTTATAACATAACCACTGCTGTTCTGTTGGCTTAAATCTCAAACAACTTATTTTGATTGATGCTGCAATCCAAAAGAAAAAAGAAAAAGAAGCATAGAAACAGATAGGGTATATTTGCCCTATTTGCACTAAAAATGTTAGACTGCATTGCTCCACACACCCAGTGCTGGGGCATTTGTTCACAGGTCAGTTGGGGTCTCAACTCTCCTTGAATTTCCACTTGTTAACCAAGAATTCCTTTCTTCCCCTGCCAAGTCTTTCTTGGCATCAGCTGAGACTCTGCTTGATTTTTCATTCTCCTTTAAAATTGTAAACCAGTTCAACTCTGCTCAGCATTTCACTGCACAAGACCCTTCTCTGAGCTCACAGAGGATACCAGCATAAGGTAAAATAAAGTTATTTTGTAATTGAGAAAAATGAAGCTTCAGCAGTACAATCTGCAGGCATACTGAAACCACAGAGAGCTTCAGTTCTGCTCCAGAGTTATCTCACACAATTTAGGACTTTTGACTAGGCTCTCCTGCACGATTCCACTGGAATTTAAGCACAAGCTCAAACACAAAGCTATCCAAGTGCTGCCTGCACCACCACGCCTCTCTGAATCTTTTATGGAGCTAAACGTATGAGCATAGCCCAGGGAAAATTAACAGTCATTCACATGCTCAAATGTCATGTTGCATGACAATTTAAGCTGTGCAGTGTGGCTGCAAAGTGAGAGTTTCATTGCAGTAGCAAAGGGGGACACTAATGTTAATTTAAAATAGATTTTTTCTCTGTTTTAAGAATAACTGAAACCCTTAATTTTCTCTGCACATTATAAAGATAGCAGCTTGCAAAATCATTGTCCGTGCTTGAAGTACCTAAAAGTGGATATGCATAAAATGGGAAAACTTGTTTTCTTCTCTGACCACCAATCCGTGACTGCAGCAGAGTGAAAGGAAAAATACTTCTAGCTTATTTCTATATGCTAAAAAAAAAAAAAAAAGGAAAATAGAACATGACTGTCTTCTCAACCACTTTGCCTTTTGAAGTAGCTCAAAGTACTCTTCGTCTCCTTTGCAACATAAGCAATGGATACTCCCAAATAAAATGTGTCACCACAGAAATGACCTGATGATGCAAACAGATAGGATAGTTTCTTTTTTGTCTTATGTGATGTGGAGTCTTCATTCGAGAGCACTGCCTGGTGTATTCCCGTAAAAATAGCCTAACTCAACTCAGTAGTTTGATGAAAATTCTTCTATTGCCAATTCTACAATGTAAATTTCAGTACAAGAACATGAGCAACAAGAAGGGAAAGTGATCAGACTTCCTCCTCTCTCACTTCCTCCATTATTTGTGTACAGGAACTGAGCAGCACAGCCGTACTGACTTCAGCAGCACGACAGAGGTTGAAAAGATTTGGCCCTAGAAAGATGTACTGACAGATGATGAAGCAGCAGTTGTACTGCAGAATAACAATTTACAGTAAAAGCTGAATAACTACTTCAATAAAAACATTCATTTCCCTTTTCATGTACTTTTATAACAGTCTTCTACTGCAGAACAGGCTTTTACCATCTGAATGGCATCTGCTTGTTCAATTAGCACATCAGATTTGGCCGTAGCAGTTACCATCAGCATGGAATGCGTGTTTAAGACACAAAGTTTTAAAGCATATCTATTAATGGCTTAATGAAAATACTCAGCAGAGCATAAACCTGATCACAGAGGAATCAAAACAAACACAGGTCCTTCCTGTGGCAAGCCACCTTCAGAAAAACACCTAAGAATCACACCAAAGCAAGTCCTTGTTCTCAAAATGAGTATTCATTCTCCTCAAAGCACCCCTCATGAATGCTGAAACATGTATTCCTGTATAAATACATAAATATATACATATAAATACACAGAGAGTCATTCTGAATTGAAGTTGAAATGTTAACAGTACATAATTATGGAAAACATATTCATGGCAAGCCAGCTGAAAACACAACCAGCACTTCCAAGGTAACACAAAATTTCTACCTGCACATGTGCAACAGCTTTGCACAGAGCTGGAAGCCACCATGGCCACCACCATTGCAAGACTGGGAAACACAGATCTAGGCATCCTAGATAAATCAGATTCCTTAAACACAAGCATACAATATGCACACTGTCTTAGCAAGTGGTATTACATACTGCTCTTAGCAAGTGGTATTACATACTGCTATTAAAAATGATTTAAAGATTAAAGAGCTCCCACAGCAAAACCCAAATACTACATATTTTGGTTCTCCCTGTACCTTAATTTTCCTTGCTTGTTAATTTCACTAAAATATGGGAATCAGATTTTGTCAGTTAGCAAGGTAATTAAATCTGCAGGTACCTCTTTGAATCCACTTCAGTATAAGAGCTGCCAGCACTTAAGTATTACATAATATTAACCTTTCAGACACTGCACACTGAGCGAGACTTATAGAGTAATATGTTTATACTTTATTCCATTATTCTTTATTTGTTCTTATGTATCTTAGGCCCAATTCATCACCAGAACACACCAGTAAAACAGCACTGAAGGCAATCATGTTGTAACAGTCACAGCAACCCTTTGCTTCGGTCATTACTGACTCTTCCCGATGGTCAGATCATCTTGGGGTTTCACTGCATGCAACACACCCCAGGAAGGAGATGCAACAGCACACATCTGAATTTAAGGTGGTGTGAAATCTGAGGTACTCTTTGTTTTCTTCTGATGCAAAGAGAAGAGGCAGTCCCTCAGCCTTTTTTGCTGGAATAAGCCCAAAGAAAATGGGAGGATGAGACCCTAAGAGAGGAGATATCTGACGGTTCATGAAAGGCCAAGAGCACTCAGCCCTGTGCTAAATAGCTGCATCAGCAGCTTGTGAATACAGGGAAAGGGTAATTTTTTTTTAAGACCTTAAACCTTCCCTCGTTAGAAGTCTTTACAGTGTATTTGGCCAAAACAGAAGTTAAGTTATCTGAGACATGTTAAGAATTTCCTTAGTTCACTTAGAGCTAATGATTAACAGAATGGAAAGACATCTGCACTGAAGCTTACCATTCTATGCTCTGTACAAACATACATAGTCCTCATCACAAGCGGCACGCAATCAAAAAGACAAGAGTGAAAACAGGAGAGACACTTCATAGCAAGTTTCTTCATACTTTTTCTTCTAATTTAGCAAAATTAGTATTTTGTGCACTAAATTCTTAAAATCCATAAACAAAAGGACAAAGCTCAGGGATACTAACTACCTGCACAGTAGAACAAGCATCCGCTTACATCAGGAAATACTTATTATCATAATAAAACATAGGTCACAAGAACTCTTAAAAAAAATTGGTCATTTTTGCCACTTCTAAAATCATATGCCACTATATTCCATGCACAGCATAAGAAAGAAAGTCATAAAGGCAAAAACACATGCACTTTTCCTTTTCAGGGTGGAACTACTACTAGTTCATTAACTACATGAACTAGAAGGCCATAATACCCAGAAACAATCTGCTTTATTCACTAAAGATACTGCCTTTGCTTAGTCTACTTTATTAGTTTTAAAACACATAATATGCTCTGCATGAAAGTGTATATGGCGTTAGGGTTCTGTGTTTTTAAACAAATTCACATTTCCATCTAAACACAACTGCATATGGCCTTACTCGACGTTAATCAGTAGCTGATAAACAACACGTTTGTCAATCATTATTTTAAAAAATAAAGATGTGTAAATATTAAGAAACTGATTAAATTTGTGTTAGGCTCTGTGATTGCTTGAAAGTGCATAAGGAGTTGCCCACGCCTATAGCAGGGGAGTTGGAAATAGGTGATCTTAGAGGTCCTTTCCAACCCAAATCATTCTGTGATTCTGTGTAGAGCAAAACCGATGCTAACTTCAACATTAAAGACTACAGCAATTTAAAACAGCTTCTTTCAGGTTTTGCAAAACAGTGAGAGTCAGGTATTTTCAAGAAAATAATACTAGAAATACACAAGATTGCCTACTCCTTTAAAGAACCTGTTTTAAAAATGACTTAAATCAATTCAGCTTGACTGGTGTCTTGGTTTGCATCCTCTTCCATGTCCAGAAAGAAAGTTAAGTTTCATACTGATGGGCAGCAAGCTGCTAGCTCACATGAATGATTTCTCATCAGCATCAAAGGAAGACCTTTATAAGTGCCTTCCCTAACAATCAGCTTGTGATGCTCTGAGGAAAACTGATTTCTTTCTAAAGGTGATAGCCTGGAATAGAGTTCCAACTCTCAATTAACCTAGGCTGCTTCCAGCTAATGAAGTAGAAGGGAGGAGAAAAAATACAAGATATATTACATTGCTTTCAGCATACTGATTTATTTATATTCAGTACGAATCTGTCCTGCTTCCAACTTTAAAGGTGAAAATTTCATCAACATATATGTAGGTGAACTGTTACGTCATGATGTGAACTGATGACTGAGCACATGGTGAAAGGCTTGGCTGGTCCAGGAAGCACAAATGCAAACAATTCACCTGTGCTTCTCACCTGACCAGAAGGAGTGGTCCCAGGTCCACCTTCCCCAGGGCTCATTTAAAGGCTAGCCTGCCCAGAGAGAATGTCTCCTGGGTGAAGGTTACTTCCAGAGAAGGGGGTGTTCTATAGCCAGGAGATTCTATAGCCAGTTAGATGTTGAATTTTTTCTGTATGTGATTACTGATATTCCTTATAATGTTCTTCTTAGTATCACAAGGAACTCGTCAGAAACAGTTGCTCTGCTTCCAAGGACCAACAATATAGTTAAGCTAAACTCAATTAATTGCATAGTGGTGACTTAGCTAAGTGTCTTCACAAAAATAAAAAGCAGGTTACATAAAGAAAAGAAAACTATAACATAAAGATCTTCTTGAAACACGTTGTCTTCAGCTACACTTAATGAGAATGTAGCGCTTCTGGTCCCCAGCAATCCCTGTGACAGGGAAGTAAAAGCAAACAGGAATTACCATTGTATCATTCACACCTAATGCCACTAATTAGTTCAGATTACATGGAAGAAGCTGTCATAAACTATATAACTGTTATGCATCTGATTGTTCAGCTCTGTGGCCCTAGAGATGTCAGTGTTGCATGCTTTCTCCGACAGCGTGCTGCTTGGTAAACGGAGGATGTTGCTTTCTACTCAAGATTCACTGCCTGCCTCAGTGACAGCCAACATACCATCTTAAAGAGTAGTCACTGTCCTATGAAAACATGGATAATGATGCAATAATCGGGGTATAATCTTTTTGGTTGACGTTTTTGGTTGACATTTTTGTTGTTTCATTTCCTCTAGAATATTGTACAGTTAATGTTATACCTGCACAATTACAGCTTATTTAGTATACTGTACAGAACACAAAGCAGCATGTCCCCACCATACAGTAACGATTAAAGAGGCAAAGCAGCATGTTTTGTATCATTCCAAAATATTTTGGGATTTTCAAGGGAAGAGATGACTACTCAAAGGCTGCCCCTTCAGTATTTAAAAAAATATTTTAAGATTTTTGTTTACAAAGACAAGCAGAGAACAGACAAATTGAGAATAACAAAACAGTAATGCTGATTTCCATCCTTATGTATTGCAAGTCAAAAACATTCTTGCAATGGCACTTTCCTCCCAGCTACTTACTGACAGAAATAGGTGATTAGTTATTTTGTTGGTTCAAACAACAGAGCAGGTGCAACTACTTGCATGATATAGAAAGAAATTATATGATTACATTATTCTTTTAAGGCATCTGTTTCACTGTACCACAGAGAAGATATAGTACCTTAGAGCTGCACTAAGGGAACTGTGGAGCTCTGGCACACTGCCTTTGAGAAACACAGGCATGTCACCCAAAAAAAACAGTGTCCAAAAACCTATGTAATCCCCTTCCAGAGATGTGTACCATGGAAATATTCTGTTATGTGCTCACAACTCCTTATCAAATAACATCCTATGATATATAATGTTTTAAATAAAGAGTAACGGACCACTTTCTTCATGACTGTATTTGATTCCCTCATCTGTTTAACTCTGCACTGGTTCAAACACCACCTACAATTATGCCAACACTTTGTCAAAAATAACTTATAAAAAAACCATATCAGTGCAACTCAAGAGTTGAGAGAAACTCAACATGCCTGTATCCCCCATCACCATCTAGAGGGTGTTAGCAGACAGTGCAGTGAGGTGTGAATAGGAGGGGATGGAGACCTTATTTGAAAAGGAGAGGAAAAGTCTTCACTTACTTTATATGCTGCAAGAATTCTGGGAGAAATACGTCCTGCTTTACCTCCTTTTTAACCTACTCTATCTCCTCTGTATGTTTATTACACTTTTTTTTTTTTTAACTCCCTATTTAACTGCTTACTGTATTCTTTTTCTGCACTTTCAAAAAACTGCATTTAAAGTTCTTCAATGTCCTTATGTTTCATTGCTTCTATTCAACCTTTTAATCCAACTGGAGCATGCTACATACATGTGTTCCCTCTCAAGGAAAGACATTTATACAGCCATGATACACATACAAGCTCACACACACAATCTCAGTCCCCTCCTGCTGCTCTCTGTAAGCATGCTACATTCTCTAGCCCCAGCATTTCAGACTTTTGCCTTTATTTATAGTGTCTTTTCCTACTCCTCTAATCTTCTCCCTAGCTTCTAGTTGCCCATCTGCAAGTTGCTGTTTGACCTGTCAGCACCCCAAAAAGTATTCATACTTTCCAATGGTTGCATAATGCTTTAAACTAAACACTTTTTTCTATTAGCTTCAGCAGAATAGACAGCATCCTGAAAAACAGAAGTTCTCCTTCTATACTCTATGTTGGTTTTCCTTTTGTTACACAAAATTAGGAGGAAGCTTCTACCTGCCTGGGGGTAGGAAGACCCCACAGAGAGATATGGGGAGCTGGACTGAGGCCAAGGGGATGAAGTGCTGGGTCCTGTGTGTTGGTCACAACAACCCCAGGCAATGCTACAGGCTTGGGACATAGGGGCTGGAAGGCTGTGTGGAAGAAATGGACCTGGGGATATTGATCAACATTTGGCTGAACATGAGCCAGCAGTTTGCCCAGGTGGCCAAAAAGGCCAACAGCATCCTGACTTGTGCTAGAAATAGTGTCGCCAGCGGGAGCAAAGAAGCGATCATCCTTCTGTATTCAGAAATGGCGAGGCCACATCTTAAGAACTGTGTTTGGTTTTGGGCCCTCACTACAAGGATGACATTGAGGTTCTGGAGTGTGTACAGAGAAGGACAGCGAAGCTGTGAGGGGTCTGGAGCACAGATCTTATGGGGAGCAGCTGAGGGAACTGGAATTGTTTCTTCTGGAGAAGAAGAGGCTCAGAGGAGACCTCATAGCTCTATACAACTACCTGAAAGGAAGCTGTAGCAAGGTGTGGGTTGGCCTCTTCTCCAACATAACTACCAGCAGGATTAGAGGGAATGGCCTCATGTTACAGCAGGGGAGATTCAGGTTGGATGCAGTTTCTTCTGCAGAAAAATGGTTAGGTGCTGGAAGGGGCTGTCCAGGGAGGTGGTGGAGTCACTGTCCTTGGAGGTGTTCAAGAAATGTTTAGATGTTGTACTGTGGGACGTGGTTTAGTGTGGAAATAGGGGTAGATGGGTGGTCTGTTGGATTGGATGATCTTGGAGATCTTTTCCAAACTTGGTGACTTTATGATTCTGAATAGATAACTTTTCCCCGTGGGGAACTGGCTCTAAATCACTCCCTGGAGAAGCTTCTCCCTCTCACACAATGTACTGAACTCACCAAAGAAAAATGTCAGAAAATGAAATACCAGAATAAAAACACAAGATTATCCTTGCCCTGCAATCCAATAGTATCCTCCCATTCTTTTGGTCTCAGATTAACCTGTAATGCATACCACACATGCACGCCCAACTACAGTACGTATTATTTTGGTACATCTATCTTCCAGTGCCATTATATTTTTCTCTACATGCAGCTCCTGTTTAATAATTATTCCCCTCTTTATTTAGGAGCCTATTAAGAATCCACAAGCAACCAGCAACTTCACTGCAGAAGTATTAAGGAAACAGAATGACTTTTCCAGTTTAAATACTACCCCTATCTAATGAGCAAGCCACCATTTCTTCACCTCACACAAGGTAGGAACAATAGCTGCAATGCTTTCATCATTCAAGTTAATTGAAAATCTCAGAAGCCTCTACCTACACATCACAAACTTCAATAGGAGTGTCTTCCATCACAATTCACAGGTTGATGGAGCTGTGCACATGTGTAACTTGTGCTAACTACTTCAAAAAGTTTGTAGAGTTTTCGGAGACAACAACCACTAAAACACTGGAAGAAGACTGAATAGCTGCAGAGATTAAAAAGAGAAAGTCAGATACATTTTAGTTGTTGATTTGTTTCTACTTAGGGAGGGGTACTGACTTAGTGCTCGGTTTTTTATCTGAAGGGAAAAAAGGAAGAAAAACACTTTTTTTCCACTGGAAGTATTTTCTCTTCTCTTAAAATAAAGTTATAAGTCAGGCATCTTAAAGTAAGCTCGTCCTCTGATTTTGAGACAGAAACAGCAAAATTCACTCTCCTCCGAGTTTGAAAAACAAACAAACAAAAAGTAAAGCAGAGGTCTCCATGCATTCCTGTCCTTTCATCATCAAATTTTTATCAAGCATCTCATAACCCATGGCATTCTGCTTAAAGTCTCCAGCTTTTGGAATGTGAGGATGAAAGCGGAGACTGAGCTTTAATTTTATTTTCATTCTGTAAGCATACATTCCTTATGAAAGAAACTTAGAAACATGGATTACTTATTTTTCAAGCACCGAAAAACAAACACAATGTTCAAAATAATTCACTTGGAGACATTTTATCATTTCCTAACATTTGTAGGTTTGTAAGACTGCAACACTTTCTTCAAACAGAGCCTTGAATGTTGAACAAACATTAACAACAAAGGTGCTGGGAAATGCAACCACCAACATTAAGACTTCCCTTCAGATACATGGAAAATAAACCATGGTTTGAAACTACCCGTGTGTAATTTAATTAGTATTACCACACATGAACTGAAGACCAAGCTCTGACAATAGGAAGCATAACTAAACTGTTTACATTTCTTGCAAGATCACAGTTTGTGATCTTGGTTTGGATATTGGGAGTACACTGATCATTTTCAATATCCGTGAGGAAAGGATAAAATATGTGAAAAGTTCAACACACAAACTGTGCAAATTGACATACCTGGGGAGAAAAAATAGTAGGCAAAGAGGCAAAGCTGGGGTAGGGAGCAAGGTCAAGAATAATCCCGTAATTTATCAACACACATTGGTCTGAGATAGATACCACTTAGGAGATAACTTATTTTGCTGCAGAGTACAATCTTGTCAATACTATTTGCACACATGTGTACATATATTCATGTAAATACATACATATACACACAAATTATATACCAGAGGCATTTCAATAATGTCTCTATTACCATTGTTTAACATTTGGCTAGCCCTGAAATGGTCAGGCAGTTGGACTAGATGATCTAAATGGTCCCTTCAAACTCTATTCTGTATATTTGATTAAGAAGCATTACTTATTTACACTCTTCTCTAATGGATTAACTCCCCTATCCAATTTTTTTCTCTGAAATTATCTGGGAGAACGTGATATAATTGCCATTAACCTAAGTCTGAGTGTCTCTCTGAAAGATGTTCCCTGTCCTGGCTGTAAGTTACTAGACAGAACAGACAAAATTCCTCTGACTGTCCTACTCATACTGTCAATCTAGACAATATAATGTTCCACCTTACTTTCACATCTGTAATGGTTGGTTGCTATGTGGCATTAAAAACAAAAACAAGGAGAAAAACACATTTTGAGGAGCAAAGAACTATTGATTAATGCACATTGTCTTCTATTTACCAACTCTCTAGACAGCCTTTCTTACACAGTCACTCAGGACTTTTAAAATTATTATTTTCATCTTTCCTTCTGAAAAAAAACCCATAAATTTAATTCAAAGACCTCCAACATTAGCATGCCATTCCCTCTCTACCATGCAGCATCTCTTCTGTAGATCATAATTTCAGTATCTCAGTCCTTTATGAGTGAAAGACAGAACACTGACCTATGGGTCAGATGCTCCATGTAGCAGCACTTGTTCAACTGACAGAAGGACTGAGCCCAACTGCTTATAAAGGCACTAAGTGGAAGACTGGCAGTAAAGAGGTACACTTTAAACATAAATAAAGATGTGTAACAGCAGCAAGGGAAATTTAAAACTGACAGATATTCTCTTTCAAATTTGCCTCAATTGAGGCAAAGGAGCAACTTTCACCAAATCAAAAACAATTGTTTAAAATGCTGACTCAAAGCACTTTGGTAAATACCTCCTCTTTGACCATATTGTTTTATTACTCTCTTAAAACTCTGTTATTTCTATGTTATTCAATAAATGACTGTAGGAACACTTCAGTATCATTGGTTACACATCAGCCTTGATTCAAAGAAATAATTTATTAGATAGGCCTTACCTTCGATAATGGACCACTTATGCTGTCAGTTAAAATGGAAAGGATGTACCTGTTCTTGATCACTGCTTTGGGGTCTGCAAGGTCCTTCTTTCAAAAAATGGCCTATCTAAATCTGCCAGGCAGGTTTCTCCACGGGTTCAAGTTAGAATAGCAAATGAGCTGAGAAAAATGCAGTAGGATGAGGAACACGCATGGTCCTCAACTGTAAAACTCATCTAGAGTTTTCATATGAAAAAAAAACTGCATAAAAATCTAAGCGTTACTTATTCATACTGTGACCAGACTGCTCCCTCATTTCTGAGGTCAGCGGAAAGCTACCTTCAGTATCATACACTAGACTTGAGATGAGTGTCTTAAATTAGTAAAAATTTAAAAAATAAAAAAAATTGGACTCCATTGATGAAAAAAATGCATAGGTTTTCACTCAATCAGTTCTGCCTGACACAGGTGTATCATTCACTCATCCAGATCATCAGCGTTAAGGTTGAGGTACTTGAGCTGACTCCTTTTTGTATGGAAATCTCTCCTGAAAACATCAAGATCTATTTTTGTACTTATATTTGGAGGGGACACAAATAATTGAGGTCAAACTAAATTCAAATGTGTCAAAGTGGTTCTCCATCATGAATGATGAAGTTTAAAACTTGCCAAAATGCAAACTCAGAAAGAGTGAAAAATCAGTCCAAAGCCATGGATAAAACACATCATTCACTGGAGGCAAACTCATCTGCGAGAAAGTTGCAAGAACACATAAGGACTCTATAAAAAAATATAAACATATGTAAATAATTATACATTTCACTCTTGATTACCCAATAGCTGAAATACCATGGTTTAAATCAGATCTCTGTGATCTCAAGCCATTGCTGACTGAATTGATCACAACAATCTGTAACAGTTATCCTAGGATACCACACTACCATTTGGAAAAATAAAATATAAAACCTCACACCGACTAAACAAACAAAAAGAAAATCTGCAACACTTCATTCATGGCCTCCTAAAGTCTATCATTTATCTTGATTCTTTCTGTATGACTGACAGTGGCTATTTATTAAAACAGCAAGGCAAAAATAGGTCTACGGGTGGATAATAAAATAATCCAGTAAACATAGTGAGAACAATGAGGTCTTCACATGTTTCCTTGAGCAGAGAGGTGGTATACATTGCACCACAGGGACTACAACTTGAATACTGCACTCAGTTTAGGGCCTCGCACTGCAAGGAAGTTACAGAGTGCACAGAGAAGTGCAATAAAGCTGGTGAACAAACAAGAAAACAAGACTTACAAGGCACAGCTGAAAGAAGTGGGGTTTGGTTTGGAGAGAAGGAGGACAGAGGGAGACCTTACAGCTCTTACAACTTCCAGAAAGGAGGTTGCAGTGATGAGAGTTTCAGACTCTTTTCTTGGGTGACATGTGATAGGACATGAGCAAATGGCCTCAACAGGAGAGCTTTAGATGAAGATTAAGAATTTCTTCACAGAGAAGGTGATCAAACATTAGAATAGGCTGTCCAGCAAAATGGTGAAGTCCCCATCCACGGAGAAATTAAAAATGTGTGGATGTGGCACAAGGCTTATTTTTGGAAGTTGGTAGGTAAGGTTGGCTGGAGTTGGTGATTTTCAAGGTCATCTTCAACACAGATGACCATGAGAACAAACACGCCTGAGAGTGGTTTCTCACTCATTCCTTATTCTTTTAGTATTACAGAGAAAACTACAACATTATGAAAAAAAGTGGGAAAGACCACAAAGAGAAGAATAATTTGATGTTCCATGCATTATACCCATAAGGACTGGGGATGTACTTCTAAGTGACAGAGAAGGGCCAACAAACGCTCTCACTTTGGGAAACAGCAAGGGGAAACCGCGTATTTGTCCAGAGGAATTTAGGAAGGCAACGAGGCTGATAGCCTCGCTGAAGTGATTCTACACCAATGCATACAACATGAGAAATAAGCAGGAAGAGATGGAGACTGTGGTGCAACTATAAAACTATGATCTGATTGCTATCATAGGAAGCATGGGATGAATAACACAACTGGAAGTGGGCTCAGAAAAGGTGAAGTGCAGAGCGTTGGTATTCCCTGACACACATAGAGACTGGGAGAACTCCTTGACAGAAGCTCTGCCAAGAAGGACTTGGGTGTTATGGTGGTTGAAAACCCGCACACGAGCCAAAAAAAAGGATTAAATTAAAAGAGGAGACATTTAGGTTAGATGCTAAGAAGAAATTCTTTCCTCAGAGGATGGTAAAGGAACGGGCTGCTGAAAGAAGCTGTGGGTGAAGATCACTTCAGCAGATCTTCTAGACCAGGTTGGTTGGAGCCCTGGGGAGCCTGATCTAGCGGGTGGCAGCCCTGCCCACAGCAGGGGGTTGGAACTGCGTGGTTTATAAAGTCCTTTCCAACCATTCTATGATTGGCTGGTGAAAATTCAAGTCACAAGCTGACTAAAGAGAAGAAACTGAAAGATATAATTGATTCCAATTCAAAACATGCAAAGACTTCCTATCAGCTCTTAATGCGAGATTCCTTGGTGATTTTAGAATGCAGGGAAAAAAAACAAGCAAAAAAACTCCAGCAGATGGCTCTAAATGAGGAGAGCAGAGATAGGTGACTAACTAGTCTGAGAGGAATAAAAATAAAATGGGAACAGTGCCACAGTCTTATTTTTTTGTTGAGCCACCTGGAGAGGTAGCAGACTTATCAATGAATGCCAAAAATGAGTAGTGCCCATCTGCTCACCCTGATAAATAACCCTCACTAGAAAAAAATATAAAAGAATACAATTCCCTCAGCACTACTCACATGCTTTCAGCAGACCTGTTTGTTTAAAATATTTATTTTTGTATTAGAGATTTACACCTGCTTGCCCTGAACATAGTAATTCTTTAAGATAACCCTTGGAAGCACATGGCAAGTCAGTAGCTTTAAGAATTCATGATGACAGACAGCTCCAACAACTTCCTTCTAAATAAACAAAAGCTCTATAATTATTGCTGCCTTCAAATTGCCTGTGAAAAGATGTTGCTGGCCAACTAAATGAACTGATAACAATAGCTCCAAACAGGAGAGGCAGTTGAAAGTTCAAAAAGTTTGTATTCCTCTTCAGATAAGAGAAGTTGAAAGTACCTCCGTTCACAGAGAAGCCCAAGAGCAATGTTATAAGCTCAGTTTATCTCCTCTGCTGGCCACACTGAACAGTTACGGGTAAAATCCTTCAGCTGATACTAAATGTGAATTGAGAAAGAACATCAGAGCCAACAGAAAATGATACGGGCACTACTTGGGTCTCCCAAAGTATCACTGCAAAAAGAAAAAGAAGATGAAAACTAAAGCATAGCTGTTTGGTTCATGTGTTTGAAAGTAAAATGACTTTATTAGCACTACCTTGTACCAGCTGTCAGATTTTGCTTTTTATTCGAAGAATTGTGTAAGAGCTTCTAACAGAAATTCAAATGCTCCAGGATTGATTTTCTGTTTCAGAACTATGTACTTTTTTGCATATGACAAATGCAGCTAAAAAAAATCTACCACCTTTGTTTTGACACCATCAATTCTATGACATCAATAAAAGCAACTCTATCACCAAATTGTCCAGGTTTGTTTCAAAGGTGGTTGTGAATGTATAAGGTTATCATATCAGTATAGTTTCCTTTACACTAAGACTTGTACACAAATATTTGGTGATAACTTCAGCATTTCATATAACAAAAGAAATAAGATGGAAGCTTATGAACAGGAGTGAGACCTACTTTTTATATGAGCAGTGTATGATAAGGGGTAATGGTTTTAAGCTAAGAGAGGAGAGATGTTCATTACCTTCTAGGAGAAATTCTTTATGCAGTGAGGCAGTGGCACAGCTGCCCAGAGAAGCTGTGGTGCCCCATCCCTGGAGACTCAAGGCCATTTCAGATGGAGCCCAGAGCAGCCTGAGCAGGTGGGGGGCAGCCCTGCCCATGGCACAGAGTTGCAGCTGGGTGGGCTTTAAGGTCCCTTCCAACCCAACTCGTTCTGTGATTCTATGAAAAACGTGACCGAATTAAACTTGAAATACATCTCATACACTGCATGTATGAAGAGAAAGGATTTAACAGAAATAATTTTTGAACCATTGTGGGTTAAGAGAGAGAATTGCCAGGTTCAATGCCAACCACAGAATTCCCTTTAAATCCAGAATTCTTCTTAAACCTCGAATCCAAGTGAGAAAGACTTCCACCAAAGCCAATGCACTCCTGAGATCACGTCACAGATTTTTAACCATAGCATTATTCTCAAGGCATCCCCTTTCTAGTCCCATGGAAACAGAAGTTTGTGCTTTTCTTTGTTAAATATTTTTTCGAAACATATGGAACAAAGCCTGCACCACTAAAAATTTGTATGCCAAACAGGCATCCTAAATTCTTAATGCCTACTATAAAAACGCATCAGGAGGAAAGTTAAAGTTATTATAACGTTCATCACCCAATACATTCATAGCAAAACACCCCTTCACTTCTTTAGTTGCCTGTATCTTCTAGTCATTTGTGTTTCAGTATAGCATATGAGTATGCTGTGGGAGGCAGATCTTGACCACACTAGAAACAAGAAAGACCAGACAGAAGTAGGCAGTATCCGGATCCAATCCATTTATTTCTAAATGGCTTTGGACAGGGCTCTGCTGCTGAAGGCTTCCACCCATATCTTTGAGTATGAATCCTAACCAAAAATCAAAGATGCAACACATTTTCATTTTACGAAGCATTTAACAGTTTCACATTGTGAAAAGGAAAAGATTACATTTATAAATGGTATCACTGATCTGTGCTTACAGCTCACTGAGACCATTTAATATTGCATACAGTGAGCTTGTTGGGACAGGGTTTATCTTAGAGCAGAGCATCTTGCCTCTAGTGTGCATAACGCTATTTTTTTAAGAATGCACTGTAATTTTCCAAGTAGAAATATCCCTAAACTTTCGCTTTCAAAAAGATTTCACTGTTTTTCCTCACTGCACACAGAATTATTCAATAGCTGTTTATTACAATGCAAAAAACTGAGTTTTTCCTTTCCGTCCAGGCTACCAGATTCAATAACACTTGGCACCAGCCTCCCTGAAAATAAAGAACTTAGTAACTAGCCCAACCATAACATTAATACTTCTGGAAACCATCATTTACAGAAGCATAAACAGCAAAACAATCCATTCCAACTTAGAAGCATAGCTGAAACATAGCCCTGAGGGCCAGTAATTTGAAATAGGCATTCTAGAATTAGGCAACTTATAGGTTGGAGAATGGCACGGAAAGCACAGAAACCCAGTTTTATATGAATTCTTTCAATAAGCTGATTTTGGTTCAATTCTTCTCTCAATCATAGGCGCTGTGTGAAAAATGGCTTTAAGAGTACAGTATTCAACTGATTTAAAAGTCTTCCTCCTAAGAGAGCAGACATCTGAAATGGGATGATTTTAGCCACCCCAGAAGAACAAATTAAATGCATTAATTCATTCCTGATGTTGGCACTGGTTATATTCCCATTCTAACATTCTCCTATAGCAGTAAAGAGCTTTGTCAGCTGAATCATCATTTTACACTGTTTTGTGCATCCACTCTAAGCATTTGAATCTATTTTAATTACTTAGCCATATCACAGTGTACTAGAGTGATTTCTTTTTATTATTATTATTTTTTTTCTACATTTAAGTATTTCTGCTAGACGTTCTGGCCAGCTTGGAAAACGAGGAAGCCTCCACAAGCAAAGCAAATAAATGAACAAACCAGATGCTCCTTATGTAGTAATGGTTCTTCATTCCTCTGTTGACCCAATCCTATCTTGAAGCACCCAGTTTTTCGTTGAGAAAATATTCTTTTTCTTGCAAAAAAAAAAATAATCAAAAAGAGAGCAATGGAACAAGAAATATTCAGTTCCCAACCTAAGAATATCTGTTTCCACAACATCTAGAGAAACTGAGAACAGGAGGTTTTCAGGTTTTTATGTCACTTGCAAGACACCCTGTTGCTACCAAGGAATGACAGAGAACTGCACAAATGCAATGGTCAGCTCAGTCTTTATTCCTGAGTATTTAGAATCACCCTTTAAAAATTATAATTATTTACTACTTCACATAAGTATAAATGATGATAATGAATAGAAAACCAGAAGACCAATTGCACCACATAGCAGTCATCAGTGCTGGTGCAAATCCTCCAGGACAAAGTTTATTCATATCCAGGATTCTACGTAGTCTAGGATCACAGAACATTACACTCTTCCCTCAATAATTATTGTGAACAGCATTCTACAGAAAGAATACATCTCATGTTAATGCTGTGGTTCCCTATGAGTATATAAGCTAGAGAGCTCAGTTCCAAATGCAAATCAGAGTTTATAAACATCAAAACATGCTGGTCACTCCATCAGAAGAAAAGCCTATTAGCAACCATTAGTAGGAAATACCAGCATGGTTTTCTGCAAATTTTGTATTCGCAGCCAGTGATTGATAAGATCATTATTAAATATCAGTCATGCTCTAAACAGGTATGGTTTGTAAGCTGCAAATCATGCACAGTACACGGTAGTGCATTTTAAGAGTGAAATAAAAATAAGACACCATTCCATAAGGTAAATATATTACCTAATACATGTTTGGCAGATCACCATCTTAAGGAGAGACAGTAGTAATATTACCTCCTAGTTTCTTTATTATTATTTTTTTATTTTAATACAAAACCTCATACTTCAAGCAACAGAAAGTAATTCAGTTTTAAGTTACTAGCTTACTTTATTTTTTTAATCAAATTTTGAATATATCCAGTAACAGAACAAAGTCACTTAAGTCCAAATTTTGGCTTGATCATTCATACTGAAAGCATGTCTCCAAAAGGCAGCCTATTCAGTTGCAAGAGCGTATGTTCGTGTCTATGTGTGCATTTCCGTACACATCCACGCGGGGAACAATGACTGGAAAATACATTATTCTTTGTCAAATCACTTCAAATTACATGGGGGATTTTTCCTTGATTGTTCACACAGTCAATTTGGCATCAGCAAGTCCACAGCATATAAACTGTCCAAGCAAACATTGGGATATTGCTGCCACTTTAAACAAAGCAACAGGAAAAGAACATTGAAAACACTGAGAGCTACATTTCTCCTGCTTTTTGGAATCACAGCAACTTCCTCTGAAGTGGAAAAAAAATTAATGCATATGGTTCTCAAAATGGATAATCAGCTACTGCTGCTAATTATTTATTAATTACTGTGGCTTCCTCCCACTGGTGATGGGTACCACAAAGGAACAGCTTTCTCAAAACAAGTAGATGATCAGAAAAACGGAGCTTTAAATGGATCCTTTCCAGATCTGCAGGGCTAAATGAGTAAGTAATGTAAGGAAAGGATGATTTGTTAAGCATACTTTCAAGATACATGAGCCACTCCAGATACATGAGTTTAAGTTCAGCCACTTCAACTTAGTCCATTTCAGAAACAAGTCTGAGCTCCAATGCATGATCGAAATACAAAGTCCAATGGTTTAGAGCTGGAACTCTCCATGTCCCAGCTCTCAGCATGCTAATCCTTGTTTGAAATATCAGGTTCAAGTCCCCTATGGAATTACTGCATCAGTTATGATGAGGGTCTACCTCCCACATCCTAACTTCTCTCAATGGTTATAGTCTTCTGCAAAGCAAAGCTGTCCACCATGAAAGCCTAATGACAGCAAGATATGGACAGTCAGAGCTTGGGTTAGGGTGATGTAACAAGGGAAAATCAGAAGCAGTCTAGTCCAACACCCCATCCAAAACAGGTCCAGTTAGTGGAGGTTGCTCAGGGACTCATACAGTTAGGTTAGAAGTGATGGTGTTTTCACAATTTCTCTGGGCAACATAATTTTATCTATTTAGAATTTGATGTTCTGCCCCATTGGTGTCCAAGAGGGCCAAGGACATCCTGGCCTGCATAAGAAACAGTGATGCCAGCAGGCGCAGGGAGGTGATCATCCCCCTGTACTCAGCACTGGTGAGACCACACCTCAAGTACAGCATTCAGTTTTGGGCCCCTCACTACAAGAAAGACATTGAGGACCTGGATGTCCAGAGAAGGGCAACGAAACTGGTGAGGGGTCTGGAGCACAAGTCTTATGAGGAGGGGCTGAGGGAGCTGGGATTGTTCAGTCTGGAGAAGAGGAGGCTCAGGGGAGACATCGCTGCACTGTACAACTTCTGAAGGGAGGTTGTGATGAGGAGGGGTTTGGCCTCTTCTCCCAGGCAACAAACAGAACCAGGGGAAATGGCTGCAAGTTGTGACAGAGGAGGTTTAGGTTGGAGATAAGGAAGAACTTTTTCTCTCAGTGAGTGGTCAGGCACTGGAATGGCTGCCCAGGGAGGTGGTGGAGTTGCCGTCCCTGGCAATGTTCAAGAGGTGTCTGGATGAGGAGCTGCAAGATACGGGTTAGTGCTTGAGGTAGCTGTGGTAATGGGAGGACAGTCAGACTAGATGATCTTGTAGGTCCTTTCCAACCTTGTGATTCTATGATAAGTTTGCTTGATAACATAAAAAAGCCTTATAGTTAACATTTTCCAAATGGGTGAATAGGCAGAGAAGTCTGGTTTCAATTGCATAACTTGGGAAATAATCAAAGCTACACAAATATCTTAAGTAACACAAAAAAAATATCAAATTTACACATTTATTTCTCAGGCCTTAGAAAGCAGGTTTTACCATCTTCATTGTCTATGCCTGATTTGAAGCGTGTGATAAACAAATGCCCAAATGTCTTTTGTTTCTGTCTAGTTACTAACATAAGATACTGATGGACTTTGCAACTCTGTACAGTGAAGATGTCAGAATTCCCCCCACTCCTCCAAGAGCTGCTTATCCACAGCACTGAGAAAGAACATGTATGTTTATGCTGGAAGAATACACTGATTTCTATAGTGAACCAAATAGCCAGAATTTTAAAGTAAATATGTAAGTGAATAAATAAGACTAATTCATTTCTTGGTCTTCAACTTGCAAAATAGGTTCTTCATTTCGGGTTTTCTACTTCCGAACATCACACCACAAAGCAAGAATAGCTTCCATTAGAAAAACAATTCATTTAAGATTCTACATCACTAATGGAGATGTTCATTTGAGGAAGAAGTTTGATACATTTATGACAATCTACTGCATGCTTCTCTATATTATGGCAACATGCTATCAGGTTCTGAAGAAGTGGACACATCACTGTGAAGTTGATTGTTTAAGCAGCCTTCCCTCTGCAACAATCTAACAGCTTACATATGTAGTTTCTTTGAAATCTCAACATGTTCTAATGGTCTTCTATACCAGAGAAAAAAGCCTTCTGCTTCAAGTCCTCCCCTGCAGACATATATTGTTCTTCAGAAATAGAAATCCATGTGTTGTCTTCCAGACTTTTGCATAAAGTGCCTATTCTCTGTTCTTTTAAAACACTTCAGTACAGTGCTATTTTCTTTTTCACTTATGTAAGATGTGGAAGCCAATGGAATACAATTCATCCTCAGTACCTTAGAGTAAGCTTTTCGTAGGCAAACAGCAAAACCAACAAAACTATTTCCTTTGTGTCTGGAAGCAAAGCTCGCTTGCAGATTCACTGATAAGGGACAAATTCACCCCATTAGCTCTGCTTCAGCTATTAACGCCTGTTAATAGGGACTCTCTCCTCTACTAAGCCTTTTTCTCTCAATTAGCCCATGTAACTTCCTGTCTTTTTGGGATCTGGACATCCCCTGAGAAATCAGACCAATGTAAGTGGAAAAAGAAGGACTAACAGCGGATGTTCAAATACCATCTTGCAGACCTCACTTCCTTTCCAAATCAACATTTAAGAACTATAATTTGCAAGAATAACTTTAAACTCAACTGTGTCTGCAAAAAGTGACTGCAAAACAAAGTAACAGCTTAAGTGAGTGTACCATTCTGGTTCTCAGAAGTGACAAATTCTCCTCTCCGATGAAGTTCATCGCTAAATAACTTACAGACAATCCGCTACCCTGGGAGCAGATTACGCTTATATATAATCTGTTCACTCCTTCAAAGACAGTTCATCAAGTATACCTACTGTTTCCACTGCACAGGAACACATTTAAGTGTGAGCAGACTAACACCCAGAAATCTGAAACAAACTACCACAGCATTTCAGCTGAGACTAACAGAACTAGTAGAGACTCTATAGAGTCAATCCAGACATACGCAGAGTAGTTGTGCTGCACCCAGACTGCACGCTTTTCTGTAGGTGATCCTGGGCAGAGAGGTATGTCAGCCCCCATTTTCCAAATGGGGAATTTCCTCTCTTTTGAAAGGACTGGGAGGTCCAAGAGCAATGATGAGAAGTGTTTGAAACATTAGACTACATTAGACTGTATGGAAACAGTAGACTACATCATAGCCGGATAAGTAAAAAACTAATATATTCAAACACAAGAAGTCAAATCCTAAATTCTATTCAGCAGATAACCATACTCCAATTACATTCTCAAAAATCTTATGGCTGTTACCAAACAGCAGGTTTGGGATTGTTTTCTTCTTTGTTTTTTTTTTGTTTGTTTGTCTGCTTTGGTGTGTGCATACAATGATAACCTGATTTTTACCTGTGCTCTTACAAGACATATAACACGCAAGATTAAAAACCTTTTTTAGATAGATACGACAGAAAAAGGCTTTCCTGGGTCCCTTCTAAAACTGAAATGCAGAATTAGCAATGCAAGCTCAGCTATCAGCAGCTAGAGAGAAAAAAAGACCTCTTAGAACACCTGCTCCATTCCTTCTGCCGGGTCTGAATCACTCTAAAACATACACGGACATTTTGTAATACATGCAGCCCAAAATCATTGGAGATTGTGTACATACACTCAGAGTGGCCTGAGCATTTGTTGTACTTATTTAGGAGTAACATCTGCCTCAAAAATAGCATGTTTTGTGCTATGCTGCTACCAGTATGGAAAATCTTCTCTCTGGTAAAGCAGTATAAAACCAATATAAACATATGTGTTGTATCAAATCTCAGCAGCTTCTTGGTATACTATTTAATGTTGCTTCAGTAGTTCTTAAATGCTCCCATGAAAAAAAATTAGGCTCCTTTTAGTATCTTCTGACTGACACAGACCTCATTTTTGGGGTATTTTTTACTGACATGTATGCAACTGAAACATGTGAGAATCCCTATTTCTTGGGCTGAGAACTGGGCGCAAACTATAGGAAATATATCCAAATGCTAGCGATGGACTCAAGGCCAGTTACACAGCTGCTAAACTGAGAAAGAATACAAGCTAACATTCCACTCCATACTTTGCTATTTATACCTACTCTTCCTACTTACCCTATTAATGCTTAAGAAGCCTGAGCTTTCATAAACTCTTAGACTGTAAATCATTCAGCCTCACAATACCATCTGCCAATATTTGCAAAGCAAACATAGAACAGATCCACACGGAACCTCTGTGTTCAGTGCAAATACACACAGTTGGTCCCTTTCTTGCACTGCACAGTATCTTCACTTCATAAAGTGCTGCACAGCACTTAAAGCATAGGGACAGCTCAGCTCACGTAGTAAGGTGTGATGTAACACAGAATTATGATAGAAATCTTGTCGATGATGAAGGAAAACAGTGTTTAAAATGCTTAGATGAGACATTAGGCCACTGTGAACTATGACAGAGCAATGCTTTAGCCTACAAATCTGATGCAAACCTGGCTTAATACAAGCAGTTTCCACCTGCCTGACCTGGAAATTCACATAGAATGTAAAGGTACCTCCCAAGATTAAGCCATGCCACTTTATGTAATTTAAACAAATAGAAAGTATTACTGGGGATACTCTCAATACGATCCATTATGTAAACATAAATTATTGTATAATAAACATTATATAAACATTTGTCATCAAAAATCCTTGATGTTTATGCCTACTTTTCCTACTTACTCAACAAATACTTCAGAAGCCTGCTAGCTTCCATAAATTCTTAAACTGTAACTCATTCAGACTCATAACAGCATCCACTTTACTCTCTGGCAAATTCAATCTACAGCAGTAAAATAGCTTGCTTTTAAATGAAGGTCCAGCCACCATTAGGAAAACCAAGATCTATGGTATCTTTATTATCATAGATACACAAATGTGTTCGTTTGTACAATTACCATTGCAGTTGGTAAGGCACTAAGAAGCCAACACACCAGCATTTCCCACGCTTGCTGCTAATTAGATCATATGCATACAGGTTCAATCCAAGGATGATCAAAGCCAATGAAAAAAATGCCCATTTAATTCAACATTCTGTGGATCAGTTCCAGACAGCTAGCTGATCCTCTTCCTTCTTTATCAAAAGGACTCCAACAGTGTGATAGTGAAGAGGACTCCAAGAGTCTACAGATTTTGTATCTTCTCTTGGATCTGAAATCCAAGTGAATTATTTGACAGCTGACTACATGATACACAATTAAAGAATCTTTTTTCATAAAGCTGCTGTAGAGGATACTCCCAGTTTTGAAGGCAAATTGGCTACTACTGCTTCATGATTTCAAGTGTTTCTTTCACAGACAGGTTTACCTTCATTATGAAGGCATTTATGTAGCACATTGTTCATTGCTGCAGCAATACTGTAGAATCTGAACATGTGAAATGTCAATCCAGTGTACTTGAAACATAGCACTGAATTTAAAAGGCTTCCTAAAATTGAGACATCCAAAGTCAAAGCAAGTGAATGAATACTCAGATCAAATAATTGCCCATTTTTAATTGGATGTCAGATGCAATGCCACAACTGCTAGACAACTTCAGCCAATTGAACACTACATAGGAAATCAGATAAAAAATATTTGTCTCTATTCAAGAATCAACAGGTAAGTGAGAAACTGAAGCAGTTGGCTTCTGACAAGAAGACCAGTGCCAATGACTGAAATCTCATATTGCTTCAACATGGGGACAACAATTCTTAAATGAAAAATCGTTTTCAGAAAATTTCAATCAAATTTGTATATGCAATGCCAACTAGTTGTCCACTTTACATCTTTCCTGCCTTAAGACAGACATCAACTGTTTCCAAACAGACAAGCCATTGCCTGTGATCAAATTCACTGCTCTTTGCACCTCCTGCTCCATGTTAGAGACCTAACGTGAAAAAAAAAGAAGAGGATGGTGCAAGTATAGTCCTTATTACCAGACCTCAGATTTCCTTTGCTGCAGCTGCTCAGTAGTCCCAGATGGCCATACTCCATTCCTGTGGAATAACCCAGCAGCAGCTCAGCACCACACAGCCATTCACTCATACCCCGCAAATGTTACGGGGAAAAGAATTGAGAACAAAATAGAATTTGTGTTATGATAAAAACTGATCACCAAAACAGAAAAATAAAAGCAGAAATGCAGTAACGACACACATAGCTGCAATGCAGTTAATTGCCATCAACCAGCCACCACACAGCACCAACATGATGTCCATCAGCAACATGAGGTCCCACTCCCACTGACCAATGCTCAGCAACCCCAGAGCAGCAACCAGTCAACTGCCCCCAGCTTTACAATCTTCCTGTGTGGGGTCCAGAATATCTCTTGGCCTGATTGAGGCTCCTGTCCCACCTTCAGGTTGCCCCTGCCCCAAACCCATTACTCAGCAGCACCCAAACAGCAGGGTGCTCTCAGCAGTAATTCAGCTGAAATCCATTATAGATTAAGATATAAGTAAAAAATTTCTCCCTGTAAGTTCACCCAGACATTAATATTGTTCTTGAAAAACACTTGAGAGCCTTTGTTCTGCTCTAAAACATTGCTGTTGGTTCACTGTCAAAGGCCCATTATCTCTGAAACGTGTAAAGGGGTCCCATGATTTGTAGAGAGAAGTAAATTGCACTTACTCTGATGCTTTTTCTTTACATAATGCAAAAGCCTTTACTGTTTTGGTATAATTCCCCATTTCTGAAGCTCTTTTCTGTTGACTGAGTGAATCAGAAAATGAAGATGGGATTTGTTTATTTCTCTATTTAAGTGCAAGTGATTTAGGCTGCTGTGTTCTGGTCCTGCAGAAGACCCCTTCATTTTACAAGAACAATTTAACCCCAAGTCTCAGGCTAGAACTGCTGATAGAGACTACACTACAGAATCTGTTCAGAAACACTGTACCACAATTTACATCCCATCTCAAGTCACATGGGCTGTAGATATTAATAAGACAGGAAAAAAAAAAACATGAAAAAAGCAATTGGCCTATAGAGTGCTATACAGAAAGGTGGAGGGAGCGGGGGAAGCAACCTACCACGTGGATTTCCAAACACTAGTCACCCATTTCAATCCAAACCAGCACCACTACAAAGTGCTGGACAAACATGAACAGCAGGATTCACAAACAAGACAAAGGGCTCTGTCAGCAAATCTCATGCAGCCACAGTATTTGTCTCAGGACAACTGGCCTCACAGAAATACAAATTTCAGAGGGGAAAATAAAAAACAGACTGCAGCGCTGAGCATTCTCAGTTTTATTCTTTTACTCTGTTCTTCCTAGCAAATGTATTTACTCTCTCTATATTTTTAACTACTCTGCTGTTATTTCCTTGATCCCAGCAATAAAATACTGGACAACATTCTCTTCAAAATCCCACATGAATTTATCACATCTCTGTGCTGCCTCATCAGTCTTCCAACACATTGCTGGCCTGCAATATGACTGACTTTGCTCTTTTAGAAAACAAGCATATTCAAGAAGACTCACATGAATTAACTGCCTAGCCAACCTTCATTAACAAGCTTTAAAATTTCACTCTGTTTATCCTACATTACGAATGCACAAGCATTACCAAAAGACAGAAAACACAATTCGAAAATACTGTGCTTATACTGTGAAATACTTTCTGTATCTGCAGCTAAAGAAACGTATTAACTATGTTTAAAGTCTTAGGGTAAAAAGCGTAGTCTTTTTCCTTAAAATTACTTTAACTGCAACAAGTGATACTGACTTATAGGCAGTGATGCTAAGAAATATTCATTAGAAAGTTTAAAAAAAACCTCTTCAATTTAAAATTCTGCCTACTCAAATAAATATCAGTCTAGTTTTAAAATGGATTTGCTTAATCCCGTTCTTATTTCCTGATAGAATTGTGCTCTGGTTCTGTTGAAGTTTACAGCTAGGATTGATTTAGCCAACTTCATAGTTGTTTAGGCATACCTACCTTCTAACACTACAACTGACCACGTTAGAATACTATGGACTTTACAGTGCTCAAAAAAGGTGTTATCTCCTGTAACTTGTTAAAGGAGAACTAAGTATTCTGTAGCAAACAAAGCAAGGAGAATGTAAATTTAAACACTAGTTTAAATTAAAGAATCACAGAATTGTAAAGGTTGGAAGGAATCTATAGAGATCATTGAGTCCATCTCCCCACTAAAGCAGGATCCCTACAGTAGGTCACACGGGTAGGCATCTTGAATAACTCCAGAGAAGGGGATTCCACAACCTCTCTGGGCAGCCTGTTCCAGTGTTCCATCACCCTGACCAAAGCTCTTTCTTGTGTTAGTATGGCACTTCCTGCGTTCTAGTTTTCTACTCGTTGCCTCTTGTTCTACTGCTGTTAGCCATTAACAAGAGCCCACCCCCATCGACTCGACTCCCGTGCTTTAGATTCTTATAAACAGTTACAAGAACCCCTCTCAGTCCTCTCTTCTCCAGAGTTCCAGGTCTCTCACTCAGCCTTTCCTCATAAGGAAGATGCTCACAGCCACTCACCATCCCTGCAGTGCTCCAGCTGGACTCCCTCTAGGAGATCCCTGGCTTTCTTAAACTGAGAAGCCCAGAACTAGGCACAGTACTCCAGATGAGTCAACAGGGCAGAGATGAGGGGGATCACCTCCCCTGACCTACTGACCACGCTCTTTTTAATGCACCCAGGATATCATTGGCCTTCTTGGCCACAAGGGCACACAGCTGGCTTGTGGTCAACCTTGTTGTCATCCACCAGGACACCCAGGTCCTTCTCTGCAGGGCCCCCTTCCAGCAGGTCAGCCCCTAACGTGTACTGATGCGTATAGATATTCCTATCTAGGTGCAAGACTATACACTTGCTCCTATCTCTATCCAGTCCTGCTACCAGAGGATAGAAGAAAGTGTGACAGTTCTACAGTAGAAAGAACATGACTAGCATTACTAACTTCTTTGTCACTAAGCTAGAAAAGAGAATATATTGAGCCTATAGCATGCACCACTCTAGCACGACGGGCACTCAAACAGCTTTGTGCTTTTTTATCTTTAATGTTATCAGGTAACAAATGCTATAAGTGTATAAACATTAGCAAGCCTTAAGCCAGATAAAGCACAGTACAGAGAATAAAAAAAACCTTTGCCTCAAGGAAGCCATATGTTTTGATTGTGCCAGAGAGCCCTTCTGTCACACAGATACTTGAAAATAATAGCCTGTAAAGCAAGTCTTAGTGAAAAGTAAACACAGAGCTCAGTATACATATCTCAAACTCTGGTACATGGAAGTATTCCCCATTCTACTCTACAGAAAACAAAGGTAACATAACACCCCTCATCTTGCATTACTGACCCAAGGTACGCACACTGAATGGATGGACAATGCTATACAAGTTGGGCAGAAAGAGAAAACATGAAAGAGTCAAATATTTACTAGTAATGAAGAACAAGGTGCAATTTTAGGTCATGGACACACAACAAAAGAATCGTAAGTACGTAATGGATGTGGCATTAACTAAGAGAATTAAAATTAAAATATAGTCATTGTCTTAGGTTTTCTTTAAAACCAGTTGCAATTAGTGTCCTAAAAGATCAATTTTCACACAAACCTAGTGAGCTCTACCAAGGGTCTGAAAGGAGAATCAGTAGACACTGCAGTCAAATGAACTCTTAAAACAGGTGACAATACAGGAGTTGTTAAAACATGCAAGGTCTTTTAACCAGTGTTTATTTTTAAAAATTACTTTATTTTAAAATAACAGTCTCACATAAAAACAGAATAGATTTTTTTCACGTACTCAGTTCAAGTCTTCATGCATCCAGTAGAATTTCTGTTTGTAGAACAAACATTAAATAAAAACTACCACAAGAAAACAGTGGAAAAAAACAGCAGTACCACAGTAAGAAACATTGCAGGGTGAGTGAAGAAAAAACAACCTGTGCAGGGAGGGAGACAAGAAAATGCTACCCAATAAAAGGCCAAGCAATTATACTACATAAAACACAAGCTGCAGTAATCTACGTAAACTCCCACTCAGTCATTTATTTTATCACTCAGCATCTCTCCGTTCAGAACTTTCTTCCACCAAACTCGATCAAGCTGGGATGCCAACATAAAAACAACTGGCTTTTCACATTTCAAGGACACTATGTAGAGAGCCAGTATTTAATTACCTCCTGAACATCTCATGATTTTATATACGTGCGTGTCCATTTTAGAACATAAGGGATGGAGCAATGCAATATATAGTTTGTCCACCTTGAAATCAATTAGTATAATAAAATCAAAGTTGAAACCAATGTCAAACAAGAAAATGTACATTTAAAGCAAAAAATAACTGAGAATACAAAGCAATGATTGTCAAACCAATTTATAAATCCTACACTTTAAAAGAAATTACAGTTGAAATTCTGCAAGAACTCTGATGAATTGTTCTGCTTCTGCTTCCACACCCCCCCCCTAAAGTGAACATATACATTTCATCAGAATGTGTTTTCAAAAAAGGCAAAAGTTCAATAAATACACAATTAACCTGCATAAAAATAAAGAAACAAAGAATGTGTAGTGCCAGGAAAGAAAAACAAAGCAAAAAAAAAAAAAAAAAAAAAAGAGCCAAACAGATCCCAGGTCATGAAGCATACTCAAAAAAGCTGATTACAGAACATCAAGAACAAGCAGACATTTAAATTCATAGATAAATTCTCCACAAGTCTTGCCAAAACAATATTTCAAACTACTGATTTTCCCATCAACTCTCCTTCCCCCTCTGCAGAATTTTACAGTGTTCCCTAGCTCTATTTCACTGGTCAGCATCCCTGCTGAAAAGCATCCTCAACCTCAATTTGAACTAAAACAAAAGAGTTATGAAGGGACACAAACACACATTCTCTTTAGCCTACTCTGTGTCTGAAGCAGAAACATAACATTGGAAAGTTAATGGTGAGGTTTCTAAGTGCATAATTATTAACACTCACCAGGGCATCCTGCACTGGATTGACTTGAATCAGCTATAAATGGCTTGCAAAATAAGGATTCTGCTGCCTGTGCTTGCACCAAACAGTAACTTGTTGCTTACATGGACAGCTTTCAAAGGAACTATGTTCAAAGAAACAGTTGTTGACTGTAAAGATGAGAAATATTTGTTACTATTTAAAATGGGCAAGGACTGAAAACCTGTTATTGCCTAAAAATTGTGGCAATGTGAGCATCAAGCACAGATTCAGAATGTTAAATGCATTTGTAACTACTTACAAGCAAGTAGAGATATCTTCTCAGCCCCACTTCATTTGCCTGTTAGATTTGGTGTGTTCTACCTTCACTCTGGGGACAGGCTGGAAAGCAAATTTTGGCACAGTCAGTCTAAATATGAAAACCAGAATTAAAAAGTATGAAGACATATAGAAGATACTGACAATTATCCTATAAATACATCAGAAGCATAAGATATTTATAAACGTGTCCTTAATTATTATGGTCAGACCTCCAGGAACAAAAACTGACACTGACAAAAGATAGAAGACCAAAGATGTCACAATGAGGCAAAAGTAAGATATACCTTAAACTCCAGCAATTATTTTACCTCAGGCAGCAAATATTCCCACATCAGCTCGACTCTAACCAATAGGAAGAAGACACTTCTAGTCTTTCTGATATTTGGAAAATGATAATTCCAGATTCTTAAAACATTTTTCATGCATGAATGTCGAAGTACTTTACAGGTACGTCCACTACAAACGTCCTTTACAATCAATATGAAATATATCAATATAGCACAACGCTGATCCAGATGTTATCCCATGCTGCTGAACTACCTAGCTGCTTAACATGCTGTATAATTCATAAGCAAATGCATTGCCCATTAAATCCTCCGGAGTTGCACGTGGCCACAGGAAATTGAAAACCTAAAATTGAGGCCGAAAAGGAAAAAAGTCAGCATTTCTTCCAGTCCTACCTGCAACACTAGAGATCACAAACCAGCAAAGTCTTAGGAGCAGTGATAGACAGGAATTCCTTACAAGGCCAACTATTACAACAGAAGACCAGCAGCTAGTTCTGGTTTCTTTGTTTTAATTATTATTACTGTTCCTAGAGTCTTCAAACATCTTGCATGTCAATTCAGAAAGAAATGGGGTAATGCACAAAAAGGGACAAAGTTTTCTACTGCTTCTTTTTCCTTCTGAACGCTTATCTCAAATTTTCTAAGATGTGCAAATAATTTAGGAGCACAGATGAATTTGAAACACAAAAGTTTCTTCTGATTAAAAGCTACCTTTAATATCTTGTCCAAAAAGGCAATAAATAAAAAAAAAAGAGAAAAGAACTGTAAGAAGCAGAGTTATTCAGTGCCTTCTTTAGATACTGTCTAAACTTTGCTCACAACAGGGAATGGCTGAATCATATAATTCATTACAACTCTGACAAAGATTTCCCTTGACTTATAGTCCTTATTGTAAAGGATCTAAAATAACCCAGATTGGATCTCGCTGCGCATGACACTGTCCATCAACAACTAACAGCTGGAAAGAAGAGATAGAAAGAGAGCCACAGCAGCAGGGAAAAGTGAGAAAGTTTTCACAAACTGGAAAATAATAATTGAGAGATGAGAATATCGCAGCAATCAATTATCATTCTGACCCCAAAAGGAAAATAATCAACACGAGCAGCAGCATAACAGGAAAGCACATGTTCTCTTAAAGTGTTGAGTGCCATGTCGTAAAGCTGAAATACTGCACCATAAGGAACAATTTGGCAACGAACAACAAAACATCCAACATGTAGTGGAGAATATAACAGCTGTTTCCTTTCACAGCAGTCCAACATCTTTTCAGGTACGTCATCCAAATTCCTTTTTCATTTTTTTTTCCCCCTCCTTTTGAGCAGCTACATATTCCAAATACTAGTATCTATTCCAGATACCCATATTACTGTATTATTCTCAAATTGCTCATTTATCACAAAATGGAAAAAAGGAAAGGCATTTTCCTCTGACAGACCAAATGCCAGAGGCAAAAATTTTTGTACAAATGTACACTGGTCAACCCCCTTTAAATACATGTGCCTCTGCAATTAAGAGCAACATCTCTCTACTCCCACCATCAGAAAAAGTAATAAAAAAGCACTGAGTTTTAAACCAGAGTTATTCTGAAAAGTAAAATAATTTTTTTAAAATAACTTAAAAAAAGAAAGGAAGAAAAATATCCACCCATCCGGATTGCTTGGATCTTGTGTCTTGACTGGTCCTGGTTTGGCATCTAGACTAAACTCAGGGAGTGAAGAAACAGGTTAAAGAAGTCATCTCTGCTTCCCAAAATACACGCTTTGGGGTCACATAGGACATAACAGAGGTCATACCAATCATTTGGGCTGTGTCTGTCCTTGAAATACTCTGTAGGCCTGCAGTGATGCACCTGAACAGAAGGCCAGCAGAAATATCCAACCCACCCTACTCAAAATTACAAACTGCGTCACAGCAGAAGTAATTCTCTCTGACTGCAGATCAGCAGAGACCATAATCCATGGCCATAATCAGAAAAGCTTCTAAGAAAAAGCATTAGTAAAATATTTAAGAAAATAATATTTTTTTCCAGTTTTTCTGCTTAAAAATTGTTCTTACCTTCCGAAGTCAAATAAAGGTTAAGACAGGAAGGGGAGATGAGAAGACTTCTTTTGCTTTGGTGTGCTTCCTTTGCATTTGATAGTACACATGCTTATTGCTCATTTTAAACATAATAAGTTCTGATACTTCTTTAGAAGAAACAAGGTTATTAAATAAATGAGTAAATAAATAAACAACCTCAATCATTGTCAAGGAGATTCAGAAACAGGATTAACACCCAAAGCCATTTCTAAACCACCTCTAATTACCTTACAAATATTAAACCAAGTGCTCTTGTAACCAAGATTTACCTAATGCCTCTTGCTTTTTTCCTAATTATTCTCACATCTTCTATAGTTGACGACTGTAATAACAATGTTCTACTCATTGAAAATAATAAAGCTTATTCTGAAATTTGATAGAGCCGTTGTCATGCTCACCTACAGAATAACTCCACTAAATGTTGCTGAACTCTCAAAGCTAGGTTTTGTTCTGTACATGGCATCTTTTAAGCTGTCTGAAGCCCATGACCCAAACAAAGGATGGGGTTGTTGCTGCTGTGTTCAGGGAAGACGATAAATCTCTGGATTAAAGCTGTTCTGCTTTAACACATATTAAGCACTGCTGAAAACTACCAGGATAGGGGAATACTGGCAATTCATGTAGACTCCACTCTTGGCATGGCAGCCTGGGCTAGCAATATAGCTTGGGCTAAAAGGATTCAGTCCTCCAGGCAGTTCTTTAGATTCTTTAAACACAGAGGTTTCTGAACCACGTGTTCAACAAAGTTTTCTGTTTGTGTTTCCTGAAGGCCAAAAGCTAGAACAAAACACATTATTTTGTGATTTTAAAAGGAAGGCCTTGACAACATGATGCTCATTGCGATGCCTCCATTGCTTGTATTTTTCTAAAAATTAAAAAATAATTAAATAATTTTTAAAAAGGCATTTCCTCTAACATTTCTAGTTTGGGTTTTGATAAAAAGAATACCCAAGAAATCTGGCATGTATGGAAAATGTCAGTTTGCAGAAGCCTAAAAGAGCTGTTCTAATATAAAGACTATATGAGCATGCACATAAAAATTTAAGATGTGTCACTGATATTATTTATACTAGGAACTACTTTAGTTTTATGCAGTAATTGCATCAGATGTACAACTGGCATGAAAAACAATACTCAAGCATACATATATAATGAGTTCCACAGAATCACAGAATGGCCAGGATTGGAAGGGACCTCAAGGATCATGAATCTCCAACCACCCTACCACATGCAGGGCCACCAAACTCCCCATTTAATATCAGACCAGGCTGCCCAGGGCCCCATCCAGTCTGACCTTGAACACCTCTAGGGATGGTGCATCCACAGCCTCTCTGGCAGCCTGTTCCAGCACCTCACCACTCTCTCTGTAAAGAACTTCCCCCTGACATCCAACCTAAATCCACCTAAATCTTCCCTCCCTCAACTTAAAACCATTTCCCCTTGTCCTGAGTTTATAATTAGCAAAAATTGAAATACTTTTGTCAGAGACACGTTTAGAATACATATAAACATATCCTATTTACAAAATGTGCTGTGATGCAGATAAGAATATAAAGAATTCATATTACAATAATATCATATCATAGGTGGGACAACATATGTGTAAGCTACAAGACCAAATTTATTCTGTAGTGGCAAAACTTTCAGTAGGAGGGGATGCTATGTGCTTCCAGCAGGAAAAGTACTGGAATGCCTCAGACATAAACAATATAAGAGGTGATTAAGCAGAATCTGAGTCTCAGCCTCACTGCAGAGAGTAAAATACAAATAAACAAGCAGAGCTTCTTTAAAACTGTTCAGGTACCTGTTGTTCTCTGGACTGTGAGATACCAAGGCACTGTGTATACAGACTGCTGTCTGAGTACTGCCCTCTCCAAGGCCTGTTCTAACACACGTAGGCCTGTGCATTAAATTCACCAATAGCACCGCTGTGGTCATTTCTCATAGCTGTAGGGAAAGTAGGAAACATGCTACCAGGGGTTTCCTCTTGCAAATAAAAGAGCTGAGACAGGAAGAACTTGTTAATCTCCCTCAGAAGTTCTCACTGCTTAATTCAAACAGCATTTGAGCTACAGTCAGGAGCTTGCGGAACACGTATGGTTTTAATAACAGAATTCAACTCCAGATGGGGTGTTGAAAGAGGAATGGTTCACACAGCACAGAATCACAGAAGGGCTGAGGCTGGCAGGACCCTGTGGTCCATCTGACCCAACCCCAGCTGCAGCAGGGAGCCCAGAGCAGGGTACTCAGGCTCCTATCCTGTCCAAGGAGGAGATCCCACCGCCTCTGTGCAGCCTGTGACAGTGCTCGTCTCCACACAGCACATAAGTGCTGCCAGGTGTTCAGAGGGAGCCTCAGCCCGTGCCCTCGGCCTCCCATTAGGGCAGCAGCAGGCAAAGCCCACACTGCAGCAGGCTCAGGCACGCCAAGCTGCTTAGCAATCACGTTATTCACCGGCTGCTTAACTTCCAGGCCTGGAAAGACCCCAGTCCCAACCACACACTGCCCAACTTCACACACCGTTTCCCACCCCCCTCCTCCTCCCTTTAATTACAGGCAGCGCCCGCTTCCTCCACGCACCTTTAAGAAGGCCGCAAACGCGCACACACAACAGACGCACGTACAACCGAGCTCCACGCTGCGCTCACCGACACACAGACACCCGTACAAAAACAGCCCGCTGCCCAGCTCCGGGTCGCCTCGGCCGGGCCTAGGCCGTCGGCATCTCCCCGCCCAACAGCACGGGGCGGGCCCAGCTTCAATCCCCCTCCTTCTCCCGCGTCGCGTAGCCGCGTGCCGCGCAGAGAGAGCCGGGTTCGAAAGGCGGCCCCGAGCGCCGCGGGCGGGGAAAAGCGCCCGGGGGGGAGGAGCCGCTTTGCGCCGGCAACATGGCAGCGTCCAGCCGGGTCCAGGTGCTGCGGCTGTACCGCGCTCTGCTACGAGAGAGCCAGCGCTTCAGCGGCTACAACTACAGGTGCTGCTCCTCGCGGAAGTCGGGAAGGGGGAATAACGGGGAGCCTCGGGGTGGGGACAGGACAAGAGAGCCTAGCCCAGCACAGCCTTCTTTTCGTGCCCCGTGCTCGTATTTGAGGCTGGAGGACACCGGCGGCCCCGGGCACCTTGCGGAGGGCTGGGGCTGAATGTGGCGCGCTGCGCTGCTCTGCTGGCTGACTGAATGCTGCGGGCTGAGCCCGGGCTGGAGGAGTTCTCTGCTTGGCTGTGCTGGGTGCTGCGTGAGGGAGTAGGGCTGCATAAAGTGCCGTGCAGCTTGGCTGCCTGCCTGTCTGTCTGTCTGCTCTGGGTGTCACTGAGCGATGCTCTCAGTATAGGGTAGCTGAGTGCTGCAGGCACAGGCCTAGCTGTGTTCGGGTCCCTGCTGTGTTGCCCCCTGGTATGGCTGTGTTCACTTTAGCACTCTGTGGAACCGCAGAGACACGTGAGCTACCTATGCTGTGAATCATCTCCAGGCCTGCAAGAACTGCTGAGCTGGAAACAGAAAGCTTTGAACTGGCATAACCACAGCAAGCTCTGTGACCCTTAAGGAATAAGCGTTATTTGCTGTGCAAGAGAGGAAGCCTGAAGGGCTGGAGCTTGTTAGACCTTACTGCTAACTCCTCAAGTTCCCATTTTTCTCCCTTAGTTCCCCTGCTATTGAGGCTTCCTCCTGCTGTTTGCTGCCCTGAGTACTTGCTGGTATTTTGAGCAACAAGGATGGCTTGAGGCTGAGCGATAATATGCAACCCCTGATCTGAGTTGCAGTGTTTCTGGCTGGGGTTATCAGTGCAGAAGTTGGGGACTTAGGGAACTGTTAGGTTCTCTCCTCTTCTGTAAGCTGTACCGAGCTCAGATTCTCCTCACAATGAGATATGTTCCTGAGGGGTCTAAACTGTGTGGACATTTTGGCTTACAGTTCAAAGCTGGCTGTCACACAGCAACAGGTGGACTGGTGAGTGTTTTTGTGCTGACAAATTTTGCAGCTTGGAAATCATAGGATACAGGTTTACCTTGGGTATTTGCTATTTCTTAGTGCCATGTTGCAGCATGTGATTTTACTTTCCTTAGAAGATCTCAGTTTTGTATATAGACCTGTCCTTAGATACAATAAATCCAGAGAATGTGTAGAACTACAGAATATCCTGAGTTGGAAGGAGCCTACAGCTGCCATTCAGTCCTGCTCCTGGCTCCACACAGGACCATACAAATTCAAACCTTATGGCAGAGAGCACTGTCCAAACACTCCTTGAACTCCAGCACTGGGGCCATGCCCACTGCCCTGGGCAGCCTATTCCATGCCCATCACCCTTTGATGAAGAACCCTTTCCTAACCCCCACCTGCCCCTCCCCTGACGCAGCTCCATGCCGTTCCCTCTGGCCTTGTTGCTGTCACAGACAGCAGAGCTCAGAACTGCCCCTCTGCTCCCTCATGAGCAGCTCAGTAACTGTGAGGCCTCCCCTCAGCTCCTCTGCTCTGGGCTGAACAAACCCAGGGACCTCAGCTGTTCCACGTACATCTTGCCCTCTGCACCCTTCCTCACATTTGTAGCCCTCCTTTGGACGCTCTTTAATAGTTCAGGGAGAGCCTAGCCTGGGAGCTGCAGCCCAGGGCTGAGGGCTGGACTGAGCTGGGCAGGCACAGAGAGAGCCCAGGGACAGCTGGGACAAGTGCCTGCCTCTGGCTCAGGGGCAGCAGTGGTTTCTGTTAGAGGGCATTTGCTACTCTGTGCCAAAAAGATGCCCTTCTGAGAGAGTTTGTGAACACCAAATGCAATAGCAAGAAGCAGTTGGCAGCTGTTACGCTTAGTGATCTGTCAGGACCACAACTATCGTGCTTTGCTGTTTTTTTTATGCTGCGTGCACAGCTAACATGGGCTCCATGCGAGCTTCTTCCCTGCCCTGATAAGCAGTTCTGCTGCGTCCGTGTGGCTGCTGTAATGTGATATTAAATTTCTTCCGGGACATGGCAATGACTTTGTATAGAACTAACTTGTAATGAAAAAATATAAAAGATGAATCATATTGATTCACATTTTCAGCTGCAGAATTTCAGAATGCTGTTGCAGGCAGTGCATAAGTGTGTGCCTGAAGGATGGTCTGCTGGTTGTTGTCTCCACATTTGCCTTCTGTGCTTTTTCTCTTAAGTGTACATATAGATTGTGATGTAAAATTGAGTATTTTCATTCTGTAAGTTTCTACTCACCATGTTTCTACTCACATTTTATTCTACCACCCAACAGTACTTTTAGTGCTGTAACTGTGAAGAGCAGCATTAAAACCTTTCAGTAACAGAGGTCACCACTGACTGTCTTAGAGCAACAGCACACAGGATCGTCTCTGGAGTCCTGCACTAAGTGTTATGGAGACTTCTGCAGCCCACGTGTGCTGCCAGGCTTTAACATCAGGGGAGAACTTAGCAGACAGTAATTTCATGTCTGCTATTCTGTTCTATCACCTAGCCAACAATCTATCTGAAGAAAGAAATGTGATTTGTACTGCTGGAAAATCAGTATGTGAAGAGGGAATGTGTCAAGTTTCCAGTCAAGAGAGGTTGTTCTTTTTTCTTTTTTTCTGTATGGTTGACAAAAAGGAGATCCTCTGATTGTAGCATAATACATTACAATCTCAATTGATCTGAGGAGGTGACTTCTGCTATTTAAATGACAAATGAAATTCTATTTAGGTTTGTTGTATCTTTTTTTTTTTTTTTTAATGCCAAACAGAAGAATTTTAAAACTTGTGAAAAGTGTTTTTAGTGGAAATGCCAAGTCACAGCTTGAACCAATGACCGAGTACTGGTGGGAAGGCAGGGCCAACCCAGGGGAGCTCAGGTACAAGCTGATCCTGGCTCCAGCCCCTGGCAGATCTTGTTTAAGGTTTGGCAGTGGAGGTGAGGGTATCTTGCTGGAGATCCCTGTACACCTAAGGCCTTCCAAAGTTAAGCAGATTCTTTCCTTTATTTCTGTGTCCAGAGCTGTTGCATTTGAGCAGGTCCTCACTTGCTGCGACCTAGGACTTTGCTACTCTGCTGTCATAGCTGTGCTTTCCATCACATTACAGTGTCACAACTGTTAAAACAACTGGTTGCAAATGAAGGTAATCTGAATTTTAAAGTTGTTTGTTTAATGTGACTGATGGTCAGTGGTCAGAACTCACTGCAATAGTGCAGAAGGTCAGTTAAGGATTGAATCAGGTCACGCAGAGACAGTTTGACTCTTCCTTTTTAAGGTTTTTGCAACAGGTTTAACCATACCATACCGTGGCTGACCTGACTTTGCCTTCAAAAAATTTCAGTTAAGCACCACCACCATGATTTTTCTGGTTTCCAGTCTTGGACTGCTGCTGAGTACTAACTCTTGGGAACATCTTATTACCTGGTCACCCTTGTAATTTTTTTTTTTTTTTTTTTTTTTTAAGTTTATGAGCAATATCACAGGCTTCAAGTTATTTCTTTGTCTAACACCTTATGGTTTATCAAATATTTATTTCAGTTATCCATTGTGTTCTAATAGTTGGTGAATGTTGCAGATTTCTATTTTCTTGTCTATGTAAGTTGCATTTTAATGGATTTGATTTTCTAGTTAGAATGTGCAATGTTACATGCAATGATTGATAAAACTACCCCTAATGTAGAAGAACTGGGGAAAGAAATAGGTCAAAGCAATGTTTGTGTGGAAAGCATTCATTGATGGACATTGCTCAAATGGAATTGGGTGCGTTCAGGATTTTGCAGTTAGTAAATATGACTTCTCTAAGCCTCTGCCACTATGAGGACACGAGTAAGCATAATTAGGTAGGCTGGGTTTTTGTTTTTTTGCATCAACTCTTTCTCCTGCATTGAATTACATAATTGGCAATGTGACTGGGACATCTGAAGGCCACTTTATTTACTTTAAAAATGGACTGTTGTAAGCTGAGGTTTTTAATACAAGATTGTAACTTCAGAATTTTAAATAGTTTCCTTTTAAAAACAAATCTATGTTTTTACAGCAGATCTTATCAATATGTTTAAAAAAAAAAAAAAAAAAAAAATTTTTTAAATTCCAGAAGTTGTTTGTAATAAATATTGGTTGGTTTGCTTGCTTGTCCTTATTTTGAATAAAAACGCAGTAAGTAAACATTTGGGGCTTTTGCTATGTTGCGCAGAGCACGCTCTTAAAATGTTTTTAGGTATTAAAGCTGCTCTTCTGAAACATGAGTTTGGTTTCTGTGGTTTTGCGGTAGGCTCAATATCTGAATTAAATGTAAACAATGTGTTTTTATTTCTTTTAGTTAGTGGCAGTGAGCTAGTCATCCTATAAATCCCGTTGGGTAGCAAAATGTCCCTTGTGGTCAGTATTGTTGTGACTGGCATGGACATCCAGGTGTTCTGTATCGTAAGGTCTAAAAACTCTTAGTGACCTACAGTAAATATATATATATGCTGATCTGTGTTTAGCAAAAGATTTCAGCTGACACAAATTTCAGTGTATGCAAGAAGTAATCTGTCCTTTGCAAACAGGAAAATAGAAAAATAAACAATACTGGATGCCAGCTGTTGTTAGGTAAAGATCAATCTGGACTTGTGATTAACAAAAATACCAAGAGCTGTCCTTGGACATTTGGACAAATGGTCTGGTTCACTGATGCACCATTTCTTGCCCTTTCTGTTGCTGTTCCACTAATGTTGGTCTTGTTACATTTTGAGGCGTAACTGCAACCCCAGTTAAATTATCACTCAGATACCAAATGTGCTGATCAACTTAGGCTGAGGTGAGGAACAGAGACATATAATAAATTGTTTTGACTTTTCTATGTCAGTGCACTGCTCTGTGCTCTCCTGCAATGAAGAAAGATGTGAAACTTTTGCTTTAGAGAGCTTGACCATAAATTTTACATTCAAAACAACCCTAAATGTATCTATCTTGTTACTTCCTAAACAGAATTCAAATTTTTTATTTATCAGAATCATCATTAAAAGCTGTGTCATGTCTGTATTAAATCTTATCTCTGCTTTCTACCTTATTTTTATCTATCCTCCAGGTGTTTATTTTTCTTATAAGCTCATTATGTTGCTGTCTATGGTGTCAGGAGTTCCTTGAGAGTTACCAGTTGCTTGAGAATTAATGCAACCTTTTCTTCTTCCTCCTTTGCCGGGTGGGCCCAGATGTGCCATTCAACTTCTTAGTGCTTTGGCTCAGTTAGAATAAAAGGGACTTCTCAGTGGAGGTTAAATGCATAATCAGTGCATTGCAGTTCCTTGATTTCATTCTTGGAAGATCTGGAAGCTTTCTTACATTATACAATGTAGTTAAACATGTAGGGTTTTGTAGGCCCTATTGCAGAGCACCTGATTTATAATTTATAACCTTGTATGAGGTTATGTGAGGTAAAGTTGTTGTTGGGAAGGAGTAGCTATGGGATGCTCAGGTACACATGTGCCTTAGTTCAGCATTGGGCAGAGCCACTGGATTTGTGCACAAGTACAGGTTAGCCTGACCTGCTGTTGCATGGCAAGCTCTGGCCTTCAAGGAGGCATTTTCAGATTCCAGTAACTGTTTTGGCAGCATGACTCATACCAATAAAAATTCAAGAAAATATGCATTTCTCTAATTTTTCCTCTAATTTTTTCTGGAAAATGGGATTATTTCTCTTCCTCTCATACCTTATTTTGGTCACTTTAATTGAAAACTTGCTATGATTTTAGTCCCTATTGTATGGAATCTGGTCATTGGTTGTTTAGTATTTTTGTCACTCAGCTCACTTAACAGCTGTGTTAAGATTTTGTGTGTGATAGTTCTCCAAGCTGGACAAGCATTTTTCTTATTGGTTCTCCTGATAATGCTTGTGACTGATGGAATCCACCAGCAGATTGTCAACTCTTGGTGAGACACTACAGTGTATTAGAGGGGGAGGAGGAGGGGTGTGAAAGCTGGGTCATGATGTTATTAAAGATATGTAAGTGTAGATCCAATCAATAATGAGGAAATAGAGACATGCCGTGCTGTAGGAAGTATTGTGTTCTGTCTTAAGTGGTCGTCTGTGACTGAGATAAGAAGCACAGAAATTAGAATAGTCGATTCTGTCCAGCAGAACTGTCTGACTCCTTTGTAAGAATGAGATGACAGATGTGCAGATTTGTAGGATCTGTTTTTTTTTTTCTTGGCTGCCCAAGGATAGTGAAGAACTTTTTCCCCTTCTCACTGTGTAATTGTTGGCTATGCTCCACGTGATAATGAACTTCAGGGTTTTTTAGTTGGCTTCCTGCGTGATGAGTACGTGGCTATCCCTGAAATGTATTTAAAAAAAAATAAATAAATAAGAAGCAAAGCAGCTGTGGTGTTTGCGAGCCAAGAACACGGTGGTATTTCTGTCACGCGCTGTTCCAGACACTTGTTCTGAGTTGGCAGCTGTATGACCCAAAATTGTGGACTAACAGGAGCTGCGCATCTGTGAGTTGGTTTTGTAGAGCATTCAGATGTGTTTGGGGTTGGTGTTATTAATACAGCTCTTTCCCAGAGAGTTAAATTGTGGATATTGTTGCAGTGGCTGCATAACAACCAGATGGTATCTGGGCATCTTCTGTATCTAATTCAGTGAGAATCAATCCATCTTTGAATAGAGGTGTCAATAGTGTGAGGTGGTACTGTTAGGATTGGAGCTGTGAGAAGGACTGAAATTACTACACTCTGAATTGTAGTAAAACATGGAAATGTATGCACTTTCTAGGAGAAAAAAAAAAAATAGAAAAATAAACATTATTTGGATTATAAGACTTTGGGTCTGACAGTATTCCATTTGACTTCAGTATTCTGTATAAAAAAAATATTTTGGAAAGTCAACTAAACACTCTGTAGGCAAATATGGCAAAACATAACCACTGGATGCCATCAGAACATTCTTTGAAATGAGATTATAAACCAAATGGAAACAATTCTGCGAAATGTTTTGATTTTGATGGTAACTTTCCCAGTATAAAGCAATTTTGTCAGAGCTGTAGAATGTGTTCGTTAGGAGTTGCTTTCCTGGATTTGTCGTTTTGCAAATGCATTCGCTTTATCCCTGTAAAATTATGCCCTTCTAAATGCTAAGGGATATTTGTGGATCAATTCTGATGTAATTTCATTGATTCCAATTTTTATTTACTAGTTTCCCACAGGAGAGTTTTAAGTGCTAGTAACTTACAAGGAAGAATGTGAAGCGTGGATGTGGCATCCAGAGTTCTGGGGTGGGGAGAAAAGCTTTTATGGAAAAAAGATAAGTAGAGTCAGTGGAGACTTCCTTCAAAGGCTGATTAATGGACTTTGTAATTTTAGTAAAGACACTCAAATTGAGTAAATCAGATGTGGTTGTTAATGTCTTGGATATTTGCAATCTTTATATAGCGCAGTAGAACAGGACATTTTTGCTTCTTCTGTGGGACTTAATTACCACTAGAATTTGTTTGAGAACTAATGAAACTAATGGAAAAATTGGTGCTTCAGGCAATGATTTATGCTGATAGATGTGTGCGTATGATTACTGGTAAAGGAAAAAAAAAACTTTATGTAGTAATACTTAAGTATTGAAATACTTTCCTAGCTCATCTCCCTTCCTTGTTCTTGGATGTGGCTTTAACATTTAGCTCCGGGCTGTATCTTGCTGTATACTGCCCACAGTGAAAAGATTCTGACTTTGTAACTTAAAGACTTACTCAAGGCACACTAGGCACAAGCTGTTATTTCAAGCATTCTGTGGAAGATCAGAGCTCTGAATTAAAAATAAATAAATAAATCAAAGTACTTCTGCCATAAAAAAGAAACTGCAGGTGATCAGAACCACTGCTGTAGCAACTCGTAACGAGGAAGCTGCCTGAACTACCCTTCTGTTAAAGCCATTCCTGCGGTTTCTGAGTTTGCTGATGATGGAAGTAGTGCCCCCCTGGATTGTGTGTGGATGTCATGATGTGGAAGACCAATAAGGAAAAAAAAAAACGTGACATTTTGTTCATAGAATCATAGAATCATAGATAATTTTCATAGAATCATAGAATCACCAAGGTTGGAAAAGACCTAAAAGATCACCCAGTCCAACCGTTCACCTATTCCCAATAGCTCCCACTAAACCATGTCCCTCAACACAACATCCAGCCTTTCCTTGAACACCCCCAGGCTCGGTGACTCCACCACCTCCCTGGGCAGTCCATTCCAGTGCCTGACCACCCTTTCTGAAAAGTAATACTTCCTCATGTCCAGCCTGAATCTCCCCTGCCGTAGCTTGAAACCATTCCCCCTGGTCCTATCACTAATGACACAAGAAAAGAGGCTGACCCCCAGCTCACTACAACCTCCCTTCAGGAAGTTACAGAGAGCAATGAGGTCTCCCCTGAGCCTCCTCTTCTCCAGGCTGAACATTCCAGTCTTACTGAACGTTCAGTCTTACTACAAATTATTTCCTTTGAATTGCAGTGTTCTTCTATCTTGACCTTATGATTGGAGAAGGGTTTAGCTTAAATTGTGAGAATGCTGATTTATAAATCAGCGGAACTAGCTGTATTTTTGTATGCAATTCAACATAATAGTATTTAAATAAATACATCTCCATGAAATTTTTACGTCAAATCAACTGGAGTTTGAAAACATTCATTCAGATTCTGAATCTGACAACAGTCAGTCTCTACAAACTTCACTGCCAAGTCTTGACACTCCTGAGTCTGCTTGTGTGGTGTGTCCTGGTCTGAATCCATTCACAACCTACTTCCAGATTGTTAGCAAGTATAAGATTAAGGTAGTATCGTATTAGCTGCCAAAGGAAAGCATTTCTCTTTTAAAAAACAAACAACCTTTCCACACAAGGTAGTCACTTATCAGTGATTATTGGCAATATCTTATTCGTTCAACTTTATTTTGCCCTTAAATACCTATGAGAAGAATTCCCTTTTTCTTCTGAGGTTGTTGTAGAGTTGTCTTCATCTTTCTCGTGCACACCATGTGATTCCTCCTCCTGAGTATTTGCTTGCAGGGCACATGTTGTTGTTTCGTGGCAGTATTTCTTCACCTTTACTGTTTGTTACTCCAAATACACAGAATGTCACTGTGCTGAGTTGCAGTCACAGGCAAGTGTAAACACCTGTTCATCACATATTTAAGTAGGAGGAATGTGGATCCAGATCTCTTAAGAGCCTTGGTATTGCTTGCCTGCAAGCCATTGTTCAGCACTGAACTTGGTTAAACGGTCTGCTAGATTTGGTCCTTATTCAAAAGAAGAACAAATATGATAGATGCTCACTTATAATTGTGGTATGGAGACATTTGTCACTCATCAACATGTTGGTGCCCTGCTATTTTTCAAATTTTATCTTGGTGAGATTACATGATAAGATTTCTTCAGAATGTTGACAGTCTTTGCTCAGTGAGAGCTGGATGCATTTATCATGTTGAGAGAGAGCTTTAATAAACCGTCTTACACAGGTTATGAATACAAAAGGCATTTCCCAGGGAATTTCCCTCTTACAAGGCATCTGTCATTCTAACTTGATTTTCTTTTTTCAGTACAGAACTAAGCTGTTGCTTTCCCCAGAAGATTTTCAGCAGATGTCTTTACGAATGTGTCCATGTGTTTTTATTTTAGGTATATCTTGTTCATGTCCAGCTTCAGACTGCTTTCTGTTTTGATTCTGCATTCTCTACCCTCTGGATCTCTAGTGTCTGGTCCATATTCTGCATTCAGATCTCATCTCTTTCCTCCAAACCAGCATTTTGCAAATGTCTTAAATATGAATACATTTGCTGAGGGGCAAGTAGTGCTATTCCTGTTACTTCAGTAGCATTCTGTTACAATTTCACCTGATACGAACTTTGAGGCACAGTAAAGGTCAACTGCAATAAACTGAATTGAATAGTGCTATGGACCAGGGAGTTGAAATATCTTTTACAAACTTATACCTTTTTTGGTTGTATTTTTGTGCCTCGCTTAGCAGTTTTCTCTTTTCAGTGTGTCAAACAAATGACTTCTGTAATACAGGCTGCCCAGGCAGGTGGTAGAGCCGCTGACCCTGCAGGTTTTCAAGGAAAGAGTAGATGTGGCACTTAGGGACATTGTTTTGTGGGTATAATGGTGGTGGAGTCACAATTGGACTTGATGGTCATAGCAGGCTTTTCCAACCTTAGTGATTCTATGATTCTGTAATACACAGGTCTCTTCTGTGGGAATGGGGGAAAGCATTCATTTCTAGCTGAAGTTGACAGTGCAGAGAAAAGAGTGGGGGGAAATGATATAGAAGCATCTTGATTTTTGTTCTGGTGTAACATCTCAAAAGAGAGGTTGACTTGGATCAAAAGACAACTTCTGTAGCTCCTGGAGGAAATGGAAGGGGTGAATACTAGAAAATAAAAATAGTGATAAACAAGCTCTGCTGTAAAGGAACTGAAAAAGGAAAATGAAAAATGCATCCTGATGTTGCCTACAGACTATGGGGAGAATAACAAGATGAGGTAGTGCATATGGTAGGGATTTCTCCCTGGGACTCTGCCAGGTTTTTGGTAAAGTAATTCACATTGCTCCCATTTAAAAATAAAATAAAATAATAAAAAACATAAATGACAATAATTTGCTGGATAAATTATGCAGATTATCAGCATGACCATCACCATAACTAACAAATATTTAGGTTTGAGAGTATCTTCTTTAGGAAATTGATGCACTTGTTGTGTTTCATATTACTTTATCGTAGAAAGGATGGTCTGAGCTTTGTCCCTTATGTGAGCAACAAAGGAGACAATCAGTTTATCAGTCAGCATGTGGATACAGTCAACATGAATACAGAAAGGATGTGCGTGTAAATATGTCTGAGTTTTTATTTACTATAGAAAATAACGCATGTATTGTACATAAACTACTATTTTAAGTACGTAAACATTACATAAGTAGTTGAAAAGGCTAAGTAACAGTGAAGAAAGTAATCATCCCCGTAATTAGAGTGAATTAGTACTCATCATCCCCATTGACATGGACTGTGCAGGGAGTTTGGGGTTTTATTTGCTTTTGTTTATTTGTGACAGCTCAATGTTCAGTGAATGTGAGTGCAGCTCTTCTGAAGCCCGTGTTAGAATAGCAGTACAATGAAATGCTAAAACCGTCCTTTATTGGCATTCTTTATCACAGTTAGGAGCAATGGATCTGAGAGTAGAAGTGTCTAGCTGGAAACTATCAAATTTTGTAAGATTTTGGTTTGAATCATTAATGGTATTATTTGAAAAACAATAATCTGTACATACATTACTGTGTGCCTCCTCTTTGTAGTCAGTGCTTTTTGCAGTCGTAGGGGTTAGAAGGGACCTCTGGAGATCATAGAGTCCAACCCCCTGCTAAAGCAAGTTCCCTTGTAGGTTGCATAGGAAACTCTTCAGGTGGGTCTTGAATATCTCCTGAGAAGGGAACTTCGTACAACCTCTCTGGGCAGCCTGTTCCTGTGCTCTGTCACCCTCAAGGCAGATTTTTCCTTGTGTTCATATGGAACTTCGTACGTTCCAGTCTGTGCCCATTGCCCCTTGTTCTGTCACTGGCAATCACTGAGAAGAGCTTGGCAGGTGTCAAGAGGATGGGACCTATTACATATTTATAAGCACTGATAAAATCCCCTCTCAGTGTTCTGCAAACTAATCAGCCCCAAGTCTCATCTTTTCTTCATAAGAGAGATGCACCAGGCCCTGCATCATCTTTGTGACCTTCTGCTGGGCTCTCTCCAGTAGCCCCCTGTCTTTCTTGAACTGAGAAGCTCAGAACTGGACACAGTACTCCAAACGGGGCCTCACCAGGGCAGAGTAGAGGAGGAGAATTGCCTCCATCTTTTTAATGCATCTCAGGATCCCACTGACTTTCTTGACCACAAGGGCACCACTGCTGGCTCATGGCCAACCTGTTGTCCACCGGGACACCCAGGTCTTTCTCTGCAGAGCTCTTTTCCTGCAGGTCAGCCTCTAACCCGTGCTGGTGCATGCAGTTATTCTTCCTCAGGTGCAGGACTCTACACACATTAGACTGCTTTCTTCTTAGGAAAAAGTTTTCAAATCAGTACAGCTCAAATGAGAGCTGTGTTTCAGAAGAGGCAGTACCTGCTGCAGTACACTGTAGAAGATAATAGCTTGAACCATGGCGTGGAATTCTGGTAGAAATGTGTTTTGTTGTCTTGATAATAACCTATTATAAACTTCCAGAAAACATTTCTCCACTTAAAATATAACAGCATTTTTCTAGTCCAAACAATTATCAAACAGGTCCTTAAATGAATGGTCTTTGTATGTAAACCAGTTTTGAAGGGATTAACATTTGATTGATTTAAATAATTTTAAGTAATTGATTCATTTAAATAAGTAATAATTTATTTTAAAATAATATGCTGCCCAAAATAAATGAAATGTCTCACTAATAATGTTTTTTTTCTCCTCTAACTTACAACATGGAAAGGTTTAAGAGTTCTGTTTACAAAACAGTAAGAAGTGCATTTGGTGTAGTACAGAAAATGACATCTAAACAATTTCCTGATTTCCAGAGCTACTGAGTACATTTCTTCCCAAATTTGTTAATAGTACTTTTGTATTGTTTGGCAAGTAAATGCTCTCTATTGTAATTCTTTATTCTCTGAACAAGTGGCGATACTAACTTAAATGGATTTTGAGACTTAATTTTTGCTGGTTTTGGTTTTTTTTTCAACAATTTGTTGAAATTCTTGAAGGAGAAACTGTCTATCAGCACAAGTTATTGCTGCCATTAAGTAGTGACCTAGTGCTTCTGTGGCTTCTGTCGATAATTTGTTCTGAGATTGGAAATCTTTCTGCTGCCCTAGGAAATGGAAGGTCTTGGCACGTGTCAAAGGGAAGGTAATCTGCCCTAGTCAGAAGCTGTTATAGTGAAAACATTATTATGATAAATAGACCACTCGTTGTACGTCTTTTCCCTTCCTAATATCTCATGTGGTAACCTTAGCCTGTACTCACATGAGTTACTGGGTTTTAAGCCTGAGGTTAATTCCACTTTTTAAAGTAATTGTTATCTGGGAGGAACTTCTCCCATAAGCACGTGGCTGGAAGGAGTGAAGCTATGTGGTTTCTTTTTCATAAATAGAGGGCAAAAAGTGCTGCCATCACTCATGCTAATGAATCTGTATTTTCTTGTCATTTTTAATTAGCTCTTAAGTACTATCTAGCTTTTTGGGGGGGGGACATTATTGGCTTGAAATGCAGAATGTTCTGTGATACGTTAATGTACCGATCTAAAATTACTCAGTAGAAAAAGGTGGTGGGTTTGTTGTTTGTTTTTTTTTTCCCCCTCTCCACATAGCATAAGACTAAGAGAAAATATTAAGAGGCTGATTGGAAAACTCTTTAAAAATTACTGGCCTTTCCCTTAGCTTTATCTTCAGCTTTAGCTTTTAACATCTGGACTTTATGTGGTTAGGTTTAACAAATTAAATAGAAGAAAATACAGAAAGACAAAACATAGCTTTTCAATTACTGCATTCATGATATTAAAAAAAAATAAATCTGCGTTTGTTTCTTGTTTTCCTACAGAGCCCCTGATACCATCATCACAATAGTTTGTTCCTGAGCTCCCTGAAATGTTTTATGTATTGTTCAAAGGCACTATATTTGCAATCCCAAATTTCTAATAATAATATTCAATATTCTGTAGGCAAAAAGTAGAATGGTGATCTTGTTATGCATCCCAAATTGATTATTTTTTTTTTAGACTTTAGATTTGACTAATGAGCTCTGCATATATTAGAATTTTCTGTGCTGCTTAGTATTACATTGTAATTTCAAATATCCATCATTATTGTCAAAACCGTGTTGCAAATTTGTTAAGCTAAACGTGCAATGCTTTGCTGTAAATTAGAGAAGGTCAGTGAGCCATATGGTGATGGGAGGTCCAGTGGGGAATCTTTGTCACTACTGACTGTGCTTTAAGAAACAAAGACCTTCAGATAAGCTGTAAACATCAAAGACATGGATGAGAGGATAAAATATGGAGAGGAATGACAGTCTTTTGAATCATGTAGCTTATAGCGAATTATCTGTAAGCAGACAGAACAGGGGAGTTTGTTATTTTGTATGGATTGTTAAGGGTTCTGATTGGTAAGGGATACTCTTGGTTTATTGTTTTCTTTGTCATGAGATCATTAGATTGTCTAATTTCAGTATGATTTCCATTACTAGATTCTTTGTGAATCTATGATATTTAAACAGTTAATAGAATTTGAGGATTGCTTTTGCCAAGTAAATCTTCTGAGTGTCTCTTTTGTACTCATAATTATTAGCTTGTCAAAAGAACCAGTCAATCAACTCCTCAGAAAACCTTCAGAAAACTGTCTTTAAGTCTGTCATAATTCAAGGTATCTCGGTTGGTTGTAACTTTAAACCTGTATGCTATCAACATATTTCAGGTACTTGATTTCTTCCCTCTCCTTTTTTTTTTTTTTTTTTTTTTTTTTTTTTTTTTTTTTTTTTTTGTCCCCTCAAGGAATTGGCATTTTTGTCACTTCTGTATTAAAGGAATAATATTGACTACTGTAACTGTATGTGTTAAATCTAAGTCTTAATTTCAGAAATGCTGACAAGTGGGAAATGCTTCCAGCCAGTGAGGCTGCTCAGTACCTTCTTGGTTTCTAAATGAATGGTTAGCGCTGACAAGAACTGCACTATGGCTGACCATTTCTTGGTTATCTATGTCACTAACCAGATGATTTCTCTTTTGAATGAAAAGCAATCCCTAGACAGCAGTAAAGAGAGAAATTTTGGCAACAGTGTTAGACTGAAACTCTAGTGTTTCTGGAAAAATACAATGGAATTTCTAATGGCAGTTCACAGCAGGCTAGACTTTTATTAAGAGCTGCTTATATATATAACAAATGGAGTAGTATATATCTATCCCAAGAAGGAGAGAAATCAGCTTTGTCAGGATTTGAGTTTGCATTTCCAGGCATTTCTTGCTTGGTAATTGGACTGCTCAGCTGCCCTGATATCCTTATGAAGAGTTGCCAGGATCTTGGGTGGTGAAGGCTCAGCAGAGAAATATTTGTCATTTGAGGCCATCAGGATGCTTTTCATCTGTAGCAAATTCTGCTTCTAGTTCCTGTAGCACATCCCCGCCTTGTGCCTTGTTAACTGAACAACTTATTTGATTTGGTCCTTCAGTGGTAACCCCCCTTTTTAAACTGCTGCTGCAATATAACATTGCAGTTACAACTCCAGTTAAGATTAAAAGATCTCTTTCATTTGGACATCTTCCCTTTTTTCTTTTAACCCCAACCTTATGAAAAGCACTCCCTTCTGCAGAGATTCTTTACACTTACAGTTAAGCCAGTAACTACTTTTATTTTTAGAAGTATAGCAACAAAAGTGAATGTTTCAAAGAACTGCAGAAATAGTCGTAGGAACTATGAATAGCAGTGGTAGTATTCTGGGGACATAAAGATGTTTGGGTCATCTTTATTGATGACCTGGAGGAAGTAAATAGTGCATATTCATAAACTTTGCAGGTGACTCTGCGCTGGGGAATGGATTAATGCAGATGAGTAGGGCTGCCATCCAGAGACACCTGAAGTCTGAAGGATAGACCAGCAGCAAAATTCAGTGAGAGCAAATGTGAAAAAAATGGCAATAGAACAGTGTGAGGGCAGAGCAGCTGGAGAGCAGCTGTGCTGTGAAGGGGCAGGGTTCCCAGCAAACGGGGCCTGAGCAGCAAGAAAGACCAAGAATACCCTGGGCTGCATCAATAATTTCACAGCCAGTGAATGGAGGGAAATGATCATCCCCTTCTATTCAGTGCTTGCTAGGCCATATCTAGTCTTGTCTTTCTTGTGAGATGGGGACATGGATAATGTGAAACAAGTCCAGCAGAAACCACCAAGGGATGATTGAGAGCTGAAGCACCTGCATCAGTTAGGAGAGGCTGAAGGAACTGGGCTTGTTCTTCATCCTGAACAAGAGACAACTTTGAAGGCAACTAATAGCAGCCTACCAGAGAACCCACAGGTGCTGGGCAGGAGAACATGAGACATAAAATATAAAATAAAAAGAATTTATTAGGCTGGCTGAAAGTTTTTTTTCCACGCAAAGATGTGTAAGCAAGCCATCATGTTACCCAGAGGAGTGGTCGGATCACCATCCTGGTTTTGAAGCCCTGAAAAGACGAGGCACCGAGGGACATGGTCTGATGCCATTGCTGGCTTCACCAGAAGGTGGGGCTGGAGGTCTCTCCAGCTCCTTTCTGACCGAAATGGTGCTGTGACATCTCCCTCTAGACCGGGTTGCTCAGATTCCCATCCAGCCTGGCCTTGAATGCTTCCAGGAAGGGGACATTCACAACCTCACTGGGCAGCCTGTACCACGGATTATTAGTAATACTAGTAGTTCCCGTTTACTACTAATACTAACAAAAATTTAAGGTGCTAATTTGTTAGTAACAGTGGCAAAGTCTGAAAATTCATATCACTCTTGCCATAAATTAATACATGTTTCAATCCAATAGATTGAAAGGGAGGAGGTAATAAGAAAATACAGTTAGTGAAAGGAAACAATTGCCTTTTACAGGAAGAATCCCTCACTATGGTATTTTTTTATTGTATATCGTTATCTCCCTTCTGCACATTATCTAGTTAAGTAAAAGCACAGTATACTTTTGTTTCAGAATATTTAACCACTGTGGACTTGCTAGAGATTAGATGCTGATCACTCACCTTTTTTGTTAAATGCAACTTAAGCCAGAAAGGAAAAATGCATTTTAATTTATTCCTATTTTGAAAATCTTGAGTGACAGCAGCTTCCCCCAATGATGTCTGCTCTATTTGCTCAGGTTGTGTATCACAGTCCTCCTCTTCTGTCTTTGTGTGAGTACTCACTGACTAACAAATCTTAATAGCCATAGTGTTTAGCTGTGTGTTGTCTTTAACAACTTTAACTGTGATGTGATCAATTAATAGATTTTATTTGTATGCTGTTGCCAAGAGGAAATATCAACGTATGTAAAGCTGTCTTTGAAATAGGACTTAAAACTGAAGTAGGTTGTGATACTGGTAAATGCGAAGTGCTGCTGAGTTTTAACATTATTGGGCCAGATTTATTTTGAAGTTATAATGCTAAAAAGTGCAGCTGCACAGTTCTCAACCTTTTTTCTTACATTCCAGTTTAGTAGAGCACAAAGGTACAAGAGTGAGGACTTGGAAAGGAAACTGTTGGGTTTTTTTATGATATATTTTCTAGTTAGACATCAGATTAGATAAGTAAACACTTCGGAAATAAAGTGCCTAAATTCCCAAGCAGCATTTATTTTCTGAAGTAACTCTGTTGTGATTTTTTTTATTTAATAATCATTGTTTCAGACTTCATTTCTTGTAGGCTTTGTTTTTATGGGGCCTGATGTTAGGCTTTCAATTGTGCTTCAGGAAAAGAAAAAAGGGCTCTTGGAGCATTAGGAAAAAGACTTTCCTGATCATAGTTTTGTGGGTTTTGCTGTTATTTCAGGGACATTGTTGTCTCTTAACATTAGCAGATAGCGCTCACTCCTTTAGAATCTGTCTTAATGCCTTGACATTGTTCTCACATTAAGCCCCATCTATATTGTTTTCTAAGTTGCTCCAAAAGTAATGCCTCCTATTTATTTCAGAGGGAGTACAAAGAGGACAATAACGCAATTTGGTAGAGCAGATTCTCAGCCTCAAAACATCTCTTTTCAACAATCACCATCATTATTTATGCATTTTTGCCAGTGACGAACAAGAGCCTGCATGCCACACTCATAAAAATCTGCACCTGTGGAGATGACCCACTGTCATTACTGCTGCTGCACAAATGCACTACTTACCACCTCACTGTGCTCACATCCATGGTTGGTCTCCAGAAGCATTCATTTTATGTCACTGGGTGCTATTTTTTCCACATGGAGAAATTTAATTCCACACCTTTGCTTCATATGCACTTCCATATCAGATGCCAATTTGTCAGACTGCCCTCTGCTGCCATCTGTCCCACAGCAACAGAATGTAACAGAATACTGATGGGAAGGTACAAGCTCTACTGCCATACCACCAACATCTGCCTCTGATGTTGTGGGCCAACATCATAAAATATAGGAGGTGTTACTTTCAGAGCAAGCTCTACTTGTGCAAATTCATTACCTTGTGTAGCCATCCGCCTGCAGCAGCTTTGGTCTGAAGCCATTGTAGTGAATCTGTTACACATTGATTACATTACTTTGAATTAATTGGGAGTTAATTGTGCGGTGGATACATGTAAGTAGGGATTGTAAAAACTCTTTGCATGCGTGCACATAAGAACTGCTGAAGTGAATATATTGAACTGTACATTCTTGCTTGCATGCTGTTATCACTAGTTAGCTGGGAAGTCTTCACATAGGATACAATCAAAAGTGCATCAGGAAAGGTGTTGCCAGCAGGAACAGGGCAGTGATTGTCCCCCTGCACTCGGCTCTGGTGAGGCCGCACCTCGAGTACTGTGTCCACTTTTGGGCCCCTCACTGCAAGAAAGACATTGAGGCCCTGGAGCGGGTTCAAAGAAGGGTGACAAAGTTGGTGAGGGGTCTGGAGCACAGGGCTTATGAAGAGCGGCTGAAGGAGCTGGGAATGTTCAGTCTGGAGAAGAGGAGGCTCGGGAGACGTTATTGCTCTCTGTAACTACCTGAAGGGAGGTGGGGGTTGGTCTCTTCTCTTGTCTAACTAATCTAGAGGGAATGGCTTCAAGCTGCACCAGGGGAGGTTTAGGCTGGACATTAGGAAATACTGCTTTTCTGAAAGAGTGGTCAGGCAGTGGAATAGGCTGCCCAGGGAGGTGGTGGAGTCACCGACCCTGGAGGTGTTCAAGGAACGTTTGGATTTTGTTGAGGGACATGGTTTAGTGAGAACTATTGGTGATGGGTGGATGGTTGGACTGGATGATCTTGAAGGTCTTTTCCAACCTTGGTGATTCTGTGATTCTATTAAGACCTCAGTTGGCTTGATGACAAAAAGGAAGGGGTTTAGAATCATAGGTAGAATTGTAGAATCTTCCTGCATCTTTTAGCTGTTCTTTAGTATCTGTTTCCAGATAATGATGAGCAAAATAGTAGATTGTGAAGTGTACTTTGAGTTTTCATTTGTAACAATGTTTCTTAATGAGCACTCTTGCATTTCTAGGACCTTTCCCAAAGATAGAGAATCTGCTTGTGTCTAGTGTAGGCAGGATTGCTTTCCCATTCTAGTTCTCTAGGGAGCTCTCTCATTGCCTTCTCCCTGAAGAGTGCAGTTAATTATCTGCTTTGCTTAGCTTCTCTAGCAGAGGGATCTGTCATGCACTGCACCCAGCTGAATCAGCACTGCTTTATGCTGTCCTCTTTCCCATTGCTAATGCTTATCTAGTCTCATGCAGAGCCAACTGAGCTCATCGGTATAGGAAAATAGTAATAAATGTATGTTTCTTACTCACTGTACCTTGGGCTTCTGTCATTGTGTCAAGTAGGACTGGGTCAGACCTGGATCAGACACTGGGCTGGCATCCATGAGTTCTGCAACTGTCTAACTTTATAGTACGGTTTTTATTCATTTTTCCCTGTCTTCAAGAAGTGCTGTTTTGAGTTTGATTTTTGTTAGATTCTATGAAGATAGACATGCATTGTTCACCACTGGCTGTGCCTTCAAATGGTGCACAATTGTTTTTTGGTGTTTATGTTTACCAAACTGAAAATACCCAGCATAAGGGGAGTTGATCAGCTGACCAGTCTCTCTTCATCACCCAGAAATCTGGGAGAGTAGTGCTCTTAACAAGACAGATATGTCTGAAGAATTAGGTTCGTTCATACCACATATGTGCTTGCAGCATGTTGCCACATGCGTTACTGTGTTTATGAAAGAAGTCAGTTGTTCATGGACTTGAAGCCACATTAGTACTAGGTTTTGATATATACTCTATTCTTGAACTGTGGGGGGCACTGGTACTTCAAACTGATGCTGCTTCCCAACTCAAGCTTATAGAAAGCGGGGGAAAATGGGTACTTTACTGTACAGTCAAGTATAGTATCTGGTTGGAGCTTTGAGTTCAGCTTTTCCTTATGTTCAGTGGCACTTTGAATCTAACCTTAGTGTAGTACTGTGATACAGAGCTGTTCTTTGGAGCACATTTAGAATATACTGGAAGTGTAATGATTAAGCTGGAGAATTGTGTTTAAGTGTCTGTGGAACAGCTTCATTTGAGTGTTTACATTATAAAGATTTAAAGATATTCAGAGGAAAAACAAAGCAACATGTTTCCTATCTATGGTCAGAAACTATCAGACCAGTTTTTTATTACATTTTTTTTTCTTTCTCAATGGCTGTTGGGTGTAGTGACAGAAAGAGGGAGAAAACAGAACAATTAACACACCATATGTACAAATTGGAAAATACAGTCTGTAGGTGTGTGCTGAATAAGAATTTACTTGAGTTCCATCTATTTTTCTTTTTTCTTAAGATAGCATACCCATTTGTATTGCATTTTGGAAGACTTGCTCCCAATAATGGATGCTTGCTGTTTTATTGTTGATTGCTGTTGTTCCTTTTCCTTTAAGCTAAGAAAACAAATTATGTTAAGACCTTGTATCTTTTGTCAGTCCTTCCTTTCTTGCAGAAAATATTATGTTTCTGCACAGTTAAACCCTACATAGATATGTGGGATGATTTGAAATCCATCCATTATCAAGCAACAAAATTACACTGCCTCTTAATGACTTGGAGTTGTTTGGGGTTTGGTTTTTGTTGTTTCGTTTGTTGTTTTTTTTCTATTCCTAGGAGAAAGCAGCTTCCCCTTCAAATCTTTCTAGGACACCAGCTGCAGATGAGAATGAGCTTCCATTTTTAATACATTCTATTAGCTTCACACATACAAACGCTCGCTCACTCGCACACCCCAGTGTCACATTATAGGTGAACAGGCCCTAATTAAAAGCGCACACCATCTGCCGGTGTGTGGCAGCAGGGTGGGACTCCATAACCATCCTGGTTCTTGTGATTGAAATGTATTATTTATGAGCTCAAAGAGAAAATATGCCTTTTGGCTGATGGTGCCTGCATTAGGAGCTGGAGAGCACCATCTAATGGCATGGAGTGACACTATCTGGTGATCCTTCATTTTCTTCCTTTCCCCTTCTCTGTAGCCTCCGCCAATTTTTATTTAATTTCTCAGTATAGTGTGCGGGGTTTTTCATGATCATGTTCAAAGCAATTTTGCATCTCGTGTTTCACTTGTACACAGGACTGAAAACAGTTGTTGAAACATTGCTCAAATAGTGGTGTTGTCAGCACCTTTTTTTACTTCTAGTGCCCCACACAGGGTTTTACTTTCTGTATTGAAAGTAGTACTGACCAGGTAGTAGAGAAGTAGAATGTTAGCAAGATAGCTGAGCAAAAGGCCAGTTCTCCTTCTAACAAATGTGTAATAAAAAGTATGTACTGCTGAGTCTAAAAATTTTGTTTTATTATTGAAATGGGCACTGTTTTTTGTTAAGCAATACTCTGCAAACTGCATAAAGGTTCTTACTGGCTTCAGACAAAACAGGACAATTTCAGAGATGACTGCACGTTTGGATCTTCCTCTCTGAAAGGAGAAATCAAAAGCTCTCCCTGCTTGCAGAGATCATGTGTGTTACTGCTTGTGAGTGATGAAGTGGTTGAGGAGGTATTGGACTGCAAGTTGAAATATGCTTTGTCAGGAGAAGGAAGGAATAACAAAAAAGGAGCCCTTTTTGGTATGGCCAATCCATGATTCTAGCTGTGACTGCCAGATTGGAAAGTCAGAACTGGTAATAATGTATAATGCATGCAGCAGTTAGCACTGAGAGCTCCAGAGCTCTAGGAATAAAAGTAATCACACTGATGAAAAATCACTTGGGATATGACTTTTTTTATTCTTGTTTTGTTGCTGTTGCTTTTTGGGGTTTTGTTTGTTTTTAATATTCTTGAGCTTTGCATTAAGCAGGCTGGGGATGCAATAGTATGTTTATGGCAGAAACAAGCAGAGCTGTAGGGACTGATTTAATGGGGATTTGGAACGAGATGATCTTTAAAGCCACCTTCAGCCCAATACATTCTATCATTCTGTGACTTGACTGATATGGAAAGTGTGAGGATTTCCTACAACTTTCAGTAAAATTACTTTTTTAATGTGGTCACTATTTCTACTCCAACAAAATTCTAAATACAAATATATATTTTGAAAAAAGCACATGTGTACATTTATTGAACTAATTCAGTATGTTTTATGGCATGTTGAAATGACATAAAACTGTGGCACGTTTATAAACATGTTGTCTTGTTGTTTATATTTAGGACATACGCCATCAGAAGGATAAGAGATGCCTTCAGAGAAAACAAGAGTATAAAGGATTCTGCAAAAATAGAAGAACTAGTGAATAAAGCGAAAGAAAACCTGGAGATTATTCATCGGCAGGTACATTTACTTCTGTTATTTTATCTAAGAGTTGTATACATCTTATTGAACTGGCTTATGCTATTATAGGTGGAAAAAATAGGTCCTTGTGCAAAACATCCCTGGATGAACCATAGTTTTTGTATGTCTGGGTTTGTGAGGATGAAAGGATTCATTTATCCACTGTGGTTGCAATGGGGAATTTAGGGATGCTTATTCCAGTAGCCTGAAGATAAAAATTTGTATGTCTTGTGTTATTTTTTCAGCTGTTTATCTTACTATCTTTGTGTTCCTCTTCACTCTGTTCCTATGTTCTGCCCTCAATTTCCTTTGAATCTCTTTTCTCTAGCTCATGTATATTATGTAGGTCACTTCAAAAGCACTGCCTCCTGTTTATTTCCACAGAAACTGCAACAGATACAAAGAGCACAATAAGGCTATTTGATAGAGCAAATTTTCAGACACAAAATACCTTTCCTCACTGATCACCACCATTAGCTACATATTTTCACCAGTGATAAAAGAGAGCCTGCATGCCCCACTAGTAAAAATCTGCATCTGTGGAGGTGGCCCACTGTCACTGTTGCCACTGCTGAGATGCACCACCCACCGTCTCACTGTGCTCACCTCTACTGGTTGGTCTCCAGAAGCATTCAGCAAGCATTCATTAAATGTCAACAAGTGCCATTTTTTTCCACTTGGAGGAATTTGATTCCACACCTTTGCTTCTTCCACGCTTCTGTGTCAGATGTCATTTTGTCAGACTACCTCTGCTGCCATCTGTCCCACAGCAACAAAATGTAATGGAATACTGATAGGAAGGTTCAACTTCTACTGCCATACCACCAACATCTGCCTTTGATGGCTTGGGCTGACATAATGAAATATAGGAGATATTTACTTTCAGAGCATACTTTCACAGATTTCCATTCCTTATTCCTTGCATCACAGTTTTATAAGTGTGGCTGTGACAACCTTTCCACATAGTCTTGCCTTCTCTGGCTGTTTTTCCCCAGCTCCAGATACACTGTTTGTGCAACATCAGAACATGAAAATCATAAAGCGAATTAAGTAAATGCTGACTAAATGTATTTCCAAACAGGGTGATACGTTTTTCCTGGAAAAAAGTTGAGTCACTGGCAGTACTTTTCTCTGGCATGGTCTGAGTAGCTCTAGTAGTATCTCTGTCCTTTCCACTAGGTACCATATTTAGATAGGAACTTGAATAGGCAATATATGCAGATCCGTTATGCAGAAAAGTAAGCAGACAGGAGAAAATCATAAACAAATAGTGAAATATAAGAATGGTAGAGGGACCAATTCTGCCACTTGCAGAACTTTGCACGATAGTAGTAACAGTTTGTGGAGATGGGATCTCCCATAATGAAATGCTATAGATAAGGTTCGTTTGGAATTTTAATTAATAAAATGTCAACGTGTCAGAAAATTTTTCTGGCTGTGAGTGAAAATATAAACATAACTTTGATAAGTTGGAAAAATGTTAGTGAGGCTGCTATGGTAACTGTATTGCTGTGAAATGGGTGACTGATGTGGTAATACATTTTATTTATGGTTTTAAATGTTGTTACTAGGACCTACTGGCACAACTTTTCGTAAGAACAAGCTCTTTCTAAAAAGAGTCCAATGTCAAGATATCAGAACACTACAAACAGGTGAAAGTACCAGTCCTATGTAGCTAACTTGGATGTGGGAATGGTTCATAGCATATTAACTTTTGGGGTACCACAACTTCATACAGGTAGAATTTGATTCTCTGTATAAGCCTAAACAAAAAGACCAGTTCGAAGTTAGATGGTGGGTAAGTCCTCCTAAAATAAAAGCTTTCATCCTTTTTCCTTTAAGAAGACATGATTCTTTCTATTCATCTCAGCTGTAATAGATCTGGGACAGATTTTAAAATACGGCTTAACTCTTCTGCACAAATCTTGTGAACATAGAGATTATCTTGTTACTGTAGATAGTGGAAAAAGTTTTCTAAAACAAGAGTCTTGACGGAGGAAACTCTTTCTCCTCTCTATGGTGTGCATCTTGTTTCAAATCCTATGAATTTTCGTTTTACCCTAAAGATCATCATTCATTATCAGATATTTCAACTATCTTCGAAAGAGTAGGAAGAAGAGGCAGGCCTGATTAATCTGTTGATGTTACACACAGTTGCTGTTTGTTGTAAAGGAGTAGTTGTGCTGTAAGAACACTTTGCATTCATTGGTTGATAGTAAACATGCATAAGACACATGTATGTGCCAGTCCTTACAGACATAGCTTTAACAACCATGTACATGACCAACAGGTAATATCATAAACCTGTCTGTTATGCAATGATAAAAGTATAATATGGTAATCAAGAGCACGACAACAATTAAAAAAAATAGACAAGACTAGAATTTTTTCTCTTATGAAGGATTCTGCTAATTCTACTGGCACAACCATTCTAATGTGCTACTTTTTTCTTCCGCTTTGCTACTTAATCAAATAAATATTATAGTACATACTGTAATAAATGTTTCTCAGTTCACATTAGAGAAATCTTGAAGAGCCATATTTCAGTTTACAGTGTAACATATAATTCTTGCTTTAAAATGCTTTATGTGTAGGTGTGAATCTTTCAGCCAGGAAGACAATCAGAAACAGTAAAGGCATGTGGGCTTCTAGTATGCTTTTGATTCAAGTTCCACTGGTGTTTTCTGAATATGAAAATCTCCATGTATGTATTTTATCTTTACAAACATATAAAACTTGTGCTTAGTGTGAATATGTTAAATACATTATAAACTGTTGTCAAGCAAATGGCATTGAATACCTACCTTTATGAATGTGGTTGTTCCTTGAAGGATGTCTTTGTCACTATGATGTAACCAGAATAATGCAAAAGGGCTTTGGTTATTACTAAAGCCAGAAGTTTTTCTAATTGAATTCAGTAATTGAAGGGGTTTCTCCCATGTGCAATATGTATCTGCTGAAGAAGAAGTTTTAAATTGGATCACATTTTTGTATCATTCCATGTAATGATTGTAGCAAAAATGCACTTGAAAGATGAGGAATGATAGAGACTTCAGCACAACTTTCACATTTTAACACTGCTAAAATTGAAACTTACATTAAATTATTTCATGTGTTGCAGTACTAGAAGATTTCCAATTTCAAAGCAAGAAACGTATTTCTATAATGTATGTATTTGTTGGAGTCAAAACAGCAATGTAAGGCAGAGGAACGCTTAGCAAAAAATGATCTTGTAAAGGAAAATGAGTTCATCAAGATAAATTTTGAGCCATGAGTTCCTTCAAGACTTCCTGAAGCTTTGGTTACAACATCTTGGTTTTGCTCAGGCATTCCTTCACCCAGCAGTGTACCCAAAGAAAAGTTTTTCTAATACATAGAGAACTGTTGTTCTTTGCAGAATTTCTATAGTGAGTCAGAGTTGTACAATATTCTGAGTTGGAAGGGACCCATGAGTGTCTCTTAAAAGTAAACTTTTCATCAGAACTATAGTATCCTTAGAATCAAATTTCATATTAATATGTGCTTGCAGAGCATTTAATCATGCAGATTAAATGTGGGGGCAGAAGAATCATTCTTGTGCTTTGTTTAATTGAAAATATAAGTAATGATGTCATCTGACATTATTAAGAGTTTGTATTTGAAACTAACTGAGCATAACGTGTGTTTTTAAAGGCACAAGCAAGAATAAGATCTAGTGAGCATTTTTTGCTAGATTTGGGATTTATTATGATGTAGCACATTTTGTTATTGCTGACTTTTCATAGCGTATCAATAGAAATTAAATAATATCTCACCTAGTTGACAATTTGTTGTTACTCTAAAATCAAATTTATATTCACTTTACATTCTAATTTATGGTTTAGTCATCAGAGTGACCACTGAAGTGTAAGGTTCATAAATAACTGTTTGAATCAGCCTAGTGGGAAATGTGAAATAGTGACAGATGACTGTCATTTTCTTCGTGTCAGTCACTGTTCAATTTACTTGAATGTTATAAAAGTAGCTTTATAAAACTGAAAAGCATGGAGGAACATTAATCTCCACCATAGCCCTCCTCAGCATGTTTTGATTTAAAAATAGGGTTGCTAAAGGAACAACTCTGATTCTTAATGTAGTTTATGAAGATCATGTGCTCGTGTGTTTAACTGTGTAAACAACACCATTTATGGCATCCTCCCTTTCAAGAAGGGAGGTGACTGTGTCTGAAATGCACAGTCACAAGTAGAAAGTTTTTTTAGAAGGTTTCGGGACAATTCTTTGGTGTCCTTAAGAATGAGTATTATTGCAACAGCCATTCCTAGCCATGCTAGTATGGAGTCGTTTGTGAATTTCTGTCACAGTTGGAATATGTGAGAGGCGGGAGAATTTGCCCTGAAATGTTATCAGTTGTACCATTTTTGATACCACATAACTGCAAATGAGAGATGCAAATCACTTTTCACAAATCTTTGGCACAGAAGTGTTAGCCAGTCAAGACACAAGGATCTCCTTCCTTTGCAGCTGTTCATGGCTGTGTTCTAAGGGGAGAGACGGACAAACGTCCTCATTGGCATAAGCTGTCCTTCCTCAGGCTTGACTTCTCTTATGGCTTCCTTCAGATGTGTAGAAGATTGAAGGAACATGGTTTGGAAGTATGAAATCTTTATTAAAAAGGCTTCACTAATGGTAATAAATGTTAAGTGCTAGCAGCCTTTTGGATGTTATAAGTTCATTTCTAATCCTCGCAATATTATTTTATTATAGTAACTTTATCTCTGTTTAATGAAATCCTTCATGACTATGTCTTGATGAAAGTCCATGTCATAGTTAGTGTAAGATTTAGGTTTCATATTCTTTTACTTCTTCATATTTGGCATCTCCAGTAAATATGGTTGGTATGGTTTTGTTTTGAACTCTCTGCATTACACTTGACCAACCTGATATCCTTGTGTGATGATGTCATTGGCTGGGTAGATATGGGGAGAGCAGTGGATCTTGTGTACCTTGACTTCAGTAAGGCATTTAGCACAGTCTTTCACAACATTCTTGTTATGGAACTTAGAAAATGTGGGATAGATGAGTGGGCAGTGAGGTGGATTGAAATGCTGGCAGTGGCATTTAGCTATATTCAAAATGATTGGCCTGAACTTCTTTTCTTACTCCTAGTCTGGTGTAATACAAGTAGTGAATTTTTAATTGCTTTAGCACCTAATGAGTTCCCACTTGATTGGTTCCAAACTTATGCTGGAATTAGTCAGCTGACTTAGGATAGTGGAGGCATCAGGGGAATTGTTCTGTGGGCTGATTTTGGTTTTAATTCCAAAGATCTTTTGGTTGATTTTTTTATTTTTTTTTTTTTTTTTAACACTTCTCATAGTCATCTAGTCATTCTAAGACAGGGATTGATGATATCTAGCTTTTAGTAAATGATACATAAGAGCCTGAAGCTAAGTGCAGTGAGGCATTGGAACAGGCTGCCCGGAGAGGTGAATGCTTTGTCCCAGGAGACACTCAAGGTCAGTCTGGACAGGACTGTGCAACCTGATGTAGCTGTAGATGTCCCTGTTCATTGCAGAGGAGTTGGACTAAATGGCCCTTAAAGATCCCTTCTAACTCAAACAATGCTGTGATTTTCAAACTGAAGTGGGGAGGCATCAAATTCACATCACTTTTGTATTCCAGGGTAAGGAGGAATGCTTTTTTTGGGGGGGGGGAGGAGAGGGGGTCCATTAAGGTTTTGGAGGGAAGAAAGGGTGAGAAGCAACAAGGAGAAAATTGAAGTAGGAGTCACTTGGAAAAAAGGTTTGGTAAATTTGAATTGGAGCACAGGTGACTTGGAGTTTGGCCCTTCACAGGACGTGCTAGTAGTGAGTTCTCCTTCAAATGTTCTTCCCAAATAGCTTTTTCTCTTGGTATGTTGGGTAGTTTTGAGGACATGCAATACTTTAACAGCTGCCATAAGCCTGGAGCTGTCAGACCAGCTTAACTTCTAACACCTTGATGTGCAGGAAGTGTAGCAGACATCTTGCCTACCTTCAGGTGCTGTTGCTCTCTAGGTTACACCTATGTGAATCTCCAGGGCAGTGTTACTCCTCAGGCTCTCATTCATCTCTCTTGATGGAGAACAAGACTGAATTTTCACAAATTATTTTCTGGTTTTTGCGCCTCTGACTAAATTGCAAGTGGTGGCTTCTGCCTGTCATGTTAAATACAGAGGTAAGCCCTGCATTGGAAGCGCCCTTCAGGCTGCAGGCAGAGGCCATTCAGAAGTAAGCGTGCAGTTTTGCGTCTCGGATGTAAGAGCTATAACAGAAGTGCTTACTGCACAGCATTTGACACACACAGCAACCTTCAAAAAAATAAAAAAATAAAAAAATAAAAAACAATGCAAGACTGTTAGAAGCAGCTTTTAAAATTTATCTTTCAGAAAAAGCTGTTATTATTTTTGTAACTTATAGTTAGCTGCTAATCTGGAGAAATTGGGGCCTTATCATAAACAATTAGTAGTTGTGTAATGTATCCAGAGCTCTGAGCATCTGATCTTACACACAGAGGAGGCTGTCTGAAGGACAGGAGGAGGACTTACTTTCTAGTGGGCAATTTGGCTTGGCAGTACGTTGCATCTGATCAAATCAGTGCCAGGTGCAAACATCCCCATAGAAAAGCTTCACCATCCTGGCTGGTCGGTAGCTTCCTGAATCAGGTCGCAGCATTGATTAAATTTATGTGCTGAAAAAAGCCCCAGAAAAAAGCAAAAATCTCATTTTCAGTGAGATGTATTCATCTACCCTTAGCTTTTCGTGTTTCTTCTTGAGTTGAGTTTTAGGGCTTCTGCTTGGTAGATAATGAATGCAGCTCACAAGGATGGCTTTTGCCACTAAACATCAAGTGGGCCTTTTCTAAACAAGGTGAGTAATTGCAAACACATGCATGTCTTACTGTAAATCCTAAGCATTACCAAGAGAGGGAAGGTAAAATAAGTGCTACTCATTTTGATCAAAGCTCAGAGGACCTCTGCCACGCTCATGACCTGACTGTGATGCTGAAATGTCTGCTGTTCCGACTGGTAGCAATGATGGCTGAGGGAGATTTCCTAGCATTGAAAGTATGCTCAGCTTGGAGGAGTTTTCTTTTGCTTGCTTTGTGGCTTCATGGAGGAGCCGGTCTGCTGCAAAGAAGAACATTTGTGGAAAATCCAGATAGGAGAAAGAGAAGTATGGCTGTGTTTTGTGTGTTATTTTTCAAACATGCCATCTTGTAGAACCCTTGCATACAGACTGTAGCTTGCATTCATTTCAGATGATAGATCTCTCTGGAGATCTGTGGTGGTATAACAGGGTAAACCAGTTTTAAGTATACCAAGACACCAAGGAAAGGTATTGCTGTTTTGAGGACTTTTGAAAAAAGCAAGACATTACAGAATTATGACAAAGGTGATCTCGATTTTCATTTTCTACGGTTTTTGCTTTCTACTAACTTGTTATTCATTTATCTTTCTGAGAACTTTATCTCCTGGTTTTGTACTGCTTATTGAAAGGATATGATGTCAGGTCCAGCAGCATCGTAACTGAGCAAGTATGCTTTCCTCCAGGAGGCATTTTGACATATTTGGTGCTGTAGGACCCCAGGACAGTGTCTGCTGCTCTTGAACTTGAGTCTGCGGTTTAAGATGGTGGTATTGGTGTTGATGCCCCCATTGTCCTACAAGTCACCTAGACATGTAGACCTGGATGCAGTGTCTTTTTTTTAATGGTGTTTTCTCCAGACATGCTCAGTTATCAGTCTCTTGGGGTGTTAGAAATAGAGGTTTTCTCTTTACAGCTTATCAAGGGCTAACTTCTGTGTGTTAGGTTAGCGCCAAACGTGGTGTCTGTCACTAATACCATTTAAGTGAATTTTACAAGCAAGTAGATTCACAGTGGTCTAGCTTTATTTTGGCAATGCACATAAACATGAGTGTAGCCTTCATGCATGGCTCTTTTAGATAAAGAAGCTCTATCATGGATGTATTAATCAAGGACATGTTATGTTTGAATTTTTGATACGTGATGTGAAGGCCAAGCTTTTGGGAAAGAAGTTGCTATATTCCAACATCAGTACAGATCTTGGAAGTCTAAGCACAGAAGTTTGTTTTCTAGATGAGAGCTTAGTGAGAAGTTTAACTAGTGTTTACGCAGTCTCCTTGGTGTACTGGTGCATTGCTGCTGCCTTTAGCTCTGTGCTTTCTGAGGTGAAGGTGTTTGGGGTTTTTTTTTGGGTTTTGTTGTGAGGTGTTGTTTTTTTTGTGCATGTTCTTTTTTCCTCTGGTCATTGAAAGCTATAGCTGCAGTGCCCTTCATCTTGGTGACAGGCTTTATGCCAGTATATTAATTCTGCAAGCAAGTAAAAAGAATAACAAAAAAGGAGGCCAGATTCTTTCAGTCACATTTAAATCGCAAACTGATTCCTGTCTGGGTTATGTCAGATGTAAGCTTCGCCCTCCAAGGTATGTATATCTGAATGTCCTTCCAAGACTTCTCTCTGTAGAAAGTGAACTATTCCTAAGTAGAATTTTGAGCTCACCTTTATAGATTGATCACCACTAGAATGTACATAAATACGTACTTGGAAACCCATTGTGTATCCTGCAAGCAAAGTCTTGTCCCTCATCAGGGCAGCTATGAACACTGCAGTATGGTGGCTAAATAATGTTTAATCTTCCTTTCATGAGTGTAATTTGCTAGCTGAGCAGTTCGTTTGGTAATTTTTAACTGTATTTTTATCAGTGCATCATTAATGACAACATTACAAATGACCTAATCGCTTAGCATTTCATATTAATACGCATCTTGTTTGTAGTTGTGTTGTTTTTTGTAGTTGTTGACCCAATGCTTTGGTTATGTGTTCAAATGATCTTAATTTTAATTGAAAGTACGTTTTGTCTCACAGCAGTCTAATTTCTGTGCACATTTGTCAGTAGTGAATACTTACTGAGGATGATTACTCTCTAACTGCCTGTGCCAGTATACCTCTGGGAGGTTAATCAATCTTGTGCTTTTTAATTGACATCAATAATGTGTTTACATTTATCAATATTTCTTAATTGTCAACTTATAACAGTGGAACTTCAATAATAAATCATGCCAGTGGTTAACTTCATGCATTAGATTCTTAAGAGTCTCCACAAGCAGTTTGACATGTTGTAAATTGCTTTTAAATGATTCGTATGTATGCTCAAGGGGGAAGAGGAGAAAAAATTGATATGTGAGGTCATGTGGTGTAGAGTAATACTGAAGTACAAACCCATTGAAATAAGAGGAAAGTACTTTTACCAACTGTAAAGTATGCTTCATGGCTTAAACAAAAGTCTGTTCAAACTGCTAGTTTTACTAATGTTACAATTTTGTGAGTGTGGCAGTAGCTGTACGTTTGTTGTGCCTTCCAAGGGACTTGTCAGGGTGAAGTGCTTCTCTGCTCTCTGCAGCACAAGCCATGTAAACAGCAGGGAGAATTGTTGGTTCTTCTACTGTTTTACAGAAGCAGCAGTGCTTTCTCTGAGACCAAGACGTGATTTTAGCTATGTGTTTCACCATGCGCCTGGCCTTAAGGTATTGATGTGGAGAAGGAGGTAACTTCTGTTTAGATTTAAGCTTATGCTTGAGGACTTTGGTGCATTAGGACCTAAATCATTTGCCTGTGTTGCCAGAGTACGCTGGCAGCAAGAGTCAAAGCATGATCCTGATATTCTAAGTCTATACAACATCATCTATCTCAGTAGATACAGCTCTTTCATCAACCTCACTCTTTTCTGCTACTAGATCCAAATAGCAGTAAACTGGAAGGGAAAATCTATTAAGACCAGACAGCTGGCAGGGCGCTGACCACATTGTTGCTGTCAATTTGACCATGTTTTTTGGGCAATAAGACAAACAGAGAATTAAAAATCTTGTCTAATAAACCCTGAAGAAAGACTCAATAGATGAGACTGTTTTGTTTAGTTTAAGCACAGCCATGTGATGGAATGCCAGGGTAAGGAAAGAGAGAAGCAGGGAAGCCACTATTTGTGCTTTTTGTAATTTTGCTTGTCTTTTTAATTGTCTTAAAGGTGTCCTGCAGATTTTCAAACAAACTTGTATACATGTATTAAAATTAAGGTAAAACTCATTAATGTTGTTATGTAAAATGAGTTATTGTACTTCATTTATTTTTTGTACTGTGTGCTGAATTTTACGGTGCTGCTTGTCTTGTAGAAGAATCTGTTGACTAAACTGTTATTTGAAATACAGTATAATTAATTTGTATTCTATGTAGAGTCAGGTGCTCCATTTGTTTAAGTTAAAAAAAGAGATTAGAAAGATAAATGCATCTTTTAGGAAGGAACAACAGGTCAGTTGAAGAAATGGAGAAGTAATACAAGAAACATCTTTACTCAATGAAGACAGCATGAAAAGGATATTTCTGTATCTGATGATGACAGACACTTCCCTTTTAGCTGGTATGGTAAGGAGAAAAAAAAATAAGTGAATTAAAAATTTACCAGGATCTCTGTCCTAGGAAACACTTCAAATGCTCAAATCTTGGTGCAAAGATCCTTTCATATGCTCACTTCAAGATCAGCCTTTCCACTGTCCTCCAGCCTTTATTGTTCTCACCTCAGTTCCATGCTCCCTCACATCGTACTCTAGTAACCTAATATGCTTTATTTCTTTGTATTTCAAATAAGATGCTGTTAGATCCTTTGGGAAAAAAAAAAAAAAAAAGACAAGAAAAAAAAAATCAGACCCAGAGCTTTTCCTGTCAGTGTACTAAGAAACTAAGGTGTCTGTACTCTAACATCAAGGCTGGTTGTTCTTGTATGAAGGTGAAGTAAATTATTAAACATTTTTATTGTAACGTAGCAGCCATTTTGTTGTCTGCAAATGTTAAAAGTCATTATTTAAGCTTCTCTCTCACTTTTTCAGAGTAGGATATAGCTGTCTAAGGAACAAAATTACAGAGGTCAGCAAGCCAAATCACATTAAAGCAAAGATGTTTGCGAAAGGTAAAGCTATTCAGAAGACAAAATCATTGATGCTTTCTCTAGCATGGCAGATTAAGTACGTTTGTGTTCTGTATCAAGTTTTTTGTGGTAGATTGCTTAATTATGGTCTATTTAGTTTCAAAACCAGACATTCTGGTGTATGGCTTGTATGGCATGTTTACTGGAGCACTGCTGCACAGGTTCTGGACCAGGAATAGTTTGCATCTAATGTAGAAGGGTGTACTTGGGTCAGCATACCAATGTGAGGATGCATGTCTGTAGGCAGGATCATTCCGAAGGCTGGGTGAGCCTGATAGAGGAAGGCCTTTTGACTTATTGCTTTTCCTCAGACATTCTGCATCAAGTGAATACTGAGGCTACTGAATAAGAAAGAACCATAATGAACCTGAATTGATATTCATAGGTTGCAAAGAACAGATGGCTCTTTGGTTCAAAGGGTACCTGAGCAGAGTGACAGCAAGGATTTGGATTTGTCTTTAAACATTTATGCTATCAGGCACTTAGAAGCTCAGGCTGCACTGGAAGTCACTCTCAGTGTAAACTCTAAAATTATAAAAGCATTTAAGAACAGGTGCTTGTTTCTGTAATAGATGTTCATATTTGGAAAGCACCGTGGTGTAAAAGTAGAACTCCTGTTTGTTTTTGTCATCATTTTGATAAAGTGTAGGCCATATACATTTCTACTTTGCTAACTTTAGGTAGGAAGCAGGGTAGCTTCATGTTACTCTGTACATCCTACAAATCTGAAAGCAATCTCCCTCAGAAAGGAATTTCATGAGCTTTCAGTGCACTTTTCTCTTTCACAGACACTTAGCGTGTGTATCTCCTGTTCTAAAGCTGAAAACTGTGTAAGGGAACAACGGGGCTTGAAAAAATATAAGCATTGCCACCATTGTGCTTGCTGGCTACAAAGGAACCTGTGAGGGCTCAGTTGATCAGGCTTCTATTGGAGGTGCTAACAATTTCAATGGTTTTTCAAAGTTAAAAATTTGGGTTTTTTTTTTTTTAATTATTTTTTTTTAATCTGTTCTGTGGAAGTTGGTTGTCAGCTTACACCTGACTCCCATCATGATGGTAGTTGATCTGGAAGTACAGTAAGGCAGATAATTCAATGAAGGTCAAGTTACGTGCTTTATACATCCACATAAGGTAACAAAAGTAGATTGTATACTTAGTTATTGCATTAGTTTCATCACTGCTGTTTGATTTGGAGGTTTGTGTTCTGCTTTTCATTTAAATTAAGATGGAGTTCTTTATTTGACTTAGTAGCTAATGCTGTTTAAAATGTAAATAGCAGTCTTGTACCTCTGATATAGAGTGCTGTGAAGCTGAAAGAAGGAGACTCTGACCCTCTCCTACCAAAAAAAAAAAAGAAACCAGAACCGAAGAACCAAGAAAGGGTAGTAGATAGGAACAGAGGTCCAAGGTTTCCCACAGCACAGTAATGGATATGACCTTTAATATTGAGGCCTTTGGATCAAATTTAAGTTGGCATTAAAATTTTCTAATAAATTCCCTGCTGAATCTCAGTGTTTTTTTTCCTGTAATTTAATTCAATAAGGTCACAATAAAGCAAGTCTGTCTGTGCTATTGTAATTGCTCTCAGCAGGCCGATAATATTATTGCAGGGAAGTGCCAGTTACTGTGCTTTTATTTCTTTCTTTGAGCACTCTCCTTCCTACATGCTTGCTCTCCTTGTTCTCAAGTCTACTCTAAGTAGGAAATGAAGCTGTTTTAAATGCCATTTCCTTCCCATTTTAAGATGTTTTTATAGCAATGCCTTCTTTAACCTCTTCAGCAAAAGGAATAAAATTGTAGCATGAAATAGAGGCCTGTATATCTCTCCCTTAATTTTGATTCAACTTTTGTGATTAGATTTGCCATGCAGTGCTCTGATCATTTGGGCTTGATGCTTTTGGAGTTATGAAATAATAGGTGTACAGCTAAAGTAGATTCTCTTGAGCATGTGGGGAGAGACACCAAATAACCATTACCCTCTGTTTCATAGATTACTGACACATTGCAGTTAAGATGTGTACTTGAGGTCCTGCCCTTGTAAATTAGTACTGGATCTTCTTACACAGCATGACTTTCAGAACTGCATGATTTGTGTGTTATTTCTTGTACAAAATGCAAATTTATGCTTAGCATGCTGCTGGTAGATCTGAAACTGTTGTCTGCATTGTGAATAGATCAGCTCAACAAATAAATGCAAATAGAGTGCTGTGATCATGGTTCTCTGTGTAATTCTGTGCAGCTCTGAGAGACAGTAGATATAATAATCATAGAATCATTTCAGTTGGAAGGACCCTTAAAAGCCATCTAGTCCAACTCCCCTGCAATCAACAGGGACACCTATAGTTAGATAAGGTTTCTCAGAACCCCATCCTCTCTGATCGTGGATGTCTCCGGAGACAGGGTATCCTCCACCTTTCTGAAACCACTTCCCCTTGTCCTGTCTATCCATTTCTCCTTTGTCCTCTTCTTTCTTATGGACCCTTTAGATCCTGAAAGGCTGCTATCAGGTCATCCTGGCACCTTCACTTCTCCAGGCTAAACAGCCTCATCTCTCAGGCTGTCCTTGTGGAGGAGGTGTTCCATCCCTTGGATTGTTCTGTTTCCTTACTACAACCAATAGCTCAGGGCTTTGCAGTCTGAAACAGCCAGCCTGGTCATAGCTGAATGCTCCTGCTTGGTACCCTGTATCTGGCTTTTCTCACCCTTCACAGCTGCCCATCTTCATCTCAAGGCCCGTTATCTTACCCTTGCTCTCTGTCTTTCCCCAGGACCAAGAATTTCATACCTCAGGTATCACACATGGATTTATTTTGTGCACCTCCAATCACGTGGAGGCATTTACAGTTCACTGCTTGTGGCATGCCTTGCTGTCAAACAAGGCAGTCTCTGACTGTAACAGAAGAAAATTAGCATTCAGCTGCTCATTTGCATATTCAGCCAAATGACTATGTACGTACAGTTGGATGTGTCCTGTTGTGCACAGACAAATAGTTGGAGATGAGGAGTAAAAAGAGGCGTTTTTACAGAAGTATTTCCAATTTTGAAATGTTTGTGTCAGTAGCTGAAAAACAGGTGATGAACAATTAAAAAAATGGATGAAATGTGACTGAAGGTCAAGATTTTTTTTGTTAATTTTTGATGATGTCTGAAATCATAGAGTATATCCAAGTTAGAAGGGACTCACAAGAATTATTGAGTCCTACTCCTGTCTCCACACTGCGCCACCCAAAAATCAAACCTTACATCTAAGTGCGTTGTCCAAACACTTCTTGTACTCTGTCAAGTGCCACGACCACTGCCCTGGGGAGCCTGTTCCAGCACCTGACCCTTTGTGGTGAAGAACCTCTTCCTTATATCCAACCTGACCCTCCCCTGTCACGGCTTCATGTTGTTCCCTCGGGTTCTATTGTTGGTCTGCTCTTAGCCGCGGATCATATGGTGCTGTAAGGATGAATGTCACAGTGTCAGCGTGCTTCATGAACTTGAGCGATCAAAACTGTCACTTCTGCAGTGTGTGCAGCTGAGCAATAAGACTAGGGGGAATGGCCTGATTGGGCGTTAGGAAACATTTCTTTTCTGAAGGAGAAATCAGGCACTGGAACAGGCTGCCCGGGGAGGGGGTGGAGTCACTGTCCCTGAAGGTATTCAGGAAACATGTAGATGTTGTACTGAGGGACGTGGTTTAGTGGGGAAGTATTGGTGGTAGGTGGATGGTTGGGATGGATTATCTTGCAGGTCTTTTCCAACCTCAGTGATTGTGTGATTCCTACTGAACGTGCATGTGTGTGGAGGTTGTTCCTGATCAATAACCGCTCATTGCTTTTCCTTTATGACCTACCCATTTTAATTTCTATTTCCTGCTGCTGTTTGAAGGAACTCTCTTCTGGCACCAGAGATGCAACACAGCAGCATGGTGTTGGCCTGAAACACTTCTTGATTGAGGTTCCTGCTGTGGTTTGAGCTTATGGTTTCTGAGACAGGTTAACATTGCTCTGAATCGTAGTGACACATGATCACATTGTTGCTTTATGAATTAAATAATGAAACATTTGTATGTGAAAGTTCCTGCTATAAATAGTAGTTAGGCTGTGCTTTAAAGAAATCAGAATCTGTATTACATTATAGATCTGGAACTTGTTTTCCAAGCTTGACTTTCTGTCATAAGGAAAAGTCTTTCAGAATCCAAATTTATTGTATTTAGTCTGTATACTAACTGCAGAAACATGAATAATCAATTACCTAGCATGACTTATTTCAACTAAACTAATAATCAGGCTTGAGCTATTTAGAGAAAAGGTTCTGTATTTGGAATGACCTTTCCCTTTGTTCTCCTTTGGATCTCAGCAGTGCACTGGTTAAACAAGCAAAAATATTTTTTTTGCTTGCATTCTTTCCAGTTCTTGGCAGTTCACCTGTATAAATTGCTATTAGCCTGAAGTTTGTAAGGTTCTGTACAAATTGTAATAGCACTTGTGAAACAGTCTGTCTTTACATCTGTCAAATAGCATATATTTAGCATTTATCTTATCAGCCTAAATACAGCATTTTAAAACCCCATCCACTCTTGCAACAAATTTCAATTTCACATAACAATTTTACCTTGCATTTTACAACCACACATCTAACTCTGGAACATTGGCCATGGATGTAGAAGGTAAAGAAGCACATTTAAGTTAACATCTAGGGTTCTGGGTGTTTTTTTAATGTGTTTTTTAGAAATACAGAGACAGAAGTTCAGCTTGTTTTAATTTCTCATCAGGATGTCATTGCAGAGTTTCATCTCTTTTCCTTACACAGACAGTAAACATTGAGTAGATTTGACTCTGTGGTTAGGGAGGACTTTGTGTTCCTACCTGGCATTTTAACTTGTAATATTGTTTCGCATACTTGCAAATTTTTCTCTCTGCAATGCTGGCTGTCTCACAAGAATAGTGTTCAGCAGCTTGCTACTGTGAGCCCTGGAGACCAGAACACTTTTTTGCTGCAGTAAAGTCCATGAAATACTTCCCATGCCATCTATCATTTCTGGAAGAACTGAGAGCTTGATTTCCTAATTTAACACATGATTCATCTTTGCCATTTCTTCTTAGTAATAATGGGAGCATTTCAGATTTCTCTTTGATTTGTTTTGTTTTTGTGGTTTGTTTGTTTGCTGCTTTTATTAATATCATTGAACAAGTAGAACAGTTGGTAGAAATCACATTGAAGGGGAAATTCTTTCTCACTGGCATCCATTTAAGTAAAAGCTGTGCTGGATGTGAACCTATAATTAAAATAATCAAGTGCAGATGCTTTTTGGAAATGCTACAGCTTGAGATAGATGTAAAAAGACTATCAAGACCTGATATCTATCATGTGGTCACCTGGACTTTTACCTATGGTTTCCTGGCATAATTATTCATCCTAGGATTCATCAGAAGGTAAAATGCAAACAAAGCAGTAAACATTTCCTATGCTGCTTCTGTGCTCACCACTCATTATTAAGATTATTATGGATACAGGAGTTCTGCTTTCACTGGAGCTATTCTTGCAGTTCTGTTCCTGTCTGTGTCATCAGTCTGTCCTTATTCTGCACTGTGCTGTGCTCTCCTCTCTTTGTGTGCTTTGTGCTCATCCACCACCAAATTATTTTAAACTGTAATTTAAGTCTTATTGTCCTTCAAGTCAGATCTCTAAAGGAGAAAAAACAGTACAAGAGCTTGTGAGCAAAAGAAGTTTACTGTAAGAGGTGGGGGATGCAGGTCCTGAAATACTAAGCCACATCTGTCTGCCTTGATCCAGCTGTCTGCTTTGCCAGTCTGTCTCTGGGTCTCACTTGTATTGGTTGTGAATCAAGTAAAGCAAGAAGACACTTCAAGAGCCCGAAAGCTTGCAAAGAGGAGAATGAGTTGATGATGTTCCTTGCATTAATGTACCTGTGCCCTATTATCACATTTAGGAGGCTGTGTTTAAAATTATACTGAGATGCTGTTTTCAGTATCCCACTGAGGAAAAGCATTTCTGCTGGGTTTTGAGCAGAGATTCAGGTTTGGGAATAATGGTCTGTTTGAAAATTCACCATCATTGTTTACCTGTGATTGTGAAAGCATAGAGAAATTTAGGGATAGCGGATGTGGAAAAAATCCTTTTATTAAAAGCTTGCCTGTATTGCGACAACATATATTTAGACTCAAACATTTCATTACTAATGTAGTATTTGCAAAAATATACCAAAGCTGTGGTTTCTAGGAACACTTAGTTTTTAAGCATACTACATTTTTGTGTTGTAGATAACAACACAGTTATTTGGTCCATTTCTGCTATTTGTTGCTTGCTGATGGAAAGGACAAGGGATTTACAGTTCTGCAGCAGACAGTAATGCTACCCAGACAGACAGACAGCCAATCCCAAGTTTATGTGACACTGAGCAGCAGCATCCAGGCAGTGGCTCTGCACAGTTCATGGTGCTGCTCAGCTCACCTCTGTCTCTCTGCTTCCCTTTCTCATGTGAGGCTGTGCTCCTGTCCTTGTTCATCTCCAGCAGGAGGTGAAAGAGGAGTACAGAGCTACTCCAGGCTTAGAGTTGATAAGGATCTCTGTCTTGGGGTACAGAAATCCTGTATCACCTACAAGCAGAAGGATGCTTGCACCACCATGCATTTTGCAGATTGGCAGCTCTTCCTTGACTCAGAGGGAGATGAACTTCTGGTTTCTACAGCAAGCAAAGGTGTTGTGAGACAGAGTCATGTGTTTGCTGTGTTGTCCTTTCTGATGGGAGCCTATTTCTTTCAAAGCTGTTTTTGAGCACTTACAGTAAGGCAATGAAAACATGCTGTTGTAACTTGCCTCTTAATAAACAATATCAGATTTTTCTCCTGTGGGAGAATAGTTGCTGATGTAGGCTTTTTGTTTGTAAGATTGAAACACTTATGTGAGAGCCACACCATTGTGACAGAAAATTCTAGTGATCTGTAGTATATTTCTATAGTAACTGATATTAAATGGTACTATCCAAAAACAGGAGAGCAATTCCATGGCTAAAGAATGAATGTGAAGAGTGTGATGCTGGGAAGAAGGTCTCTCCTGAGAAGAAAGAAAGCATTTCAATGGTATTAATGAAATTTTGCAAGGGTAAATATCAGCCCTTTGTTCTATAGCTGAGTGGGAGTGAGGTGCATAGTTAGGTGTTCAGAAAAGAACCACAAGTATGCTCCATGAGATACTTGAAAAGGATGAGATAACAAAGTATGTAGCATCAAGAAACAGAGATTTAGAATATTACCCACGCTTGTGGTTTTGGCAGAAACTTCAATGATGTAGAAAATTGTTTACTTTTATTCTCTTTACCCGCTCTCTTGGATTCTCCATTTTTAAAATAGGTAAATTTCCGGTTGCATATACAACAAAGATGTTTTAAGGCTTGCATAATATGAAGGCAGTTTTTGATGTTGGGTGCTGTATGTTTTTCTTTCAGGAAAAATCTTCAGATTTTTCAGTTTTGCATTAGAGAGCTTGCAGTGGTTGGATTAAAAGTTCGTATCTGTTTTGACTTTGTTCCCAAGGGTCCTGAAGAGGTTACTGTAGTATCTTATGTAATCTGTGAAGAAATTCAAGTTTACTTTATCCTTTTTCTGCTCCAAGTTAGCTTGTGTGTATCTACACGAAGCTATGGATACCTAGCAAATTGTTCTGCAAGAACTTGTGAGCATAGGTGATGAATTTCCTGGTTACTGTAGGTAGATTTTGGCTGTTACGATATGTAATTTCACAGGAAGAACATACTGCTATAGGCTACCCTGAGAAAACAACTAGTCCAGCTTTTACATTTTAGAATCATAGAATCATAGAATGGCCATATATAAAGGACCACAATGCTCATCTAGTTTCAAACCCCCTGCTGTGTGCAGGGTCACCAACCAGCAGACCAGGCTGCCCAGAGCCACATCCAGCCTGGCCTTCAATGCCTCCAGGCATGGGGCATCCACAGCCTCCTTGGGCAACCTGTTCCAGTGCTTCACCACTCTGTGTGGAAAAACTTCCTCCTAGTATCTAACCTAGACCTCCTCCATCTCAGTTTAAAGCCACTTCCCTTTATAGAATCATAAGGTGTGTTTATTTGAATGTGGAGGTATTGGGAAGAAGAAAAATAGAGCACTGTTAGCCATAGTGTTATTTTGGAAGAATCCACAGTGTCTTACAATCACCAGTACACAGAAACATCAAGCTAGAAACTTTAATCATTTTCTTAGTGCTTTCATGTGCAAAGCGAGCTTGCAGTTGACCTCAGTCATAAAGTGGCTGGACTTTACCTCCTTAAAATGTTCTTTACACTTTGTGAAATAATGCCATAGACTCAAGCGTTAGGCATCTTGTGTGATTACTAGATACAGATTGATTATTTTTTTTCCTTAAGTAAATTTGATGCATAAACTTTACTTATAGCACACTTCAATTCAATTTTGTGCAATTGGGTAGGGCTTCTTAGTTTTATTTGTTTGTTTGTGTTTTGTCCTGCCCTTTGTAAGGTATGTTTTCATTAATTTTGCTCAACAAGATCTATCAAGGCACCCTAAGGCCTGGTGCCTTTCTAGGTACATGTTAGGGGGCTTTGGCTTGTTATTGGCCTTATGCTTACTATTGGTATTTGACAGATTTTTTTCTGTCTGGATATGAATTCCTCAATTTTTTTTTATTTTCTCATTCTGTCCTCCAAATGCGGTACTGAGATTTAGAAAGTGGTGTAGATATAAGAATTATCTTTAGCAACAGAAAAATATTTGGGAAAAAAATGGTGGATCTTTTTTGAAGGAATATATGGAAGCGGTATGTGGAGAGACAGAAACACTCCTTTTTCTGATTCATTGAAAGAAAAACTTGAGAGGAATGGCTTACCAGGAGAAAAGTAACGTAGCTAAAACTGAACAATTTAACAGAAGTTCTGTATGAGCTCATTGTAAGTGACACATGTTCCGCAGACTTGTCAGTCTAGGTTTCTTTTTCCTTTAGAGAAGCAAAAATCCTTGTAATTTTTTTTTCTTAGGCTACATGACATTCTTCATTGTCCAACCACTGACTCCTTGCTGTACTATGACATGCCAATGTTTAGCATACTAGTGAGATTCAGTCCTCTGAATTCTTGTAGACAAAATTATAGAAAGTCAAGTAAGAGACATTTTTCTTTATTATATAGCCCAGATTTTCAGTTACACATGGCCAGCGTACAGCCTTGTAAGCTTTGTGATAAAAGTGTGCAATATAATAATACTGAAAAGCCACTTACTCAGCTTACTGTTAGCACAGCCAATTCCATGGTCCAGTATTTGTTGTTTGGTGGGCATGGGGGCTCCCTGTGTAATACGTACTGGGGAATGCTGCTGGCTAAGAATTTGGTCTTTTGTGCATAAAGTGTCTTATGCAGAAAACAGCAAACGCAGTGGGCAGCTGTTAATCACAGTATGAACAGAGGGAGATCCATGGATGATTCTCTTTGTTCGTATTGGAGCGTTGATGGTTTTTCTTAAGGTTGAAGACCAGAAGGACAGATCACATAGGTTTTTGAAACCACAGCAATTCTATCCTGAATTGCTATTGCCAATTCTATTTCCACTACTGTATTAACGAGCATCAACAGTAACTCATTCATTTAGTTCACAGAAATACAGCCTGCTCCTAACAGTAGTGTTAGTGCTTGATTTACGGCTTTGTTCTTTCATGTATGGGATCTGCTCTCTTACACAGGAAGTACTTACAGAGAACTTTCAGATTTTAAGCCTATGTGTTTTATGGAATCATAGAATCAAATGCTAGAAAAATTCAGTCAACTAGCAAAGGGGAACGGTGGCTTTTTTCTGGAAAGTTCTGCAGGGTGAGAATGACTAAAAGAACTCCTCGGTCTTAGCCATAATAGAATCCAACACTTACCATAGAAAGTCAAAAGTCAAGTGGACATAAAACAGTAACAGATCCATCAGCTTATACCTAAAGCCAAAGTTGTGATTCATACCTTGTTTCTATAAAATTGTGCTCTTTTTTTTATTATTATTATTTTTTCCAGAGGAAGTAGAAGGTGAGACGTAGTTTTGAACTTTAGTTTGTGGAAAGCTGTGTGTGTTTCATCCTAGTTGCAGGGACAGCTTTGACAATCAAAGTGCTTTGTTATCATTTTCAATGCCACCCTTGCCTGTCATAGTGAGAATGATGCCTTTTTGGTTACTGCTTTTTCCCAGCCCAAGCCAGCTGCCTCCAGGTAGACCTTTCTTTGGGAAGATCAATCATAGAATTGCATTTATTTCTCTTGGGAAATTCAGTGTGTGAGTAGTAAGTACAAACACCAGTGGAAATTTACTATTTCAAATTTTTCAGTGACTGGAAGATTTCTTAGTGATCCTTGTCACTTTGACAACTGTGTATAAATAGCACTCTTTATAGCTTCAATAAACAGCCGAGCATTTTTAGTAATTATCAGGCACTTCTCTCATATCTAGGATTGTTACTCTAGATGAAGTTCATAATAAGTATGTTGTTCTGAGAATGCAGGTAATTTATGATGCAGCCAGAGGTGTAATTGTTCCTTGAATAAAGAGAGGCTTTTAGCTTCCAGGATAAAGTATTTTTCACGAATATCAATGCTAATGACTGAATGAAAGAGCAGACTGGAGGACAGTTGTTTATATCCTGTCAAAGCTGGCCTACGGCCACATTAACATTTGTAAAAGATTTAGAGTATAGTTAGATTAACAGTAAAGACCTCCTCTTTCCATACTCTTCCAAACCCTTTTAAAACAAATATGTGTAACTGAAAGGGTGAAGGACAGTTGCTTACTTACTGAAATTTACAGGAGACATTAAGGAAAAGTGGAACGTAATTGCAATCAGTGCTGTTTGAGAAGTAGTGATAGATTGCAATTGAATGGTTTGAGGCTATTAATTGCAATGAGATTATACTAGTTCGGATACTTCTGGTGTCAGGTGCTTGAAATATTAGTTATTTCAAAGATGAATTGGATTATAAATTATTAGCAAATCTGTACTAAGGTGATTAAACCCACTTGTAAACTGTCAAACAAAGGTACTATTTCAAGTTGTACTTTAGACTGTTGTATATTGGAAAGCGAGTCAGGATTAAGTTTAGGTGTTATATGGGGATATGTGGATTAACTGTTTTACTTCTGAGACTGAATGTTTCCTGGGCTTTCTGCCTTCCTAATGACCTTTTTATTTGGTTTAGCTGTGCAGTTTTTCAATACCACCGCTAGCCTTTACATCTGACTCTGGAGAAGTTGTCCTAGAGAAGCTGCTTCTCTAAGGCAGACTTAATACTCTCTTGACCACTTGGGGGAGATAAAAAACAGCAGATTTGTGCAGCCCTCAAACAGGTCACCAATACAGGAGTGGCATCCTAGAATTTCTGCTCTGAGGATCTATTATTGCTAGACAGTGCTGTTATCATTTCAGCAATATTTTTGCCCTGTAGGAAGGATGAAGCACATTACCCTGCAAGGGGCTTCTTGGGCGTACCATCATGTGTCATTCTTCTCATCAGTCAGATGCTCTTTGAAGCAAATACAGAATTGCTTAATGGTTTGGTATTGAATTTTAAGGACAAGGAGTGGAAGCAATTGAAGCTGAGGAATGCTTCAATAGTTTAAAAGTCCTTTTTGTGTAGCTACTGGATTTTGCCATGTGTTCATACTCTTACATGCACACAAGAACAGAATTCCAATCCCTGCGTACAAAGTAACTAAACAAAGCTTTGGAGGTCTAACAGCATGTACATCCGAAGCAGAAAAGCCAGAGGACACCTTTTTTGCATTTATTTTCTCCTGTCAGTATTCTATCATTCCAAGTTTGAAGCCTGGTCACTGACAAGTTGTCTGTGATGTGTGGGTATTTGCAGGACAGTTAGTAGAAGTATAGGCATTTTACACAACTGTTTTTACTGCTTTGTTTTCACATAAAACATTTGTTACAGTTCATTATGAAACGTGGCATTCTGAGTACTCTACGTACTATTAAAAGCACAGTCATCCATGGGAGATAGTCCCCATCAGTGGCCTGGTGATAACTAGAATAATAAACAGGTGTAGTTGATGTAAAGCAAAATTGTTATGACTCTGCAGTTCTTCCTAATTGCCTGAGCTGGAGCTTGGGGACAGGAGGGCTCTCATTTTCATTGTCCTTTGATTTTTCTCTTGTATTCATTCTGTTTCTATTCCTTTTCAGCTATTTCTTGGAGTCAGCTATCAGTTGTGTCTTCCTCACCTTGCTGTGTACTTGACATTTGGTCTCTGCTCCAAGTACCACTCCCTTGCAGAAGTAACTCCCGCAGACTTGCTCTTAAACATGTTCTCACTGATTAACATGATGATGGTGTGGTGTTTCTTAAGTGAACTTTGTATCCTCTTACGCTATAGGAATGAGTCTTGATCTGAATTTTTTTTCCTTCTGGACTTTGCTTTGAGACCCTGTGGCCTTGCAAGTTGTGTTTGAGGCTCATAAGCCTTGAGACAAATTGAGATCTTCCCCAAGGTGAGTCAGTTCTAATGAGGAAACTCAAGGACCCAGAGTTCTGAGCAATCTTCTAGCTTGCTTCTGCTTGCTTGTATGGACAGGACCACAAACACTGCTGGATCTGCTTGCTTTCTATCATTTGTCAGCACTGTTCTCCCCCTTTGTTCTTTCTAGTCTGTGATGGATAACTGTCATCTCTGTAGGAGATGGGACACAACACTTTTGTCAGTCAGTCCTGCTGGACTTACATTAGTACCAACCCACTGTGCCATCAGAACACAAAATGTTGATTTACACTATTATAGCTGCAGCTGTTTGCCCCAGTTTTTCATTTAACAGAACTATCAGTGCTCTAAACACACTCTTTTTCCAGAAGTCCCTCCCTGCTATTGGAACTTGTGCCCTGTGATGACTTCTTCCCCTCCTCCCTGTGGCACCAGCATGAATCTTTCTGCTGTATCTTGTCACAGGGAAGATCACCTGGCCGCTTGCTGGGAACAGCCAAAATGTCCACAGAACTTCTTGGCTCCCTGTCCAGATACCCCAGGAATCAAACCTCTGCTGCACTGTAGAGCTGCCTATAGGTGATGTGCTATTTGCAGGCTGTTCTGTAGATGCTAAAGACTCCTAGATCCCTCTTCCTACTTCCATAGGTTGCATGTACCTGAGCTTTCTGGGTTGGCCCTCCCTTCCCACCAGGTACCCAATCACTGGTTCAAGCCGTGACTTAGCATTTCCATAACACTGTTATTTCAGTAGTTATGTTAACGAAGGAAATGTTAGCTCCATGAAGTATTGTTACTTATGCATGTTTTTAAAAACTATAACCAGGTGCAACAAATCAATTTTGCATCTCTTAAATTTAATCCAAAAAAAGCCCCACATATCACACATTTAACATGTGTGGGTAATTGAAGAAGGTAATGTTTCACTGTGTGACTGTTGTGGAATTAATAACTGTGCATGTATGATTTGTTGAGAGAATGGGGTCTGGTTTGGTTTTAAACTTTTTAAAGCCATAAAATGAACTTCACAGGTAGCTCTGTTTAAGGGGAAAAAAAAAAACATACTCCTTTACTTTCAACCTCAGAAGTAAAAAACTAAAACTCTGCATGCTCAGTACAGACTTAACATCCTCAACCATGTTTTGTCTTCTAATTCCTTGTTTTGTTTTGCTTTCTTTTCTACACATTTGTATCTTTTTCAGTCAAATATTTTGTGGCTTTTGATCTCTTTTAAGAGCTGAATATAAAATAACACACTGATTATTCTAATGGTAACAGGTAAAAGAGCTATTAAGGTACCAATTTGTCCTTCACTGATGATGTTTCCCAAGTTTTCAGTAAACACTGGAGATCTGTGCTGCTTTATGTTCTGTAGGGGAGTGATGTTTCTAGTGGAAATAATTGTCAGTGCTTCATTTCTACAATTGCATTTAATTTCCTGAATCCTCTCTAGGTGTAGGTACCTGCAGTGGAGCAGAAGATGGGATGCTTTTGATGGGAAGGAAGAGCAGATCCTGTAACTTCCTATACATTCGATGCCAGTTATACACTCCCATGCCTGCCTGCAGGCAGTGCTTGCCAAGGGGATTTCAAGCATTTTATGTCACCTATGTTGCTCAGTCACATAAAGCTGTGATTGAATCCTCACTTTACAATCTTTTAAGCTGATCCCCTACTGAGGAAGATCAATCATCATTCATAATATTACAGTCTGGTATTTAGGTGTGGGAGTGATGTCCCTTGATGTATCAGCATTTTGCCAGTGCTCAGCACGGAGGGAGAATTTTGCCACTTCTCTTTTTAATCTTGGTCACACTTTCCTTAAGGCTGCATAAAAATTCTTCTGTATCATTATGCTCAGTCATAAAGTGCGTGGTATAGGTGACGTCTGAGTAGGGGAAGGACATGCCAGAGCATTATGCTTTGTAATCACGCTGCATGTCTTTTCTCAGGGATAGGGGAACACCTTTGTTTTATTGATATCTTGGTTTGTTTGGGTTGTTTTTTGTTTTTTTTTAAAACAGTTCCCAAACCCAGAACAAAAATTGTAACAGCAATTTGCCACTTCCTTGCTGTGTGTCTTGCATGGTCACTGGGCGCTGCCTGAGGTGGATGTAAGAGGCTGTAGCAGGCAAAGAATTCTGGACCAGCAACATTTCTGGAGGCAGGTTGTGCGTGCTCAGGACTCAGTAATGTCAGCTGTGGCTGTCAGTAAGGCAGGGCATAGGGAGCTTTGTCAAAGCACCTTTCCCCACAGGTCACCATTAGTCACACAAAAGCCATTACAGGAAAAAGAAGTCACAATGAAAAATAAATACATAGAGGAGAATGTGAAGAAAAGTGTACGTAATTCTTACTACACGAGGAAAATAACAGCCATGCCTTTGTTTCCTAAATGTGTTTGAAGGGTGCCTTTTTTGCATTAGGCAATTCCCTGGAAGATGTCTGAGTCTATTTTTGCACTTCTGCAAAGAAGCACAATAGTGTTCCTTGTAAGTGCAAAAAGCATAACTGTTCCAGAGCACAGAATGAGCTATTTCAGCACACCTCTTCAGACAGCTGTGTGATGTGGAATAAGAAAGTCAGAAAATGGCATAAGTTATATGGCATAGTTCTTCCAGTGATTCCAGATATATGCTTGCCAATCTTGTGATGGTTCTTGTGTAAGGGATTGTTGCATTTTATTACCTCTGATATAAACTGTCACATAGGCCATGTCTGCACATGGCAGTGTCCCTAATGAAGCCCAGGCTCTTGCATCACCTTCTGAGTGGAAGATGCTTTGAAAAGCAGAGACAGCCAAGTCTTCCTGTATCAGCCTCTTCTTCACTTTCTGCTGTCAGCTGGCATCCAAGAAAACCACTGGTAACACTGAACTGTTGGCTAGCAATCACTGATGCTGCTAATAGGTGTGTGAACTATCTGCTATTATTAAACCACAGCTACTGATGCTGCAGTATCTGTCTGCACCACCTGTATCCCCAGGCACACTGATAGAAGTAGAGTTGATTGCTCCACACGAACATTTCTATCTTTTGCAATTGGCTGTTGTATCTGTGCACTTTTTATATTTTTTTTTTAGTACTGAAAGAACATTTGAGTTTTCCTTCACAGATTACTAGGCCAGCATTCCTTTTAGGTCTCCATTTTGCCTAGAGAACCTCCTGCATTCTATAGTAAATTGCTTTTTCTTTAGATGATATGCTTGGAAAGAAGCAGCAGTTTTCAGTTAAAGCTTCTGGCCTGCTTCATTCTCTTCATTATTACAAACAAAATCTGAATGCACCATAGCCCAGCGAGTCCATACGTGCTGATGTGAAGTCAGCTTTACCTCCTATACTACAGTTGTATTAGCACTTATTAATAGCTGGGAAAATGTCTGTTAATGGAGAGGCAAAAGGGAGAGAGAGCCACAGTGAGGCTTTCAGCAGCCAATGCTGAAATTTTTCTCCAGGCTGAAAATATGCTCCCAACTTGAAGGGGGACAAGTTTGGAGATCGGGTGTGCAGAGGTTAGAAGCTCCACATTGAAGCCTATGGTTGTTTCTGAATGTAAATAAATAAAGATTTCTTCACAAGAATTATGGAACCCAGAAGGGCTGAGGCTGGCAGGGCTCTGTGGGTCCATCTGACCCAACCCCACTTCCAGAGCAGGGTGCCCAGGCCCCTTTCTGGGCAGCTGCTGGAGATTTCCAAAGAGGCTGGCAGCCTGTGCCAATGCTTCGTCACCACACAGCACAGAAGTACTGCCTGGTGTTCAGACAGGCCCTCCTGTATTCCAGTTTGTGCTCATGGCTTTTTACCCTGGCATTGGACACTAAACACCCTGACTAATGGTCATCGTGTTGGCATAGCAGCTGCTCTGGCAAGGAATTGTAGCTTTTAAGAACAACAGCATTACATCGGGGGTAATTACAGCTGCACAATGTAACCAAAATACCCTGAGCAAATGAAACTGCTTGTCTAACAGTACTCTGTCTTTGCTATGTGACTACTTTATGGTTTCACAAAGGAGGACCCAGTTGGAAGGCAGAGAGGCAGCCTAAGGAAGAGACTTAGTCTTACAGTTACTAGATGCTGTGGGATGTGAAACCCTACTATGGATGCAGGTTTATATGTAGGTGACTTCTCTTTTTTTTTCTATTACTCCTTTATTTAAAAAACAAAAACTTGACAGGTTGTTTTTTGTTTATTTTTTTAATACATAGCTAAATAGCAGGATTAACGGATATATCTGTTGCACTAGATTTGTTTTTCTGAAAAGATGTCACTGAAGCCCACCATTTGTGTCTCATTGGAGACCTTTGTTGTTAAAAATTTATGCTCAGATCCATGGTATCTCAGTATTCAAACCTTCAGGGGTAAATGGTGTCATTTGAAAGCTACAGCTACCATTGAGGGCAGCCCAGCATCATTTGAATTGGAAGAGGATGAATTGGACGTACAGAAGAAAACTGGAAGAATCTACAAAATCTTGCTTTTGCAAATATTTGGATGTCATCATGTTCTTCTAAACTCCTCCTGCATATACACTGGAGAAGTGAGGGAGTGGAGGCAGCTAAGTGCATGTGGCTACCAGGCAGTCTGAACTGCAGAAATCTGTACTCCTATCTTATTTTGCAAGCAGAGCATCTCTAAATATTAGGAGTGAAAGAGCGTTCATGCAAACACAGAGCAAGGCAGGAAATTCTGGGGAGGATGCACAACAATTTGGGGAAAATACTTTGATGCATTTAATTCTTGCTGCAACTAAATGATCTGTTAGAGCAATGATTAATGTGGAATCCAAAGGTGCAGTGTGGAACTGTTTATTTTATGTTCATAAAGAAGTGATTGATTAAAGGTAAATTAATTATATGCACATGACATAAGGTCTAAAAATAGAAAATGTGTTACAAGCCAAGCTCTGTCTATGTTGGTATTATGTATTTTATTCTATAAAAAGAAAACAAAAAAACAGTAAGAAAAAGAAAAGTGGTGTTCTGGACCTGTGAATTTTTTTCGCAAGAATCAGAAATCTCTCCTGCATCTGTTTTTCCATAACAGATTAGAAGAGCAGTCAGGCTGATCTCCAGAGGCTTTAAATTATGATTTTTTATTTTTTAAAGTCTTGACTGAGCTCGTGTTTGAGGCAATGCAGAATTCAGAAATGCAGCCCATCAGCAGTTCTTCGCAGCTCTAGTTTCTGTATGCAGAATATTAAGGAAGCACGAGTAAAGTTTAACAATGTACACTAAGGCATTATGCAGCTGTACATTGTTGCCTCAATGACATTACATGTATTTTGTAGAAGACTGAACTATATCATCCTATTAAACAATGTGGAATAAAACCTATCTTAATATTCAGAAATAAAATCTAATTATGGACGCCAATGTACAGAATTAAAAGAAGGAAGAAGTAGTTTTCTAGTGTGTCCTTTATAGTGTGTTTGTCATAGAGAAAACACAGAGACAGCATTAGAAGATGTGAGGTAGATTCTTCCCTGTCTCTCCTTTGTTCTCCAAGGTTTCTCAGGTTCCTGTGTTCTGCTCAGAGGCCTGCAGTATGCCTGCTTCATGGAGGAAGCAGTTTTTGGAAAGAGATGTTAAAAGGAAGTAGTTCACATCTGCTGCTTTTGGAGTCGAGGAAGCCCTGCTAATAGGAGAAATGATGAAGGAAAGAGAAGACTGGAGGGCACAGGGGTTAAGAATGAATTAACAAAGTGGAAAAGGAAAATGCTACAACTTTTCTTGTTAATGCTTAAGATTTTCAGCTGGTGGTATTTTTATGTGGCTTTGATCACCACTATATTTAAGCAAAAAACAGATGGAAGTCTTTCCCAGTTAGTGTCTACCTAAGAAATGATTTCCTTGATTGTGTGAGTCATTCTTCTGTCTTTGTCCTGAATCTGTCACCTTTTACCCTGACAGATCATCCCCTTGTGTCAACCTGCAGAAGTCACCAATGCACCTATTCTGCCCAACTTATACAAGACTATTAAATCAGAGGAGATACTATAAGGAGCACTTCTGTGGTTCTGCTTGAAGATGGGTGTTGATGTTGTACAGAAGGGAGACGATGAAGACACTGCCAGGGTTTTGATGTGCTTTCCCCTTCTTTTTATTAAAGTCTTATGTTGATTTCATAGTTCAGTGTTTTGGTGTTGGCCAGTGACACTGGCTCTGGTGGAACCAAGAGAAATTAGAGTGGGTTGGGTTTTTTTTCCACTTTCAAATTAAATTGTTTGGTCGAAGTGTCCAATTAGCACTGGTCCAATTACAAGATATCCCCGTGAAGGAGAGCAGGAAGCAATTCATCTTGCTTCCTAAGTACAAACTTCATTTTATTTTTAATCAGTGCTATTAAGGAAGACTTCTATGGGAGCAGACTTCATGGAGGGTTTGTTCATTATCAACTCAAGGTGAAGCCAAAGGGAACCTTTCTCATTTCCGACCAGAATTGATTTAAAAAAAATAATAATAATAAGTGCATGCACAGGGGGTTGGTGCATGTATTTAGAAGTGGAGTTGCCATTGGTAACACAGCTGATTTCCTTTGTTGGAGAAGTTGTCATTCTTTACTTACCTGAAGTGAAAGGTTAATGGCCTGTAGTGATCTGAGGAAACCCCTACAAGATGCACAGCCAGATTCTAGTGCTGTTGCACAATAGGGCTTTCTACATATTTTCCTCACTTGAGTTAGACATAGAATAGCTGCTGCTGTTCCAGTAGCTGTATCTGATTGAAACTAATACTTGTTATACTAGAAAATAAAGACTCTACCAACTGTCACGTGAACAGCTGTCACCAAGAGCACAAATTTTGTTTTCTTTATCAGTATTTGCAAAATGCCAACTGGAGTTTGTATGGAACTGCTACACTTTTTGTCTCCTTAAAAAAAGCCCTTTCTCTATTAGAAACAACTTACTCCTTAGCATAGCTGTTGCTCTAATTGCTTCTCAATAGCTTAAAACTGTTACTTATGATTTTTATTTTTCTTCTTGCAGTTTGTACCCAATTAAAAATGAGATCTTGTGTAGCACCTTTGATACTAAGGCATTGAATAAAAAGTTGTTGGCACTCGAGCAGAAACTTGAATGTTTCAAAGACATCAATTAGACACCTTGCTGAGATGTGCCTGTGGAGGATTAAGCCAAGAGAAGAAACACAGGATATGTACTTTAAGCCAAAGAAGAATGTATTGGGAAACAGACTGCAGCTGTCAGTCTGTAGTTCAAGAAAAGCTTTTAAGTCAGCACAGCCTGTGAAAAGATCACTGCTGCCTGGTCACTTGTGCAGGTACAAGCAGTTTGTGTAGTACATGGGAAGCAGGATCAGGCCAGCTAGAACAGCAGCCTTTGCAGTCAGGAGCTAGACTGGTGGTGTAGTTTTTGGATCCCTGCTCTTGTGTACAGATGTTGGTGTCAGCAGGAGCAGGGTAGGGAGGAGGAAATACAGGACAGGGCACAAGTGCTGCTTTTGATTGACAGTGATAGCCTTGCATGGGATAAAATGTGCATCAAGTGACAGCCACTGATTTTTAACAAATTGAGAACAGCATTCTTTATCTTCTGTAAGATGTAGTTAGAACCTAGCAGTGCTGGTATAAGCAGTTCCACCTCCAAAAATCAGGGAGCTGGTTTCCAGTGCAGGTTTCTGAGCAGCCCCCAGAGCTGCATATCAATCAGGTGTAAGCAGGGCATGGCAGAGACACGTAAGAGGAAGTATACAATCAATGACTATACAGATGTTATAATTAAGAAATATCCAGGAAAGTTAGGCTAAGATAATTACAACAGGAAGATAATACATGGAAAATGCTTACCAATGTTGTAGGCTCACAATATTCTCCACAAAGAGTGATCTCCAGGAAGAGATCCTTCCTCAGTGGTAGTCAGCTCTTAAATGGGATCTAGGAGAGGTGTGCTCACCTCAGGTGGTCAGTCAGAGCATCAGGCTGTGATTCAGCAGTTCCCATACAGAGGGGAGCCCACGTTTAGACTGTTCTTCTACAGAAACATGAACCAAGCTGCACAAGTGGAGACAGCTTCTGGGCCATCACTCCTGAGGGTTCAGAAACAGCAGTGAGTGGTCCTCAGTTTTTGGGAGAAATTATTTTGCTAGGATGGAGTTGAAGTAATGATGCCATGCGTTAAATCATCGGAGACCTTTCTTGCTGCGCTCAGACTTTCCTCTCGTGCTGAACACTCTCAGCTCAGCCACATCACAGGAAAAGATATCTTTGTGTGTTAAATATGTATCAACAGCTTCAGTTCATTTATTGGTAGGTACTGACAAAATGTCTTATTTTTTGTTAATGATATTAGCATAGATATAGGAATACTTTGTGAAGCTGATAGCTGGATGTTACCATTGATTGTAGTCTGAACTGAAGATTATTGCTCTTGTCCAACTTCTTCATGTTGAGTAAGAGCTTCCAGAGGGTATAGATTTTTGCCTTGATTTAATTGAGTAAGTTTAGACAAAATTGCAATTGCTTATGTCACTTAATAGATGATGTATAGTTTGCTTCTATAATGACCAATTTTTTATCCCAGTTTTCTTCCTCCTTTTTTATACTTCCTTCCTCCCTAGTCTTCAGCCCCTAGCATCCTTATTTCAGTCTCTGCAAGTTGTTCCTTTCTTCTTTCTTGGTAATTTTCATTTAGATCACATAAACACTGCATTTTTTCTAGATAATACATGAAAAATCTTACTGTATGGATGACAAGAAAATATTTCTCAGTTGCCAAAGCCAGAAGATCTTGAAAATTTAGTTGGCTTCTGAAATAACAAGAGTTTGGTAAAACCTAGTCTGCAGTGAGTATTTAAGATCTTGCTTCAAGTTTAGCCATTCTTCTAAGGAATAGCATGAAGAAGATAAGTATTTCCTATGTGTACCTTCAAATCTTAAGTAATCCTATTTTACTGCAATTACATTTTTATAAATGGTAAATACAGTCTCATTGCAGCTACCTGTGAGTTGACTTGTCAGTTCACAGCAGCCTTTCTCAAGTTATACATGCAAACAAATTCGAGTGCATTGTCCAATACTTATTACCTGAACAAAGATATTTGCTTTCTAATGTTTCCCCTATTTGGTTTACATGTTACTCATTTTTCTCAACTGCTGAGGAATGCAGGAAAATGAAGGAGAAGAGAAGCATTATCCCTAAGTAGAACGTGAGTTGACAGCAGGTTACACATGAATAGACAACAATAACTTTCAATCACACAGATCTGTTCTAAAGAGAAGTGTCTACAAGGTTTTATGAATCTTTCTGAAAGCAGCACTGGTTGAACTGTTACTTTTCACTCTGAATTTGGAGATTGTCTGTCATTCCTCTTCTCTTTGTGCTGGTAATTAGAATAGCCTCTATTGTAAAAAAAAAAAAAGAGAGAGAGATGTGGTCTTTTTTAGAAAGTTTTCTCATTCTCCTTATGGCCATGAAAGCATTAATGATAATATATAAAGAACAAAGAGTGATGATGGAATGGTCCACTGAAGTTAGTGCAAGCAGCGTAGCCACTATATATAGATGTGGTCTCAGTTTCTGTATCCTAAACGTCCCCATCCCCAAAAGATACATCTGTATACAAGGAGTTGAAAACATTGAGACAATGTCCACATGAACTTCTAGCGCAGATCTTTAGAAACAGGTTAGTAAAGCAAAATACTTTGCATCAGAATCTTGTGTCTGCTTTATGTATGCTTTGGGGTTGGATTTGATTTTGAGGGTTTTCTTAATATTGGGGGGTAATTTTGTCTGTTTTTGCTATAGATTATTTCCTGTCTAGCCCCAATAGCCTGATGCTCACTTGCTGCTGGAGCACATTTGATGTGGTTCTGCAGAAGGTATCTCAGATGGCTTAGTCTCAGCTGAATCCAGTGCATGCATTCAGAGACACTGGTTGACAATGGGAAGCAAAGCATGGAAGATGAAGAAATTCACTTCAGAAGTGTGCTTCTGGTAAAAAGTCAAAATGTCAGCATAGATGCACTCAGAATTACTTGTCTGCAGTCTTAGAAACCTGTGGTAGAGCAAGGAATTAAGTGATGGCCTTCTGAATCCTCTCATTGTGTTATAACTTGGAGGCACTTTATTCCACATTCCCTTAATAGAGAGAAAGCTTAAACTAGATTAGGAGGATTGCTAAATAACTAAAAAGTGCTAGGTATGTAAGCAACAAAAATGTGCTTCTGTCAATGTGAGAGTTCAGCAGTCAGTATGTGTGGCACCAGTGATATATTCGATTCGTGCATTGGTATGATACTAAGAAATGCATAATGGTATAAAGCACAGAGAGTTTGATCACAGTTTTGGCAAACCTGAGCTGAAAGAAAGCAGCACAGGTAGCTGAAAATAGTAGTAAAATATTCCATTTCATGTCTGCTGAAGTATTAGACAGTGGCTAAAGAGGTGTCACTAATGTATCAGACTCACTTGGAGAGTTATGATACTGTAATGTGCACTAAAACAAGGATTTCTGTTCTACTGTTTTTGTTTTTACATGGAGCTGTTGCCAAGTGCAGATGTGTCTCTCCGCAGTCGTGAAATGGATTTATCAACAATGACAAAGATGCAGATTCTCTCAGTGCCTTCTCTTTCACTCGTCCCAACTCTGCACAGTCAGCAAGCAGTAGCATGGCTGCTGTTTTCTGTCTGTCAGTCTTATCAGTCTTGGAGAATTATCACAAAGGCAGTATGTTGATTTGATGCTAGCAGTAAGCCGAGATGAGAATTGTTATATAGTGAAACAGGAGATAACTTAGCACAACGCATTGCAATACACAACCAGCCAGCTGTGGCATTTTGCAGTAGGTGATCCTGAAGGAGTTTCTGCAAAACTTATGAGTGCTCCGTGTTCTGCAACACTTCTAGCAGGACTGTTTTTATGGCACAGTGCACATGATTAGATGCTGTCTCATTATGGATGCTGAATGCTTCTCATATTAATGTAAGAGACAAGAAGCAAAATCTCTCAGCACTTTTGGCTGCACGCCTTTATTGCATTGCGTGACAGAGTTGCACAGCAGTGATCAGCCTTGTAATCACACCTCCTCTAGAATACCAACAAAACCCTTTACAAGCATCACTGGAATAATACAGGGTCATTTATTGATTTTTAGTCTCCATGAAGCACTGCAGTCTTATTGATACATCTTCCATTTACAAACCTCTATCTTGCTCTTAAAACCCCTTTTTATTAGTACAGTTTAACTGTTTGTTTGTTTTATAGCTGCATTTCCTCATTTTTCAATGGCAGGGAGGTAAACAACTGCAAATAGGTAAGTTTATACATCCAAAAATTTCCACATGAATTCAGTCTCTCCAATTAAATGTATTTTCTAGCTGTGTGGATACTTTGGAGCTTGCTGGAGCAGTTTGTCATGAGCTGAAGCAGCCCTTTGTTTTTCTAGAAAATGTAAGATGGACAAAACAGTTTGAATTGTTTTTTTAAAATTCTTTTATATTTCAGATTTAATCCAAAAATCATGTAAATGGGTAACAAACACTAATGCATAAACAAATTTGATCCTACTTAAAGCAAATGGGAATTTTGGTAATGGATTCAGAGAGAACAGGAATTAACTAACTTTTCCTCCATTAAGTGTATAGAGTAAGGTAGTTCCTGGAAAGTTCATTGTTTGTAATTACAAACATACAGAGCCATAAATTAAGGCTTTAGCAGGACTAAAACACCACTGTTCTCTGTTTTTGTTTGTCCTATAAAACGTTGTCTCCCCCCATGCCTTTCCTACTAAACTGTAGTGCTGTTATTTTTGTCCATGATCAGTGCTTTGGATTCTTGGCAGCACACAGCTTCATTTATATAAAATATCTGGCAGTTTTCAGAACCAGAGGCTGTGTGATGAGACCTTGGCAACTAGAAATAAACCAAGCCAAGACTGCTCTGTGCACCTCCAAGGAGAGAAAAGCAGTAGTTTCCTTCAGTTTGGATGAATGCATTGCGTGTTTCGGACCCCTTGCCCATTGATGCTTTCTCAGAAATTTTAAATAAGCAGTGTATTGAGAGAGGAACATTAGAATTTCAAAATGGTGATGCCTGAGAAGTCATCTCTTTCAGTCATTGTCATTTATTTCAGCAAGTGACAAACTTCTAATGTTTTTGAGGGTTTTGGAAAGCATCATCACCAGATTGTACTGGTCTGCTCTGGCAATCAGTGACTGGAACACTGCTGCCTGAGGAGTGTCAAATTCTAACATTCTATGCACCCCTGTCTAGCAACTTTGTTTTTTTTTCATTCTGGGTAAGGGATTTACATGGTAAGCGTAGAGCTTAAAATGGTACCTCTAGTCTATATATTGATTCACTCATGGATTTGCCAAGCACCTTCATCTCAACTCCCTCTCTTTAGCATCTGCTTTCCAGATTCCCAAGTGGAAGTTTTATGCAGCAGGCCACCTGGAAATAAATAGCTTGTTGCCCAGAGAAGCTGTGGTTGCCCTATCCCTGGAGATGTTCAAGGCCAGGTTGGCTGAGGCCCTAGGCAGCCTGAGCTGGTGGGTGGCAGCCCTGTCCCTGGGAGGGGTTGGAATTGGATCATCTTTAAGATTTCTTTCCGACCCAAGCCATCCTGGGATCCAGTGATTAATGATGAAGCAGTGAATAACATTCAGTCTCTCGGAGACAAAATTACAGTTCCTGCAGTATTTTTCTTCTTCCTTCTTTTTGTGACTTTCTCTATGTCACTACTGCATCTCTGTCAGAAGCTTTTTAAAATACCTGGTATTATGTCCAGGTATTTTTCTACTTCCGTTGTTCTACTTCTGTCTTAGTATCTTCTGCTCATTTATGGTGTGAAAACAGCCTTCTGTGAAGGTCTATCCCACCTGCTCTATTTGTAATCCAGCCTGTATCACCTAGTCCTCACTTTCTGATACTCATCTGCTAAATTCACAGCTGTGACTCAGTTTCTGCTTTCTATGCTACCCCAAAATGAGCAAACTGTTTTAGTGTCTTATTTACAGAAGTTGGCTGAATTCAGCCAGTAAGGAATTGCAATAGTGAATTCCATTTCTTCTTGTTGTCGTTTTTGTTTGTCTTAAGTGGGTTGCTTTCTTTTTAAGGTTAGTGGCCCAGGACAGTTAAGGCCAAAAGATAGTTAAAAAAAATAATAACACATTGGTATTTTTCTATTTGTACAGTGTTTACAAATCTGATGATGGGGTGCTGTTACAAAAGAAGGTAGAAAATGAAGCAAGGAATGGGAGTTAGTGGCAATGGATTGGCTAGGATTTTTTTACTTTGGGTTATTTTGAGTGTGGGTTTGGTTTTTTTTTTGTTTTTTTTTTCTGGGGGGAGTGGGAGGAATGGCTGTTTTTGTTTGTTCTTGGTAAAGCTAATAGGCGTACAGGATGACCTCAAACTCCAGCAGACTACTTTTAGAGCTGCAAGGTGCTTGATCTTTCTGTCTAACCTTTGTTCACAGGCAGTGTTAAGAAGGTACTGACTGTGATCTTGTCCTTTCTTTCCTGTTTGCGTTAAAACTTGATCAGAAATGTCAAGTGTACAAAAAAAAAAAACAGTCTATGTATATTTCCTGCCTAATACGCTCAAGGACAAGACTGAAACTCAGTGCTTTCACAGAGTTGCATTTCCACTGAAACGTGGATCAGAGCCCAGCCAACGTAAGGAAGCCTTCTGTCTTCCTCAGAGCCAGGCTTTCCCCATGAAGGCAGTAACACCCATTTTGCTATCAACTTGGTGTACAATACAAAGACTCGGTGCTGGAAATCAGCCTTAAAGGGCAGGCATGTTTAATGATGTCTTCCATTGTTACACTAATAAATTCTGCTTCTGGTTTTGTATGTAGTAGAAATCTTCTTACTAAATGTATGTCTCTTTAAAGAATGGTTGAAATTCCCTGTCAACAAACTAAAGCAATAGCAGTCATTATGAATTCTGTTCATTTCAGAAAGGCACTTCTTGCTTAAATAAATACCTCTGAGCATTATATTCAATCATTATATGGAACTGGATGATAATCTTTGTTCAGTTGTATAAAATTTAGCTGCTTCCATTTCTGAACAGAATAGAGGCAACCACAGATTCAAAGAACAGGATGTGATCTGGGTGAATTTTAAATAATCATATCATAAGAGAACAAGATTTTTTACTAAATTGACTTCTTATTCCAAAGTAGTAGGGCCTTGAATGTCATTTATCATTATATAAGCTGTCCTATATATATCACAGAATCACAGAATTGCTGGGGTTGGAAGAATCACAGAATCACAGAATTGTAGGGGTTGGAAGGGACCTCCAGAGATCATCGAGTCCAACCCCCCTGCCAAAGCAGGTTCCCTACATCAGGTTGCACAGGTAGGCATCCAGGCAGGTATATATATATATATATGATCATTAAAATAGACCCTAAACTACACTAAGATTTCTGTTATTTAGAGTCTACAGTAGTAGATAAACATAATTTTTGGTGATGCAGATGGAAATGCATCATGTAGCCCTACAGGATGTTAGGTGTATCAGAGAGAAAAGCATAGATGGTGTGGGAACTTCTGTCCTAGCTTAAGTCTCCTTATGTTCTCATAAGAAAATTCCTCAGAATGATTCATAATCCTGCTACCAATTCTTCTGTAGAGCACTGAAATGTAGCACAGCGTGCATCCAAAGGAGCTCAAAAAGAAGCCTGCTAATTTTAGGCAAAGGTGGCTCAGAAGGTCAAATCTAAGCAGTAATATGTAGAAGAGCACCCACTCACCACCACCTCTCCTCTGATATGAAAATCTGTTTTAGATTAAGTTCTGTTGTGCTGTTTTATACACAAAGTGGAGTTCATAGTTTGAATATGTGCAGTATTAGCATTTGTTTTCATGGATTGCAAATGTTTTTAATAAATATTCCAGGCTTGATATTACTGGAGTGTTTTTACGTATACTTTATGTTGGTGAGTTGCCTAGCAAGTTCAATGAAATGAAAATATTTGCTCTGGCATACAAGCAAGTTCTGAAAGAGCTTAGGCAATATTTCTGCAGCAGAAAATGTCATTTTACCTGCCCAAGTTCTGCTCTAGCTTGTGAATTTATTTATTTAAATCCAAAAAATATATATGTATATTTGCTTATTCCTTGCTTTTCCTTCCAGGCTGAATTAGAACCCCTTTTTCAGATGCATAGTGTTTTGTACTATAGAGAAAGGCCAGTAAGGTCAATGGAGTCAGAACCCTTGCATTTTTTTCCCTGTAGCCTAAAAAACATGTGTGTTTTTCCCCTGTGGGGTTCAAGAAGGATACCTACCTTTCAGCAATGAACAAAATAAAGGATGATAGGTACTTACAGACCATATAGTGAAAAAAATATTGTTTATAACAGTTAAGAAGATCATTGTGTTCTTCATCGTGAAATCGTTTGTTGTTTGTGCTGCTAGATGCTAGACTTGAGCCCATTAATATTTGTCATATATTTGACATACAGAACACAACAGCTAAAAATATTGTATTAAGCTATAATTTGCTGAAAAGAGAGAGTGGATACTGTTCATGACAAGCAGACTGGGGTGTGTTCACAGGCAGTGTAGATAGAGAAATTGTAGATTTCCTTTTATTTCCACACCTGTCTCTTTGTTACCTTTGTATGTTGCTGCAGCCTCTGGTCTTCTCAGGGAACTGGAAGCTTTCAGAATTTGGCAAGTCTTAGCTCCTCCTGTAGGTGCATGACTCAGAGGTTCTGCTCCAAGTATGGAGATGTCTGAAGATGCTGGTTTTGTTTTGCATGTTTTAACTTTTTATGTGGTCAGATAAGGTGATCTGACAGAACAGCATGCCTGGAAGGTCCATGTCTAAGCTGCTTCCTTCCTGCGTACTCCACCAGTCATTTTCACTCGGTGTTTGTTTTTTGCAAGACCTTTACATTTGTTGTATTTGTTGTTATAGTCGTGGTTGAACTACAAGAGAACACTTCTAAGTTGCTCTGTGGTTGCAAGAAAATACTGTCTAGGAAGCTCCTTGTTGACATTTTTAATGTGTTCCTTAAATATACCTACCTTACAACTCTCAATAACAGGACAATGACAGTAGAATAGTGAGCTGACCAGGTTGCTGTCCTTGATTAGAAATTATCAACCTCTGCCTTGTCCTCTTGCTCCTTTTTGACCAGGAACTTAATTCATCAGAAAAAAAATGTATAAGGACAAAAGTTAGAACTGATGGTCAATATTTTAGACAAACTACTACTGTTTCACCTTTGTTCATGTGCTGCTTGCGTCCTCTGGTTTCCATTTCTCATAATTGTATCAGTTTGTCTTGTGAATCTTGACTCAGAGAGCAATGAGGATTCAATCAGCAGAAATTAAAAGCTGCTTAACAACTTACAGCATTCTTCTCAATGTTGAATGGACTTGGCTGATGAAAGGTCATTTGTTTATTTACGTGCAAATATTCATGTTTCCTACCAGAAAGTTGATGTATTGCATTACATCACAGGAAAGTTGTGAAATTTAACTGGTCCATTTGGCAAAACGTTTTGAATACCTGCAATGAAATGTGCTTTCACAGAAATGAATATATTTTTTCAACTAGTTTGCAGGGCTGGAGCTGGTACTGAACACTAATGAGTGAGAGTTGGAAGCTGTAGTAACAGGTAGAAATAAGCACCGACTCCATTTCAGTTGTTATTGATTATACTGATCATGATCTAAAAACAGCTTTCTCCATAGGAATCTACTTACCTAATTATTTTTGAGTAGGTAATATTTCATTTCTGTTTGCATCATTTGCCACTTCATTAATTAAGTTCTCACCTACATGTCCCACATATGAATGAACTGATAAATTTTACTAATTAAAGTACGTAAGTCAAGGCTTAAGGTCAGTGCAAGCAACGTATTGCATCCTTTGAAACAGTGCATTTAAGAGTTTTAAGCAGCTTTAAGGACTCCACTGCGTAGAGATGAACTTTGAAGGCACAATGTGCATGCATGTTTTTAAATCTCTTCAGCAGCTGACATACTGCTTTACGGTTTAATCGTTTTGCTGTTATCCTTGCAGACCTTTCTGTTTCCATAAGGCAGCAACTGTCAAATATTAGCCAGGATTCAGTTATTTACTTTGGCTCTTTGCATAAGGACTTACTTAAAGCTAAGACATGCTTTTTATCTTTTCTGAAAGATACATTTATTGTCAGGAAAGAATAAATTAAAATGTGTTCTTTTTACCAAAAACTATTTGCTCCCTCCTTTGTGGGTACTGCCCCCGTGATGTAGGTTGGCTCTTGAAAGAAATAGAGTTGGAAAGGGTGAGTTGGGGATTTTTCGTTGATATTTTTTTCCTAAAGCAGAGGAAGTGACCAGATTCCTCAACTAGATGATCTCTCTGAGCACTTTAATGAGAGCATTTAATCTTTTATTATAGAAGGACACTGTTTTCTTTCAGATACACTTGTGCAAATGTAGAACTTTAGAGTTTTGCAGCTTCAGTAGTTACAGGCTTATCTGGGGAATCACTGGCAATACCTAGAACAGAAAGTGAGACTGACTTACTTATCCCTTCAGACATCGAAGTATTTGAGATAATTACGAAGACTAGATTTATTTTTTCCATTTTAATATGTGTCCATTTACTTAAAATATGTTATGATTTCTAAGATTGAAAAGGCGCTCAGAATTTTTCACAAATTTAAAGAGAAGGAGAAATTTTATTAGATAAAAATGCATGGGGAAAAAACTGCATCCTGTACTGATGGACGCCAACTTTCTGTCACTCTTTTTAAAATCTGGATTTGGAGCTGGTGACTTTTCTCCTTGATACAAAAAGTTTGGTCGCTAGCCTTTTGCACCCTTTGCTTTGAGCCATGACTGCATTATACTTGAGGGTGAGTACTTTGAACCAGGCAGTCCATGGGGACAGCCAACAACTGCAGCGCCTCAAGGAACACTCAGAGACTTGCTTGGCATGGCAGTGCTCTGTAAATGATTGCCTTGGCAGGATTCAACTAGAATTATTTTAAATGCTATCTACTGCAACTTAGTTTAGATCCAGGAGGGCGTTTTCTTCTTGATACAGTTTTATTACTATATCAGTTCAATTTTTTGTTATTCCGTAATAGGTTTTTTGGCTCATATTTCTTAAGCTTGTTAGGCTTGAACAGTGTAAAATCAATATTTCTGCTAATTAAGGTGTTTTGGGGGAACAGATAATCAAACAGTAGAGTGAATCATTAAAAACCTGTGTGCTAATATTGACGGGCATTATAGGCACAAAGAGTCCAAATCTCTATGCCAGGGAGTTTCCTTCTTATATAGATATATGTATATATATATATTTTTTTTTTTCATCAGAAGAAAAACAGATTATCTAAAAATTGAAGTTCTCAAATAGTAGAGAGGTGGTCCTTTATAAGTATAAAAGGAAATGCAGAGTTTTAATATCTGTAGTGGTTTCTTTTCTAGCATTTAACATAACAATAAGTGGTGGGGTCTTACTTTGCTTCGAAATAGATGGAACATTCCTACCACTTATAAAAATACATCTTATTTTATTTTCAATTTTTGCCAATATATTTTTACACAAAGTGTAAAAAGGGAACAGTATCTTTTTACCAGGAGAAGTTTCTTCTCAGAAAGAGCAGTGAGGCAGTGGCACAGGCTTCCCATGGAGGTAATGGAGTCAGTGTCCTTGGAGGTGCTCAAGGACCGTGTGGATGTGGCACTGAGGGACGTGGTTAGTGGGCACAGTAGGGATGGGTTGGCAATTGGACTAGATCATCTTAGAGGTCCTTTCCAACTTTATTGAGCCAAGGCAAACCTTGCATCTGCCCAGACTCTTACTCTCTAGACTTAATTTCTAAGGAGACCACTGGTTTAAGGGGTACTGGGCAGTTCCTCATGTCCTTTGTGCTGACAGGAGTCTGGGCATCATTGTAGAACCAGAGCTTAGGCAGGCAGAGGGACAGAAGGAAGTATGGCAGGTATCATTTGAGCGAGAGGAAACAACAAATGTGTTACCACCATATTTCTTGAGAAAGCTTCTCCCTAAAATGGTATGGATATTGTTATTGTCTAGTCGGAAGTCCAAAGGAAAAGCATTTTTTGATGCAAGTGTAGCATTTATCATTCTTGTTGGTAAGAGTAACTACCTCATTTTGCATGTGTTTTCTAACACTTCCATATTGACTTAGGCAGACTGTAGTAATTAGGGTGAGTTCTAGTCCATCTTTTAGGATAGTTAAATAACTATTTAAAGTTTTCCTCTGTTACTCATAGAAATTGAACTTATGTCCCTTAACATCAACTGAGACAAACATAGCAAGTTCAGCAATTCTTCCACAAGCTGAAGAGTTTGTATCTAAACTTAGGGAGATAGCTGGGTGTTTACTGTGCTGTCAGAGAAGCTACAGAGGGACTCTGAAGGAGATGAGTGACTTCATTTAAAGGACATTGTTTGTGGCTCTTTACGTGCATCAAGCAGAAGTTAGTCCTAGCTGGTAATGAAAGCAGGGGCCAGTAATGGAGGGGTGAGCTACCCAGTCACCATGCCAGCGTGTGAAAGTATGAATTTAGGAAATCTGCTCTTCCATATTGCTGTGTCTCATGACACAATTATCATGATTATCTCATGAAGAGACTCGTGAAGGTAGTTTTAAGTACCCTGTCTCTTTCTCAGTTGGAGAATAGCAGACCCCAGATCCTCTGTATCTTCATCTCCAAAACTCTAGGGGTCAACCTCGTATTCCCTGGGGCTTTCTGCCAGAGACTCCAGGTAGGACAGTTCTCCCCAGCTACAGTGTAGAGCACGTTTTTTTGCATCTTGCCCTGTCCAGACTGGTCCACAGGCCTCTTTATTTGTTTAAAGGCTCTTTGTTGCACAGGGCCCCATATGAAATGGTTCTTCTGGGTCACTGGATAGACTAGTTTACAATCAGTCTGTAATCTGGAATATGCATTCTCCTGAAATCCACAACTCCAAAGAAAGCTTGTGATTCCTTTTTGCTAGCTGGTGGAGATATTGCAGTTATTTTACTGATCACATCCATCTTGCCATTTCATTCATAAGAGCCTATTCTCCTGTGCTGATCTCTTGAACTTACCTTGCTTCATAGCAAAATTGACTTTCAGAAGGCTTCAAATTATTTTCTTCCCTTTAACAAAAGCTTCCTCTGCTGTGTTGCCCAACATGATTATTGCAGGCATTCAGGAGCTTCCCCCCATGCCAGTGCAGTCTGAATAAGTCCATGACAAATGGTAGGGCTGTGTTATCACCTCTGGGCAGTTGGTTCCAGGTGTATTGGACATCCCTCCACATAAAACCATGATCTGCATTCTGCTGCCAGAGGTATAAAGAAAAACACCTGGCTGTTGTCAGCTGTGGCACTTAGCTACCATTGACTCCTGTTCATATTGGAGTTCTAGCACACCCGGTTTAGCTCCACTTAGCTTATTACTCCACATAGTTACTCTCTGAAACTACCCTGTAGGTGAAACATTTATAATGGCTCTCACAAACTAATTCTCTGGCAGCTTACCAAGGAGAGCTGTACTTGTGCTGCAGCCTTTCCTCTGGAGAGGCTATTATGTTGGGACTGTCCTGTAGGTGATTGCTAATGTCCATAGGAACTTGTGAGAACTCTGGATCTTCGCTTTGCTGTACAAGTGAATTGGCAGCTACAGAAGTTACTACTAGAATAAAAGCAAACTGTAACCAGAAAGGCTTTCACACTTGGGAAAATTGATTAAATATCACTTGAAAGAATTTGTCTGTAATTGACTATGTAGTTAAAGAATGAGTTTATAGAGGGAAGAATACAAATGCTCCAAAATTAAGAACAGATTCTCGTGGTTTAAAAAGAAATTCATGGTTAGAAGGCACTTCAGGGTTAAGCTAACTCTTGTCCTCACTGTTATTTATAATTTTTTTCTGACTGATTTATTTTAATATAACTATTGATTGGATTTGCAACAAAGTGAGAAATATTAGTCTGTAAATGCTGATTTATAGAGAAGATCCTGTGTACCAGCTTGTAAGATATAGATATATATCCATCAAGCTTTTTATTTGTAGGCAGTAGACTTTATTATACCTGGCATAGATTTGCAGTAGGCAGTGTTGGAGCACCTGGAAGGTCTGTCAGACTGCTTTCAGAAGTGGCAAGAAGTTGACAATTGACTCTGGAATTATACAGCAGATTAGCAATGTAATATCTTGAAGGTAATATGTTCTCTGATCTTTTAATGAAACTCTATACAGAGCCCCAGTATTTAGGACCAAAAAGTATCATCACACAATTAACTCTTGAATTTACCCAACAGATATTCCAAGCCTACTTTAAATCTGCCCCAGTGACTTGTGTAGAGTATCAGGTCGAGTAGACAGAGGGGTCTGTAGATGTTGGCCATCTGCTTTTCCTTCTGGACAGATGCTGTCAGCAGGGAGCCTCTAGCCTTAGGGAACTATAAGACTGAACCCCCCTCCTGGTGCAGATGTTGTGTGGTTGTAGGTGGCTATAGTTCAGATAGTTTTTAGTTCTGCAAATGGTGAAGGTGCAGGGGAAAACTGCATAGATTATGTTAGCTAGCATGAATTCTGCCACAAATCTTTCCTACATCTGTGCCAGTGAGGGCAGATATTTTTCTTCTGACTCTTAATTTTGGTCTAGAAGAGCAATGAAAAGCTGTGGCACCTCTCTGGTGCAGTGTTAAACAATGGGCTGATGTCATAACCAGAATATGAGTGCTTTTGCACATGTTCCAACTCTGATTCTATTGAGGTATTGGCTACATAAGAAGAATTGATGTTTACTGGTATGCATTTCTTTGAGGATCTGTTGATGACCAGTAGTGGGGACAAGCAACTGGAAGAAACTTGGAACTGACCCAGTAAAGCACTGGCTTGTATTCCCTTCTCTCCTCTGGCATTTTTTCCTCTCTGAAATGCTTTGGAGGTTATGACATGTGTCATCTCCCTCAACAGATGGGATCCTTTCTTTCTGTGATGGTAAGAGAAAAGAACTATTATCCTGTCCTCTCTGGTGCTCCGGTCTAACCTGACCACCTCTGTTCCAGGAAGGAAGGTTTTATTTCTAATATGTAAACATTTATAGTAATGAGGCTTCATAAAGGGGTGGAAGAAACATATTTTCATACTTATGTGTCTTTAAAAGACGCTTAAATTTAAAAGGAAATTTCCACATACAAAAATAGCTTTGATAAAATGAGCATGATGGGTTTGTACATAATAAATTTTCAACAATATTTGAGCTATTATTTTAATTTGGGAACATTTCCATTACTAGTTTGTTTTATAATTCATGTATGAGAATCATAGGACCATCTGAGTTGGAAAGAACCCTTAATGGTCACGTAGTCCAGCTCCACTGCAATGACTCTGTGTATAGTCTTGCAACCAGTTCCTTGTCCATCAAACAGTCCACCCATCAAATTCATATATTTCTAATTTGGAGAGAAGGATGTTATGGGGGACCATGTGAAAGGTCTTACTGAAGTTCAGGTAGATGACATCAGTGTTTCTTCCCTTGTCCATGGGCTTGGTTACACCATAATAAAAGTGACAAGGTTGGTCAGGCGGAACCTGCCCTTGGTGAAGCCATGCTGGTTTCCCATATCTCCTCCCTCTCTTCCTTGTGCCTAGCATACCTTCCACAAGGATCTGTTCCATGATCTTTCTCAGCACAGAGATGTGACTGACAGGTCACTGGGTCATGCTGTCTACTCATCTTAAAAGTAGGTGTGATGCTGTCTTTTTTCCAGTTTCTGGGGACTTCACCTGGCTGCCATGACTTTCTAGATGTCATCAAGAGTGGCCTGGTGACTATGTCAGCCAATTCCTTCAGGTCTCTGGGATGCGTCTCATCAGGACCCATAGACTTATGATGTTCAAGTTCCTCAGGCAGTGGCATACCTGATCTTTGCTTACACCTTCTGAACCATCTGTTTGAGGGCTGTGTGAAAAGCAGTTGCCAGTGAAGACTGAGGCAAAAAAGTTGTTGAGTACCTCCATTTTTTCCTTGTCCATTGTTACCAGCCTGCCTGTATTGCTTACTGGGGGACATGCCCTCTTGGACTCTCCTTTTCTGGTTTACTTGTAGAAGCCTTTCTTGTTCCTCTTTGCACCTCTTGCCATGTCCAGTTCCAGTTGGGCCTTGGCCTTCCTGACCCTGTCCCTGCACAGCTGAGCAGCATCCCTGTACTTCTCTCAGCTTATGTGTCCCTGCTTCCATGCCTGTGCATTTTCTTCTCGCTCTCCAGTTTGATCAGCAGGTCATGGTTCAGCCATGCTGGTTTCTTGCCTTCCTTTCTTGACTTCATATACCTGGGGATGGAGAGCTCATGTGGAAAACTTCCTTAAAGATCTGCCAGCTCTGCTCCCTTGTCCTTGAGGACAGATTCCCAGGGGGTTTTGTTAGCTAATTCCCTAAACAGCTAGAAATTGGCTTTCCTAAAATTAAGCTTCCTTCTTTTACTCTTTGCCTGTCTCATATCCTTCAGGAATGTGAACCCTACCATTGCATGGAATAGCCAAGCAGGAAATGCAGATCTGAAGTTGAAATTCTCTGTCAGGAAAACTAGCCTGCTTTAACTTGCTCTATGTAAGTGACATAGAGGAAGCCTGAATGTATGCAATTTGTCACTTATAGAGAGCTATTGAAACTTACTTACAGGCCATACGCAGTACAAATTTGGTTACACTGTCTTGATGTTTCCTTGTTATATGGATACAAGACAAATGCTGCAGTAAAACCAGACATTTTCTTAAACATGAATACCATGAAGACCATCATGGAAGCTTCATGGGATACCTGAGATGGGAAGGGGCCTGCAGAGGGAGAAAATGGAAGTATTCATAAAATACTCCAAAAATTTACTTTTACTGGATAATATCTATTCTGCATTGTTTTTTGTTTTTGCATTTTCATTTTTTGTTTGTTTTTTGTATGTTATCATCTGCACTGATGTGTACGATCTTGTATGTGATTACTTTTTAGAAAATTCTTTTCAAATAATCGCATCCTTTCTGGTCTCCCCTTGATGGCTATGGCTCATGGGACACGAGCCATCAGATATCATCTTTTCAAATCTGGGATTGTAACTAGCATACAGAGCTAATTGGATTTGGGAAGCAGCACAGAGGAAATTTCTTTCAGGGCTAATATGATCGTGCAGTAGTGTGGTTTTATGTGGTTGGCTTTGCATGGGTAGCATTGAGCAGGAACAAGACACTATGTTGGTTAAGCAGTAAGTGGTTAAACACAATCCTTAGGCTTGCATTCTTTTTAACTGGGATTTTTTTTTAAATGTCTTATGAAGTGCCACAATGCCATCTACTGGCTTGCTTTCCTATGCTTTTTTCCTAAAGGGGAGTTTCTTTCATACAGTCAGGCTTATATATGAGGCTTACACCACATTTTTAAACACTAAAATAGGCTGGCACAGAATGGGCAAGATACTTTTTGGTGGCATATATATATTAAAGAAAAAAACATATCACATATGTTAAATAATCACTTCTGCTTTCATCCAGTTGATCTTGTTCCTCTTTTCTTAGAATGAACTGAGATGGTGAATACTTAAAAGTACTGAAAAGATAGCACCTTGCTGTCCAGATCCCTCTGTATAATCAATGAATATTAAGATGTTATAATTACAAAATAGACAAGAGAGTTTGGCAAAGCAGACCATGATAACAAAAAGAGAATAGATAGAAAGCAACCCCTATCCTGAGCTCACTTACAAAACTTCAGAAGAGATCCTTCCCCTCTGGTAGCCAGCTCTTAAATAGGTCTAGGAGGGCTGAAGCCTGGCTCCACTCTTTCTGGCAGCACAGAATTGCCTTCACCTGTGCTCTTCTGGCTGACTCAGTGCTCGCCTCAGGTGATCAATCAGAGGTTCAGGCCATGATTTAACAGTTCCCACATCTCATAGTAGCTTTTGTGCAAGTAGCTTCATGGCTTTCTGTCTGTAGTCAGTCACTTTCCTTTTTTGTTTCATTGTTTTCATACAAATAAATGAAAACTAAGAAATATATAACCGCTCAGTATGCAAAAAAAAAAAAAAAAAAATAGGCAGTGTCATATTAGAAATTATTTCCACTGACAAAATCCTAGACTATTTTGCTGAAGTGTGTTTAAATGATCATTTTGAGGTTAACAGCAGCCTTTCACGGGCCAAGGTTTCATAGACTTCCAAACAACTTTTGTAGAGAGGTGTGCGTTAGCAAAATATAGTTATCAGTATCATGCTGCCCCTAAATGAGCAGTGAGCAGTTGCAAGGCATTTTCATGGGCTCTTGTTCCTAAGCAGCCTGCCCGATGCTATCTGTGCGAATAGCCCTGTCTTCCACTGGCTGCCAAAAAGAAATGAATGGGCAAGTATAAAAATAATCTCCTGAAAAAAAACAGGAACTGCAAATGTGGGTAAACACTTGCAGTTTTACTGCTTGCTTTTTTCCTGAAGATATCTTGGAAGTTTTCCTCACAAACTGATTATTTTGTTTGCTCTCATGCAACAGACCTTCCCGTTTTGTTTTTTCCCCTCCATACTCAGGTTTCCTCAGCAGAAATGCTTCATACTCCCAGAGTAGTTGGGATGAGGAGAAATGCGTAATGCATTCCTAGCATATTGGATTGGCTTTTAAATGTGTTTGTCAGCGATTGCACTATGTATCTTCAGAGTCATTACTCAACACGATACAATTAGACAAAAATTCCTGGCTATTTCCCACTTGACCTACAGTGAAGGTAAATACAGGCGCATCTGTCCTTCCTGGCCTTTACCCCCTCTGTCTGGCATTTGGGAGGCCGCGTGTCTCTGACCAGTCTCAGCTCTTATCAGGGAGGAGCTGCATCCCACGGGTGCTCAATGTTTGTGCTGCTGGAGGATCTCCAGAGCTCTATCAGCAGCTGGGGGATGGGAGCAGCGAGGCTGAAAACCATTGGGCTTGGCACTCGCATTGCTTTTTGGCTATATTTGGAATAGTTGCTGGCCTCTCACTCCTGATGCTTAGCGCTGCTGAGAAATGCCAGGGCAAGCCTCTGCTTAGCACAGCATTAAGTGAGGGAGAGCTGGCAAAAGCAGAAGAGCAAAGAGGATTACTCTGTGCTGCATCTTCCACTAAATCTTTTTTTTTTTTTCTCTCCGATTAACTGTCCTGTGCTATTGCAAAGAAGGAAGGACTAATTAAGCCAGTTGCTGAAAGTGTTTTGCCACCCACACTACTGAAAAGAACTCTTTGTGCAGAATTAGCTTTTACCAGCTGTGCTAAACCCAGTAATTTATCTGTGCCAAAAGAAAGAAAAAAGTGCTGCTATAGTTTATACCAATTAAACTAGTAAAATGTAAGCGATACCCTTTATCCACACAAACAGAGATATCTCTTGCTCAAGAGCTGAGAGGTTTGCAAATAATTATTTTCTCCCTCATTAATTCTTCTTAATGTTTGTGCAAAGGGCTGGGCTGAGGAGCACTGGGAAATTAACTCATTTGTGCACAGGGCATGTTAAACAAGCACATCTCATGTGAGCTTGCCTCGGTTCAGACTGCCTTATGGCATCTTTTTACTTGAGTGTCATTTGGACACAGCTGAACCACAGAATTCATCTCAGGTTGTTTGTACTACAATCCTTACATAGTGACAACATAGTCACAAACCTTGGCTGAAATTCAGCTAATTCATCCTCAGTTCTAAAACGTTGATATACTCCATCTGCTCCCTATGCAAGGTTCTGAAGAGTGTAAACAGTGCAGGCGATGTTTTTTCCAGCTGAATTTCCAAAAGCTGAAGTCTTTGATTCCCAAGAGCTAGAGAGGCTACCTCCTGCCCCCTGGGAGTATGAGAACAAGGATGCTCTGTGCTTTATACAGCTCCCATTGTAATTCTCCACCCCCAGAACAAAGCTCTTTGAAGTGCAGGGCACATTCAGGTGTGGGACTTGGAGACAGTGAAACACAAATGACAGCCAAGTGAGGAAAAAAGAAATCTTGGATGTCATCCATCAGAGAAAGTCAGATAAACAAGGAAATTATCTTTGTGATTCTGTCAGGAACAGTTGATTGTAGTTTAGTAATACATTAGTACTTTGCCAAAAAAGGGAGTCTTGTTAATGCAGAACAAGAAAGGCTCTTACTCCTTTCCTAATTCGTTACAGATCACCTAAATGCTGGATTAGCTTCAGCGAAAGGGACTCGACGTGCAAATGTTTAAGTAGATCAGGTGCTTCTTTCTGGATGAGGAAACAGATTGAATCAAAATTCTCCAACAGAAAATTTATTTTGGACACAGGAATTTTCTAAAGAGAAATTCACTTATTTCTGCTCTTCCATAATTCGAATGTGCACACAGATAGGCTCAGCTTGTAAGCGTGTCTAAGGTTCAGCCTGTAATCATATGATGTTTGAGATGTGTGTGAGAAGGAGGCATACTGGAACCTTAAAGTTGTAAATATGAGCTTAACCCTTCACTTTATGAAACTTTTAGTTTTGTTGAAGGACAGAAAAGATGTTTCTCTGTACTTTATGTCTTGAAATCCTGTATCTAGTGCATTCTAGTATTTTAGTGTTGTCTAGTACTGACAGACTTGTTGCTTTGAGAGCATACTGAGGCATCTGGCAGCTCTACAGAATGCAGTGTATCTGCTGCCATCCTGTAAGCAGCACTAGCAGCCTCAGTGAGGACAATCTGGAGTCTTGGGGCAGACAAAGAGTAAATAATAAGAAGCAGCAAACAACTAAACTCTGGCTATTATACCATCAATAAAAATTTCGTAGCTCACAGTCTTTCACCTCCCAAAATACAGCACCAGTAGCAAATTAAAAAATTAAAAAATGTTTTAAAAAATTCTGGTGGCAGGGATGCCATTAACAAAATACAGTATTTTTTTGGATGTTGTGCAAAATGTGTATTTTGAGGAGGTGGCTGCTGCATTATTCTGCACAAGAGCAAGGCAGGCTCTCCCACTCCCTTTGGATAATTCTGCTAATGCAGTTGCTACAAATCACAAGATCCTCCTTGCATGGTTTGGACATTTCTTACCAAGTGTGTCAGCATTACTAGAGTACCTGGTACGTGACAGCACTCAGGACAGTATGAGCCAGCTGTGTCCAGCTCTCTGTGTTTTCAAGCACCAATGCATTGTATTGCTTTTCTTGCCATGCTCAGCATCCTAGCCAAGTGATTTTCCTGCTCTGCATGCTACATCCAGATTACATCAAGTTTCTCCTCTCCCTTCCCCCTTAGAAGCAGGCTGCTGCCCATGCCATTGGCTACCCTGTCCTGCACGCTTTCAAGATGACTTTGTCACGTTCCCATTTTCTGCAGTACAGAAGACTTGCAGGAAATCAGAGAAGTGAAATCAGTGTGCCCTCTTTGACTGAAGGAGCACATGATCCTGCCCACTTGGCTGTCCAATTCTTCTACTTAGGACCTTCTCTTGTTATCTCACACTATATTACGTGCATTGCATTAGAGCAGAGGCTGTCTGTCTTGTCCACATTGTCCATAAAGATAGCAGCATGGTTGTGTAATTAAAAAAAAAAAAATAAATATTCTCTTTATTAAGACATAATCAGCGTTTAAAAAAGAAGAATCCTTTGCTGTTGTACTTCATCATAAACAAATACACAGAAGCATATATGCCTGCAGTATTTTTTGTGTTAATCACTGTTGGATTAGATGTGATTCTCTGCTGAGGAGTATCTCTTCAGGGGAACCCCCAGAACAGATTAATAAGAGCACTAAATAAATATTATGTGATCCTACTTCTCATCGGCTGAATAAAATTATACCAAGATACACTGCATACATTTCTAACAAAACTGCATTTTATCATTATGAAGGGAAATAACTTTCAGAGGAATTCTTGACTGTTAGCTGTTTTACTTCACGCCCTCTTCTTTACTGGAAGTCAGAAAAACAGCAGCTGTGAGTTACTTGTTCCTGGCTTTTCAGAAGCTCAGTGTAGCACTGGCAGTAGAAAATTGCTTTGACACGAAGGAACAAAGAAAACAGCATTTGCAAAACATGGGTGAAGGCAGAGTATGCAGTAGCTACAGCTTCTTTGCTGTGCTTCCATTCACTTCCTTTCCCATTCCTGCGTAACAGATGGAAGCACTGAAAACGAAGAGCAGTGTCTCCAAAATGTTACGTTGCTGTATACCGTTTCCAGCTCAAGAACAGAAATAACTTCTATAGCTAAGGAGCCAAATGCAGTTTTTCAACACTCTTTCCTAAGCAAAAATAAATAAGGCCACTGCCGCAGCATTTAATGCCAACACAAAGATTTGGCAGAGCACTGAACAGTTACTGATGAGTTCTGGGTTTGCTGTTTGGGTTTAATTACTCTGCACCACATTGGTGTATTTATTATTGCATTACAGAGTTGTTTCAAAAATGACTGTATTTATATAAAACAAACATTAAAATGGCTTTAGTTAACACAGAAAACAGACTTAACTGTGCTGTGTATAGCATATCTGAGTTGAGGAATGAGGGAAAAAAATGCTTGTTAATAGCTGTAGTATCCACTTCTTACATTTGGAATATATAGACCTATATATGTGAGCATATATATATATAGGAGTATATATAGGTATATAAATATAAATAGGGCATTTTCTTTCTCTCTGTAAGAAAACTGTGAAAATGCATGTGTGACTCCAGGCTATAGGAAGGAACCATTGCTTCCCTGCAAACAAATCTGCAGCCAAAGAGAAGATTGCTGTGTTTACATAGAGGTTGTTGCTCATGTGTATGTTTGTGCATGTGTATATAAAAAAAAGTATGTATATATATATGTAAATGTGTTTTCTGTGTGAAACCATATCAACCTCAGTTATCATCTGCACTTGTTTAAGGGAAACAAGAAATATTTTTTACTGTTCCCATGATGACCCTCCCAGGAAATCAATTTTTAAATAATTGAGAGCTAAAGAAACTGCTTTCTTAGGATATTTTCCTGTTCTTTGGTGGCACTTACACTTGTTTAGTCCCTTTCTTCACCCATGAGATGGCTTTGCGTAAGGTAAGAGTGTTACTGCCATCTCCTGTTGGGCTGTTCCTGCTTTTGTCTATTACAGAAAAACAAATGGCAGTAAAAGTCCTGGGGTTGGTTTGCTTTTGTGGGTGGGAAGTTGTGCCCAAGTGATTATTTCAGAAACTGTTTTAAAACAAATTTTAATTATTAAATAAGCACAGATTTTTGGGTTGTTTTTGTTTGTTTGTTTGTTTGTTTTTGTGGTTGTTTTTACAAATGGATGATCTGTAAAAGTGACAAAGAGAGGAAGCCACTCTGGAAGCATGCAGGGGGTTTTCTGTGGACACCATCTCATCAGCTCGTCAACAGCTGACTTAGTAGTTTCCATGGAGAGGTTTGGACTTAGTTATGCTGCAAGCAGAGAGATTAATTAAAGCCCAAAATATCATTAGAAGAAAGCACTTCTATCTTTTGCTCCATTCAGCAATCCATTTGCTCCCCATACAAATTTTGCATTGATTTTGCTTAGGAAGTGATGGTAAAAAATACCATAAAGACACCAGGAGTGTTTGTAGTCATACTGCATTGACTTACATAAAACCATCCATGATTGCAGTCAGGAAGATGATATTTTCAGTGCACTGGGAAGCCCAGTCAGTCCAACACCAATTGGCATTTATCATCCTTATGTGTCAGTTCTGCTTGGAGATCACAAGCCAGATTTCTTGTCATTTTCACTTTGCACTTGTTTCCAGAAGTTGTGGACACCCTTCATTAGATCCATATGTGTGGGTGCCCTCCTTGGTCATACACTGCCACTCTTGTTGGATGTCACTCTCACTCAGATCTGCTCCCCAGCCATTTCCCTGAGTAACTTCAGGGAATTCTGGCTGGGATTTGTCAGTGAGGCCTGATACTACCAGGTGATATGGGGCTTGAAGACTGTTGGGTTTGGCAGAAGGATAATGATGAGAAGTTGGGGGCAGTGAGAAGTATCTTGTTCCACTGGCCCCAAAGTGTTTGTTAGTGCACACAGCTTATCTGCCAATTACAATTCTGTCCAGTGCATGGGAAAAGCAGGTGCCTGCCCACCTTTGTCCTAAGGAGGAAAAAACACAGAGGCTAATAAAATGGACAGACTTTTTGAATACATACAGAGCTGCCAGGGAAAGATGCCCTCATGCTTTTCAGAGCAGAACCACACGCTCTAAAAGAACTGAAGCAAATCAGAAAACTTCTTGAAACGTGGTCACCTTGTTTTCAGACCTGCAGAAAGAGGAGCAGTTGCTTCTCCCTCAAATCTGAGCTGCAAACTAAAACCTTCACACAGCCAAGAGCCACAATATGTGCCACATCCCTTCAGAAGCTGAAGATCTGGCGCTGTTCGACAAGCAGTGACAATGAGGCTGCAGTACCTCATCTGCTGGCTTTGTCAGACAGGAAAAAAGCCCCTGCTTCCAGCTCCCTGCCCACGGCTGTCCCACCACACTTGTGTGCAGTGGCAGCTGCCCATCACCATGGGTGTCCCTGCGGGTCCAGCAGTGGCAGCTGTGGGCTGTTTGAGAGGACAGAGTTCAGAGCTGGCAATGTAACTGGATGGGCTGAGTTTTTAGGATGGTAGCACATTCTTCTGATGTCTGTGGGATACTGACTTTTTCTGTGTTTAATTCTACTTTATTCTTCTCATTTACTATACATTTCTTACTACACCCTCAGCTGCGTAGCGAGAGCTGTGCTATAGGATGCATCAATGCTTACTGTTCAGTAATTTCTTTTTCCCATTTGTTACCTCACTTACATCCACTGATAAATCTCATTCTGAAACCCCGATTTGTCCAGAATTCAGATGGAAGGCAAGATTGACTTTTTCAAGATCACAAGAAAAAAATGACCATATAGAATGGTACTAAATCTTTGAGCAAGAATAAATTGTCAAGGTCTGAAGGCTGAACTTGTCATACTTAGTTTTGATGTACAGAATTTTGCAGGCAGAATTGAAACTTCGGTAAGATCTGAGAAGCAGCACTATATTTCTATTGATAGTCTTCTCCTGATGATGAAGTGCTTTTTCATTGTGCACTCATTACTGCAGAATTAAATGGCACCATTACCATAGAGGTAAATAACCCTATGGCTAACGAGGTTGCTGAGCAAATGGCAGAGCCTTTCTCCACAACAGCTTCCTGTTTCTAATGAAAATGCTGACGCTGACCTCTACACTGGCTCCCAGCCATCTGTCAGAAGAGTAAATGGCATGCTGTGTATGAACTAAATGCACATACATGGCAAAGTGGAAACACAAGAGATAGCTACTTAACTCTTTGGGAGAAGAGTCCTCAGTGACACTTGCCTTTTCAAGTGCTTCCTCTAGACTTAATTTCCCACAAAGGCACACTAGGAATGCTGTTTCAGTTCAGAGGGTTAACGAATGTCTGTGTGTCAGTACTGTGGCAGTCTTTCTGCTGATGCAGTCTATGTTTATAGATGTGAATTTTTCAACAGCTATAAATGGAACATATATTTGTTTTGTCTGAAGTGCATGGGAAACATGGAAAAGCTTGATTATAACGATGGAAACTCAAGGCTAGCAGTTAAGAAAAAAAATACTTATGTTTCAAAATTCAGCTTGAAACACCACAGAATAGATTCTGAAAGAGAGGCAGCAGAGCATGCCAGCTGCAACAGGCTGCCATTTACAGAATGGCACAGTGCCATTGGCTGTGCACTTCTTGAGATGTGCACTTTAGTAAAGAATCAGCTTAATACACACACCTGTGACTTCACTGTGTTCAAGTCAAGAGGTACAGCAGTAGGTAATATCATCTCTTGGCACGGGGACAGAAAACAGCAGTTTGTATCTCTCCTACCAAGACTGACTGAGAAGTTATGTACTCAGCCTCATCTGTCTCTCAGTGGATGGAGAAAAAAAAAAATCACAGTTTAGGTTCCAGGGTTTTCTGTAATCTCTCCCAGCCTCCATTAAATTTGCTGCATTGTATGAAAAAGGACTAAAGAATACCTGAAAGGTGATTGCAACGAGAGCAGGGCTGGTCTCTTCTCACTGGTGACAGGATGAGGGGAAATGGCTCCAACTTGCACAAGGAGAGGTTTAGGTTGGATATCATGAAACACTTCTTTACAGAAAGGGTTGTTAAGCACTGGAACAGGCTCTCCAGGGAAGTGGTTGAGTCACCATCCCTGGATGTGTTTAAAAACCCTTTGGATGTGGTGCTCAGAGACATGATTTAGCAGAAGGTTGTTAGAGATAGGGTGGTATGGTTAGGCTGTGGTTGGACTTGAGGATCTTAAAGGTCTTTTCCAAACTGAGCAATTCTATCATTCTGTGATTCTATGATTATTTAGAGTCTGGAACACAGGATACAAAAATCAAACACTACAGCATGGTTGGTGGTAAGGCAGTCACTAAGGGATGGAGTCTGCCACATAACTCAGGAGCAGCGAGTTCTGTTTGATAAGTAACACTTGCTGACAGCTTGAAGTTTCTGTTGGTAACACATGCCTCAGTTGTGTATGGCCTTTGTTTTAAATATTCTATGTGCAACACACTTCATAAGTAATTTCAAAAATAATCGGAGTTGCTCATATGCTGTTACTGACTTAGTTCTAAGTGCCAAGAGTGGAGTGTTTGCTGGCAAGAAGAACTGCTGTTCCCTTTAAGGGCTCATCAATCCTCCCTCGTAATGAACGCTTCAGGATTCAGATCAATGTGTTACGTGTTTCAGACCACACCGCTTATCAAGATTAAATAGTTCACTTCCTAAAAGGCAATGTTATTTACATTTATGTGGGCACACAAGAAAAAATTTAACCGCTACCAAGATTTTTCCCATCAAAAATAGTATTTGAAGAATGCTGAAAAATGTATTTCCCTCGCTTTTTTCACTGCTTTGAGAGCTTGACTTGCTGTCAGCCTTAGTTTGAGCAGTATTAAATTCTGCTACACCTATTCTGTTTCATGTAATTAAGCACCGCCTTTTTTGTCCTACTTCCATAATTAATCATACCATCTTTTTTCCAGTGAAAAGGACACAAAGCTGTGTACCAGCACCCTGGGAAGAGAGTGAAGGGTGAGAAAAGGCATAATAGATATCAAAACTTTGACTCCAAAATTCATACTTTTAAAATAAATGTTGGCTTCTCCTGCTGACACAAGCCTACTTGCACAAAACTTCCATCCACATCTCAGCTATTAAGTGAAGATCTATGTGGCTGCTGTCACCAGCCACAATTTAGCAGTGCTACAATGCAGACTAGAAAAGGACAAGAGAAGTCAATTTTTCATCTCCTCATCTCACTAGAATGCACAAATGCATGAGGTGTGAATACTGTCTCATGGTCAGCTCCAGCATGTGTAAAATCTTACTGCTGAACTAACAGTACAGGCACTGGTTTGACCCTTTGTGAGGAAAACTGGAGTTCCACACATACTAGAAAGTAACACCCTAGCATGCAGTTTATAACTTGGCTGTCCACCCAAAAGCGTAATCGGAAATACAGGCTGATAATATTCATCTTTCCCTTGTTCTAAATATGGAGGCTGTTTGCTTTTGCTCTGTCGTTAACTGTTAACAAGTGCCTTTGAACAGTATCCTTCTGCCATTATTTCAAGATTTTAGGTACACAGCTATTGGCTATGGGCTTAGGTGAGGTTCTTATTTAGAAAAGATGCTTATAGAAAGAAAAATGTCATTATGAAAAAGGTTAATACAAGGGCTACACATTTCTTGGTTTGTTTTTAATCTCCTTTGTGAAGCTGAAATTATAACCTGATTACTTTCTGGATTTGGCTTGCTAATATTTTGGTTTGATTTCAGGTTACTATCGGCCAGATGTATGCCACACAGAAATTGGTCATTGAGAGTCCAGGAAACACATAGCTGTGAGGAGGCTCTGACCCTGAAGCAACCCTGGACCATCTTCAGCATCTTTCAGTGCCACATACGGATGCATAACGTCACTGCACATCTGGCCTATTCTGTTCAGCATAAGAAATGTCTGAGAGACTCTTTTTTTGGCAACCAAAGTACTATTTTCTTATGGTTCGCACATTCTGAAATATATTGCTGTGATTTACGACAGTGTGTACGGTAGTCCTGAAGTCTGTTTGCTTTTGTGTTCCTTGTGATTAAATAGTACCTGCTTCATTCATCAATAAAACTTTGTTAACCTACCTGCAACCAGACACATTCTTCTGCTGCTGCCCTTTTCTTTCACCAGGCACGAAAGATGTTAGATATAAAACCCTTCACTTAGTTACTAACAGTAAATTCTTATTAATCCTGTTAAATTTGAAAAAGTACAGCATCTAAATTTAATCTCTAAATAGTTTAAGTATTAAAACCATATGAGATGAGCAGGGCAAGATTCCTTGACATTTGAGCAGTTAACAAAAAGAATTCATTTGTTCTTTCTTCCATTTCTAAGAGTCAACAAGCAGTCTCTCACCCTACTTTTAGCAATGAAGAGATAGCAGTAGCAGAATGTAAAACTTCCATCCATCACTGAGGCTTGGGAGCTTTAAATATATTTTCCTTTTCTAAATGTGTTGAAGCACAGCTACTGGCAGAAAGTAGCAAATCACTTCATGCAAGGCTTTCCTTTCTCATGAAGCTCCTGATTTTACCAGGAGAAAAAGGCCAACAACCTGCCTATAACTCAAGTGCCATATGTCATGGATTGGAAGCAAGCTTTACCCAGCAGAAGTGGAACACTCAGGATAGCTTCTTATTGAATCTTTAAATCTGTAGATTAGTCAACATTTCTTAAACTATATTTTCATTTGTTTGTTTGTTATTTAAAGCTGAACCAAGTTCTGTTCCAGTCAATGCTGTGCTTGTTTTGGTTTGTTAGAAACCAGAGGAAAAAATAATCCATGCAATGGTTTTTTAATAGTATATGGAAAAGGCCTGCTTTTTTTTCTCTTTTTTTTTCCCCCAAGGGATTGTTTTGCTGGGTTTTGTTGTTTTTGCTTAAAGAGAAGCAGAAGTTCCAAAGCAGTTCATGGCCTTTAAAAACCTCCTTTCATTTCTTCTACTTCTCAGAGTTCATTGTTACTCAGGCCTTATTTGTTTTGCATTGTCCATGTTGTGACACTATTAAGGCAGAAGACAAAGTGTCTAATTTAGAACAAAAACACACCATATAAAGTGTCTTGTATAATTTTGTACAGTTGAAATGTGTGGTACTGCTTACCATTAACAATATAGTGTACAGAACAAGATATGAGGCCTGAGACTGCAAAGGTAGCCTTCATTCTCATTTAAAAAAAAAAGTGAGTATAGTAATAATTCTCCTTGTATTAAGTCTATAAGTACTGCATTGTCAATTGTGCTTAGTGACCATTAAAAAGAAATGTAACTGTTTTAAAAGGTAAAATACAGTTGATTCTCATTTTAAGATCTCCATATTCACAACCAGGTAATTAAACACACTTCTTGATAATGAAAATGTAGAGGAGAAAAGAGTTATTATTTAAACTTTCAGTGAACTTGAAGAAATGCAGTAATGTCTGACACTTTTAGAGAACACTGGCTTAGAAGCGTTGCCAGTTCTTTAGAACAGCTTCAGGACTGGAACAAGGACAGCCTACAGGACCAAAGTATGAGAATGTATGCTAGGAAACAAAATAAACATCCTTGTAAACAGTGTCGCCCTGATTTATGAAGAGGCATGATTGCAATTGTAGGCTTTTTGCTATCTAAATATCAGTTAAAAAAAAATGTCAAAGACAAGTCTTTTAAATACATGATAATTTCTTTCAAAATATTAGTGCCTGTCCTGTGAGGGCCTTTAGGATGCAGTTTCCACCAGGAGTACAACTGTAGATGTTGCACCTTGTCATAAAAGTGCAATTGTCAATATAAAATTGCCTTAACATTATGGAGATCACTTCCATGCTTTAATGCCTGAAAATTCTTCTGTTAAGTTTTGGTGGTGGATAAATTGCTGCTGCACTCCTAATTTGTGCCACCTGTTCCTTATTTTTTGTTTCAGCATTGCCAACCAGGTTGTCCCCTAGCCATTATTACTTGCAAAGGTGCACTAGTTATCTTCAGGATGCATTCTACAGAAACCCATCTAGAAAGATATAAATTAAATTCAAGCCTTGTAATTTCCCTGTCTCCCTGATCTGTAGTGCACAAGTTAAGACAGCTCACTTTCTCAAGTCAAGGAAAAATCAGATCATAACTCCATATTAACCATGAGTTTACAGTAAAGTATATATACAGCACTTATTAAGAAACTTCTGCTGTTCAGGACCAGAAGCCTGTGTTGTATTAACTTGTAAACAGGAATGCAAAGCTAGTGAGGATGTTAGTGTTTACTCCTCAAATCCTACACTATTAGAACATTTTAAATATCTGTTTCCTATTTTGGTCAGACCTGCATGACTTCTTTGCTCATCAACACACACACAGTGCACTCTGCATTAGTATCAGTTATGTGCCTATTAGTTGTACAGGATTGGAAGACACCTAGAAATACGATTCTGTCCTTGCCTGAAGTCTGTTATAAGTTTTTCTCGTAGTATACTTAGTTCTGTATAAAAACACAGCTTATCAAATTCTTTATTGTTGAAATCCTATGAAGTATGGAAGGAAAATTCTTAGAAGCCACCTGGCTTAGCAAGTACAGAACAGAAATAGTTGCAGGCTGGGACAAGTTCCCTCTTCTTACTCTGCAAAGCTTGCCCTTGTTGTCACTGATGGAGACTGCATTCTGGAGCTGGCACTTTGGTCCATCCTGGCAATTCCTGTCTTCTTCCTGCTGCACCTTCTGTGCTCCACCAGCAGTATTTACAGTGCAGTACTCAGGAAATCTTTCTTGGCACCTGTCAGTATTGCTGGATTTTGCCAAATCAGTGTGAGTGGTGGGAAGTGATAAAATGCAAAGGAATGGTTCCATAATGTATATACAATGTCCACTATTATAGAAGGTATATATTTTATTTAAAAAGGCAGCTTGCTAAGTATCTACTAAAGCTGCAATGTTTTATCAAAACAGGTTTGCTTGTATTGTATTAAAAAATTGAAGTTTCTCCCTGATCATTTTAACAAACTATTCATCTCCAAAAGTGATCTGTGATGAATTTTGCAGTATAAACCTGGAAACAGCTCTCTGAAAGAAAAAAAAAGAAAGAACACTCCTTCAACATGAGTAACTGTCAAAAGGAAAGGCCTGTCTGCTGTGTTCCCACTGCTCGCTGGATTTTACCCCAGTTGAAAGCCCAGTTTCACAATGCCTACGTATGTTGGAGAAAAAGCCGTCCTGAAGTAAAGCAACCTGGAGTAGCACGTGAACACTTTATATCCAGTAGGGAAGCAGACCAAGAAGGATTTTAACCTACAACTCACATCTGTAGAAAGTTCTGTATGAAATTTCACCATGTTTCCAAGCATTAGAAGCATTAGTTGTATCTTCTAACATCAGCAGGTAGAAGAAAGAATACTTCTATGGAGAAACTCTGCCCCCTCAACTTACTCCCTGTAAGGCAACAGAAATGCATCTCTCTAGATAGATTCAGTAAGGGTATGTATATAAAGAGTCAGAAAGGAGCTGTACGTTGACTGTTTTCCAGGCTGGACAGGGCTCTGAGCAACCTGATGTAGCTGTGATGCCCCTGTTCATTGCAGGGGAGTTGGACTACATGGCCTGTAAGGGTCCCTTCAAACTCTAAGGATTCCATGATCTCGTAATGATCTACAGTGAACTCCTGGCATTATTGAAGTCATGAGCGTACTCATTGCTTTGCTCCTGGTTCTTAACACGGCCAAAACTATTTCATACTCTTAGCAATGTTTTGATTGATGACATCTATAAGAAAGATTGAAGGTGTGTTGTTCTTTTTTCCCATGAGTTTTTATTTTTACTTCAGTATTGTAGAAAGTAAAGCATGCGCATGAGCCCTTCATACGGAAGCAGAAAAAAAAGAGAGAAAGCAGTCATTCCTCCAATGCTGTACATTTTCTACAATTGCAAGAGTTAAAAATCAGGAGCTCTCAATCCTGTTTCACAGACATATGCACCTCTAAAACCCTGCAGGTGACACAGAGCATCGTTAATGTAAGAGATGCTTCTTTCTAAACCACTCTCCTTTTTTTCTTAGCGTTAAGCCCATTAACTACTGAAGCTTCACAAGGGGTGTGAGGAAGTGATGTAAGCAGTGCATTCATACGACTGTTCTACATTCAGAAGAGAACTGTGGAGACCTGTGAAGAATGCACGGGCTTGCTACTAAAAGAGTGCACCACATAAATATTTATATCAGCCTTTGGAAATATGCTAATGCAAGGCAAGTAATTTTCCTCTCTTAGAAAGAATCATAAAAACAATTAAGGTGATTTAATTACTGCCAGGCCTAGATGGCAGGTTTTGAGCTCTCACAGACGAACATTCATCACAGTGCCACATAACAGACAATTAAACCTCAATCATTTCCCCTGTCTTTGTGCAGTACCTGGGATGGATCCAGATCCCAGGAAGTCAATGGGAGCAGACGCCTCACTTTCAAGCTCTGACTGAAAGCTTCAAATGAAACAGAAGCAGCCTGCATGCAAGTTTGTAGTGCTTCAGGGCTCCGTAGCAAATTGAACTTCAGTCCTTTCTGATTTCAATCTGAATATAAACATGGTTATAAACTGCAAAATAAAAAACACCCACTTAAGATGTAACTTTGACGTCCTTCGTAGTAACCCAGTATAGAGATTCAACTATTTACTATTTGTTTTATTTACACCTATAAAAAAAGCTTTTACAGCTATTTCTCCGTTATGCCCTTAGTCCATGGGAAAAAGAAAAGAAATCTGCGTGAACTGGAAGTCTCTACACCTGGATTTTATCCAAGAGTGCTACCAAATCTGTATTATTTTTTATTCCTCACATTGGGGTGGGGAATGTGTTTATGAGCACGTTCTGCACAAGTTATGCCCCCAATCCCTATAGAATATTACATTAACAGTAATGTAACCAAACAAGAAGTATGTTTCACTTAACATTTGATTCTACTGGACTTTCTCATTTTACATAATTAGAACTAATTCAATTTGAATATATTTCCTTGATAATGACAGTACAAGCAATGAATCTCAAGCTATGACCACAAACACCAACCCTGTGCCGTGTTGGTTCTGGGATGCCAGCGTTTGGTACATACATGTCCTATGTACCTATGTAACAGTGTGGCCTTGTGTCTCCACAGCCTGCAACACTAAAATACAGGGGGAAAAAATCATTTTGCGTATTAAAAAGTGGTTATGTTTGAGTCCTGTCTGTGAGAAGTTTCCTCTTTCACAAGAAGTGAATTGTGTAAGAAATTAAAGCATTTTACTTGTTGCCAAGGCATAAAAATGTTCTGCTTTAATCACCATTTGCAGGATTTTTTTACCCCTGCATTTTGAATTTCAGACTACACATAAATGTTACACTTTCTGGATGTTTCACATCCGTTATCCATAGCTTACAGAACAGCAGAAAATGTTTCTCACCCTCTACACATAACTGCAGACTACAGCTACAATTCTTCTATGTGGCAGCCCCACAGCTCTGCCCAGATGCAGGCATCAGAGCCACTGCTTCCTTCTGTTTTAGGAGACATTCCCCAGCCCACCCTTCATTGGTGAAACTTCTTCTCTGAAGCAATTCATGAACAAAACACAGATAAGGAATGCACTGCACAAGTCTGAGATGTTACACTGTACTGAAAAGAACATCTATCTCGATTGGCATCACATATCAGCTTAAGAGCATGTTATTTCATTGGTACAACTATCAGTAGCTAATGCACACTGCGTTATTCCATGTCCTGTAACCTAGCAGTGCACAACAGCTCTGCACCAGCTTGCAGAAAAGGCAGCTTAGCTGAAGACTCATTTCAGGTATAGAATATATGCCAAAGCATTTTCTGCACCCAGATAAAACCTTATCTGTTTTTTCATCATGAAAAAAAATAATAATGACACTAAAATAACACAAGTCAAGCTGCAGAGCAGCCATCACATCTTCTACAGAACCCTGTGACAGCAGAGCTTCCTTTCACCACAGCTCTGCATGAGCTGCCTCTGCAGGGCACAGGCTAGGGTTAACACACACGTTCTGCTGCACAGAAGATGCAGAAAAAAAGGTTTGTGTCGGTGAGCTTTTTGAAAGCTTTTTATTCTAACAAAGCCATTTGCAATGGTACTTTTTTGCCAAATGTCAGGACTTGGGACACAGCAGTGCCACAGTGCAATGCAGTGCAAGAGTGAAAGGCTGTGGGTTAAGTGCCCAAACCCAACAAAGCACGAATATTGGAAAAGATGTTGCAAAATGAGCTGAATAAATTAAAAGCACTTGAAAGCGTGGTGCAAAACGTAACATAAGGAGAGCTGAAGCGAAGCATTTGCTTTCGTTCATTAGCGAGATCCCCTCCCTACCACGCTGTCACTGTGCTGTGACAAGGCCGTCCATGTCATCGCTCTCCCCAACACAGGCACACCGAACGAGACAGACACCATCTTCCAGCGCACAGCACGTGACTGCGGGGTGCTGTTATCGAAGCTCTCCAGATAACTCGCTATCAGCCAGTATTTTTAACAGCTCCTCTGCCCCAGCAAAGGCAGCCTATGCTCGGCAGGGCCCCAGCCGCGGACGTCCTTCTGGGCCTCGGGCAGGGCGGGGAGCGGCACCGAGGTCCCACTCAGCCTCCTCGTTCTCTCGATGCGGATCCGTCCCACAGCGCCCCTTCAGCCGCCGCCCCGACCTCCCCCCGACGGCAGCACGACCGTCGCTCAGTCGCGGGGCGCGGCGGCCGCCTCGGGGTCGCGACGGCAGCGCAGCGTGTAGTTGCGGCCGTCGTTGTTGTCCCAGTGCTCGCCCTGCGCGCCGCGGTAGCGGATGGCGAAGTGAAGGGCCGAGCCCTCCCGTAGGCTAGGCGGCACGCACAGGGCGAACGAGAAGCGCTCGGCCGGCGGCTCGGAGCCGTCCGCGGCGGCGGGGGGCAGCGGCGAGGCCGGGACGTCCATGAAGGAGAGCCACTCGTTGAAGGTGTAGCGCACCGTCACCTCGCCGGGCCCGGAGCCGCGCAGCGCCCGCACCGTGCCCCGCACGTCGGAGAGCAACGCGGGTCGCCCCAGCCGCTCCAGGCAGACGCGCTGCCGCCGCAGCCGTTCGGCGCTCGGCTCGCCGCCGTCGGGGAAGTCGGGCTCCAGGCGCAAGGAGGGCGGCTGGCGGGGCGGCCCCGGGGCAGCGCCGGGCTCCGGCGGGTCGCGCGGCTCGGCGGGCGGCGCTGCGGACGGCACCTTCGGCTCCTCGGTGTCGCTGAAGTGCTTCACGCTGGCCAGGCTCAGCCCCAGCGAGTCCGCGAACTGCACCCGCTTCTTGCACTTGGGGCAGCAGTCCTCCCCCTCGGCCGCCTCCTCCCCCGCCTCCTCCTCCTCCTCCTCCGAGCCGGAGGACGGCGGCCGGGCGCAGCGCAGCTCCAGCAGCAGCAGCCTTTCCCCCGCCGCGCCGCCGCCCCACGCCCCGGGGACCGCCGGCTCCGGCTGCGGGCGCGCGGGGCTCGCCATGGCGGGCCGCCCCGCCGGGCCCTGTGGCGGCGGCGGGCGGGCGCGCAGAGCTTTATCCCGCCGCCCCGCGGAGAGCCCCGGGCGGGGGGCGCGTCCCCGTCGGGCCCGGAGCCACCCCGCAAGGGCTGCGGCCGCCGCGGGCGGGGCGGGACCTCCCCGGGAGCAAACAATAAGGAAGTACGGGGAGGTGCGACGGGCGGCCGGGCACGTCGTCCCCCGCTGCCTCGCGGCCGGGTCGCGCCGGGGGCCGCGGTTACCACAGCGAGGAAGAGCGAGCCGCTAGCAACGTGGTCGGTTTTACGGCTTTTGGACGAGAGCGGAGGGACGGCCTGGCACACCCGCGGAGCAGCCCGTGGCCCGTGGGCACCGCAGCAAAGCGTCCGGCTGCGGCTGAGAGCGAGGAGGGCGGCTTTCGTGCTCAGATGGGTTCTGCCGAGGAAAGCTTTGAGACTTGAACGCTAGGACAAAACCCTAGGCGAGTGAATGGACCGACAAATCCGTTCCTTTTTTAGTGGTTTTTTTTTTTTTCTAAACCAGTCTCTTCAGTTGCTTTTTCTCCCCCTCATTTGGTCCCAGCAGTGCCCGCAAAAAATAAAGGCCAAAGGCCCTAGCAGCACACTTGCAGGTGCAGCCTTTCCCGACACTCAGAACATCTAGTAAGATTCCAGTTGAATTCCCTTCAGTTCTATTTTCCGAGGGTTACACATGGCCACCAGCATCCTGCTAACAGCACCCTTTTATTACTGTGCTCAGACCCGTATCCAAGACCTTTTCCAAACTGTGTGCACACCATCGCTATTGTCTGTGGTGATTTCTATGGATGACTGCAAAAACACTTTGTTCTTCAACTGTTCTTTTTCTCGGGGAGAGACACTCCTTTGTTGTACATCCTTTGTTTTATTTTGAGTGTGAAGCCTCACTGCCAAGTAGCGGCCTGCCAGTGAATGACTCCTCCAGCTCCTGGCATTGCATGCAGCATTTGTTCGTAGTTCACTTCGGAGCTTTATAGGAACAGGAACGAAGGACAGACACTGTGGCATCAGCGGTGCCAATGGAAAACATGACTAATAGCAGTTTGCTGTCAGCTGCTCATCACTGATGCTCTGCTTTCAGCTCAGCTGGGCTGTTTGTAGGGCAGCCCCATAACCAGCCAGTCCCAGGAAGCTTGTGTGCCACCCTTTGGATCTTTAGACAGCCTCGTTTAGCAGAAGTAAGCCATGGAATCACTGAGCTGAGGTCTGCAATGCGCTGCAGGAAGACCACAAACAGAACAGACAGCTGTGCTGGGTCACTCTGCTGTTAACACTGACTTTGACCAAAAGAGGACGCAATGTAAGCCCTTTGTCAGCTGCGCCTGGAACTGAGACTCACAGCTCACCCATTCTACGTGTGTGGCGCGTGGGGTTAACCAAGCTGAAACAAAGACTGACTAGGTGAGCAGCTTGTTTAAGGGCTGTGTGCTAGACAGATCCTGCTCCAGCAGGTGCTGGCTGTGGTGAAGCACCTTTGGAATGTTGCTACATTAGTATATGCAGCATGCACCGAGAAACAAGTGAGAGGAGCCAGAAGCCTTGGCTCAGTCCCAGAGCCACGACATCACTGGCATCAGTGGAACCTGGTGGGCAGAGCCCTGTGACTGGTGTGTTGCAATGGACCATTCTGGGCCTTTCTGCAAGGACAGGCAGGGCAGGTGAGGTGGGAACTGGCTGCGTGTGAAAGAGGCACTGGTCTGTACAGAGCTGGCAGGTGGTGATGGCACAGCTGGCAGCATCTAGGTAAGGATTAAAGGACAAGCAAATAAGGGGATGTTATGGAGCACTACCATGGGCTACTTAGTCAGGACAATGACACCAGTTAATTATTCTTTAAGAACTAAAGGATACATCTAGATCAACCACCTTATCCTTGTCCATCCTTAGTGATAAAAGGAAACCTGGCACCAAAACTTTAGCCCTGGATATGGGCAGAGCAGACGTCAGGCTGCTCAGGGCTCTAGTTAGCAAGGTCCTCATGCCCCTCAGCCTGCCCACCACCTCTCAGAGCTCTGTCCCTAGGCTGAGGAGTTCTGACTGCCCACCCTGGCCCAGTGCTCTCAAGGGCCATTTGGGCAATGGCCACCATCACTGCTGGTCTCTCATGTCCTGTCACGTGCCCTCTGAGCACTACCAGCTCCTGGCGGGTCTGCTCCCCTGGGATTTGATCAGCACAGGCTGATGCCTCCATCCCTGCACTTTGCAGGATGTGCTGGTGCTGGAACTGATGGTCTTTGTGAGTGACTGTTGCACACTTAAATCAGTTGCTGTTGCTCCTGACCCCATCAGCCAAAGTTTTGAGCAGCAGAGGGGGAAAATGTGCTGTTTGCTGACAATACAAAACCACCTGGAATAATAGAAATTGAAGAGCAATGTGAAAGAATTAAGCAAAATAAGGGACTGCAAAAAGAGAAACATGCTGTAAATATTGTTAAAAAATTAAGCAGTACTGTGGAAATTAATATGCATTCCTTATATGCTCTGCAAGTCTGGGAGACAGGCCTGCAGGAAGGACTACTGTTCACAGAAATTTAGAAAAGGCAGTTAAGACAACGGGAATTAAATTATTTTCATTCTGCATGAAAAGAATTTAAAGGAGGCAGCAGCACATAAGGAATCCCGGAGTTTTGGTGTTAGTCACTGGCTCATATTCTGAAAGTGAGTGTGATGTGAAATTGCATAAACCTTTATGACTCGCACTGGTGAGAGGAGGCATTATTTAGGAGGCATTCACTGTTGTGTCTGAAATATTTCAGAATTGATTCTCTTAAAAGAACGGGGTACCCAGGGTGCTTCCAACTACTATTTACTGCTTTTGTTATTCAAGAAACAGCTAAGATAGAACTGGGGGCATTTTTAGTAGAAGACAGCAGATTCACAGGCTTTTTGCATTCCCTGAAACTCTGCCAGTTGTATTAAAGGACATTTGATATAAATCATCAACTGAGCAACTTCGTTCTTCATCGCCCTCCATGTTTCCCATCTTCCTCCCTTGTCCCTCTAATCTCCATCCTGCATTCAACACACACATCCTCCAGGAGCATTTTCATCCTGAGACGATGACTGAGTGACATGAGCAAAATAGGAATGCTCAAATCAGTGGTAAGTGATTCCCAGCATCGCTTTCTCCATTCCGACCGTGACTGCATGGTTGATGTGTTTCTCAGGACTTGTTAGATCAGAGATTTTGGTTTGCTGCTTTGGGAGGGAGCTCTGTTTGATGTGCAATTTAATAAATTCACTGAGCTCCTTGGATCAATAGCCATCACTGGACACAAAATGAACACAAAAATATTAGTTTGCAGACACCCGGAATCATGTAACTGGAGGATTCAGCTCACAATTTAATCCCAAAGGCCATTCATACACTTTTCATCATTTCTTTTTATGCAATTGTGATGTTAGATTCAAACCTTCAAGACCAAAACTAGAAGGTTTCCTTATCCATCCAGACGGAAAGTACTCTACTACATGGAGTGTATGTAGTTCAAATACACCGCATCTCTGCAGTTTCCCACTCAAGTTTTAACTAAGAAAATCTCCTGTAGCAACAGCTTATCAGAAAACTTGAATGACTAATAACTACTAAGAGATATTTAACAATTTACAGGGATTTATAGATATGCAGGGATTATCACAGTTTGTACGCCAGTCACAGGAGTGACCCCAGAGCTCAGTTCTAGGGCCAGCCCTGTTCAACATTTCTATCAGTGATCTGGATGCATCAATGGCATGCATCCTCAGCAAGTTTGCTGACGTGGATCAAATTCAACCGTGTTATATGCCATTGTATTGCATCGGGCTTCAGCGTGAATGGAGCTCCATCTTATGCAGAGTAGTCTTATATAAAGGGTGTTCTACATGAACTTGCACCCAGATGGTTTCTGTTTTGTGCTCTTGTGTTTGTCACAAAGAGGAGGCCTGTACCTCAAAATCAACAGAGGCATGGACTCGTCTGGACTCTGTCAGGACATCAGAGCTGGCCAAGTGGTCAGAAGGGCCTTTGTGATGTCAGCTGGCAAAGCCTCTGCTGGTCTTTGCATTGTGTTGGATGTGTTTTTTTAAAAATCGAACTTTAACCTGACGTCATCAGCTCAGGTGCCACCCTGTTTTTCAGGCAACTGGAGTTGTGCAATGCAGCATGTTCCCAGCTAATGCAGGGCAGCCTTTTTGGCTGGGCAGTCGCAACTGCGTACGTAAGTAGTACATCAGCTGTTTCTTTCACTTCTCTTGAGACACTGTATAGACCTGTATGGGCTGCATAAACCCGATGTTAAAAATTGTTTGTTTGCATGTGTAGCTTTCCAAACTGCAGCACAAGTAGTAAATTCAACACTGAGTCTGCATTTTCCCAAAACTGCCCCAATTAGTTTGTTATGAATTGCTGAAGTGCGTTAGAAGATGGAAAAACAGGTATCTAACAGGAGGTCCTGCAAGAGAGGTACTTTATATCACAGTCATTTTTATTCTTATGGCTTACAACAGGATTGTTTCAATTGATGCACGTACCTACCAGCAACTGGGTGTCTGTAACACAGTACAATACTGCTACAGGACAGCAAAATACTAAAACAAAAAACCCTGTAAGACGTCAGATTTGAATTTCAGTGAATGAAATAGATATGTATTTCTAAATACATATATATACATATATATATATAATTTATTTATTTATTACAGTAGGAAAAACCACGTGCTGCTTTAATATTACTCTATTGTTCTATCAAGTTCATGCACTCTGGAGTGCATGAACAAGAAACCCAGGACTGTGTGATGCTGCCTAACTGCAAAAGCAATGGATTGGCATAGTAACCATCGTTATCAGTTTGCACATAGAAATCACTGACATAGCCATGTGTGAATGAATGCATGCTCAATCCTGCTCTGCCAGACGTATTAAAAATAATAACGATGGAAAAAGAGCTTTATATTTCCTTGACTAATAATGCAGTAGATCATAAATACTCTGAATTCAGTCCCACAGTTCCATCACCTTCAGTGGGAAAGGCAGAAAAGATACCCCCCCTAGTGGTGTGGTTGATAATAATTACTTCTAAATTTCATTTGTTTGCAATTACATTCTTCCCCAGTAACGAAATGAAAATGGAAATAGCATGCAAAGGATCAACTGTTCTGCAAACTAAGCTAGTGCTGTCTAACATTTTAAAATCAGAAAATACTATAAAATCAGAACAGCAATTTTACTGGAAAAGACACTGCATGTCCCATCGTCAAGGAAACTTCAACTGTTCCATCGAGAATAGATTGGGAACATTTTATTCTGAAAAACAAAGCAAAACAAGCTTTGATCACTTTTTAATGTAAGAAAATGACTACAGTTTATGAAGCTGCTTTCTTTCTCCCTGCCTCCACTATAATTTATCACCTTGAAAGGTCATAAAAGTGGTACCTTCTTGAATCTAAGTTAGAAGAATGCCGAGGAAATAGATTTGAGCACCCACATGTTAGAAAATGCCCAAAGTGACGTTGCCTTTCTAACGTAATGCAGTGTTTTGGGGCGTACTGTTTAGGTTACAGCCTGTAGTGATATGTTCCTATGCCATTTTCCCCTCAGGACCGTCACATGAAGCACACAGGATAGACAGCTACTCAATGCTCTTGTCATTTTTTTTCTGTACGTTGCTCAGTGTGTAGCTGCAGGCCTTACTCATTGAACAGTACACTGGAGATCTCATACTGGAGATACAGTCAGATTTCCTCACAGGGTCCTCCATAGTGCATTCTGCATAATAAATATTGCATAGTATAGAGTACTTACATGGAGTAAGGAGTATAGGATGGGAGACTGAAACTTACCAAAAAATATTGTCACGATTCATGTCTACATATATGGAGATTGCAGCCTTAATGAAGTTGCTTGGGGTTCCTGGTTCCCTGTACATGTTTGGCATTCATGACAGTTTCCATTTATGAGCCATCTGTACGTAGTAGACACTTCAGATTATCATACAGTAAATATTTAAGAATAAATTCAGCTAAATATGCTGCCTTTCCTGGTATCTGGACTACTAATCTGCTGTAGCTTCTGCCTCCATTTCCATATCCAAGTAAAACAAAAAAAGATGAATCCCACATGTCTCTCATTTCTTTTCACTCCCAAATTGATGAGGCATTTAAAGGCAGCTACTTCTGTGATTCAGTACCTCATTTCTAGTGTCTGTAATGTGAGGATGATAGATTGTAAATGCAACCTAATGGTGCCAAAATTGAGTTGTTTATCTTTTTACTTGATGAAGCAGAAGGACTCAAGTTACTTCAGTTTGAAGATATTTCAAGCAGTCTCTACACTGTAAGGAGTTCAAAAGCAATTCCTTTGAAAGAAGACACTTCTTTTTAGAAAGGGATGGCCGTGAATAGGAAGTGTTGCCATTCACACTCTGCTCTGGCTCCCACACAAACAACAGATATACATGAGCACAGTTAAAGTGAAAGCTTTTGCTGTTCTAGATTATCCTGTTTGCAACACCAGTTGGTCAATGTCCACTCACACTGGAAATGTTGCTTCATACCATCTGTAACTCAGCTGATGTCAAGGGAGTAATTCCCAGCTTACACTGCTGTAGAAGAGTGCAGAATATAACTGAGAATCTTTTAAGTAAATCACAGAGTGTAGAGTCTCAATTACTAATTGATTTCTGGTAGCTAATGCTTCCCCCTCGTACCACTGCTTCCTAATTATGTAAGCAGTCCTAGCCAAATCCTTTCAAACGTACTTGCAGATCTAAGGATAACTCAGCAAGATCAAGAGTAGCCAGGTCAATCTTAGAGAACCAAAATGTGGAGCTCTTAATTATCTCGTGGAGTGATTTAGTAATCAGACTGGAGTCACAGGGAGAAACAGCTTAATGACCAAGGAGGAAGAATGAACTAATGAACAGAGTAAAACTTGAAGAGCCATAGATTCATTTTCCTTCTGAATATTGAAGGGTTTCAGTGATTAAATTAAATGACTTCTAGGGTTTCTCTTTCAAAGCCTATTTCAAGAGTCATTTTCTCTCTGAGTTTTCCTTTTTTATCCATTGTCCTAAAATTCGACTTATTTTCACTTAATTTTGCATGCCATTTTCTACCTATTACTCCAACTGAAGAAAAAATGGAAATTCTTACTCTTCCCACGAGAAGGATGCATCTATTTCCCAATACAAGTCCCACTCTTCTCAGTCTGCTAACAAAAGGTTCATCTTGGCCAAATGCAGAGTATTTTTGTTTAACTGTGAAGTCTGTCTTCTTTTCAAATTTGAAGACTCACGGCTCTATGTAACATTCTGTCATTCCTGCCATGTGTTTAGTGGGTGTGATTTCATTATGGTTTATGACTGAATCCATTTAGTCATCATTTCTTGACTCATGTTACAGAACAGGAAGATCCATAAAGTATTGGCACTGAACTGTGCCAAGGTGCAGGCAGCTTTGTTTTTCACATTTAAATGCAGTGGATAATAGCAGTGAGGTGGTGAGCTTTCAGTATGTTCTGCAGAGAGCAATAATCCTCCAAGCAAGCAGAGAAGTTCAAAAGCTTATTTGAGGTTCTGTGTCTTCACACTGATGTGATTTTTGCTGCTTGATTGATTGAATGGATGTTGCAGTTTCTTGCTGGATTTTTTGTCTAAAACTGCCAGACATACAAAGGCTTGCCTGTTTCCTCACACATTTGGCCAGAAGCAGGAGCAGCAGTTTTGGCAATAACTTCATCCAGACATAAACCACTAGCAGGGAGAATATAAAGACTCTGGCTCTAAAGAATTTTTCCTCCCATCGTGGCAAATAACAACTGGTTTGCTGTGAATGGCTTGAATAGCAAAAAATTCAGAAGCTCTCAGACCTCAGGTAAAACGTTGATCTATAGAGACAAAACTTTTCACTAGTTTTGTTCTCAAACACTTTATCCAGGAAACAAAAATAATGGAAAAGTGCTTGGGAGACCTCCAATCTTAAAAATGATGAAGACCAGAAAAGACAATATAATCTAGTATTAGATGTTGCATGCAGCAGGGGGGTTGGAGCTTGATAATCCTTGAGGTTCCTTTATTTCTCGTAGTGGAGCTTCCAGGTGACTGGAGAGAAGTCTTGCAAAGCCTATTAATAAATGCGCGTCACTAACAGGTGTTTATGGGGTTCTCTGAACCATGATGTCAGGAATTTTGCAAAAACTTGAACAACTTAAAGATGGGGGGCTAAACATAAAAGCCTGAATCCTCCTTTAAGTCTCAGTGAGATTTTTGAAAAGTACTTTCCAAATGACAGAGGAATGCACACACTGACTATGGGGCAGCTTGTAAAAACGTCCTGCTTTTACACTTAAATCCCAGTGTAGAAATAAGGCTTTGGCATGACAGGAGCAGTCTGCACATAGTCTAAGGGCTAAAAAATTATCTAAAATGGAATTATAAGGACAGCCCACTAATAGAGAATGATACTTGTAAAACTTCTGAAGTGAAAAGGATCTGAAACAATAACATCTTGTCTTTGAAATGTATAATGTAGTAGACTATTGAACTTTGTGTCTGTAATTGTAAATATAATGAAATATAAGTCTCAGAACAACTCTGGCATCCATAATCCTAATAATAAGTTGACTGAAATGAGAAAAGAGAGGATTTACTCTAAAATAAATGTAATGAAACAGGGGCATACATGCAAAAAAAAAAAACAAACCCATTCTTAATCGGTGTATCCAGAATTACTATTTTTGTCTATTTCTACACTCAAATTTGAATCTTCCTAAGATAGATAAAAAGTGCAACTTCAAATTTAAACTTCACTTCTGATAATACCACTTTGATATCTGAATCCTCCTGAGGGAACGACTCCTACCTGGGAACATGATGTTTTCTTTTAATCTTCAGTTATTTTAAGTTATTACACAGTTTTGGTTGCTTAACTTCATAGCTTACATTGAGGAAAGAAATTGATGTCCAGACACTTTTGCAACTGCTTTCTGAATACCTGTGCACAGGCTGGATTGCTCAGGAAAGCTCACCTTCCAGCCTTGGAGAAAGAGCTCTCCAGCTAGCTAGAAGGCAGTCTCTTCTCTCCATAGCTTTCTTCCTCTGCTGGCACCATTTTCAGCTTCCCTTTGCTTGAAGTAGGCAGCCACATAATTTTGGTGTTACTTTATAAAAAACAACCGTGATTGAAGTTACTATGCTAAGTTTTGAGGGTTGAGCTCTGCTGCCCATCCATCCTTGGTGAAAACACAGAGAGCTGCACAAACATGCAGCACTAAGAAGTGCAGCATGGGACCTCTGTGAGTTGGGAATGCAAGAGAAACAGTTCAGTGGGCAGAAATTCCAATGATCTCGTAATCAGAACATTTGTTAACAGCATACATCAACATACAAAGGAGTGCACAGTAACAGGCTTAGCAAATAAGGATTATTTGGTGGGAATGGCAAATCCTCCCCTTGAAGCAGACTGGAAGCTTCATTGGCTGTGGCAGGAAGGAATTACTCTGCACTGATCCTAACAGAAAATATACTATGCTTTGAAAATTAAACTTCAACAGGGCCTTAAAAAAGAAAAAAAAAAGAAAAAAAAAAAAAAACAAAAAAAAAACCAACACAACTGTGTACAGGAGAAAATGTTTGGTTTTGTTTTCTTTTTGCTTTGAAGGTGAATTAAAGAGAGACCTGCTGGAATCCCAGCAGCAGTATCAGTGTTACCAGAAATACAGTGCTCTAAAGATACTATGAAGGCAAATTTTGCAAAGACAGGTAAGCTCTTTTACCACACCCATTGATATAACTGGAAAAAAATTACTATTATTGGCTAAGTGCTCTGAGTTTAATGTGCTGGCGTTGACAGTTTGAGGGAAAATGTGTCTGTTTATCTATAGAGTTGGGGAAGGAAAACAGCAATGGAAAAGGCGGGGGTGTTTTCTTATCTTGTTGCTGGACAGGAAAAGGAACACCTATTTATTGCTTGTGAAAGGTCGAGGATTTACCTGAGTGTGGCAGCACTCTCCAGGGCATTTCAGAGCAATTGGGTGAATGTGGCCATATTATCCTCTGCTGGAAGTGTGAATAGAAAAACACGCTCCTATTCCTCATTGACCACCACGGAGTAGCTTGCCACAAAGGGCATCCTGCAAGGGTGCCTCTAAATAGCCACCATGCAACCAGTACTGAATCTGTTTAAAGGAAGACACAAAGTCAAGAAAATTCCCCATGACCATGCAGGGCTCAGCCAAATTCTGGCCCTTAAAAGGCAAGCAGACCGGACCACTCCTGATCCCTGGAGCCCTGTCAGATGAATGATCCTTCTCTTTTCTTCTCCCTCCCTTGCATCACAAGAATAAGTGAGTTTCCCAGATTATAGAGGATTTTTTTTTAACTATAAAAGAAACAGATCCCTTGTGTGGAGTTTATTTGCTTGTATCTTGGTTTATTTTAACTGCATTTAAACCAAAACCTGCAGCTCTGTCCACAGCCAGCACTTGCTATTCTTCCTGGCTTGAAAAGCAGCTTTGGGGAGTAGTTTGGCAGAAGCTTTGTTTGTAATCTCCTAGAAAAACAAGGCTGAGTGGGATCGTTTTTACAACCCATCGCTGCTCTGAGCATTTGGACCAGAGCATGTAAAAACAGGATATAAAGCTAACTATCAAGCTCTTCACCATCTTTCCACTTTCCTCAATGAAAAAAGCAGCTGACGTGGGTCAAGTGAAGTGCCATTTTCAGTCTTACACACGTTATCATAATTTCAGATAAACAAGGCACTAGAGATAATTGCTTCTGTTTTACAAATTACTAATTATGATAGCCAAGGTTAAAAGGTTTAGGCAGCTTCCTTCCTTCTCTCTGGCAGTCAACAATATTTAAGAAAGAAAAAAAAATAGTATCTCAAAAGAAAAAACAACTTCATTCATCTTAAAGACACAAACCAAATTAAAAATACAAATGTGACAAATACTTGTTAAGATTCGATTTTATGAAAGTCTAGGTCCTTTAGTCATGATAATCACAGAATATCCACCTGAAAGAATGAGCTAAGGCTGCCCTTCAGTAATGAAAAGATACATGAAAGAAATACCTGGGCTTCACAATTAGAGATACTGTACATAATGTTTATTGGGCTTTCCTTTCTCATCTCAGTTGTTTCATGCAGAAATTGAATCAATTTTTCACTAGTCCCAGGAAGTGTCTCAGAGACCCTTCCCTACTCGAGGCTATTACAAGAGGTTGCCCGAGGCACTTCTTTCCTCCTCCTGACTACAGGCTGTTAGTCTCTGTGAGCATGATGAAGCTGGATTGCAGTAGAACTGCATTACCTCAGTACAGGTTTAAATCCCTAGGAAAACAGTGGTAGCTTCACTGGGGCCAAATAATTTAAGCTATTCAAAGTTTAGAATATCTTTTCTTAAAAAACAATATGCAGTAACCATACACCTAATTACTCACAAAACTGTAATAATCACTATAAAAATGTCAGCATTTACCAACAGTTAGCATACAGATATCTAGCTCAGTATTTAAGGAGGGAATTTCTGCATGTTACAGCACAGACTACTGGACTGCTAAATGTGTTTTTTTTAATGTAGTTCAGTGTCTTCCTGCGGTTCTCTAAAGCAGACATGCGCTATAGCAGGACAGCTGACATAAAAGAGTAAATGTAGGTTAAAATTAATTGTCTGACATATGAACCAAATTAATTGAACAGTGATGTAAACCCTTCGATGCCCTACTGAACTGCAGTGAAGTACATGCCTGCCAAAATCCCCCAAATACTGACTGAACTCCCTTGAATATGTGGCCATGAATCTTGATTCTCTCGCTCTTTCCACAGCGTATTTTTTCCACATTTCTTTTCTCATCCATTTGTATCCCTAGCAGAAAACATAAATTACTTTTGTGAGAGAAGCTCACAAAAAAAAAAAAAAAAGAAAAAAAAACAACCAACAAACCATCAAATCAAACCCAGCTCCACAGGCTGCCTTGAATATAGCTGAATTTCCTCTCTGGCTGTCTGGGCTTATTGATCAGAGGCTTGAACTTTTCACCCCATTAGCAGAACAGGCTTCCTGATCATCAGAGAGTAATGCTTGTCTGCTCATAGAGGCTTCTGCCTGCGGGTATGGTAATAACTGACATCCATCAGGTACTGCTTTTCCCATTAATTTTTGCACGCTTTAAATTAGAAGACTACTATGATTACATAGCCATTCTTGATTCCTAACAAACCAATTTACACAGGCAATGTAAGTGCAGATTTCAGACCTCCTCAACCAATGTTAATGAGACAGGGACCTCAGAATAGTGTACAAGCCACTGAGTTCAGAGCAGCTGTCCTGAAGTTACTATATTAGCAAGCACCCGGAAGGCATGCACCCAGAAACAAGTGGGTCTGAGTCAGCCTAACAAACCAGAAGCACTGAACTGGTAGCTTCCCAGAAGCATCCCGCTTACCATTAGCCAAATGCAGTTCTTTTAATGCAGGCTGTGCAAAGATCAGCCTTCTCACAGTACTGCTGTTTACAGTCAGCAATATCACAGACACCTAAATGGAGACAGAGCACCAGAAAAGTGCAGTCTCCATTCGAAGCAGAACACTGAAGCTTCAGTGAGCTGTGTGTCAGGCATAATATACAGATCTAGAATATTGAAGTGCTATCTGTTTACCTCTGCCAATGAACTGACAAGGTTGAGAATGAGAGTGCTTGAATTCTGATATCAAACTACCAAGATGTTTAGCTGAACTAGTGAACTAGTAGAATTATAGGAGTTTGATGATTCATGTATGTGCAACCACGTGGCTGTTAACGAATGACCTTACCACAACCTATATATTAACAACTGAAACAAACTTGTTTTCTTGGCACCCAGCCATTTCAAGAAGCACAGTGGCTAACATGGCTTCACCAAGGGCAAGTCATGCCTGACAAACTTGGTGGCCTTCTGTGATGGAGTTACAGCATCAGTGATAAAGGAAGAACAACTGATTTTATCTACCTGAACTTTTGCAATGTGTTTGATGCTATCTTGCATGACATCCTGGTCACCAAGTGAGAGAAAAATAGATATGATAGATTGATCACTTGCTGGATAAGGAATTGTCTAGATGGTCACACTCAGAGAGTTGTGGTCAATGGCTCAGTGTCCAAGTGGAGACTGGTGACAAGTGGTGTTCCTCAGTGGATTGGTGTTGGGACAGGTGTTATTCAACATCTTTGTAGGTGACATGGACAGTGGGATTAAGTGCATTCTCAGCAAATTTGCAGATGACACGAAGCTGAGTGGTGCAGTTGACATGCTGGAGGGAAGAGATGCTACCCAGAGGGATTTGGATAGACTTGAGAGGTGGGCCCATGCCAACCTCATGAAGGCCAAGTGCAAGGTCTTGCACTTGGGCTGGGACAATCCCAAGCACAGATACAGAGTGGGCAGAGAATGGCTTGAGAGCAGCTCTGAGGAGAAGGACTTGGGGGGTGTTGGTTGATAAAAGATTCAACGTGAGCTGGCAATGTGCACTTGCAACCCAGAAGGCCTGGGTTGTATCCTGGGTTGTTGAAAGAGAAATGTGACCAGCAGGTCGAGGGAGATGATTTTGCCACTCTGCTCTCGTGAGACTCCACCTGGAGTATTGTGTCCAGATCTGGGGCTCCCAACACAAGAAGGACATGGAGCTGTTGGAGCAGGTCCAGAGGAGGGCCATGAAGATGATCAAAGGGCTGAAGAAACTCCCCTACAAGGACAGGCTGAGAGCTGGGGCTCTTCAGCCTGGAAAAGAGAAAGCTCCAAGGAGACCTCATAGCAGCCTTCCAGTACCTGAAGGGGCCTACTGAAAACTGGGGAGGGACTTTTTGTAAGGGCATGTAGAGACAGCATGAAGGAAAAGGACTTTAAACTGGAAGAGAGTAGATTTAGACTAGATATCAGGAAGAAATTCTTTACTGTGAGGGTGGTGAGACACTGGAACAGGTTGTCCAGTGAGGCTGTGGATGCCCCCTCCCTGGAAGCATTCAAGTCCAGACTGGATGGGGCTGTGAGCAACCTGGTCTAGAGGGAGATGTCCCTGCCCGTAGCAGGAGGTTGAAATGAGGTGATCTTACAGGTCCCTTCCAACCCAAACCATTCTGTGAGTCTATAATCCCTATGAGCCCCTTCCAGCTTGGGATATTCTATGATTCTACAATGTGCACTGACCAGATTTTAGTGACCTAGACTGAAATGCAGCCTTGTACAGCATATAGAAGCAGCAAAACAAATACTAGGAAAGTTAGTAGTTACCATCTTAAAGTAAATATGGGGGTAAGAAGTTCAGGGACAAGGAAGAGAAAAGAACTGCATGGAGCTGTAAAGTTTTTGTAGTTTCTTTATACAATATACGTGATGTTCAGAATGATCTGTGAGAGGACACTTGACGGGCAGACCCAAACCCACTCAGCGTGGTGCTGGCTAACCTGGGCAGCATGGTCTGGTGCTTGGAGACCCTGCACATAGCAGGGGGGTTGAAACTAAACGATCATCGTGGTCCTTTTCAACGCAGGGGGCATTCTGAGCAGACACTGCATTATATCTGATAGAAGTATTGCTGTTGTTGCGAATACGCTCAGCATCTAAGGGACACGACACGCTCAGTGGGTGTTCAGGTACTCAGTGCGTCTGTGAGGGGTCCTGCTGTATGTCCACGAATCCAAACGAAGGTGTGCTGGCGCCGGTAGAAGAAGCGCAGCTCCCAGCCCACCGCACCGAGGGCACCGCAGCGCATGCGCACATCGCGCCGGGGACCCGGCTCTACACGAAAGCGGCGCTGAGTCCGGACAGGAGGAAGTGACGTCATGCAGGGGGTTTTCCACGCCTCGCATCTCCGCCGGGCGGCGGGTGGCGCGCGCTGCGGTGGTTGTTCCGTTGGAGGTCGCGGTGGAGAATGTCGGCGCCGCTGCGACGCCTGCAGCAAGCGCCTCGGCACCTGCTGGTGTGCGAGAAGGGCCACGTGCGGCACGCGCGCTCCCGCCACGCGGCGCACGTGCGGGACCACGCCTACAACTGCCGCGTGAGTGCGGGCGGCGGCAGCGCCGCGAGGGGAATGGAGGCGCGTCCTGGAGCTGGGGGGGCGGGACGGGACGGGAGGCAGCGAGCGGGACGGACGTTAGCTTCGGGTCTGCCTTGAACCTCGCTTCTCCAGTCAGCTGCTGGCTAAGTCGGGCCGCGGGGAGTCATCTTTTTGCACGGCGTGTGCACAAAGCCAAAGGTGTGTGCGTGCTCCAATGGCGGCGTTTTGAAGACGATAGCCTGAAGTGACTTGCTCGTTCCTTTCACGTTCTGCGTTTCTCGGCTTTCATCCCTCACGTGTTTCAGACACGATTTGCGTTACGGATCTGTTCCCGGCAGGTGTCTGTGCTGATCCCCGAGTGCGGCATGCTGCCCCAAGTGCTGAAAAGCGCTGTTGCAGACCTTGGGGAGTACTACGTGGTGAGGAGCTTGTCCGTCCATCAGCTGCTCGCCCCCGAATTCATCGAGTGTTTCGTGAGGAAAGGTAAGGGTGTATCACACACACAAAGGTCGACTTTTCTTCCATAAGCAGCAACGTTAACTTGCAGCTGTTTATTCTGTTGTAAAGAAAGGGAAGAAGCTGTGATAATAAAAATCTATGTGTTTCTTTATTTTTTTTTTTTATTTTCCTGCTTTGTGATACCAGCATTTACCAATGGGACCAAAAGTTACACTTGATCCCTCTTTGTTTTTTCCCCTGAATTTTCCCATCTGAATTCTGCAAGCCACTGACAGGAGGGCTTCTATGTGTAGTCTCACCTCTTATCTTCTACAGCTTATGCAGATACCACCTCCCTTCTCAAGGACATGACTGAGTAGAGGGTTGTTAGAGTTAGGGCAGTATGGTCAGGTTGTGGTTGGACTTGATGATCTTTAAGGTCTTTTCCAACCTGAGCAATTCTGTGATTCTCCTCTCCGATCCATTCATATCGTCAGAGAAACAGGGAAGTAAGAAATCAGTTTCTTGATATACAAAATGTAATACCACTTCCGTATCAGAAAAGAAGTCCATATCATCAGAAGTTCACACAATCTGACTCTTGTGTTTCTAATAATGTATCAAAAACAGAAACATTTTCTGAAAGTACCTGCCACAAAATATATTGATAATGTCAGCATTTTCCACCTTGCTTTTATGTGAATTAGTAACCCATATATTTCAGGAAAAAACATATTTCACTGCATAGGCAGAAGAAGCAGGGGGAGATAACCCTGGTAACAGTATGGGGATGCTGCTAGGATGTGGGTGGGGTCAGGAAGGCCAAGGCCTAGCTGGAGCTGGAATTGGCAAGGGGGAAAAGAAGAACAAGAAAGACTTCTACGGGTATATAATCCAAGAGGGTGCAGTACAAGCAGACTGGTAACAACGGAGAAAGAAGAGGCTGAGGTACTTGACAACTTTTTTGCCTCAGTCTTCACTGACAACTGCTCTTCACACAGCCCTCGAGTGGATGGTTCAGAAGGTATTTGAAAAGCCATGGATGTTAGGTGAAGTCCCTGTTGACTGGAAAAAAGACAATGTCACGCTCTTCTTTAAGACATAGAAAGCATGACCCAGTGAACTATCGACCTGTCAGTCTAATCTCTGTTCTAAGGAAGATCATGGAGTGGATCCTCCTGGAAGCAATGCTGAGGGACACAAGGAAGAGAGGGAGGTGATATGGGACAACCAGCATGCCTTCACCAAGGGCAGGTCTTTCCTGACCGACCTTGTCACTTTTCATTATGGTGTAACTGACAGTGGACAAAGGAAGAGATGCTGCTTTCATCTGTAAGGCCTTTGGTATGGCTCCCTGTAACATCTTTATCTGGATTTGATGGGTGGACTGTTCAACAGATGAGAAACTGGTTGCAAGATCGTATCTGGAGGGTGATGGTCAATGGCTCAGTGTCCAGATGGAGATCAGTGATGAGTGGTGTCCTTCAGTGATCAGTACTGGAACCAGTGCTCTCTAACATCTTCATCAATGGCATTAACAGTGGCAAGTTTGCAGATGACAAACAGCTGTATGGCGTGATCAACACATCTGAGAGATGGGTTGCCATCTAGAGAGATCTGGGCAGGTTTGAGCAGTGAGCCTGGGAGACCAGATCCTCATGAGGTTCAACACATTCAAGTGCAAGGTCCTGCTCCTGGTTCATGGCAATTCCTGCTTTCAGTACGAGCTGAGGGATGAAAGGATAGAAAGGACCTGCTGAAAAGGACCTGGGGGTAATGGTGGATGGCAAGCTGGACATGAGCCAGCAATGTGCCCTCAGTGTCCAGAAAGCCAACCGTATCCTGGGCTGTATCAAAAGAAGCATGACCAGCAGGGCAAGGGAGGTGATCCTGCCCCTCTACTCTGTGCTTGTGAGCGCTCACCTGGAGCACTGCATCCAGATGCGAAGTCCTCAGTTTAGGAGAAATGTGGACCTGCTGGCCCCAGAGGAGTGCCAGAAAAATTATTCAGGTAGAACACCTCTCCTACAGTGACAGGCTGAGAGATCAGGCTGTTCAGCCTGGAAAAGAGAAGGTTCTGGGGAGACCTAATAGTGGCCTTTCAGTATCTAAAGTGGGGCTTGTATAATCAAGATGTTATAATCACAATATAATTATATAATCAATAGATATCAAGATGTTATAATCACAATATAATCAAGAGAATTAGGCAAAGTAAACAACAATCACAAAAGAAAATAGGCGGAAGAGCTTACCCTTTGGCTGAGCTCACCACAAAACTCCAGCAGAGCTGATCTCCAGAAGAGATCCTTCCCCTCTGGTAGCCAGCTCTTAAATAGGTCCAGGAGGGATGGAGCCTGGCTCCACCCCTTCCGGCAGCACAGCTGAATTGCCTTCACCTGTGCTCCTCTGGCTGACTCGTGGCTCTCCTCAGGTGATCAATCAGAGGTTCAGGCCGTGACTCAGCAGTTCCCATACAGGGGCTATAAGAAAGAAGGGGACAGACTCTTTAACAGAATCTGTTGTGATAGGATGACAAGAAATGGTTTCATACTGAAAGAGGGGAGATTTAGATTGGACGTAGGAAGAATGAGAGTGGTTAGGCACTGGAACAGGCTGCCCAGAGAGGTGGTGGATGTAGTGTCCCTGAAGACACTCAAGGTCAGGCTGGACAGAGCTCTGAGCAACCTATGTAGCTGTAGGTGTCCCTGTTCATTGCATGGGAGTTGGACTAGGTGACCATTGAAGGTCCCTTCCAACTCAATTCTGTGTACAGCTCTTTCCATTTGCTGTCTCTGCACATGGAAGCAGCATGTGTCTGGATTAAGGCATGTTGGTAATGTTACCTGTATTACAAGTCCTTTGCAATAGTACCATTGTAGCTTTATAAAACTAATAACAGGTGTTTTGTTCAAGAAAGTTACCTAGTGGAAACAGAAGAATTAAGAATAATTCAAAAGATTTGGTGCTTGCTTGATTATCTTGAAGTGAATGTTTCCTGTTTGTTATGTCTTTCTCCAGAGGCTGTATAATCTCAGAATTTTCTGCTTTACTATTAAAGGTTCCTGCTATGCACTTACCTATAACACCAGAATTGATCAAGATAATACAGCAGCTTTACTACCAACTGGTATGTTCTTTTGATTTTTAAGATGCATACATTGATTGTTGGTTGTTTTGTGTGTGTTTGTTTGTTTTATGTGGAATTATATAAACTGAAAGGTGGGCCTACTGTACTTGCCTACTTTATTAGAAGTATGCTAAAATAATTCAGCTTTGATTCACACTGTTAAATGATTTTATCTAAAGGAAAGTAAAATAAAAAATTAATGTTGCTTATTGATAGTATTAGCTGTCAGTGCTTCACCTGGCAGAAATAGCTACACATGATTATTTTTCTCAATATGCTGCCTTCCAACTTCTTGTTTCATAGTGCTCTTAAAGATACAATTTGTACCAAAAAAGAAATAATAAACATTGTTTGGGAATACCTATTGAAATAGTGTTAATTATTTGAGAAATATTTAACATGAAAAACCTCTCCTGCATTCCCATCATTATTTTATGACAAAGCATTATAGAATTTTGCACTGCAAAGAAAATAACGGAACTATTCTGACATTCAAATATGTTTCCACGTTTAATAGTGTATCAAACGTAATAGAAACACAAATTGGGTTATCTGCCCTCTAGCTCAAGGTGTTAAAACAGAGCAGGTGCCTATCAGGGCATAAGAAGATTCAAATTTTTCAGAGGAGGAATTATTTTATGTACTCCATTAGCACAGTCCTAGCAAAACAGGTACTTGGTAGTGACTGAGTTTGTATGGTGCAGTTATTTCCAGCTATGCAGCACTGATGTAGGAACAGCATTACTGTTTCTGGTGACGTCAGTGTCTGAAACCTTCAGCACAACTGTCTTTGTATTCTGTATTATACTGTTAAATATATTGTAGTAGAATTGAAACACTGTGGTAGCAATCTTTTGTGTACAATTACGTACCAAGTGGCAGCTGCCAGATTTGACCTGTGAGCTGGGGAGTGGAGATGCTTCTGAGCATTATCTGCTCATTGCTAATAAGTGTGTTTCACTCAGTGAGAGCAGTCCCATAGGAGCAGGAGGTAATGCTTTTGTATGTTTAATTGAGCAGAGCATGAAGGAATGTTTACAAAATCAGGTCCCAAGTGTAGCTCTGTGTTCAGCCACTGACACAGCAAATGTAGGGGTCAAGCAGAGGAAGGATTGAGTGAAATACTCCCATAGTACAGTAAAACAAACGAAAAAACCTGTGTCTAAATCAGTAACAACTTTGCACTTTTCTCATTCAAATTCATAAGGCCTGTAGGATAATAAAGAATAATTGAATTTGAATACCAGGAGCAGATCTGGTAATCAGCTTAACTGAAACTAAGGAGTCTGGATTACATTAGCAATACCAAGTGATCCAAAGTTAACATCGTATAAAGTATGTGGTTCTCAGGAGACTTCAAGGGAACTAAATTGAAAAATTATTTACATTAAAGTTTGTTTTGTTTATAGGAAAACTAATTCTGTCAGTAGATAAAGATACTTATGAGGAACTCGGACTGCAAGGCCGCCCTTCTCGGTATTCTGGTAAAAAACCAATGAGATACAGTAAGTGTAATTAATATTAACAGTGCTTACTTCAGACCTGTTGGTGAAATGCCTTGTTAGGATGTTAAAACAGCAACTCTGAAACTTACCTTTCCTTAAAAATTATTATTGTCTAGGTGGTATTTTTCCAGATGTAGATAAAGAAGCTTGCATGAAGAGAAAAACTGAATTTTTGAAATGAAAAAATAACTGTAAGGAGATAAACATTCTCAGGGGTATTCTATAAAGTCTCTAATTTTTGGTGTTTTGATTAAGTGCTTATATTGGGGTGATGTAGAACTGTAGAATTTTTTGGTTTGTGAGGTATCTGTGCCTTCTGATGTAAGAGGAAAGGCTGAGTCCTGGGACACTTCAGTCTGGGGAAGAAAAGGCTGAGAGGGCATCTTACTGCTGTTTATAAATACCTAAAGCATGAGAGTTAAGTTGGTGGGGGCAAACTCTTTTTGGTGGTGTGCAGCAATAGAACAAGGGGTACTGGTCAGAAACTGGAACACAAGAAGCCCTGTATTGGGACTTTGTTGTTACCATCACTAGGAAACAGTTCCCTGTTACATCAAAATAAAGATGGCAGGAAGAGGTTATTTACGTAATGGGGAGTCATATTTGCATAGTCAAATACTTTGTAAAGGTGCTGTACGTGTGAAAAGTTATTTTAATGCTCTTTGGGGGTTTTTTTATTGTTTTGATTCTTAACTTTGATATTAAATTTAGTCTATTGAATTAAAATAGCTTTTGTACATTTTTGCAGTTATAACTATTGACTTGACCGATTCCAACTTTCACCCTGATGGCAAGAAACATAAGAGGGTGCTTTGGGCCTTGAAAGAAAAGAAACCTTTAGAATTTGACTTCTTGCTGGCTTGGTATAATTCAGGTAATAAGAACTGAATGTAGATCTAAAATGGAACTGACGTGATGTCCAAATGTTTGCATCATTTGCATTGACAAAAAACACAGGAGCCATGCCTTATCAGAACTGGAGCTTTGTGTGCTGCTTGAAGTCACTAAGAAGTCTCACACTAGTGAGATGTCAGAGAGGTTCTTGAGTGTGCTTTCCCATCTGCTCTTTACATTCTTAGTGATTCTGGACTGTTTCTAGTCTGACTGTTACTGATGTGAGAAATTAAAGCTGCTTTCAAGCTCCTTCAGCTCTACACTGTGTTTCACTTAATGGTCCTTCAGGTTTCCCCACCTTTTATAATACAAACCGTGTTACATGGATTCATCCTTGTTTGTTATTACAGAAGTTGTTTAAGGCTTGTAGTTTCTTCCCTTGTCATCTTCAGGAAAGAGTCACAGTGAAGACTCCTGCTACCATAAATGGTGACATAAATCCATCTCAGGTGGCAGATCCTCAGGCTCAGCTTTATTTATTGACTCTGGGCAGAAAGCAAAATAGTGTTAGGGCCAGTATGCTTTTTACATTTATTGCTGCCTGCGTAGCAGCATTCAGGAAGAACAATATCCCTTTTCTTCAGCTTCTTATGGCCGAAAAACTATAGTCAGGTTAACCATCTCCTAAATACAGATTTAAATTAGAATGTCGTTCTGTGCAAGAATCAAGTTTGTAACATAGGAAGACTCTTCCTTTGTACTGACAAAAGTAAAACCCTCATAGATTTTTATTTATAGGCACTGAGGCATTGTGTGGATTCTGCTGGAAGGGGAAAAGAGGGCTGTATTTTCTTGAGACGTCCTTGTCCTCCATGAGCGTTGTGTTTGCAGCCTTCCTGCTGAACCCTAGTGCTTCTTGCCATGGCCAGCACTGCTGAAGGCCTGTAAACATTCCTATCGCTTTCCAAAAGTGGGGTTTTCAGTTTTCATACTGATTTTTTTTTTTTCTTTTTTCTTTTTTTTTCCCCCCTATTTCCTCGTTCTGGTGCTCAGAGGAACAGAAAGAAGGAATATGGAGTGTCTCATGTCTTTAATGACAGAATCAAAGCCATCTTTTCTTCTCTGTTTTACTGCTGTAATTTCTATGGCAATTTTAAATATTTATTGGCTGAAATTCACTGGACACTGAGAGAACTTTAACAATGTAGCTGGTTGTTGTGGGCATGGAAAGCTATGCTGTAGCTAGAGGAGTTGCTCTGTTAGAGTACTGGCTGTAGCCTTGGAGATTTCCTGAAGTTAGGACTACAGCTGAAGTTTCTATTTAGAGGGGAGATTTAAAATGTATCAATTTTTGTTTGATCAAGAATTCTCAGGCAATATTATGTGTTCTTTGAGGCTGTTAGTGTAACAAGTACTTAAGGGAAGAGTGCACTGAAGGAGGATTGGCCTAATGCACTTCAAACATAAATACACACATATATTTATGTAAATATACAAGCTAACAGAAGTTCAGTATCTGTCATGTGGGCCCTTCTGCACTTGGACAGCTTTTTGTGCAGGATGGTTAAAAAGGGTCGGTTTAGCCCTCTTCCTCCAAGTGATTGCCTTCAGTGGGATAGACATGGCTGATAAAGCTTAAGCAGTCCAGGATTTTTGGCAGTGGGCCACAGATAGTGTATTCTGCAGTTAATTATGTCCCATTCCTGAGTTTCATCTGTTCTTTGTCACTTCAAGGTGTTTGTCCCTCAGACTATCCTAGGATTTCTCCTGACACGATTGACAAATCTGTTCTCAAACCTGTAGTCAGCTGCTCATTTTTTCACTGTTTGGGGAAGTGGTGTGCTGGAATGGAGCTAAGTAGATGGGAGAGCTGCTTGCCACCGTGGCTCATTCTGTTCTTTTACTGGGCTGATCTTAAGTTCAATGTATACTGTATACGAAGATGATTTCTCAATTTGCTGTGAATCAGTAATTTTTTCCCTTGAACTCCCCTGGCTCCTAGATGAAGTTTCCCATCACACTGAGAACATCAAGTATATAGTCTTTAATGATGGGATCGAATCTCCTGGAATGATTCTTATTTGTTGACCTCCACTGAGAAAACTAAAAGCCTCGCTACCTGGGCATGCTGAGTAAAAGACATGAGTGCCTTTTAGGAAGCTGAGAAGGGACACTTTTGGTGCTTAGAGGTCGTGTTCCAGGAGAATTTATGAGACTATAACTTTTTGTAAAGCGTTCCTGAGAACTGCAGGAGTTCATTCCATTAGAGTTGATTTTGCTTCCAGATTCCATGCTGTCTCTAGGAGGCAGCTCTTGCTGAACCAGTGGTTCTGGGATCTCTCTGGATGCTCTGTGCTCTTGGAAGAAATAGCGCCTAAATTCTTTTGAGCTTAATTTCACTTAAATGGTTTTAGAGATGCAGTATCTCCATTTACATTTACCTTATGTATGCTCTCCCTTATGCTTAAATAGTTGAAAAATTTCTAGAGATGCTGAGCTGGAGGCGACCTAATAACACAGTGCATGGGTTGTCAGCCACCAGACCAGGCTGCCCAGAGCCACATCCAGCCTGGCCTTGAATGCCTCCAGGGATGGGGCATCCACAATCTCCTTGGGCAACCTGTTCCAGTGCTTCAGCACCCTCTGTGTGAAAAACTTCCTCCTAATATCTAACCTAAACCTCCCCTGTCTCAGTTTAAAACCGTTCCCCCTTGTCCTTTCACAGTCCACCCTCATAAACAGCCATTTCCCCTCCTGTTTATAAGCTCCCTTCAAGTACTGAAAGGCCACAATGAGGTCTCTCTGGAGCCTTCTCTTCTCCAAGCTAAAGAAGCCCAGTTCCCTCAACCTTTCCTCACAGGAGAGGTGCTCCAGCCCTCTGATCATCTTAGTGCCCTCCTCTGGTCCCACTCCAAGAGCTCCACATCCTTCCTGTACTGGGGGCCCCAGGCCTGGACGCAGTACTCCAGATGGGGCCTCATAAGAGCTAAGTACAGAGGGACAATCACCTCCCTCTCCCTGCTGGCCACCCCTTTTTTAATGCAGCCTAGAACACAGTTGGCCTTTTGGGCTGCAAGCACACACTGCTGGCTCACGTCCAGCTTCTCATCTGCCCGGACCCCCAGGTCCTTCTCTGCAGGGCTGCTCTCCAAGTGCTCTTTCCCCAGTTTGTATAAATACCTGAGATTGCCCATACTCAAGTGCAGCACCCTGCACTTGGGCTTATTGAACCCCTCATTAGGTTTTCATGCTTTCGCGCTTCTCCAGCCTCTCCAGTACCCTCTGGATGGCTTCCCTGCCTTCCCCTGTGTTGACTACACCACTCAGCTTGGTGTCATCCATGAACTTGCTGAGGGTGCACTTGATGCCATCATTGATGTCATTGATAAAGATGTTGAAGAGCACCGATCCCAAGACCAACCCCTTAGGGACACCGCTTGTGACTGACCTCCACCCTGACACAGAACCATTGATCACAGTCTTTTGGCTGTGATCAGCCAGCCAATTCCTAATCCACTGAACAGCCCATCCTTCAAATCCACACCACTCCAGTTTAGAGAGAAGGATATGGTTAGAGACTGTGTCCGAGGCCTTGCAGAAGCCCAGGTATCTGACATCCGTTGCCCTTCCTTCCACTAATGTTACTGACCTGTAGTGGGTTGCTGGATTTTGCACTAATTCTCAATTCAAAGAAGGAAACTGAAAATTCTATGCCTTTTGCAAAAGAAAAGAGCAGGAGCAGTTCTAGTTGTAGTTCAGCACCACACTGCATCCCTTTAAATGCGCATACAAATGTTTCATGACTTCAGTGTGCCTTGTGTGTAATAGCTTTGTAACAGCCCTTTGTGGTGTTGTGTTGTTAAGGTGCAGAGGGATCAACACTGATGTCATACTTTCCAAAAAACCAAATACAGACCCTAAAGCCAAAAGTAACATTCAGCACATTAAGAGATTTGCAGTGTCCAGTGTTACAAAGCAATGAACTTGAAGGAAAGCCAGAAGAGTCCTGCAGTACAGAGGAACTGTTTGAATGGCTAGGTGCTGTCTTGAATCAAGTTAATCTGTAAGTATTTGATTTTGTTTGATCTTAAAATACATTTTAAGTAGGAAAAGCCACAATTTATTTAAGGAACAGCTAAGTAAGGATTAAGAAGGACATGATTAAGAAGGACGTTTCTGCCAATGGAATGTCTATTGTGCATTTGGCACTTAAGTTCTTGTTTGAAGTCCTGATTAACTTACCTGTGATTTTGAGGATACCCATGACAACTTGGGTGTCAGTTGTCCACTAATTGTTTGGGTATCAATTTAGATGATATACATAGATACTTCTTTGGTACAAGTTTTGATTACTAAAGCTTTATTTGGAAGATTTTAAGTACATTTCTTTTATTTATTCTTTTTATTTTTATTTTTTCCAGAGATAATGTATCTTCTAGTTTTTTATCAACCTATTGCTGTCCTCAGCCCAACACAATAGTGGACCAGGCATTTTTGTGCACAATCACAGGCTTCATAATTCCTGAGAAGATAATTCAGTTACTGGAGCAGCTGTGGTAAGGACTTACAGGAGGACACTCTTAGAGTTCACTGGGTTTTTTTGGTACTTTCTCAAAGTGACTTCAAAAATTAAACACTTGTATTCAGTAGTGCTGTTGAAAGAAAATAAAATACAAAATGAAGACTTCAATTGGGAAATGAGCAGAAGTTTAATGTTGGTATCAAAAAGCAGTAATTGTTTGTGGATACTTTCCTGCTCTATACAAGTATGTGAATGCCTGCCCTGCATTCTAGTAACTTTGTTTTTATGTCTTAATTTCTAAAGCACAGTGGCTCTGCTGAGCTCATGTATTTTTCATATTTCATGTCTGTGAACATCAAGTACCGTGAAATATGTCTGACTTAGCATTTTTAACTATTGATAGAAAAGAGTATTGAAATCCCTTTATAAAACCAAAACGAGCAACACAAGGCGCTTCAAGGTTATTATGACATTACAGTAAATTAAGATTTTTTTTTTTAAATTATGCTATGACATGATTCACATAATATGGGTAGTGATGAACAGGGTAGCTGTGCTTCTAATGCACTACCAGTCTACCTGATACTGATGTATCTTGGATCAGTGCAACATCTGCCTGTAATGTACATTAGCTCTACTGACATCGAGTTCTAGAGCTTCCTTGCTGTGTGTAAGAGAATTTTTGAAGGGCGTGGCTACTGATGGTTGTAGCCCTGGCTCAAGACAATATTGCTGTTGGTTTGTCTGGGAGGTTATCATTACTCTTTTTGCATTTTCAGATCTGAAGCAAAAAGCCTTACTAGTCTTACGCAGTTAGCATATGAATACCCTTGGCCTCTGCTTAGGAGCAGTATATAATGCCTGGCTTTGATTATTTGTAATCCACTTCCTTTCTGATGGTAAAAATATTTGTGTCAAGCACAGCCTGTTTCTTCCTCCTATGCCTTTTTTTTTCCCCCCCACCAATGATGTCTGTTCTTGGTTAATGTAATACTTTCTGAAAGGCAATGCATTCTGTAGGAAGTTCCAAACAACTAATTTTGATTTTAGAACTGTAACTTTTTTTTTTTTGTCATGTCTACAAGTATGGTAGGAATAATCAAGAATCAAACATACTTCAATTCCTAATGTCATTCTGGTAGAATATTTTCAGGTTTACGTATGTACTAAAGCAGGGTGTTCTAAACTCTGTTAATTACTAATGTTCATTAAGATGCTTGTCTTAAATTTTTGACCTTGTATACTTGAACTTCCTGTTCATTCCATTGTAATTACTGATAAACTTGTTTTCTTTCTTGCAGTTGCTATTTTGGTGAACCAAAGCTGGCACAGTGGCTGACCTTAACTGTGCATGGCTTTGCAGACAGCCCTGTTTCATGGAGAGAGAATGAACATGGTTTTCACAAAGGAGGAGAGAACTTGTACAACTTTGTTATTTTTAGAAATCTGGACTACTGGCTTCAGATGGCTTTAGGAACTAATGATGATTGTCCTCCGTAATGCTCTGTCTACAGAAAAAGCATTCTGATAATCCCAAGATACTGTATAAAAATATAGTTTTTACAAAAATAATCAGATAATAAGTTAAATCTTAAGAGGCTTTGTGTTTTTCTGTAGTGTTTTCCTTGAAGCATGACCTAAAGTGGAAAGAATGGATTTTTGTTTCTTCACTGCCATATAGTGGCTTCAGTTCTGGAAGACTTCAAAATTCTGTATTTAAGAGAAATATTTTGTGTGTGTAAGTTCTCAGGCATTGACTGCAGGTTGTTTCTTTTTATCCTAGCATCATTTGAAAGTATTTTCAAGGATTGTTAGTATAGCAGAAATGCTAAGTCATGGCCTGAACCAGTGATTGAGCACCTGGTGAGAAGGCAGAGCCAACCTGGGGGAGCTCAGATGCAAGCAATGAACCTGAGTGACTGGAAGGGGTGGAGCCAGGATGCACCCTTTCCCAGACCTCATTTAAGGGTTGGCAGTGGAGGCCAAGGGTATCTTGCTGGAGATCCCTGCCTACCTGAGGCCTTCTGAAGGTAAGCAGATTCTTTATTTCTGTGTCCACAGCTGTTGCATTTGAGTGAGCCAGCCAGGTGCTTATTTAGGATGGATTATCTAAAAAATAAAAAGTGCATTGGATGGTCACCAGGACTGCTAATACACTGAAAGAGAAACTCCTGGGGGAAACTCCAGGATTCCTGTGCTCCCCTGGCTAAGTTCTCCATTGATTATTGAAGAATGGGGTCTTATAAGGGGCAATGTTCCCATTATTAAATCCCCTTCAAAAGTGGCTGGATGATTTTTGGATAAACTAGGATAAAATCTTTTGACAGCTGAGGAAAGAGTGGTAGCAGTATCTGCTGTGGCATGGCCACTGCTACTCACTATTAATGCATATCATTCCTTCTAGGAAGAATTAAAAGATGAAAATGAGCTTTTAAAAAAGTCTATATTAGGCAACTGGAAAATGAAGTTGCATCTTGGACAGGGCAAACTTCTACACCCTCAAATGGAACTTCCCCTTTGAAATTAAGATCCATGTTATTAGGAGGGGAAAAGGATTTGGATCAGTAAGATCCTTGGATCCTAGCTGAATACAAAAACAAAAAGAAGGCCAAGCAGACTAACATCCAACTAGAGGATCTGGAAACCTCAGATCCTCTAGAATTAAGGCCAGTAATAACTCAAAAGACAAAGAAAATTCCAGAAAAGACCAACAGAGTTGGCACCTGAAGAGCGGCCCCCTGCCCACAATGCACTGCATGTAACAGCATGCCCATGCACAGCTGCTGAACTTCTGGATTTGTTGCAAAGATTTAAACAAAGACCTGAAGAGAGCATACTAGCCTGGCTTTTGAGATTATGGGATGTGAGGGCTGAAAGCATGGTAGTTAATTGGCCCAAGATTTTCAAACCTGCATCCATTACTACATCTGGCCCTCAGACAGAGGCTGTAATGTGATAGTAATACATAATGAAGAAAACCATTCTTTAATTCAGTAGATAATGGCAGCATGTAGAATTACATCGCCAAACAAGTGATATGCTGATAAATACCAGTTCATGGACCTCAACGGAAGAGCTCCAAAATTATATCAGAGAACTAGGGATGAAGTAGGCCATTAATGATGATGCATTTGAGAGTCCTGACCTGTTAAGTTTCCAGCAGGAATGAGGGACATCATACTACAACAAGCTCTAACCCACAAGTATGGGGCACTAGTGTCCATACTGAACCCTTTAGTGGAGGGTTCAGTATGGCGGTCAGTATGGAGGCCACCATCCAACAAGTCACCCAATTGGTGGCTGAGCTGGGGGAGACAGACCACGTTTGGAACAGGTGCAATATCCTGACATTGAAAGGAACTGAGGTCATCCCTTAATTAAAAGGGGGAAGTCCTACCCCATGCACTCCTCAGTTAGGACCCATACAGGTATCCTAAAAGCAGATGCTGAATGATTTAATCTAAGCTGGGGTTCAATTTGATAAAATTGATTGCTAGCCCAATCGTGTCTTCCTCTAGCTGTGGAGACAGTGGGAGAACAAGCTAAAGTTTTAAAATACCCCTAAAAAAAAAAAAAGCAGGGGTGAGAATTATTGAAAAAAAATGCCAACAAGAACATGGAACCTGAAAGATATCCTAGTTCCCAATACAAGTAGAAAGCTTCCTCAAGTGATCCCAGTCACTATACTTCAGCTACCTGAGAAAAAAGAATTAGCAATTGCTCACGTTACTTGCATGACGGAATGCCAGTCCTTCTGCACCTACAGCCCCCAGATGGGACCAGAGGTCTTATGTTAAGTTGACTATTTTTTTTTGGTCCCAGAAGAACATACAGTTGTACAACCAATGAATACACGGATGTTATAATTAAGAAATACAAAAGAAAGTTAGGCTAAACAAGTTATCACACTAAAGAAGAATGGATGGAAAGCTTACCCCTGTCCTGGGCTTGCTGAGAAGACTCTTAAGAGTCTTCTCCCCAGTCCCTACCACACCAAGGCATCTGCAAGAAGTTTGGGGTGTATTGGGATACTGGCCTTCCTTTATACCCCAGTTAGCACAGCTGCTGAAGTCTTCGTTTGACTCACAAAAAAAAAAAAAAAAAAAAAAAGGCCAAAAATGGAACTGGGTGAGAACAGAACAGGAGGCCTTCCAGCAAGCAAAGCTAGCTGCTATAAACAGGCCCAGGCACTGGGTATATTCGATTGCACCTTTCCAGCTGAACTAGACGTCTCTGTAACTCAGGATGGGTTTGGCTGGGGCCTATGGCAGTGTCAAAATTTTGTTTAAAGCCTAGTTAGGTTCTGGTCTCAGGTTTGGTGAAGAAAGGAATCTTGCTGTGGAGGGCGGATCTACCCCTTCTGGTACCTCTGAAACATCTATGCTATTTCCTGTGAGTCACTTTGAGTCCACAGGGTCACCAGGAGGAGCAACATGACATCGAGATGCTCTACTGTCAATATAAGTTCAGCATGACACTCAGTGGTGCGCTATATGGGGCTGATAGAATTCAAGCTGAACCTTCCCTATAGCAACTATGTGCCACCAGAGAGCCACTGACTACCGGCCCACGAAGGAACATGAACCTCAACCAAGAACCAATCGTCTATCGTCTTATATTTTTCGTCTACACTGTGATGGGCAAACTGTACAAAGCATTGTGATATACTGGTTCACTGTAATGGAAAGGGGTTACCTTCAACCTGCTCAGTCTTTGGTTCACACCATGAAGGGGTTGTGTAGCAGAAATGCTAAGTGACCAGTGATTGCACACCTGGTAGGAAGGCAGGATTAACCCAGGGGAGCTCAGGTGCAAGCAATGCACTGAGTGACTGAAAGGGGTGGAGCCAGGATGCACCCTTTCCCAGACCTCATTTAAGGGTTGGCAGTGGAGGTGAGGGTATCTCACTTGAGATTCCTGTCTGAGGCCTTCTAAAGGTAAGCAGCTTTTTTTTTTCTTTTTTTTTTTTAAATAAATTTTATTTCATTGCTTTTGTAGCTGCTGTGTTTGTGTTTGTTCTCATTTGCTGCAGTCTTGGATTGTGTCACTGCTATTATTGCCGTTCTTTCCATTGTATTATAGTATTACAGTTAGTTAAAGTATTGGGGAGAAAAGCTCATTTTAGGCTTGAACGTTCTGTTTCTTTACATTAAAGATCTGTAAAAACTTCAAATGCATGTTTAAGACACTTCAGTGTACATGCAGGCAAAAAAAAAAATAAATAAATAAAAAGACATGCCTTCTCTATAAATTAGAAAAGGGGAGAAGAGAGTTGAGGAGAAAATACATAGGAGTAAGTGGGACACCTGCTGAACACAGATAGGAATGATGGCTATAGACCTCCTTTTTGGATATGGTAGATAACAGGTGGTTACCAGAAACAAGTTGTTACTAACAGCAATACTAAAGGCTTACTGCTGATTATTATTATTATCTTGCTAATTCCCACACAACCCCAGCCCCACCACATCTCTACTTTTAGAATTGGCTTATGTTCTTGCTTATAAAGCAAGCCTTCAGAGTCATGATATCACAGAGATACATTTCAGGAAACTACACCATGGATATCCTCAAGCAATTTAGCTGAATTGAGACAGTTTTTGTTAGTAACAAAGTTAAAGCTAAGAGCATAGGCAGCTTGAAAATATCCAGTCTAAATTGTGTTAAAATTTATGAAAGGTTGGGGTTTTTTTTTTCTTGGTAGTTCACTGTTTGTTTTATGAAATCAGTATATTTAAAATACCAATACAGTCTAAAATGAAAACTGTCCCATGTGATGGAGAAAGAGAAATAGTAGTGATGAACTGTGGAGGAAAAATTCAACATCTCCTATCAGTGTGAGTGGAGCAGCAAAGCAGAAAAACTGGGGGAAGCAGTTGGATGTTTTTTGTTGTTTATTTGTCATACACCTGCATCTCACATAACCCCTTTTGCTCAATTGTAAGCATTTTGCAAACACACGACTGTGACAAATCAGCGTGCTGTTTTCTAATTCAGTACATTGCTTTTCCCAATTATCCTGCCATGAGGTGTTTCTAATGAATTACCAGGAGCAGAAATGGTGCCTTGTCACATGTGCAGGCATAAACTCACATAATGAATGGTGAACAAGAGTCTTAGAATGTTCCTAGCTTGGTTCTGGTTCTTGACTAGAGGACACTTGATGTGTTGACATTTGAATGTGTCAAACATTACTGTTTCATTACTATGCAGCAGTGTAGATGACTTCATTTATTGGCTAAAGTTTGCTTTTGAAAGCCTCTGTTGAGGGATTACACCACACTTCAAGTTCCACAAAAAAAGACTAGTAAGTAGAAGCATCTTTTTCCTCTTTATCAGAAGGTCTCTTAAGAGTTTCTGCTTTCCTGGAAGTTATAACTGCAGAACAAGTTTTAACTGCAGACTTTCCAGAGCTGAGAGTCTTATTTGTGTGTTAGTTTCCCTTATTAATTGAGATCAAGGCATTAAACCTTATTCATATGCATTGTAATATAGTCAGCAGGAGTGCAGCAGCTTTTGGTCTTGAGACTTTAATGACGCTGCTAGGATCAGGTGAAGTGACTTTTCTTTGAGGCAGTTCGTTACGGAGCACCTGGGATAGCTGATGAGGCAGCTGGTGCAGAAGCACTGGTGGGTAAACTCTTCTGGTCTCACTGAGATGGTTCTGGAAAGTAAGCTCGGAAGTCAAGTGTTTCAACTCTTATCAGTTTTCCTTAGCATGTGAGTACTAAAGTTAATCTTTTAGGGATGTCTGGGGAAATCCCATCAGATTGGCCTCTTTACAGTCATGTGAGGTTCTTTACATGGTTCTCTTTACAGTCAATGGACTGTAAATGCTTCTCAGCATCCAGTGGTGTGAGTAGAGTTGTTTGGTTATGCTGCTTTATGCCATTTCTAGTCATTTCTTGGTGGTTGTTTCAAAGGGCTTTTCCAACTATGGAAGGGATGAAAATACTGTCTCTCAGTCCTGCAGCTGGTTGGAGGTGCTGAGCTGGTTTTGAACTTTTCTATTTCCTTTAGGCTCTTATGAAGTATCACTGATAATACTTGGCTGTAAATAGTCACTACTGTTGTCTGCTCTGAGGCTCTGTGAATGGTACATTACTCAGATCCATGCTTTCCTAGGAAAGCTCTATGGAAGGCCTGCCTTTCAGAAGACAGCCTGTCCTTTGGTGACTGGACTTTGTAGTTGCACGAGAGAGAGATTCCACTGAGTGCAACTGGCTTCTTTCTTTGTACCTGCAAACTGCTGTGATCCTAGGGAAGATTTTCCTGAGATGGGAGAGAAGGGACAGCAGCTTGTTCCCTATGGTCTGTAGGACAGACAGTGTGCTGTGAGGAGATCAGCATGTCTTCTCCAGGAAACTCCCAAGCATGGGTGATGCTGAAGAAAGCATTATTGCTTGCGTCCTTGAGAGACTGCTTAGTTAGGGCTGAGCCAGTAATTCAAGGAAAAGAATTACTGTGCAGAGAAAGTGAGGTGGCAGGTGAAATTTTGCAGGAGAATGAAAGGTAGCTGCGGGTGGTGTTCTTGCCCTTTGTGCCTGACTGTGAGGGAGGACAGGAAAATCCAAAGGGTTCCTGAGAGCTGCAGAAGTAACAGGGAGCAGCTGTGCGCCAGCTGCTTCTGAGATCAAAGGGCTGACTGCTCACTATGAAGTTTGGCCTCTGGGGAGTGTTTTATCTAGCATGGAGAAGGGGAGTCAAATATTTGGATGCAGAGGCAAGCCTGGGGCAGGCTGGTTGCAGAAGCAGTAGAGACTTTTGTCCTGGTATGCGGATAGCGATAAGTCGTTCCTTGAGAGCTAAGGAGAAAATGCTCTGCTTTAACCTCAGCCCTTTACTGAGCTGTGCCAGTCTTCCCTGGGCAAATGTAAAGACAGGAAATTTCATTGCAAGGCTAATGGCTGATCTTGCAGCAAGCTGGGAAATATGTGGCTGGAAATTGCATAACAGGAGTTAATGTTGGTAGCACTATTTTGTGAAAATCAGAGGTAAGGATGAGGAAAAAAGAACTTCAACTATCCAAAGAGATTCTGAAGATGCTGCTGTTGTAGTGAGGAAAGCAACAAGACAGCACAGCTTCATTCTGGGTAATGCAGGAGAGACAAGAATGAGTGCTGATCTGAGGCTGCTTGACAGAGAGGTAACAGGGTTTAATGGAAGAAGTGCTGCTACTGCCAAAAACAAACAAACAAAACCCTGTAAAATAAATAGGTAAGACAAAAAGACAAAAGGAAGAGGGCAGAGGAAGGCTTAGACAAGTATTTCTTTCCTCTCTCATAAGAGGTACACAGCAAGTCAGATGCTGATCTGCTGTTAGAATGAAAGCTCATTATAGCTAGTCCAGTGCTCTAGGTACTAGGCTGTAGTTCCTCTAGTACTGTTAATTAAGTAATAATTTCATGCATTGAGTCTGCTTTTAGCATTTCTTTATGTAGTGGTTATATCAGAACATGTTTGAAGTATTTAAATCATTTTTACTCCTGGAATAGAACTTAAAGAGCAAAAACAGAGTAACTCAGCGAGCGGGCTATGAAATTTCCACATTCTGAATAATAAAAACCTCTGCTGGCAGAGCAAAAAACAAACAAGCAAACAAAAAAAAGGCTTCTGATTCATTCTTGGAAGTTTGCTTCCAGCACTGCGTGAACTGTTTTAATGTGGCTGGATACAGCAGCAGAAAAAGTAGGGCTGAACTGATTGGAGCAGTTCTTGGTTTTTCAGAGTAAGGTGAGGTGGCTATGTTAAATTTCTTTTTGTAGGCTATATTGTAGCAGTTCTGTGGACTTCCTTACTAGAAAATGGCTGTGTTTTGCAATAAAAGAACATTCTATGCAGTAGTATGGGCTGTTTTGTCTGGCAGTGCTGAACGCTTCCTTTATCCCCACCCACTATCAAATATAGTTGAGTGTCAATATTATTATTAATATCTCAGCCAAACTTCAAATTCCTGTGTTGTGTACTGATAGGGTTATAGAGTATGCAGAGAAACTGGGTTTCGTTAGTGGTTGTAGCTGAAAAATAGCATATGTATTGATTAATCCATTGTATTTTGTGCCTTTCTTCAACACTGCTAAATTGAGTGTGTGTTTTAAGAGTGTAATTTAAGCCGCTGTGGGAAGCCAACGCTGTTACACCACAGCTTTCAAAAGTTCTTGCAGTTTGACACCAGAAGTTGGCACTGGGGTGACAGCCTTATTGAGCTGGGCACTATGCTGTCATTGCACCATCACAGACTTCATGTTATGGAGTGAGGGATCTTCGTTATTGAAGCAAATTAGCTGTCAGCATAAGGCAGGCACAAAACGAAGCAGCTAAGCATCGCTTCTTGAGCCTGTTAGATAATAAATCCAACTGTAGAGCTCCTGGAACAAGAATTTGCAGTCCCTTATTTAACTTAAATGTGTTCAAAAAAAGATTTATGCCAGTGTTGTTTGTTTTCCCATCGTTGGTGTAAACACTCTATCCTATACTCTGTCGTGTAACTGTTTCAAGAGGAATCTGAAGGTGCACCAGATTCTTCTCATTCTGCAGTTCAGCTCCGCCTGCTCTGATTTTGTTGTGTGGGGTCTTTTGTTTTTGTTGTTGAAGAGGGGAGGTTGAGTTGGGAGAGCTGCCTGAAGGACTGTGGTAGAGAGAGCTGGATTTTAGTTCTGATAACAAATTACTGGGTGACCTTGTACGGTTTGCAGTTCTGTGCTGCTCTGACAGTTTCGGTGCATCAGGCTCAGTGATACTGCTGGCTTTGCAAAGCACATTGGGATGGCTAGAGGTACATGCAATGCTCACAGAACTTCGAAACCTGTAATCAGCTCTGGTTGCATCTGTCTTCCTCTGAAGGCTGCTGATCAGAGAGCAGAGTTTTGACCAGAGCTTCAGGGCAAAACAAGTCATGTCTTTCCTCCACCTGTCTGGGGAATGATGTAAATGAAGGAAGTGGTGTAGGTTTTATTCTGCTTAAGGCAAGGCTGTAGTTGCTGGAAAGCATGATTCTGTTGGCAACATTGTTGAGAACAGAGATGAAGGGTAACTAAGGGTAACCTGAAGCATTTGGGATATTTATAAAAATGTGAAATGGCTTTTCTTGTTAAAAGAATGGTTGTACATCATTAAAGGCTACAAAAGCGAAGAGGGAACGTTCTTTTCAGATCAGGAGGAGCAATCCTTAGCGGCTGCTAATCTATTTATGTTCCAGTCATACTCAGAGTGTGACTTTGTGAGCTGATTTTTTTGTAATTAATTGCCTTGAATGTGTCACTCTGCAGCAAGATTCATTGTTCTGTTTTCCCCAAGAGGAAGGCTTGGGTTTTTAGCTTTAGGACTTCCCTGTAAAATGAGCAGAGAGACATGGCAAAATTCCCACATATTGTTTTGTTGAAACATTATTAGTTATGGCTTCCATTACAGGAGCGTCAGTGCAATGTGATCTAGACAGAAACTGGTGTGTCTGGTGGGAAGCAGCCAGTACTCTTCTGAGGATAATACATGAGTTTTAGGAGTCAGGTTTGGATCCCTGTTAATAGAGTTCCTGGAGCTTTGCAGAATCAGTAGGATGCCATTTGCTTCCTTGGTTTCTCAGACAGAGTCTTTATTTTTTTTATTTTTCCCCTCAACTTCTTCCTGCCTACCCTTTTACTATTCCCCAAGCAATGCTCAAAACATCTATGTGTTAAGCCAAGTTAGATGAAGGTGAACTAAAAGCTCTTTGCCTTGGGTGAAGATCTAGAGGGACAAGATTAAACACACTGCCAAGAAGCTATGTAACTTATGGCTTCAAAAGGGCCTTCAGCTCAACCTTACTCATTTACGGGAGCCCTCCTCCTCTATGCCTTCCCTTGAACAGAAGTGAATGCGTTTTTAAATAGTGAAGCATTCCTGCAGCTTCCTTTTGAGTCCCTAAAGTATTGTCGGCCGTGGGAACCTCTCTGTATAGCTCCTATGCAATTGGGAACTTGGAGCATAGCCACAACACTTCAGTGTAAGAAAACACACATGCTTTACACAGAGCTTCTCACTGACGTTGGTAATCTGGGTGGGACAGCCAATTTTTATTCTATAGATTTACTACTTTTGTGAATGAAAACCTACGCTGAGTTTTCTTCCCTAGGGGCTGGAAGTGGAGTTGCTGTTAAGTTTCAACTAAACTTGAGACATCCTTAGATCCAGATGCTGTTCTTCCTGCTCCTTCTTTAATCTGTGGCCTGACCAAGTTAACTCTATGCTGAGGACCTCTAGGAAGAGGAGCTGTGAAGAATATTTTTTTTTTTCTTCATGCCTATCAGAAGGTAGGTCTGCCCCATTCAGGACTATTGTGGGGCTTTGTAGTCTGGAATGGCTATTTCTTATTTTTTCTGACGCTGGTTTTGGTAGGCTCATTGAGAAAGTGCAAATGCTCCTCCTGTATTTATTTCTGTAGTTTCTAAAATTGTTTATTGTGCTGAATTTGAGAAACAGTGTCAGGGAGGTGGGCACTGCTGAAGGCAGAGGGGCTGCTTACCCTGCCCTTGGCCAGTGTTTGCCACAGGCTGTGTAGATAAGCAAGCAGGATTTGTTTCCAGGAATAAAAACTGTGGAGTTCTTGGCCTCTCTTCTGGAAGAGCAATCTGGCAACCACCATTCAGACAAAAAGCTCTCAGCACTGACAATTCTCAGTGTGACTCACAAATGCTACATCTCCAAGAAGGTGGTGGGATTGCGTTTTTGTGGTTTTCCTCTCCTTTGTTGTTGTTGTTCTGTTCTTGGAGAGTGGTCATTCATTTGTCATTTTCTGGAAGACTCCGAAAAGATGATTCAGAAACAAAGACGGGATAGAAAACTGCAGTGGTAACATAAGGCAGAGGTTTGATAGAGACTTTTCGATAGCATAGAAATAGCTTTATGAGGAAGATTTTGTTCAAAGTGTCAGAAGTTCTCATCCCTGTAAGCTATGAGGGCAAAGTAAGAGCACAATGAAGTGTGCAAGTTCACACAATTACTGCTCTAAAATGGCTGTTTTGCCCTCTTTCCCCCTAATTAAATTTCAGTAACAATAAAAAAGTAAAGGTGGATAAGGAAAAAAACTAGAATAAATTAGAAGTTGGTCTTGGACTGAGATTTAACATGATAAATTTTGCCTAAGGGAGGTCTTTTAGATAGCAATTGAGGAGAAAGATAGAGCTTTGATGAGTTGAGGTGTTGATGAGTAGAGATGAGTTGAGGATGTGCTGTTTTACTTCTCCAAACTCAATAAGAGCCATGTGGACAGAACAGAACAACTTCTGTATACACAACAGTGATCTTAACAGTTCAGATTTTAGTGCAAACTATGAATTCCCATATTCTTCCACAGCCTCCTGAATTTCTTAAAAACTAGTTGTTTTATTAGGAAAGGTAAAAATACAATAGCCTACCCTGCCAAATGCTTCTATCCATACTTGGATATATTTCATTCCCAGTCCAATCAGAAGAGCAGATACTGCCCTCTTCTAAGAGAAGACCTGCAAGTGCCAGCATCTGTGTGAGAGTCAAGAATCTGGTTACCTTTGCAATAAACCATCTTGGTCTCTTGTCCTTGCTTTCTTACGACAGAAGAATGCCTACCATATATATATGATTTGTAAATTACTTGTGGTACACTTTCTTATAACTAAGTGTCATTGAGGATGGCATGTCTTTGATTAAATCATCTGGTGTCAGCCCTTGAGCTCTGTCCTCTCATGATCTCTGAGCTGTTCTGTGTGGCCTTGAGTGTGAGTTATGTCAGATTTCTTGAAGAACTCTACAGTTCTAAGCAGAAATAAGTAGCTGTCTTCTGGTGGACTTGCATTTATTTCCATTTTGCTGATTTTTTTTTGTTGTTTGTTTTTATTGATTTAACTCCCCCAGAAGTTTTGCTGTGTTTGTAGTTTGGAAGTTACTACAGCCAGGTTTATTATGGCGGGGGGTGGGGTGGTAAAATTGATTTCTACTAAAACCGTCCTGCATAAACCTCCTGAGGATTCTTGCTGAAGGAGTCGGTATTTGGGAATAGGAAAGAAAGGAAGCAGTACAAAGAACTTCACTGAAATTCCAACCGTTTCTGATGCTGGACATGAAATGCCCATATTCTGCTAGCAGTTTTGTGTCCAGTGTTGTAGTAACGTGCAAAAAGAATCCACTTCTGCCTTTCATTGCTTCCAAATGTTAATAAATAAATAAATAACACAGACTTGCACAAACGTGGTAAAGTTCCAGGAAAGGTTTTGCTGTTGATAGAAAAAAGGACAGAGAGAAAGGAAATGCACTTCAGAATGTTTCCCCCAAGCCAGTGCTTTCCAACTTGTTTGGTTGTTCTTAAGGTTCAGAAAGTTTGTCCTTGCCTGTGGTCAGACATATGCCTGTTGTGCTGTGTCCCTGTGGCTGTTCTCAGGATGTTGCTGTCAGCAGAATAATGTCACACAGAACGCTTTTTGGAGGTACTGGTCAAAGTACAAAATGGATTTATCGTGCCTTATTTTTCCTCTTTTGCTCTGGCTTGCCTCAGTGGTGGAAAATGTTGGTGCATGGAAATTCTGAGACAGACTGTCAAAAACAATAGTTGTGTGAGATAGTGAAAAACATTTTCAATAACTCTTGAGCTAGAGGGAGCTTTCTGGGAAGGGAACTAGCCAAAGAGAAGTCTGGACTATTAAACGAATTATTCTGTCACAAGGTTTTTGAAAGCAAGGATGGAGCTGTATTACATGTTGGCTTTGTGGCAAATGAGAGCTGGCTGGAACCTGCTCATCTGCATGCAGTTTGGCATGAATTAAACTCTGGAAGCCCATGGGTTTTGTTGAAAAATGGCATTTTGAAAGAGGCAAATTGGCTGCTAGGAGTCGGAATCATGGCAGAGCCAAAATAAGCTTCATATTTCTTAACCCCCATGTCACTATGAACTCCAGATTTTCCCCAAAGATGTGCAAATGCCCGAGGAGTGAGTGTTGTGAGCTGCCAGGTTTTAGTGAGATGAGGAAAAGGAAAATACATTACAGCTGTCCATTATGTAAATACAGATTTGAAAAAGATGGAATTATTCAGACTTGACAGTGTTTATAAGGAAAGGGAAGAGGGAGCTATAGAATAAGGATAAGAGTGAGGGATGTGAGTGAACTGAAGACTCAAACTATGACTTCAGTGTTTGGCACGAGTCATCAGAATAAAAAAAGCACTGAGCTGGTAGGGGGCTGGGGAAAAGAGAAGTGTCAAGAGTAGCATGAACAGTGAGTCTAGAGCCAGCATGCTGAGCATTGTGTTAGTAGGCATCAAGTGGAACTTGTGGGAAAGATGGCAGCAGAAGAAACTAAGGTTGGAATGAAGGCAACCAAAAGATTTGCTATGCTCCAGTCACTTTTGTACTGCTATGAATTGGATGCAGCTCCGTGGGACTTTAGAAGAATGTCCAAAGATGTAGTACTAAGAGAGAAATAAGCTTTGTTTTTTTCTTATTAGAAAAGATGCAAATTAGATGCAGTTGTGATTTATGTGATTCTGAGTATGTGGGAAGCTGGCATCAAGGCCTGAGAAACTAGCAAATTAAAAAGGCCTGAAGAGAAATAAAATGAGATCCCAAGGGACTGTTTATTCGCTCATCATAAAAAAGATCATTAAGAAGATGAGCCTGTTAAAATTGGATAATAAGTATAATTTCCAGCAGCTCGTAGCCACCAATGCTCATGAGCTATCTTATGTATGTGTGAATGGGAGTTAAGGAGCCTGAGCACTGTAAGATCTTGGGTTTTGCCAGTAAGGTACCACTCCAGATAGGTGAAGCAAGATGATGTCAGAATTCCAGCACACCTGTGTTCCTTCTACAGGTATTTCTGACCCCATTAGATGGCAAATGGTTTTGCATGTCATTGGTAAGAGCTATTCTGAACTTCTCTAAAGTTCTGCTTCAGGATCACTGCGGGATAATTGCAATGTAGCAGAGTGGTGAAGGACATTAAGTGTGATGCTGGACACAGTGCTGATGAGAAAGCCAGGGAAGAATGTGAAGGCACAGCCTTTCATGGTCTCCTGTATCGTATGGTTTCTGCCCCTTCTCTCACTAAAACTGATGGACACCACTTTTTGTGACTTTGTGTTTCCATCTTGTTACAAATTTATCAGGCAATGCATAGTTCCAGCTACAGAAGGAACACTGCTGTTCAGATTAACTCTTTCTATTAACTCTTATCTTTTCATGAGAAGCCCATGCAGGGCAGGTGACAGTATGAAATAATTGCACTCTAGCATCCTCTGTTTAAAAATAATTAAACTCATTCATTTTTGTTTATACCATGGGACATCAAGTAAAAGATACCTGATATCTACCTTCAGAGTTCCTAGTACTGCTTGTGAAAGTTTCTCTGTCATAGATTCGTACTGTTGGAAAAACCAAACTTCACCATCTTGGAGTAATTCTAGGTTTATTAATTTAAACAACAATTAAAAAAAAAAAAAAAAAAAAAAGCTTAGAAGTGTAGCTAAGATTTTTTTTGTGAAGTTGGAGGTCATCTTGCACCGCTCCTGAGCTGTGCCAGCTCCCATATGCTTGTCAGTGCTGCTGGTTCAGGGTTGCTTACCCATTCTGGGCATCTGGCCAGCCTAACTTAGAAAGCTGCAATTGCCATGATTGCTGGGAATAGTTGCACTTCTTGCCTCGGATTTCTCATGCCTTCCTTCTTTCCTTCTTCAAGAAAGTCTTAACGTTTTCATGTCAGTTCTGAGCAGATCCTACTTCTCCAGGGTTTCCCACAGAGAAGCAGCCAGAGGCTCTGCAGCTCTGACAAATGCAGTCTTCAACAAAGAGCAGTGAGCATGTGCCTCCCTTTCTTGGGGCTGAAACTCTTCTACCCCTTTCTACTTAAAGCTTGGTCTTGCTGCTGGGAGGTAGGAAAAACAGATCTTTGAAAGGTCTTTAGGTCTGTGAAAGATCTTTACTCTGATGTTCTTGCAATTTCTTGGGGGGTACAAAATCCTGCTGAGGATTTCTGAAGTCTCCCAGCTAAAGTCAGATTCTGTGTGTGCCTTTCTAGATACTAGCAAAATTACTTTTATTCTTAGCTGATCAATTTCTCTTGGACTTCTGTACAGTTTTGATATAGTGTATTGTTTTTATTATATACACACAGTGTTACAGGCTGTTGTATTAGTTTTTTGTTTCTGAAAATTCAGCAACTCGTTTTGTTTTAAGAAAATTGGAATCAAAACCTGACTTTCTTTGCCTTTTGGATGTATTGATGTATTGAATTTGTTTCTTTAGTGTAACTTCACATTGGCATAAATGAACACAAGATCACAAAGCTCAGTTTGCAGACCCCTGTTTTGACATCACTGGTCATCAGGCCTACAAAGCAAGCAAAAAAACTTTTGCTTGGGTGAGCAGTGTTGCTTCCATTTGCTTTCTTATTTTGATCCCTTTGATTCAAGGGGTCATCTTGTTTAGAAGCTTCTTGCTTTGCTTTGTTGTTAACCTCACTTAGAATAAAGAAAATCCTTCCTGAACAGCAGAGGGGTTGTGAGAAGAAAGGGAACATCTCTCTGCCTTTTGGCATTTGATCACAGCATGCTTCTATGACACAGTAGTCCTGTGATGCAATAGACCATATGTGAACTAGCACTGGAAGAAAATTGTTTCTTACTTTATCATTTTTATATGATGGAGTGCAAGTGTGATTTATGTATGTGTTTTCTTTGTTCCTGACTTAGCAGGTTTTCCAGTTCTTGTTTTTAAAATAGAATTGTTTGACAAAGATCCCAGTCCAGCCTGACGAGCTCAGTGAACTTCACATACATACACCTTATGTATGTGGAGCATCGTCTGCATTTCAAGAAATTGTTGCTGGCAGTAGGCATTTGGTGCAGCATGTGATTGGGTCGATGTTGAGGGGCTGAGTATGAGTGTCTGCTCCCACTGAGACAGGTGGTACTATGAATTTATTGAAAATTAACTGATTAGAGGTAGGGATGCCAAGCAACACTTCAATAGTGTTAATATTCTGGGTTTTGGCTGGTAATTAGGACTTTTTGGTGGAGATGTATAGGGTTATAATGGAGTTTCAGAAAACAGAATCACAGAATGGCTCAGGTTGGAAGGGACCTCAAGGATCATGAATCTCCAACCCCCCAGCCACATGCAAGGCCACCAGTCTCCCCATTTAATACCAGACCAGGCTCCCAGGGCCCCATCCAATCTGGCCTTGAACACCTCCAGGGATGGGGCATCCACAACCTCTGGACAGACTGTTCCAGTACGTCACCACTCTCCTAGTAAAGAACTTCCCTCTGAAATCCAACCTCAATCTTCCCTCCTTCAACATAAACCCACTTCTCCTTGTCCTTCTACTATTTACCCTTTCAAAGACTTGAAGAGTATCTAGGAAATACTGTTTCATTCTAGCATTATGAATTGATTTCTCTGTGCAGAATTATGTAGTTTCTAGTGTGTGTTTAGTCTGAAGAAATAGCCAGGGAATGTAGTAAAATGTGTTAATTTGGAACTAATGACTGAGCCTATATGCTGTCGACTTTGGTAGTCCATTTGGTTACATTCAGGATGACTGGGTTGCTCTGCTGCTTGATGGGTTTGATCCTGGGGAGAAAAATACGAAGTTTTAAGCTACCAAGCCTAAAGCAAAGTTTTGGGCACTATGTAAAAGGCATGTAGATTTGTTTTCTTTAGCAATCCTATTTATCCTTGAAGAAACAAGTAAGACTTTTTCTTTATGCTTTTTACCAAAGTCAAGGATGATTCCTGTCTTGCCCAAAACACACAAGTCACTTTGTGCTCATTTCTGTCCTAGGGGATTTGGTACTGTCTTAATACAAGATGCTGAACACAACATGGCAGCCTTGTGCCGTATCATGGTTCTCATCCTGATGCTTACATCTTTGGAAAGGAAAAAAAAAACTCGTGTGCCATCTTCAGCATAGCTGTGCCCTCATGCTGCATGATTTAAGGTTGCCATCTCAGTCTCTGATATAGCACTGTAAGACAGCCTGAGTGTTGACAGCTGCTGGCAGTTCCTTAGCATGGAAAAATCATAAGGATAACTGTAAATGAGTTGAAAGGTATCTCCTCCCTCCTACTCATACTTGTCAGAACCCAGAAGAACATGAAGTGCTTCAACTTCAACCAACAAACCGAGGTAGGTCATTGACCCATTTTACTGAAGGTCTCTCTCATCCAGAAATGCTGTTTACTGCCACTTTCTCTGGCTGTTTACAGTCCAATTCCGCCCACCTTTGGGTAAAGGCATGATGAATTTGTATCAGTGTAAGGGAAGGCAGTTACAGCTCTAGTATTATGTGTGTTTCAATTAATTTCAAGTAAGCATAGCTTTAAGAAATGGATCTCACCTAACAAAGTGATTTAATTCCCTTGAGCCTCGTTTTCAGAACAAGGTTCTGAAGTACAGAGAAAAGTACCCTTTAGCAATGACAGCAGCAACACAGCAAAGGACTCACTGAAGGAAACTGCTCTAAATGCTGTCTGGGCAAATTTGAAACTTGGAACAAGGAAAAGACATCTAGGTGAGTTTAGCTTTTAGCTTACCCCAAAATACCTTTTGTATGTTGTAGATTAACTTACACAGAGCTAAAATGTTGCTGTGCTTTCTATTTCTGTTCAAAATAACACAAGAGATGAGTACGTGTGTGGCTTTCTACCAGTTCCAAGTACATTCTTCAACCTCTGGCTTATCCAGTCCTGTTTCCTGACAGGAGAAAAGTAGTGTTATTTAACTCAAAATGATCTCAAGTGTAATGCAATGTTTTGTGAGGACTTACTCCAGCCCAATTGCCCATACTTTACCATTTGCTGTTTGCTCAAGTGCCTGTGGCTGTACTTATTTCAGAAGAACTAGACTATCATAGAGAGATTCCTACACTGTACTGCCACAACCCCTGTTCTCAGCACCGATGTTTCTCTATTGAATTTTGCATTCACAGATTGTGTAGTACAGCAATGCAAAGTAGCAGACAATCTTGATAGGAGCCTCAGGAGTCAGATTAAGGCCGGTTCAGTCCTGTCTCAAATTTATACTCCAGTACCATCATCCCCTATTCTCTGCCCAATGGCTAAATGCCTGACATCAAAACAGGTTTAATGATTGTCTTCATGCCTGCAGGTTGAAAAAAATGTAGATTTTTTTTTTTTTTTCCTTATTACAAAAATAAGCTGCAAAACACCATGGGAAAGTTCTCTCAAGCATTCAGAAAGATCCTGTTTCTATGATCCTGCTTTGCAGCTGGGTCCAACAACCTCATGATGCTCAGAAGTTGTTTACACAAGAGAATCAGCATAGAAAAGCAGTCTTCATGTACAACTGCTTCTGGGAGGTTGCGACTCCAAGTGAGGTGCCTTTGAAGAAATGCTGGTTTCAGCAGCCCTTCTCCTGGGCCCAGTCAATCCCCCAGTGGGTGCAGCTGCCTTTAAGCAGCAGGAAGCTAAACCTGATTTATCTGTGCAGTGGTGCAAGTTTATGTAGAACACCACAAGTATCTGCAGTGTACCAGGCTAGACAAAGACCTGACTTCTGTGAAGGCAACTTGAAAGTACTCATTTTAAAAGCTCTTAAGTCACTTACTTATGAATTCTCATGTCTTATTGCTTGCTATTAGAAGGACATCATTGTGTTGGCTTTGTTCTGTTACAGTTTTGAAAGACTAAACTCTCCTTAATGCTGTTCCACTCAGGTACACACTCCTCAGTTTTCTGAGGCAGAGAAGTTCTATTTGAGAGCAGCTGAAAGTAAAGTTCTGTTACCTATTAGATATTTGGAGGAAGAAACAGAACCTTATTTTTTCCCATTTCCTTATCAATATAATTTAAATTATCATTATTTTTTTCCCTGCAGTGTTAGGAAACCATACGAAATAATAAGAGAAGACTACATAAGATTCACATACCTGCAGCTATTGGAGACAGCGCCCGTGGACAGAGATAGATGGCAGCAATTCAGATTTGAGGGGAGGCTGATTAAAAAAAAGAGCACAGAGTTCTACTTCAACTCTGGAAGTCTGCCTTGCTGGATGGGCATCTCTTGTGGGGTAAGATTTTCATTCGTTGCTTCTGTATATTCATTCTAGAACCAAAGAAATAATAATAAGCCCTACCTTGTTTACTCCCTGTATGATTTCTTCAGTATAACAGTGTAACTGCGCCTTCACTATTTTACATTTTCTGCTGGATGCTTCTGACCTGGAATGAAGAAATTCCTCAGACCCTCCATAGGCAAGTTTTGCACATTGGTAACTATTGGCACCAAAGATGCTTTCTGATATGTATGGGGCTGTACATTATTTTCCTATGAAGCAGCATCTGTGTAGCTCAATGTACTGATATGTACATTTATGAATGAAGGCACAATTTGTAAGTGTAAGGTTTGTTATTGTGTACAGAAATTGGTCTGAACTAAGGATTTTTTCCAATTTATTTGCAGCTGAATATGCAAATTGTAGGCATAGTAACAGCCTGACTGACAGTAGCAGCACAAAATGAAGTGGAATTCAATTTCCACCTGAATTGACTGATCTCTGATTGGTGTAATTCCTCTCCTATCTCTATTCCTTCCTATCTCTAGGTCCAGTCTGCTGTTTCAGAGAAATTCTCCTGTATGTAAGGACAGCAAAAATGATTCTCAAGCCAGAACAGCTGCAACCTGTGCCCAAATGTCCCTTCCAAGGTACCAGAAAAGGGCTGTCCTGAGGTGTTATCATCCTCTTCTTGGAGAAAATGTCACTGCTGTTTACCACAACCAGGTTTTCACTGAAGGAAACGAGTAAGAGCTTATATATGTTTGACAGAGTAAAGCATGAATAACATGAAAACATGAGGTCACTAATTTTCATGTTTTAAGCAATGCTTTCTCTAAAATCAGAACTGCCTTTGAAAAAGACAACTGTATGAGAACCACGTTTAAAATGTGTTAAGAAATATTAGTTTTATTTAACCAGTTTTCACAGCTGAATATTTATTCTATAAAAACTTTACAGATTGTACAGTTTATATATAGTTCAAACTACTAGAACAAAAAAGTAGGTCCCACAGATGCAAAAATACTGTACCAATCCAAGGTAAAGGCAGATTTACACACTGTACAGCTCTCCACTGGGAAGGGGAGGTGGGTCAGTTCCAAGTAAAAACTTCAAAACTGTACAAAAATAAGGTTTGATTTCTATTCCATTCTTCATAATACATTCAATAAGATTGCAAGCACAGATACCCAAATAATAATAGATATCTGCAGTCAGGAATCAATAACCACTCCTGAAAGGAATGCAAAATAGGTCTATTTACACAGGGCACTCTTTTACACCATACTGTATATAGTGTATATTTAAAATAATAAAAAAAGCGTAGACAAAGAACATTAAACATCTAATATAAGGTAGTTTTTTTTTTAAAAGTTTTTTTTTACTTAATAGTGTGCCAAAAGAATTTTAACTTATTAAATAATATATTCTAAGTGAACCTAAAATTTATGAACATAAAATGCATTTTTGGTGTAATACATCAATTAAACCAGCAAATAGGAAATAAAAACCAAACAACTGTATATAAAGTAGTATTCTCACCCAGCAACAGAAGCACTTATGTAGTTATTAAGAAAAAAAAAGGCTATTTGAAAACCCACTAAAACTAACTTATAACTTAGGATATTCATACATAGATATTCAGTGATTCACTAATACTGCAAAACAAGCTTTTTTTGTCTTTTTTTCCTTTCCCCTCCATGTTCCCCCTGCTTCTCCTCATTGCCTTTCCCCATGAGACAGTGGTTTCTTCACGTTATCTGGGTAAGAATTAAATGCATTCCTGCTCTCTTCCTCCCACCCCTCTGTACCACTCCCCTGGAAAGGGCAGAGTGTTTCCTAAGCATTAATCCTGAGCATGCTCTCTTTTGGGTGATATTTTTGATCTAGGCTTTAAGGAGTTCATCTGAAAAACATTAAGATGTCCCACTGAGGTATGTCAACCTTCTTCTGCGACAGTGCCTTACATCTTAGCTGACTTGTTGGGCAGTGAAAGTAAGGGCTGGCTAATACCCGTTTCGATTCTGTATTCTAATGATAAAAGAAAAGCATTATTCCAGACTTCCCTGCCACGCAGAAAATAATGCAACACCATTTGCTTTTTAATCCATTCTCTGCCTGATACAGTACTAGCCAACGATGACCAAAACTAGAGGCTTTAAGGAGATGGTGGGTAGTGCACTCTGTCATTGTTTACCTTCTGTGTGCATGTGTCTATGTACACGCTGTCACGCATTACACTTTGTATATATAAAAGCTATGTATACGTGCACACGCACATACCTTATGCATGTGCATATATACACACACACACAACAATCAAGGAGAAAGGAGTTTTGTTCAAATTTAAGTGATACAGTACTGTCATACCCCTTGACAATAAAACGGGGGGGGTGGGGAGGAGGGATTTACTACTGTTCCCAAGCTGAGCCAGGGGTGAGTTTATATAGGTTTTAAAACGGGCATATTTTGTTTGCCCTGATGTCCAAGAAGTACAATTCCAGTGTCAATGGGCACCTCATCAGAACTCATCGATTTTTCTTTGCAGATATTTTAACATGGAGTCCATCCCCTGTGCTGAGCCCCAGATTTTCTTCAAAACTTCACACTCTTTTTCATTTGCTTGTTCCAAGTCCACCTTCATAATATTACGTACTAGAGCTTTGGATTCTTCAAGTACCTACACCAGAAAAAGAAGAGTTTGTTCAGTTTTGAGCAGCTTGCACATTTTTGAGCAGCTTGCACATTTAGTTTTATACAGAGCCTGATGTTATTCATAAATGTGAGCTTTTCAAACGATTCATGTACTACATGTGCATGATTTCACAGTGATAACATGAGAAAACTAACTTCATTTTGGTGAAGGTTAACTGTAATATTGTTATCCAAAACTGCTCTAATAACCAGGCAGACATTCGAACTTTAAACAACATTTTAATAAGATTGCGAAAAAAAATAAAATCAAAAGTTGGCTTTTTCACTTATTCTGTTTCAAAATCCACAATATCTGTATGTAACAGTTGCTTTGTACTGTATTTCTTTCCCTAAGGAAGCATTGGATTGTGGTGGTTGCAGCCATCATGCAGAACTGCTGAAACACAGACATGAGTGCCACAAGCATTACCAGTAAAAACTGAAAGCTTAGCCTGTTGTCAAAAACTGCATTCTCGCTACAGAATTATTATCAATTTCCTTGGTAATTTAAATTACAACTCAAAATATGACTAGGGCAACTGTTTACACTGTTAATTAGAATAAGTTGGACTTATTTACTGTATCATTTATACTTAAGTTAAAAAGAAAGTATATTCTGAAAGAGTACAGTATTCTTAGCCACAACATATTACAGCATATGGTTTACAAAAAAAAACAACAGGTATGAACTCTTTAAATCAAGAACAACAACAAAAAAAATTAACATAAAAAAGCACATTAATACTCATTACTTGTCTCTTTTTTTTTTTTTTTGAGAGGGAAGGTGTAACGATGTAGTCTAACAATACATTAATTTTTATTTATTTCCTTACAGTAAGTTGTTAATAGTTAAATTAAGGACACTTACAACTGAATTACATGTCACCAGTTCCTTTATTCGAACCATTACTTCTTGTGTGAACGTTCCTGGCCAAAACACTTGAGAGACCAGTCCTTTGGCACAAGCTTCCTGCGCAGTCAACTTCCTTCCACTGAACAACATTTCATTGGCCTGAAGGGATAAAAAGTTACTTCTGGTATGAAATGTAATGAGACAGAACTCGTTAAAGGAAAAATGCTCAAAAGAAAAGAGAAAATGCCTACGCTATTTAAGAGTTTGACTATGGCTCTTCCAGCTTTTAAAGATAAAGAGCTGCCTACAGATGAGCTGGTCAGTGGTGTTGACTATACAGCTTCAGTAGCTGTAGAAATAGAGGTCTATGATTAAGTGTGAAACGTGTAGATGGTTTTTTGTTATTTCCTATTCATGAGTGTACATAAGCTTCAGCTTTCTTGGAGTACTGCAGCATATGGTACATATGGTAACAGACTACAATGCCTGACAGATCTGTAATGAACTCATCACCTTGCTTTCCATGATAGCAATGCTTGCAGTAACTAAGTCTTACTTTAAAAAAATATAATTTTTAAAAATATTTTAAAGTCTACATTTATGTGTAAATTATAAAGATCACCTAATTCTTGTGGTAGACCTCCTGTGAACTGCTCGTCTTGCAAGAAAAGCGTAGTTCAATGGTCTGCTGTTATTTTTTTTTTCATACTGAACATTCTGAAACCTAAATATATATATATGGTTTATTTTGAGCCCATCTCACATGTCTTCATATCATTTCATGTATGATGTAGCATTTGAAATAGATGGCTCATCTTTTGGAGTTCAATTTCCAAAACCCACTGAAGCGAGTGAATGGGATATTAGCTGTTTTCTGTTCAAAGTCATAGAAAATTAATATTGAACTGATTAATTCTTTCTGAAGCTGATAGAGGAATTTTTTTGGAAGGAATTAAAAAACAAACAAACAGAAAACCCACCACAACAATAAAAAACACAAACAAAAACGATCAGAACCCAAAATCTTAGGAAGATCTTATACATTGAAAAAAAGCATTAATAAAGATACAGAAGAACAATACATTTCATACAGCAATCTCTGTAAAATTTGTTGATTTCCAATCACACATGTGACTGTTTAATAGCTTCCCTGTTAAACGGGACTCTACATGTTTATGTATCTCTCTTAATGAAGATTCTTCTACAGACAATTAAACTGTGTTTGCCTTGATAGCTGCATGTTAACAGCCAGTGAAGATTAAAAGCTCAGAGTAATTGTCAACTTTGGAAAATCAGCCTTACTGCTCTTTAATGACTAATTACACTGAAAATATGACGAAGTTATCACTGGACACTTGGAACATGAGGCTGTTCAGTTGCTGACCCCCAGCTCAGGTGGCTTGTGAAAGGAGTGCTTCCTAGGATCTTTGACATATGATTTATATACTCCTGTTAGTAATACCTTCTGTTACAGGTTCCAGCAAACTTAACTACGCAAGATTTATCATAATAATTATATTTTCTGATTTTTCTGGATCATACACAAACAATACTGACTTGTAATGCTAGCCAAAAATCAGTGATAGACAATTTTGACTGAAAAAACAGGAAAGGGAGGAAAAAATATTTAGAAATTTAAATTCAATTTTGAAAGACACTTAGCACTGATTTTGATAAAAATGTGAAGACAATCTACTGGGAGTTAGGAAATTTTACACTTGAAGTCAGCTAGTCAGTTACGTATTCTTCACATCGATCTTAAGTGATGAGGTAAAAAATGAATGCTAGGAAACATCATCATTATTATTGTCAAAGACACTGTTCTCCTGAATGTGAAGACAACAAGCGCTAGCGGTGCAATTATCTTATTTCTGCAAGCTGTATCACAGCACACGCAGAAAACCTTGCATGAAATGCACACTCAATAGTGATCTTAGCTGACAGATTTCAAAAGGGAATCTTTAGATTTGTACATATTGTATGCTGGAGACCCACTGCCAAACAAGTTTTATTCATCTGACCACGTCTTGTATTTGATCTGAAATTTAACACACTTGTTGCCTACTTTCCAAGAAATAAAATACAGCCGTAGAGATGAAGATGATAAAAAATACTTCATTAACACCACGTTCTCATGACCAATTCTCATATTCATGAACTCAGTTTCATACTTCTCCTTTCACTAAGGAACTGCCATACGGCGCTGAGACATCTGCTGGTCTCAGTTTCCCTCCTTCAACAGAAAGTGCATCACGGCACTTCCACACAAACATAGATGCCACAGAGCACCTCAACTCTCCCACGCACTGCTAAAAGGCAGCTCCCTATAGTGCTGAAGATCCTGACTGATGTAGACTACAGACTCTGGGAAATACGAATCCCCCACATATGACACAAAAGCTTAAGTTGCAGTGCCAGCATGCTGCAGACTGATTGAAAAAAAAGCAGGTGCGTATAACTTGATCCCACAGCTCCTGTGCTTTATAGCAAGAACCAGAAAAAACAGAGCAAGAACTCCACAGCAGACACACAGTAACAGGGCTTCCCAAACAGACTTCAGAACCTCTATTGCAGATTTGCTTTCAGAACTTGAAAGCAGAGCATAAGCATTCTTCTAAATTTCTTGGTATTCCCAATACAGAATCAGTTTTGAATCCCAAGTCTGTACTTCAAATTTCCTGCAGTAATGAGCTTTACATCAACCATATTCTAGGAAAAAATTCTACACGACAGACTGCTCAGCAGCTGAGACTGACCCACTCCGTGAAGGTATTTCCAACAGTCTTGCCCTAGAATATTTTTACTAGGTGTTGCTGATAAAAAGAATGCAATGAAACCAACGTACAAGAGCTGTGTGTGGGACTTACTTGGTATCTGTTTCAATACATTTGTAAAAAAAAAAAGTTTCAAAGCAGACAGAGGTCCCCTTTCTTTTGTAGGACTTTTTTTTTTCCTCCCTGAATGTCTGTCATCTCCTGCTAGCTGCCTCTTGTTTCTGCTGACTTCCCAGGGAAGCATGCTGCTTTAATGAAATTTCCAACATGTTCTGAATAGATTTCACAAAACCCACTGATTAAAGACCAACTTTGCCTTGCACAGCATTGACACTGCAAAGGGTCAACAATAGTATGAAAGCAGCAGCTTGGACTTTCCCTTGGAAAATGCATTTAGCTATGGAATAGTACAGTATTATTTGCACTAGAAGCTTCGCATTTAGATCTTTAGATTTAAGGATGAGAGCATTCACGAAGGCAAATGAAAGAGTACACTAGGGAAGAGCTTGTGTTTTTATGAAAGTTCTGAAGAAACAAAAAGTAACAACCACGGGACTCACTCTAAAGGACGAGGATGGATGGAATGGATGGATGAATGGATGAACGAATGGATTGATGTCCAAATAAAAAGGGAAAGGAACAATCAGTAGGTTGTAACATGCTCATATATTAAATATACTCATAACTATCAACCTGTTTCAATTACCTTTTCTTTTTCCTTCTACTCACTAAATCCAGACATCACGCAATTAATTAGTTATGAGATCTGTTCAACCTGATGCTTTTAACATGTTAAAAATTTGTTTTTTTTTTTTAAATCAATAAATGCCTATGGGGGAAAACTGGATTATATAATAAACAGTAACTTAGGAAAAAAACACAGAGCTGTGAGTGCTTGTTTCACACTGTTACTATTCAGTTTCAACTGCAATGGGACATAGGTCCAAGTTTTCAAGGAATGCAGCATAAAAAAAAGTAAACAACAAAAATAATGTAGGTAAGAACATTTTAAGTAGCATTTTCTTTTTTACATTCAATTCTTTTATCTGATTGGAAAACAGGAAAAAAGAAAAACTTAAATAATGTGGCTTATAGCTTCAGCAGCAATGCAAAGCATTATCAGTTATTTCAAGCCATTAAAACCGTACAAACAAAACACAAAGCTAAAATTTAGATGAGAAAAAAAAAAAAAAAAAAAAGGATTTGCAGGGGTGACTTGGATCAAGTATTTCCTGCATAACGCACTCATTTAACATCAGGAGAGATGCATAAAGTAGGGAAGCTTCTTGAGAATAATGAGTGCATGAAAGCTGATTTACCTATTTTGCATATTAGCATAAGACTGCTGATAGTTGGTGATACAGGGATCTGCAACATAAGCACAGACCAGTGTACTCTTTACTACACTTCCTGATGCTGTGCTGAATGCAAGACACCATTGGCTGGTCTTCATAAGACCTCAGCTGGGAGCATGTATCCAGGTACACACCTTCCCCTTCTGCCACCAAAAGGGTTAAGGGTGCCCATGATGTGGGATTAGGTCTCACGCTGGTTGTTTGGTGCCCTCAGTTGTAAGCTAAGTTGCAACAGCAGAGAACCTATAAATACTGGTTTCTCATGAAAAGTATTCAAGAGAGAAAGAATAATAAAGATAGCACAGCAAAGCTTAAAAGATCGTGAAATCGCTGGATAAAGTTTCACAACTGTATTGTGAAGCTGTCATCCCCTGCCCTGCAAGCTACTTACAGAAGCCAGGCCCATTATCCGGGGGAATGTAAGGGATGAACATCCATCTGGACTTTGTCCAAAAGTAGTGTATGGTGTCTGAAACCAAGCCTTCTCATTAGCCCAAACCACGTCACACAGAGGCAATATAGATGCTCCAAGTCCAATGGCTGGGCCATTTACTGCTACAATGATAGGCTTCTTAAACTGAATAAAAGTATTCACAAAATTCCTGAAGAAAAACAAGAACATGCACTCATGTATTAAAAGCAAAATATACCAGCCCTTGAGATCTCAGTAATAATTAATCTCTATAGCAACGTCACTTTCAAAACCAACCTGATAACCTACTGTGGAGGTGACTAGCTTTGCCAATGAGGAGAGAGCAGCTGATGTTGTCTGCCTAGACTTCAGTAAGTCTTTCATCACCATCTCCCATAAAACTCTCACAGGGAAGCTGATGAAGTATGGATATGGTGAGGTGGATTGAAAACTGGCTGAATGGTTGGGCCCAAAGGATGGTGATCAGTGGTACGAAGTCTAGTTGGAGGCCAGTTGCCAGCCCTATATCCCAGGGCTAAGTACTCAGTCCAGTCACATTCAAATTCATTTGTGACCTAGGTGGGTTAGTGCACTCTCAGAAAGCTTATTGACCATTAAAAAGCCTGGCTACAGTATTGTTCTGCCATCCAGAGACCTCTACAGACTGGAGAAACATCTAATGGGAACCTCACGAAGTTCAACAAAAAGGAGTGCAAAGTCCAGCATGGAAGCAACGGCCCCATGCACTAATTCATTCAGGAGGCCAATGAAAGCAGCCTGGCAGAAAAAAAGACTCAGTCCCAGTTGACACCAAGTTGCACATTTGCCTCATGGCAAAGAAGACTAATGATATTGTGTGCTGCGCTATGAGGAGTGTCGTTAGTAGGTTGAGTGAGGTGATCCTTCCCCTCAGCATAAGGAAAAACACACCTAAAATACTGTGTCCAGTTCTGGGCTCCCAAGTACAAGGGAGACAGGGTGTTATTCGACAGTGTTCAGCAATGGGCCACAAAGCTGATTAACAGACTGGAGCATATCTTCTATGAGGAAAGGCTGGGACTGTTCAGCCTGGAGAAGAGAAGGCTCAACGTGGGAATGATCTTATCAATGTATACAGACAGCTGCAGGGAGGCTGCAAGGAAGACATAGCTAGGCTCTTTCCAGTGGTTCTCAGTAACAAAACAAGAGGCAGTGGGCACAAACTTCAAAGCCCTGTCTAGACGTGGTCCTGGGCACCCTGCTGAGGGGACCAGATGAATCCCGAGGTCCCCTTCCAACCTCTACACTCTGTGTGGAAGTCTGACATTTCTCCAGTTCAAAGCACAGTTATAGAACAGATGTGCATTTAATGACCCTGGTATGGAAGTGTTTGTGTTAAAATCTTGTGCCTCACACAGCCACTCTCTCTTAGATGATGATGCAATACTAAGCTACAATTGTGTATTCTCATATTATTGACACAAAAAGACATTCATCCCAGTTCCAATGAAAAGTATGCATGCATAAAAGTTGGGGGACAGGGAGAGAGACTCCAAACTCACAAGTAAGATACTGACATTTCTTAGTTAATCATAGAATGGCTTGGGTTGGAAAGGACCTCAAGGATCATGAATCTCCAACCCCCTGCTGCAGGCAGGGCTACCAACCTCCCCATTCATTCAATACTACATCAGGCTGTCCAGGGCCCCATCCAACATGGCCTTGAATACCTCCAGGGACAGGGCATCCATAACCTCTCTGGGCAGCCTGTTCCAGCACCTCATCACACTCTCTGTGAAGAACTTCCCCGGTGATACTCAACCTAAATCTTCCTTCCTTCAACTTAAAACCATTTCCCCTTGTCCTGCTGTTGTCTACCCTTTCAAAGAGTTGATTCCCCTCCTGTTTGTAGGCTCCCTTTAGGTACTGGAAGGCTGTAAATGACATGACCTCACAGCCTTCTCTTCTCCAGGCTGAACAAGCCCAGCTCCCTCAAATAGTTAATAGGTCTGATACATAAGGATAACGTTGCTCATATTTAGTGCAGGTACATGATTATTAAATTCAGAGGTGAACATATAGAAATCAGCATTTGTAGAACAATCTTTTAACCTGAATGACAGGTGGCTTTTCAATTCAGTTTTAGATACTGTATGGGGAGATTTACACAAATTTATGAGTAAGCCCCCCCCCTTTTTTTTTTTTTTTTTTTTTTTTAAAGTTTAGACATATACAGCACAGTAGCAACTGAACATAGGGTCTCTGAAGGAGTACAGTTATTCTGGAAGTATGCAGGAGTTACTGCAAGATCTCAGGCCATAGAAAACAGAGCTTCCCTGTACTTGGGGATGCAAGATCCATACATTTTTTGATAAACATTCTTCTAGTTTATGGTTGTGTATGTGTGTATAAGTTACCATTACTGTTATTTTTTTCTTCCTTTTTCTAAGTAAATAGTTTTTAATCTCAACCTACAGTTTCTACCCTTTTTCCTCCTGCCTATTTTCTCCCCATCCCACTGAGATGTGGGGGAATGAGCAAGAGGCAGCAGGGTGTTCATATGCTTCCTGGGTTCAACCACAACAGGTAACTAGTATTTACTTATTCACTACTAGTTCACCAGTAAAATATCCATAATTCTACTGTTCTGTATCAGTTATACTGTTAACCATTCAGTCACAATCAACACAATCATCTTGTGTTTCTGTACGTTCAGTTACCTTTCCTGAAAGTGTATGGCTGTTGAAGTCTTTTAAAATTGGCTTCAACTGGATAAATATTATCATAACACTAGTTTCCATAGTTAAATCTTAATGGTATAAATAGTGATGCATGAAATAATAACCCAGATAGAAATGGACAGGGATTATAAAGAAGTGCTGCATGCTTATCACATAACAGGTGATTGTCTGAGGTATTGTTGAATTAGAGGCTTTTGAAATAGAAAAGATAAAGCAAGTCAGACTGGATAATGAAAAATACCCGCTCAGATGACTGAAGATACGTTTACATACCTAATAGCTTCTGCCATCTTAGTGCTTTCCTTTTTTCTATCATCTGTTAAACGTCGTATAAAATAAATAAAATCAAGACCGCAGCAGAAAATGCTACCAACTGCACTGAACAGCACGAGTTTGCTGTCATCTGCAGCTGCTGTGTTCAGTGCACTTTGGACTTCCTTCATTACCTGGAAAAAAAAATAAAATTCATTAAAGTACTTTTATTATAACATTAGAAATTAGCATGCTGTTCTTTCCCCTTTGTCATGTAGGATCTCAGTCTTTGAGATTCTCATTTTCCCTTAGGATCCAATCATCATATTAGAAAAGTTACTATTTATAAAGTTTTTTTTATTGTTCAAATATAAGAAAGTTTAAAAAGCAAACAGCAAAACAACCCAAAGCCCCATCGGTGTTAGCTTTGTGTTTCTAAACATGATCAGAATGAGATGATGAAATCATTAAGAAAAAAATTAGATGTTATCTTTAACTATAGAATTAATTCAGCATTTCTGTAATTTGGACAGCAGATGGCACATGCAACCAGTTCAGAGGAAAAGAACCTTGATTCAGACTAAAGTTTGTTTTGAGTTGCACTTCACTGATTTCCACATCTATTAGAGAATATAGTACATCAAAACTCCTATGTTCATCAAACATCAAAATATCTATGTTCAGATAACATAAGTTAACACCCTCAACTGCATCAAGCTACAAGTCAATTGGATGTATAATAACTTGCAAGAAAAACCCACATCTCATTTAGTGTGTTTGTGCCTGAATAAGAGGTACAAACACGGCAGAGATTTATAATTCCTTCTGCAGCCTTGCCACCTCTTTCCCCCCTCCCAAATCAGGATTGTTCTGACCTCTGGATTTAGTGAGTTATTTTCAGATGATTTTGTTGATAGCAAGATGTGCGTGAATCCATCTTGTTTCCTGACAACAATGTCTCTGTACCGGTATGCACTCTCCGTTTGTCTCACACTGAACCGCAGCCTTTTATCAAAAGGTTGATCCCTCCTGTCGTCAATAAACCTCCGCTTGCTGGCTGTCACTCCTGTCACAGAAGTCTGTATGTTGGTTGTACCATTGGCTGCTAATGCTTCCATAAAGGTAGATGTACCTGGAAAACAGTTTAAACAGTAACATTCTATTAATTACATTTTATCAGTTCAACAGTCTCATAATCCCTACAGCACGAAAATACACTAGGCATATCACTGTGAACATACAATAAATATTAAACTTCTTCCCAAGGAAGCTGGATAAATGTTACAGAAATATACACTGTACACAGTGCAATAATGCAAATGAATTTCACGCTTGTGAGAAAAAGAGCAAAGCAAACCAACAGTGTTTGTTCTTAGAGAGGAGGAAAAGGCTTATTTGTCCCTAATGCCAATGCACTTGAGTAGGTTTATGAAGTATAATAAATAAATTCAGGAGAGATATGAATGCTCTGCTTTTTCCTTTTTCAACATCTAAGTCGTCTGACAGCATCAAGATTGCAAAGAGAAAGCAGATGCCTTTCAATTTCAAACAACATGAGAAGTTAATAAATGGAAGAAAAATGAACTTATAGCAAGTCAAATAAACACCTTGATTGACAAGATCATATACACCATAGTAGTCTTTAAAGGAAAACAGAAATGAAGAAATACAGGCTATATTGCTTTGGGAGAGAAACAAGACGCATGCAGTGATGGATATTTTAATGGATTCATAGACAATGAGATATTTCTGAAGTCTAAACAATTTTGCTATTAAAACTGGCAAACAGAGTATTATGTCTTTCTGGTCTTGTTCCCAGTAATTTAAATAGACAGTATTTGAAGGAATGCAAGTAAACAGGCCATTCATCATAGCACAGAAGGGATAGGTTTTTCTGTACTCCACATTATGATGCATAATACCAAATAATTAGCATTCATAAGACAAAATAAGAGCATCTTGGGTTTATTATATCCATCTACACGTTAAAATTTCAATGTAAAATTTGTCAGATTCATGTGTTGGGATGCGCAAGTTGAAAGGGAACAGCAGGGTTAAGATGTTGGAAAAATGCTGCAGGCTGTGACACAGGACGTTTGAAAGCTGCTTGCTGAAAACTGAGATCTGAGTCTGTATTAAAATCTACCGGATAGCCTGAGTCCTGATACTCCAGGACATCATGAATATGTTGCCTTTAAAAAGCAGAGTTTAAACACATAAATAGGCAATTAAGCATCACTGGTGGATCTTGTTTCGTCCTTTACAAACTTGCTGAAGAAGCAAGATATTTTTCAAGTTTGGATAATACACGAAGCTGTAATGATTTATTTTGCAAAATACTTGAAACAATTGTTGGTCCAATGACGGCATTATATGGATTCACCTCAATAATTTAAATTTCCACCTTTCAACTTTATTTAAATGTTGCTTAATTTGACCCATACGAAGTCATATATAAAAACTAATGAAAGTAAATTTGGGACATTAAACATTTTCTTCTATTTCTATTACAGAAATTGCTTTCAAATAAGTGAACCTTAATATTAAATGTTTGTAAATAAATACTTCTCTCCTACATCTTGTCTAATTAGAATCACAGAATCATGAAGGTTGGAAAAGACCACTAAGATCACCTAGCCAACCCACCAACCCATGCCCACCATGCCCACTAACCATCTCTCTCAGTGCCACATCTACACATCTCTTGAACACCTCCAGGGATGGTGACTTCACCGCCCCCCTGGGCAGTCTGTGCCACTGCCTCTCTGTTCTTTCTGAGAATTTTTGCCTAATTAAATAGGCGACTTACCTGTCAAAGGAGCTATGCAATGAGGTTTTATTTTGCTATTTCCAAATCTTTCTTGTTGCAATGGTGTTTTAATTCTCTTATCATATAGCTTTTTCCTCAAGAAGATAAAGACAATTCAAGATTTTAACTGTTTGAAGTGAAAAGTTTTACAGAGCTGAGTTCAGCTTGTAAACATCCTCAGAGAGAATAGATGCGAATAAAATGAAAAGGAAAATAAATATTTTATGTTGTCACAGAAGATTCATGCTTATTCTCAAGTTTTTCACATCTCATCAAATTCTTTATTTTTTTTTTTATTTCAGCAGAATAAATAAAAATTTGATGCAGACCAAATGTGAAATTGATGAGTGATGCTTTAGATACTTTTTCCAACCATACTATACAGATTACGTTCCTTTATGATTCCCTTCAAAGGAGATGTGCAGAAACAACACTGTTACCCAATGTTTCTCTAGGAAAATGGGATGAAATTGCATCCCTGTCTCAACAGTTTGTTTTTCCATAGGAAATATGAATTAAAGCAAACATGATTTCTAAACCTTAATATATTGATTTTATTGCTTTTTGTGATGGCAAGGACAAAAAAAGGTAGGGAACCAGGAAAGCGCAACGGACAAGACTGAACTGAAAAAAAAAAAAAAACCCATCACCCACCAAAAAAAAAAATCCTTAAGTCAGTAAACTTGCATAAGAGCTTTGAGTAGATCTTTGCTCACAACTTAAACTGCTAAGGATGTACTCAAGCAGCAGAAAATTTGGCAAGAGAGACCAAGATATAAACACCACACACTTTTCATGCTTTTTGAATGGGCAAGAGATGTTTCAGGTTTTTCTGTAAATTTTTTTCCACACTTGTCAACAGTTAGTTCCAAACCACAAACAAGGGACAGCTGCAGTTCAGTGGAAAAAGGGATATTTAGCTTGTAATGAAGTGCTGTTTCTAAAGGCGATGGGCTTTCGGTGTCCATGTAATTGTCTTAAGTGTGTTTACAAGACATGAAGGAGGTTTTTTCCACTGACAAAGTTAAAAGAAGTTTAATTAGCATTTGTTACTAGCACTGCATGTCTGGTGTTCTACACCTTGAAGCATAGGGGACAGTTTGACATTCAGTCCTCAAAAGCAAAGAAACAGCCCAGAGATGTAAAAGCAGAGCTTTGTGACCGACATCAACAGGTAAAGGTTGCATCAGTGAATGCAGAGCTATGTTTGAAAAATGAACAGAACATAGTTGCAGTTGGAAAGTTTTTGTGTTTTTTTTTTTTTTTTTTTTTTTTTGCAACTAAGTTAATTAACATTAATTTGACCATCTTAAAGGTGAAGGCATACTACTACTGCTCAAAGCCTCACCATATGGACAAAAATGATATTAATAGGAACACAGGACGTGGCTGTCCTGGTGAACAAGGTTGGCCATGAGATATGAAATGGCAGCATGCTCTTCTGGACAAGGTGGCCAACAGTATCAAAAAAAAAAAAAAAAAAAAAAAAAAAAAGCTTGGCCAGCAGATCTAGGGTGGTGAAACTCCCCCTCTACTCTGTCCTGGTGAAATCACATGTGGAGTACTGTGTCCAGTTCCAGGCTTGCTGGTTCAAGGCAGACAGATCTCCTAGAGAGAGTCCAGTGAAGGGCAACAAAGATGATGAGTGGCATGAAGCCTTTCCCATATGAGGAAAGGCTAAGAGACCTCAGACTATTCAGCCTGGAGAAGGCTGAGAGAGGATCTCATTACTGTTTATAAATATCTGAAGTGTAGGAGTCAAGCAGATGGGGGTGGAACCATTTCTGTGACTTACAGCAATAGAACAAGGGATGGCGGGCAGAAACAGGAACACAGGAAGTTCCATCTGAACACAAGAAAGAACTTCTTTACTTTGAGGATGATGGAGCACTGATACAGGCTGTCCAGAGAGGGCGGAGGCCCCTTCTCTGAAGAGATTCAAGACCTGTCTAGACACCCTCCTGTGCTGCTTTAGCAAGAAACTGAACTAGATGATTTCCAGAGGTCCCTCCCAACTGCTACAACCCTGTGATTTTTCATTTCCTTCGTCCCTTTCAGTACAACCTTTCACCAAGCAGGTCAGTCCCAATCCAATTGCCCTTCCTTCTTCCAGAAGACATTCCACACATATCATTCATCTATGTGCTTTTCTCTTCTGCTCAATCTTGGAACAGGATTCAAAGTTGCACACAATATTCAAGATGGGGACTTACAGGATTTCCAAGCCTCTTTTCTCTTCTTCTCCTTTGCTAAAACAATTTGTGACTTTTTAAAAATTATAACTAGTTCTGAGTAGATGCTTTTAGGAAACTGCCTAAAAAGAAATCCACTGATCCCTCTGAAGAAAAAAAATCTAGTCCAGAACCAATCATTACCTGGGTACAGTTTTATGTTTTGCTATAGGCAGTGTTGTACAGAATTATGTTTTGCCCCCTTCTCATTTCTCAGCATACATCTCCACTGCAACTAATCTCACTTTAATCGGGCAATCTCTCAGTATTTTAAGTTGCATTTACAGTGATCATAGTGAGCTTCAAGGACCCTCACACCTTTCCTATACAGTAACACACCAATCACTTCTCTTAAACTACATAACAAATTTGTAAATAAGAAGCATTCTACTGAGTAAGCAAATGAACTAACCCCAGCAATTATTTCTCTAAGTGTTAACTGCAAAAATAACATGTAATTGTAACTGATTACAACTCAAGTAAAAGAGAGGGAAAAATACGATGTGAAAAACCAATTAAAAAAATAAAATAAAAAAACCAACAACAACAGTGGTGGAAGTCACATTTTATGCCAAAAACATAGGCTGAGTAACCAGGGTCTGTTCAGCATGGGGAAAAGACTGAGAAGGGATCTGATAAATATTAAGAAATATCTAAATGTGAGATGGGACACAAATGGATGAGGCCACTCTTCTCAATGGTGTGCAGTGATGGAACAAAGAGGAATTGTCTAAAACTCAAACACAGGAAGTCCCATAGAAACAAATGAAAGAACTTCTTTATGATAAGGGTGACAGAACATTCTAACAGGCTGCCCAGAGTCTCTTTCTACGGAGATACTCAGGATCCATCTGGACACCTACCTACCTGACCTACTGTAGGGAATGCACTTTAGGAGGAGGGTTGGACTTGATGATCTCTTGAGGACCCTTCCAACCTCTGCAATTCTGTGATTTTGGGAAATAAAATCCTTTCCATACTTGTGCTGTTTTGGATTCTCTGGGCAGACAGTCCACGAGGCTTTGTGCCAAATGACCTGTGTAGGTTGCCCCATGCTCCCTTTTTGCACACAAAAAGGGACTTCTGGCAAAACATTCATAGGTACTAGCAAGCCATAATGTAAAAGCTGCACTACACCAAACATTTCACACCATGCGACACCAACCCCAGACAGTGATTCTGCAATGCAAACAATGTATAACAGTTTCCAGTAATTTTTCCACCTCTGCTTCCACAATTACACAGCAAATATTATTTTAAAAATGCAGTGCATTGGCAGGGACTGTAGAAATTCAAAAAGAGCAGAGAGCTATCCTATATCTGTACACATAGACAAACAAATCGGTATACATATTTACAGCATTTATGCTCTGGAATTAAACAAAAGTTCCAGCCTCCTTTAATGTCACTTCAAATATTTGTAAGAAGAAAAGAACATGAAATTTGTTACACCTTTCACCAGCAATACTGTTTTACTCTATGCTTCCAAAGTGTTCAGAAGACACATGTCACTTATGAAAGAAAAAAACCATAGAATGGCTTGGGCTGGAAAGACCTTAAAGATGATCCAGTTCCAGCCTCCCTGCTGTGGGTAGGGTTGCCAACCACTAAATAAGGCTGCCCATGGCTCCATCCAATTTGGCCTTGAATGACTCAAAGGATGAGGCATCTACAACTGATGATACAAAGCTGAAAGGAGTGGCTGACACACCAAAGGGCTATGTTACAATTCTCTGAGATCTGGACAGGGTGGAGACCATCAGTACAGATTCAGGGCAGAGCTGCTAGAAAGGAGCTCTGCAAAGGATCTGGGTGTCCTAGTGGACAACAGGTCAGCCATGAGCTATCAGTGTACTCTTATGGCCAAGAAAGTCAGTGGTATCCTGCAGTGCATTAAAAAAAGAGCGTGGCCAGCAGATTGAGAGAGATGAACCTCCCCTGCCCTCATCCAGACTACTGTGTCCAGTTCTGGACTCAGTTCAAGAAACACAAGAATATCATAGAGAGAATCCAGTGAAGGGCTGCAAAGATTATGAAAGGTCCTGGAGCATCTCCCAGAGACCTAGGGATGCTCAGCCTGGAGAAGAGAAGGCTGAGTGGGGAATTATTTAAGATATCTAAAGGATGCGAGTCAAGTAAACGGGGCCAGGATCTTTTCAGTTGTGCCCAGTGGCAGAACCAGAGACAACGCATATGAAGTGGAACACAGGAAGTTTCATATGAACATGAGAAAAAGCTTCCTTACTTTGAGGATGACAGAGCACTCGAACAGACTGCCCAGAGAGGTTGTGGGCTTCCCTTCTTTGGAGATATTCAATATCTACCTGGACACTTTCCTGTGTGACCGACTATGGGGAATCTGTCTTTGCAGGGGGGTTGGACTTGATGTCTCCAAAGGTTCCTTTCAACCCTTTGAATTCTGAAACCTCGAGAAATGCACTGACTTCAAAGAGGATGCACATGCTGATGTACAAACAGAGTACTGCTTCTCAATGAACAAATAATTTTTTGGATGAGCCTAGAATATTCCAAAAAGAAAAATCCATTATAGTGAGCCACCTGCTAGAAAGGAGCTCTGTGGAGAAGGACCTGAGCATCTGGTGGACAACAGGTTAACTATGAGACAACAGTGTACTCTTGTGGACAAGAAGGTCAAATGGCAACCTGGTGTTGATCGTAGGTATTTTTCTGTTTCTTTTGTTTCCTACAGCAAATATATTTACAAGTTTACAACAATATCACTTAGAATGTGACAGTGTTCCTGGTTGCGTTTTAGTAGTTTATAGGCTAGGCAATTTGTTTTTGAATGTCTTTCTTCCTCAGAGAGTAAGCATGCAGATCAATAGAAATTTTTTAATTTCAACCAAAAATGCAACTAAAATTCCTCTTCTGAAAGCAGGCAGTCATTAGGAAAGAAAACAGCATTTCTCCGTTCTCAAGTTAAAAAGGTTTCTTTAGTCATCTAAGTATAAATAATTGAAAGTTTACATACTTTTGATGTAAACAACAAAACACTAGTCCTGACATTTGTTAGGGCAACCCCTGTAAAAACAGGGATAATATTATTAATGTAATCTGGCTGGCAACAAAGCTCTTAAAGTCTGATCAAATTTTACAATCTTTGAGAAGGAGCTATGCATTTTTGTGAATAAGATATTAAGTAAACTTTATTTTTGCTGTGTTACAGCAAGGTGGGGGGGAGGCCCTCCTCTTCACTGCAAAAGGCTGTCCAAATACATCTCCATCCATCCTTATTTTATATATGTATATATACATATATATATCAGATGAAATAAACACTCATCAGATGCGTAAATTCTTTTTCTCCTTTATCTTGACAGCTAGACAAATCAGGATCGCTCCCTTCTCCCCTTCCATTACTCTTTCATTCTGCAGTGATTTTTCTTCCATTGAATCTAGTCACAATACTACTGACAAACAGAAAAGACAACATGACCATTCCCATCATTCTAGCTATTATTTAAGATGGTTGAAAGAATAAAAAGGAAAAAAAATGCCCAAGTCCTTCTGATAGAACTCCACTCAACAAATCCCAGCCATAAGTCATAGCAGTATGCAGCAAAATATTTGATGAGGGAAGGAAAGAGTCATTTGTATTTCTACTCCTTATGAATAAACACAAATGAGAAAAAGCCATTTGCAGGTTACCAACTCCTTTTTGAGGCCACTTAGCACTGGGAACATTTTATGAAAAGAGCCTTCTGCTATCTTGTCCTTCAATATTCTCAGAGCTGCAGGTTATGATACCAGAGCATTCATTCAAAATGCTCTCAAACTTGAGAGTTAAGTAAGGACATCTCTCGGGGCTCATCTATAGGAGGAAAGCTACCACAAAATAGGCTAAGGTTTAAAACTTGAAGCATACCCAGCTATTTCACAGTAACTCCTGAGGTGAACACATTCTATATTAAGAACACTTCACTGCAATTTAATCCAATTCCCAAAGTGATCTAAAAAAAGGCTCTCTTCATGTGGAATAAGAGTGCCCTAATGTAAGGCTAGCTTAGAATAGATTCTGCCAAGACATCCCAGGCAGTTTCCTGTATAGACATGAATATATACATGCTCTGTACACATGACATCATTCTTGTAAGGACACCAGAACTTCCTAGCACATTCTGCTAACTTAAGGATATTTGAATAGGCAAGTATAGCAATACTACATTGGCTGAATATTTTCATTTGCCTTCTTTTTGAAAACAACATGTCATCAGTATTCACATTTCATTCTTCTAACATAAATGCAGCTTTTTATTACCAGTTTGCAAGAACACCATTCACAACCATTCACATAAACGTTTGGCCTTCTGATGGAGAAATGTACCAGGCAAAGAGGGCCAGAGGACTGTCAGAGGTTTAGCACGCTGATACATACATATTTGGCTTTACAGAAAAATAACAGCTTTCAAATCAAAGGACCTAGAGTGAGCAATCCCAGCAGTGAAGAAGCATTTCTGTTTTTACATATCTCCCTTAAGGAGGTATGTTTATCTTTCCAGTCACTGCCTGAGGTCTGTCATTAATAGCAGATGTCTTGACCTCCTGTGGGCCAGTAACCAACAGGTTCATTAAGAAGTGTCAGTAGTTTACCTGAGGCTGAACTAGCTTGATGCACAAGGGCCACCTGCCTGTACACAGCAGCAAGCCATTGTGCAATATGGCCAGCTAGACCTTACACCTTATGGGTTATCTGCACCAGAAAACGCTGGGTGACAATTTGTTCTGCAGCAGTATGCCCTTATCAGAAATTACTGACTTTGGCAGAAATAACTGTCTGGGAAAGCATCACAGAATCACAGAATTGTAGGGGTTGGAAGGGACCTCCAGAGATCATCGAGTCCAACCCCCCTGCCAAAGCAGGTTCCCTACACCAGGTAGCACAGGTAGGCATCCAGGCAGGTCTTGAACATCTCCAGAGAAGGAGACTCCACCACCTCCCTGGGCAGCCTGTTCCAGTGCTCCGTCACCTCACTGTAAAGAAGTTCTTGCGCATGTTTGTGCGGAACTTCCTGTGCTGCAGCTTCCAGCCGTTTCCCCTTGTCCTGTCTCCACTCACCACTGAAAACAGTCTGGCCTCACCATTCTGCCCCCCACACCTTAGATATTTATAGACCTGGATCAGGTCCCCTCTCAGTCTTCTTTTCTCAAGGCTGAACAGACCCAGTTCACTCAGCCTTTCCTCAAAGCATAAAGGAGGAAGCTTCATTGGACTTCTTGGGGTACATTACAGGAAAAAAATCTTAAGTGTTGCAGGGCTGGGTGTCGTGCAAAAACAAGATGACTACTAGCTCCATGAGTACTTCTGCTGCTTGAACAGCTGCAGAGTAAAAAGCAGAGCTGGGCAGAGACACTGGGGAGGAAAATAGAAAGAAAGTATTGGTGAAAAGATCAGAGGTCTTGGCAGTGCGCAACATAGCTTAAGTCCTCTGATGGACGTAAGGTCATAATTATTAGAGAGCATCAAAGGAGGGCTGGAAGATGGGAAAAGGCCTGGAGGGCAAAGTGTATGAGGAGCAGCTGAGGTCCCTGGGTTTGTTCAGCCCTGAGCAGAGGAGCTGAGGGAAGGCCTGATGGTGGCTGCAGCTCCTCATGGGGAGAGAAGGGGCAGCGCTGAGCTCTGCTGTGTGTGACAGCGACAGGGCCGAGGGAACGGCATGGAGCTGCGTCAGGGGAGGGCAGCTGGGGGTTAGGATAAGGGTCTGCACCAGAGGTCAGTGGGCATGGAACAGGCTGCACAGGGCAGTGGGCACGGCCCCGAGTGCCAGAGTTCAAGGAGTGTTTGGACAGTGCTCTCAGACATACAGTTTGGATTTTGGGTGGTCCTGTGTGCAGACAAGAGCTGGGCTCAATAATCCTTGTGGGCCCCTTCTAACTCAGGATACTCCATGACTCTGTGAATGAACATGCATTCAGAAATACATGTGCCAAACAGGTTATTTCTTATGCAGAAGTTCCCAGAGGAAAGTAGTCTCCACTGAAGAACCAAGGATTTGAGCCAAGAAGATCTGTTAAAGATCCTGCCTTTAGGCAAAGCACATAACCGTTATTTACACCACATCTAAAGACACAAGCTGTTCCAAAGGCAACCTAACCCCAAGTTTTCCCAGTATTCAGGGAAACTAAGCCCACATTAAATAAAGGATGATTAAAGGCATCTCATACACAGGTGCTGAATATTCCAAAGCACTGAACTAAAAAATGATTCAGAACAGCATGTTGCCTTGTCGAATTTGTCCTTTTGTGTTATTTGAGAGGAATTAATCCCAAACAGCTTAAGTTATGATGGAAAGGAGAACAGTAAATGCAGCCTGTGTTCTCAAGCTGAATTTGATTTTGTGTTTGTCTTTAGCAATACCAGTGGGTGTGTGAGGACATCTCTGAAGTAGAGAACTCATGGATTCTTTATACTTCCTATACTAAAAGAAAAACAAACTTAAACCTGAAACCAAAAGCAAACAAAAAGGAAGAGGAAGCTATAAAGTCAACAGTAACAGACTCGTGAGAGCATTAGGCATGGAGCTCACGTATGGATCACATGAGGAGGACTTGGGCAATATTCTTCCTCTCAAGGAATTAGGCAACTACATAGGGTGCTCCAAAAGTAATGCCTCATACTTCTTTCCAAGGAAACTACTACAGATACAAAGGGCACAGGAACACTATCTGATAGAGCAAATTCTCAGTTACAGAACACTATTTTTAACAGTCACCACCATTAGCTATGCATTTTTGCCAGTGATAAGCAAGAGCCTGCATACCATGCTCCTAAAAATCTGCACCAGTGGAGCTGATCCACCATTGCTGTTACCACTGCTGAAACCTACCTACCATCTCACTGTATTCATTTCCACTTGTTGGTGTCCAGAAACATCCAGCAAGCATCAATGAATGTCAGTGGGTGCCATTTTTCTCTGCATGGAGGCATTCACTGATACCCCTTTGGTTCATACACACTTCCATATCAGACACCATTTTGTCAGACTACCTGTCTGCTGCCATCTGTCATACAGCAACAGAACATAATGGAATGTTGGTAGGAAAGTTCAGCCTCTACTGACATACCACAAACATCTGCGGGCCAACATAACGTAACATGGGCTGCTCCAAAAGTAATGCTTCCTTTGTGGTAGAAAACAGGAAGTATTTGTATCATTCAGCCTGCAACTTGACCCCAGAAATATGGTGTGAATCTCCAGGTTTGGGGATTTGCAGAGGTAGCCAATATCTTGAACACAGCTGTATGTTTTGGAGAAAGACCCATCATAAGAACATACTTTCATCATGTTTAGAAATTGAGAGTATAGTGGTGAATAAGGAAACCAAACAACATGCCCAGGGTAAGCCACGGGACAATAACTAAAGCTGAAAGCAGCAAACAGAAAGGGCAATGCTCTAATCTCAGCCAGAAGCTAGGAAGAATGGAAGACAGTGAGTTGCCTCTATACAGCAGGATGCATCAAACGTAAGTGAGCAGACTTTGGGTGTATTCTCTTTATGCTGCTGAAGAAAGAAATCAGCTTGTCTTTCATTGTTGAGGCTTTCATGAATGTGGTGCAGAGCTGGTCAAGTAGTTTCCCTCAAGCTAAAGAACATGTCTGTATAGAAGCCAGGATTACCACAGTTACAGATGGCCCCAATCCCTGAAAGCTATGGTAAAAATCTTGAATAAATTACTGTTTTTTTCCCCTTTCCAGAAGTTATATATGTCCAAAAAAGTAGTACCAACTGCTAGATAGAACAGACAGCTAAGGAAGCAATGAAATACAACACTATGGTGTTTAACATACCATTTCAGCAACACCATTACAAAATGATAACAACTAAAAGCTAACCATTACAAAATGAGCAACTAAAAGATAACTAAGACTAGTATTAGGTGGTTGAGATGTTGAAGAAACTCTCAGGAAATTAGGAAGTTATAAATGTGGCCCAGAAAAACTAACAACGTGGTTTAGGGGAGAAAAAAAAAAGAAAAAAAAGAAGAGGACAAACCAGTTAAGATCCATCTCAGACAGTGGGACACGGCAAGTATTATCCACTGTGCTAAGAGGAAGGGAAGCAAAAACAAGATCAAACTTTATCATATCCGATCCTTACAACTGAAGTATGCAGCAGCCTCAGAGAGTTTTTTGTAGCTTATGTAGTAGGCAACAGGAAAGCAAGGTTTACTTGACTATTTGCAAACAGAGTTAAGAATACATCTTTACATAGGAGTCATACTGGTTTGATCGTGGTTAAAAAAAAATCTACAAGTTGACTCCTGTATATTGTCACTGTACTCAGACTTTAATTTACTCAGAGACGGTACATGGGCGAAGAGCACTGAACATCTTATATATAGCAGAAGCCTAAAATGCTGAATCTTGCCTTAGGAAACAACCCATTAAGAAGCCAAAAATATCAGAGGTGGTCACTACAGAAAAGGCAGAAGAATTGCTATTAAGAAAACCAGAGATGGTGTACACAAAAAAATGCTGGGACTAGTACATTACTAGCTTCACTGTCAGCAAACTTTTAGATTTGGAAACCATTTAGAACTTATCATAGATGAGATGAAGTGTTGGAGCAGTTACATGAGTTGTTGTTTCCTAAAACCTGACAGGGACGCACCTGTTCAAAGCAGATGCCGACCTCTAAACAGAACAAAATAAATAAAATAGAAATATGATGGTATTGTCAAATAGAATTGAAACTTAACTTCTACCAAGATGAAAGCTGTGCAATTTTAGATAAATGTGTTATGTAAAAAAATATTGAGTTAAACACTTTTTTAGACAAACATTGAGACACCTCACTCATAAGGAGAGGATGTAGAAATTGAACTGAACTTATATAGCAATTGTGTTATTTTCTTCAGGAGTGAGATGAAGCTTCAATTAACTTCACATAGTTAAACAGGTCAATAGGAACTGAGGGTAAAAATAGAATATGCTATACTTACAAGAAAATAGGAAGTAAAGAACACTGGGAAGAATACAGGGAGATGCTAAAACAGATAAAGAACGGTATTAGAAATGCAAAGTAAAAAACTCTAAAGTTCTCATAGTTACAGATGCTAAACACAAATTATTTTTAAATGATAAAAGGAAAATTAGACCAAAAATAAGAAAGTGAGATGTACTGTGAGTTACAAAGTCAATTAAAATATTAGTGGGGAAACCAGCATGCCGTTAGAAAACAGGACTTACAGTGACTATATCGTACATACAACAGGTTACAGATCTAAAAGTCTTGAACATGGTGAGACTGCTTACTGCAAAAAGATTAAAAAAATAAAACAGGGAGAAAAAGAAAAAGGAAAAATAGAAAGATACAAGTGTGGCAGTTTTAAGTGGGAAATGTACCATAGCAAGTGAAATACTTCTAAGACCAGTTTGTTTAAAGAGTGGCAAGCTTGGAAGGTACTTTGAGTAATAAAATTTGTATCAATATAATTTGAGTTACAATATTAAAAAAAAATAAACCAAACCAACAAAACCCAAACCCAACCCAAAACAAACAGCTTCAAATCTCTGCAGTATATTTCTGTATAGGAGACTGCTTCCACTTAGTGAAGTTTTAGAAATTCCCTTCTGATTAAAAGCCACTGGGGATCCAAAGCAATGCTCAAGAGAACCACACTGGATACTGCAGAGAAATTTTGTTTCCTTCCAACAGTACCCTCATTGCCAGCCACATATTTTACCAATATTTTGCAGTTTCATACCATTACTAAACATGCATCAAGTTTCAACTGATGCCAAAAGGTGGAAGTTAGTATTCATTTCTGGCTTTCTACCTAGCAAGAACTAATATTTAGGGGTTACTGTACGATAAGACTTAACAGTTTCTGTTATACAAGTTACACAAAACCACATCTTCATTTGATCTCAGAATATGTTGCCATATCCATGTTGCCAGTAATAATTTGCCGGCAGGTCAGTGATTAACTCTGCACATAGATGTTGTATATAGCTTTCTATTCTGTTATCTACACATCACTATATTGGTGATTTATGAATATATCAATATTTTTAATCACTGCAATATATGAATTTTCAAACACAGCTAAATCACAGAAGATATTACAGATATTTTCCCCAACAGCTCAGTTAAAATGCTATTGAGATCTCAAAGGAATTTATCCTGAAGGTGTTCTCTCAATTCATTATAATTAACAAAAATGCTGCAGTGGGACTGTTTCACTTTTTTCATTAATTCTTAAACAAAATGATACATTTACTGAAATTTCAAAGAGAATGTATGTGGTAGGGTGTTTCTTCCTTTTTTCCCCCCCCTTGGTTTCTTTTAAACCAGGTAAGAGACTAAGAGCAAGAAGCAGCATGATCATACGCTGGCTCAGATCAGATGACCAATGCTCTGACTGCACTGCCAAAGTTCACTCCTACTACAAGACGAAAGAGGTCTGTTGCACATCTGTCTGCGGGCTGGATTTTCATGCTGACTGATTAACGTGCAGTTTAGCTACCAAGTTCAGGATCTCCTATGAGTCTCATTGTAACCCATGGAAATTGCTCTTCCCCTATGATCCTGAGTTACTCACTGGTACCTAAATATCAATCTAGTTTACGCAAAAACAAAAAAACTTGTTTTCCTTCACAGCTCTGTTTCTACCCTGCACGGAGCCCACTGAATTAGAAATAATCATTTGTCATGAGTCTTTGTGCCCAGCTCACAAACAGGGCACAAGGGCTCCCAGATACCTCACCCTTGATACATTTGCTGAACAATTTCACAAAGGCTTCCAAAAGTAAAATCAATTCCAGTTTCCCTTTTCTTTCCCACTCTTACGACAAATGGAATCCCAACCCAAACTGATGAAGAACGTTAAATACAGTTCAATTACAGCAGAATATCCAGGAGAAAGTGTTAGTGTTTTCCCACTGTGTGCTCATTACCCGGGGAGAAATAACAACTTATGACTAAGTAGCAAAAAATGAATAA